>NC_081850.1:14688685-15324935 GCF_963259705.1 Myotis daubentonii
CAGCAACACAGGACCCTTGCTTTTCATACGGATCCACTGGGACACAACTTTTTGTGTGTTTTTAAAATTGATTTTAGAGAGGGAGGGCGTGGGAGAGAGAGATAGAAGCATCAATGATGAGAAAGAATCATTGATTGGCTGCCTCCTGCATGCCCCCTACTGGGGATCGAGCCCACACCCAGGCATGTGCCCTTGACCGGAGTCAAACCCAGAACCCTTCAGTCCGCAGGCCAACGCTCTATCCACTGAGCCAAACCAGCTAGGGCTGGGACACAGTTTTAATAGAATATATTAGAACCCAGAACATTTGATACAAAACTTTGTTGTTATCATTTAGGGGCCAGCATTCATTTTCTTCACAAGTTATTATTTTTTTAATGTTTTCTTTATTGATTAAGGTATTACATATCTGTCTTTATCCCCCCATTGTGTCCCCCCCACCACTCATACCCTCATCCCCCTGGTGTCTCTATTCATTGGTTAGGCTTATATGCATGCATTCAAGTCCTTTGGCTGATTTCTCCCTTAACCCGACCCTTCCCTACCTTCCCTCTGAGGTTTGATGGTCTGATCGATGCTTCTATGACTCTGGCTCTATTTTTGTTCATCAGTTTGTGTTGTTCATTATATTCCACAAATGAGTGAGAACATGTGGTATTTATCTTTCTCTGACTGGCTTATTTCGCTTAGCATAATGCTCTCCAGGTCCATCCATGCTGTTGCAAATGGTAAGAATCCCCAAGTTATTGTTACAATTAGACCCAGTCTGCACTCTAGAAGCCAAGGGCCTTGGGAAACCCACCATCTTTCATGACATGTGGTATCTTAATGTGATGCCCATCATGGATATTTCTAGTCAGCTCTACAAAGGACTGTTTAAGCCAGAATAACACACTGCTTTATAGTAAAATCCTGCTTTCTTCCTGAAACATTAAGGGGAAGTTTTGTGAAATGTAACTGAGAGAGCATCTGTGTTTTATCCACGTGCATCTGAATAATGGCCAGAGTGCAGAGCAGGCTGTCATCTTGTGCTACCCTATCTTCCTTTTTCTTTATGTAAATGTTTCTAAAATAAAGGTTTCATTACTATTTATGTATGGTGAGGCCAACAGATCAAACTCTCAAAAGATAGTTTGTTATGCTCACAGATCCCAAGAGAAGGGGCACATTGTGTCATGGGGGCCATACAGGGAAGCAGCCGGATTGGTTGAGGCAGAGGGAGCAGGGAGAATGTGGGAAAGAACCTGTATTATGGTTTCCCTGGGAAGGAATGGGCAAGGCAGGTAACCAAGTTTAAGATGAATCCGTTTGAATCATTTCAGCGGGGTCTGGGCCTAGGGACTGCCTGGTTGTTTGGTAGCTGGCCTTGGGGTGATGAGGGCAGGGGAGTAGGAACCTAAGTGTAAGAGGAGAGAGAGGAGGTGGTTGGGATGTGGGTTCTGTTGGAAGGGATTGGTGAGTGTGTAAATAGCTTGAGTGCCGGGAGCCGGTCCATCCTTGCTGTTTCAAGGGACCTGGCATATATGGCATACGGTTCTTAATATGTTTGCTCACCTTCTTGGCGCTGTGTTTTAGCCAAGGTCACCTCTCCGAGAAGGGTTGAATCCCCAGGTAGGGATTTTCCCCTGAAGTTAGGGAGGGAATAAAGCCCCTCAACTGGGTGCCAGGCGGGTAATTAATCCCTTTAACTACGAACAATCATGCTTAAACTACATAATCTTTTCTCCCTGGAATGGAGATAAGAAACGCCCTAACCTTTGTAATAGAGATTGATAGGATTGAATCAACTGGTATAAATACAGTTGTAACAAGACAGAAAGACTCAGAACTTAGAACAGAATCAAGAAGACAGAACCTACACGGAGCCTAGAGACAGAAGAACTTCGCTGGAGAGAGCATGCCGGAGGATCCTGGAGAGGGACTGGCCTCGGAGCCTAGAGACAGAGCCTAGCGGGAGAACATGGCAAGGGATCCTGGACTGAACCTGACTACAGAGATTGGCAGGAGAACCTGACTGGAACCTGGACACTGAACCTGACTGGAGAGCCTGGACAGAACCTGGCTGGAGAACCTAGCGAGGGAACATGGCTACAGAACCTCGCTGGAGATCCGAAGCAGAACCTCTCTGGAGATCCAGACCAGAACTTGGCTGGAGATCTGGGCTAGAGATCCTGGCTAGGCTGCTGATCAACTGAACGCTGCCCCCGTGTCATTCCTTCTTCGCCGACTCCGTCTACGCCTTTGGGAACCCCTGGACCTGCTGGGGTTGGACCCCGGCATATGGCGCCCGAACAAGGACCCCTAGGTAAGCGCCCCGCACTCGGGACGGATAGGACTCCACCATAGGAAAAGGGTGGATAGTCTTCGCCGACTCTGTCCACACCTTTGGGAACACCTGGAAAAGGATTCCCCTAGGTAAGCCCCCCCCCCCCCCATTGAGAGCCCCCACACTCGGGACGGATAGGACTCCACCAGGGTGCTACAGACCCCCCTATAGAGGATAAGTAGGGTAAGAAGGTGGATAGTACAGAACTTAGATTGAGAAGATGGGCCATACTGAGTCCAAAGAAAAAAGACTCTGTATTGATCTTTTAACATATGTGCTTGCTAGCAGAGGAATTAAGGTTACTCCCAGTCAGACAGAACGTTTTATACAAGAAGTATGTCCATGCTTTTCTGAGGAAGGAAAGGTAAATGTAATGGCATGGGAGAAGGTAGGCCCAAGGAGCCTTATCCTTAACCCCACTGCAGCCTTTCTACCCTGGGAAAGTGCAGGATTGGCAAGCTCTCCCTGGGATGATAGATCAGGACTCAGGTAATAGCGGAAAGCGCCAATCCTACTCTTAAAATGGATATAAGAGAGCATTTGAGGTTTTTCTTTTTAATGCCTGCTTTTAAAAAATAAAAAAGGGGGAATTTGCCGGGAGCCGGTCCATCCTTGCTGTTTCAAGGGACCTGGCATATATGGCATACGGTTCTTAATATGTTTGCTCACCTTCTTGGCGCTGTGTTTTAGCCAAGGTCACCTCTCCGAGAAGGGTTGAATCCCCAGGTAGGGATTTTCCCCTGAAGTTAGGGAGGGAATAAAGCCCCTCAACTGGGTGCCAGGCGGGTAATTAATCCCTTTAACTACGAACAATCATGCTTAAACTACATAATCTTTTCTCCCTGGAATGGAGATAAGAAACGCCCTAACCTTTGTAATAGAGATTGATAGGATTGAATCAACTGGTATAAATACAGTTGTAACAAGACAGAAAGACTCAGAACTTAGAACAGAATCAAGAAGACAGAACCTACACGGAGCCTAGAGACAGAAGAACTTCGCTGGAGAGAGCATGCCGGAGGATCCTGGAGAGGGACTGGCCTCGGAGCCTAGAGACAGAGCCTAGCGGGAGAACATGGCAAGGGATCCTGGACTGAACCTGACTACAGAGATTGGCAGGAGAACCTGACTGGAACCTGGACACTGAACCTGACTGGAGAGCCTGGACAGAACCTGGCTGGAGAACCTAGCGAGGGAACATGGCTACAGAACCTCGCTGGAAATCCGAAGCAGAACCTCTCTGGAGATCCAGACCAGAGCTTGGCTGGAGATCCTGGCTAGAGATCCTGGCTAGGCTGCTGATCAACTGAATGCTGCCTCCATGTCATTCCTTCTTCGCCGACTCCGTCCACACCTTTGGGGGCCCCTGGACCCGCTGGGGTTGGACCCCGGCACTTGAGGCTAAATTATTTACTATCCTTAGGATTGGCTAGCCCTGGGACCTTGGTGGTCTGTAAGACTCTAGATGTTAAAGAATCCAAGTACAAAAAATAAAACACATGTTTAATACATACAGTATCTATATCTGGCAAAGAAGGTGTTAGTGAATGTCATGTGTGATCTTTAGAGTTTCTGAACTTGAATTCTGTTATAATGCTATCAGAATACATGGTAGATTTTTTATTTTATTTTATTTATTACTAGAGGCCCGTTGCACGAAGATTTGCGCAATAGGCCTTCCTTCCCCTGGCTGCCAGCACCGGTTTTCCTCCGGCACCTGGGACCCAGGTATTTGGTTCAGCCGCAGAGAAGAAGCCAAGCCTCTTCAGTCTTCAGTCTTCAGTCTTCAGTCTTCACTCTGCACCTGCATATGCAAATTAACCACCACCTTTGTTGGGTTAATTTTCATACTCATTCTGATTGGCTTGTGGGTGTAGCTGAGTGACACCAATTTGCATGTTGCTTTTTTATTAGTGTAGATATTTATTAATTTTTTTGCATCACTCAAGAATTCTGAAAGAGGGCAAGACTTTCTGGGTATAATTAAGGCATATCATTGGTTAAAGAAGTGCTAATTTTCTTCATATTTATTACAACAGCTTTCTAGAAAGCTCTTGGGGACAGGAAGTACATTGTCCTGAATTTGGTTGGACAGCTAGTGTGGGAAGAAGCTGAAGTGCCTCTTGAGTGAGTTGGCTAGTCTTGCCTGTGTAAAGGCTGCCGTGAGTAAACAGCCACTTCAAGAAGAAAAGGCTATGCAAACAGCTCAAGGGGGTTACTGGTAAAATGCTGGGAAGAGTGATAAAGCTAATTTTAGAAAATGTCAAGGGCAAAGGAAAGAGTGGGCGGGGCCGTGAAAGGAAAAGAGCAGAGAAACCACTCTGACCTCACAGAGAAGACAACGCGCTTCTGCTTCCCACAAGTGTAGAACTGACACGCTCAGGTGGAGGGAATATCTTCATCTGACCTGCAGGTCCCCCAGGAGGAAGAGTGCCCCTAAGCACACACAGTGTTGGTTCTGCTGAGCTAAAGGAGCCGGAGCATCTGATGGACAGATCTGAACATCAGTTTCTACTTCTACAGAAACATAAAGGCCATTGTAGGACGTAGCTGAGTGGATGTCAGAAAGTACAGAAAGCCCTTTTCTTTGCCATCAGACAACTTTGTTATTTTCTGAAGAAGAGGCCACTGGGGTTCTAAGACCTGGCCGTGCCAGGAGCTGACTGAAGTCTTAGAGCCACAGAAATGCCCCCTAAAGCCCTGTATTCTAGATAAGAGCCTCTTTGGGGGGAAAACTACCACTGGATTAACCAGGAATTACTAACAGTGGAGGGGAGGGTATCAGAAATTTATATTTCTTTAAATCTTGCTTCAAGTAGTATCCTTCCTGCCTTTATGCTTTGTTAATTATGATTACAGGGAGACTAATTTTAATGCTTTTACAAATTAACAGCAAGTGTATTTAATGCTTAATTATCTGAAATTATATATTTATTTTACACAAACCAGAACCTATAAAAAAAAGAAAAAGATATTGAGGATGTTTCACGAACAATCACTATGCAATGTCAAACTCTGGATACTTAGCATAGCCCACTATGAATACTGTACTTGTGGACTGTTATTACTGAAATGAGCGCTTTCAATAGCTGACGGTGCTCGAATTCCTAACTTCTAAATCCACTGTTGCAAATGCACGTATTAAAGTCAGTCACAGCATATCAAATCAACACATTTTTATTTGATTTGCATAGATCAAGCGCCCAGTATATGCAAAGTAAGTTGCTCAGATGTTCTAAGTACATAAGAAAGATATACTTTTGAGGATTTACAGATGCACTCTTAAAAAATGTAAAATAATGACTGCCACTCATCTTTGGCCCTTGAAGGATGACCAGAAGTCAGGCTTTTGGCTTCACATTCTAGTCATACATTCTTTAGACTCGAATGCAGCCAGGGGCCAGAGGACACCATTTGTCCTGTCGGTGTCCCTTAGAGCATCAGCATTCCCAGGGCCCCCACTGTCATGCCTTGGGATCCTACAGTTTAGATTCAGAGACCCCACCTCCTGTTTCTCTCCGCCATGCTTCCACCGAGTGTACCCCCACTCCTCTGCTCCCAGACTCGCCCGGTTGCGTGTCCAACACACTGGTTGTGTTGAGGGTCCAGCCTCTCACAAGGGTAGAGATTCCATCTCATACAGTGCTGGGGACAAAGCCTAACTCTCTGGACTCAGACCCTAGAGACGTCCGTTATTAACTTGCAATCTTGAGCAAGACAGTTGACTTTTCAAAGCCTCATTTTCCTCATTCATAGAATGAGTATAGTCATAGAATTGTTATAAAAGTTACATGGGTTAATCTCATGGTAAGTGCTCAAGAAGTGTTAGCTGTGAAGCGAGATCATGAATGTAACGTAGCTGGCATGTAATAAGCAGAGGTACCCTAATGCTCTCTTCTCCAGATCCCATGGCCTTTGCCATCTTAGTGACCTGCCTGGTAGCCTGGTAGCGGAAATAGTTCATTGAATTGGTGTCTCCCTCTTGGAGGGATGGCAGTGTATGTGACATAGCTTGCATTGCCTATGTTGCCTGGTACATAATAAATCCTAACTGTATTTTTGAATTGAGAAGAGTACTTTGTGGGTGACCCACCTCCATCAAAAAGGATTATACATGAGGTGTTTATTCTCTGGTGCCTTCCTCATCTCAGAACGTGTCTACAGACCTTCACTTGCCCACTGTTGGAAGTAATGCTTCATCCTATCGGATTAGCAAGAGATTTAAAGCAAAATAAAGTGCAGAGCAGCGAAGAGATGCATCCTCAGTCTTAGGCATGACAGAGAAAAATGGGACTGAAACTCTAGCCAGTTCTCCGTTCCAGACTCCAACTAGCTCACTCAGGGGATGTTGAATGTTCACACGCTGCGTGTGCCGTGATGTGCCTGGCATACGGGGACCAAACCTCCAAAGAGTTAGCACTAAAGACCCCATGTCCTGGGAAAACTCCGTCCCTGGCAAACAGGGCCAATTGGTCACTCCATCAGGCCTCTGAGTGGGAATACAGTTTGGAATTCAGAAGCTGGGAAGAGGTCACCCTAGCCAAGCACTGAGGACGGCCAGGGCAGCCACCCACCACAGGGCTTGCCTCCTGGCTCCCGTGGGGACCTGCGCTGGTCAGCAACAGCCTGGGAACCCAGGGAATCACAGGCCATGTCACTTGATCTCCAACAGGGAGGGGAGGCTGGAGGACTGACAGAGGCACAGACGTGACAAAGGACCCATTTCTCATGTAAATGCAAGTTGAACTCAAGCAAGTTCACAGTTGGAGGCAAGGAGTCCAAATGCTGCTGGTAATTAGAAAGCAGGCCAGACCCTGATTGAGTAAGCAGGCTGCTGGGGCCTTGGCAGTCTAGAAGTCAGCTGACGGTTCAAGCTCATCAGAATCATTGTTAGCAAGCACACGCGGCTAGCAGTATTTTGTTGGCCTTTCACTAAAAACAAAAGTGGACTCAGAGCAGGCTATTAGCAATGCAGAAGCTGATGAATACGGAGCTGATTAGGGAGGAAGAGAGAGGTTGTTCGCCCTAATGCACCTGCTGACCTCTGGGTGACCTTGGTCTAGGGCAGTGATGGCGAACCTATGACACGCGTGTCAGAGGTGACACGCGAACTCATTTTTTTGGTTGATTTTTCTTTGTTAAATGGCACTTAGATATATAAAATAAATATCAAAAATATAAATCTTTGTTTTACTATGGTTGCAAATATCAAAAAATTTCTATATGTGACACGGCACCAGAGTTAAGTTAGGGTTTTTCAAAATGCTGACACGCCGAGCTCAAAAGGTTCGCCATCACTGGTCTAGGGCCTTCACCTTGTCTTTCCAGGGCTCCATTTCTTTATTTCTACAGGAAAGGAGACTATACCACTTCCTACCTTGTAGCAGTGCTGCTATGAAACGAGATGTCACCACAGGCTGTTGTTACCTTCTAGTCAGTGCTTCTCCGCGGGGGTCTGCACACCAGCCACGTCAGAATCCCCTGGAGGTTATTTTAAAATGTGCACACCTGGGCCTCACCACAGGCACACAGCAGTCAGAATTATTGAGGTCCGTGCCTAGAACCAGGCACCTCAGTCTGCCTCTCAAACCTGAATGTGCCACCTGGGCCTCTTACCAAAACGCAGGCTTTGTGTCAGTGCACCTGGGCCTGGGGTGGGACTTGAGCGTGTACCTTAGCTCCCAGGTGATGATGCTGCTGGTTCCCAGACCACATCCTGAGAGGCAAGACTGTCGGCGACCAAGATGCTCACATTTGAGAACTGATATTTTTAGCGCACACACCGTCTCTTCCCCTTTTCTAGGGTTGGAGGTTGTTAAGTAGGTGAGATGGGGAAGTAAAGCAAAGAAAACAAAATCTAAGGATCAGTGTTGCTAAGAGTAGTCCTCAAAATGCCGGTCCTGAGTCATGCTCAGTGAAACAGCTTCTTTTCCTTGATCAGATGAGTTTGTGAAAGGCTACACCATCTCCACCCTCAAAAACTCACAACGTGCAGTCGCAGATTAAAGGCCCAAAGAAGCCATCCAGTGAAGACACTGGTCCTATTCTCTGCAGTCCAACCAATTTAACAGCTATTTCTGTTGCTGTGGCTCATGAGATCTTATAGAGCTCACGGCCCGTGGACATGATCCACAGGTTAGGCAACACTGTTCATCTTTGTGGTGATGTGTGTCTCGAGTCGGAGCTTTGCCTCGCTGCCTCTGCTCTGGCCCCAACCACACACCCTCCACAGCTGCCTGGGGTGAGGACCAGAGAAGCCTGAGAAGGAGGTTGGAGGGAAGTGAAACTCATTTGGGAGGGCCTCCCAGGGAAAAGAAAACCAGCGCTGCTCATTCTCACTCCTCCCACATCATCGCATGACGCCCCGTCGCTGAGTCCTGTTCCTACCATGTGCGCGGCACACAGGCCTTTCAAGAAATAAACACTAGCTTCATTTCTTGAGTTCCAGATGTCCTAGCATGCTCTTTACATGCATTATTTCATCTTTTTCTCGCATTTGATACCTTTACTTCCAACAGATGTTACTTCTCAACATCCAAGCCACGTTGCTCTCCATCCCACCAGACTCTCCCCACTGCCATTGGTCACACAGAGCTCCCCTCCGCCCCGTTTGTAGTCAGATGGAGGTTCCTGCCCCAAACGATTGTCAGCTTTAGCACCAAAAGCACAGCTGTAAAAATGGTGGGCCAGAGGGAAGAAAGTTTGAATAGCACAGATTTGGAAAGCCTTGTCTCATAAAGGCCCAGCACAGCCCATCGAGGTCCAAGCGTATGCTCACCCTGTGTTCCCCTTCGAGGTGGCCCAGCAGACGCTGGGGTGAGTGCAGTAGCCAAGGTTGGCCTGTCATGGCAAGATCGGGTCAGGACTGTGAAAAGAAGCAGAGCTTCTCACATGAGCCAGAGCTGCTCCCCAAAATAGCCGGCAGTGGAGAGCCATTGTGGGCTTTTGAAAGGGCCTTTTCTTTGGAAACATCGTCTGTGCAAAGGCCTCTGGGCTGCGTCTTGTCAGGCGGGTTCCTTGACTTCCGGCCAAATGGCTTGGACGGGGACTCGGGCGTTGAAAAGAAAGAGCTTTGACTTTTCCACTGTTTTGTTACCGCATGAGTTGTCTGACCCTGAGCAAGGCGTGTAAAGTCCTGCTGCCTCAGTTTCCCCATCGATGAGAGAGCATATCTAGAGCCTCCCCCCAGCTTGTCTCACTGAGATTATGATCTTTGACATGGTGTTTCACCAGCCCTGTCCTCTTTCATTCAAGGTGGCCATCTCTTTCCTTAGAGAGGCCTTCATGAATTAAAGCTCACCATGCCAGCAGGACGTGCGCCTGGCGCAGAGTAATTGGAGATTGCATTCAAGGGACTTTGTCCATTTAGATGGTGTGTGTGTGTGTGTGTGTGTGTGTGTGTGTGTGTGTCCAGCGTGGCATCTGCTGGTGGTAGTTGTTCAGGGCAACCCAGATGCCCAGAGATGGGTGGGTGGGAAAGCCTGCCAGAAACTGTTTTAGGAGCCTTGGCAGACATACTGTAAAGTGTCAATTTGAAAAATAGCAAAGAAATGTGGGGTTGCTTTCAATGAACTGCATTGTGCTGGGTTATTGGGAATGTGGCAACATCAGCCGCATGCCTTTGTCAGTCTTGTTTATTCAACCTTTGCTGATGTCCAGACAGCTCTTGCTTCTGGTTCGTAGGATGGTAGGTGCTTGGTGGTTTGGGTTTTGTTTTTATTTTGGGGTTTTTTTATTGGGTCAGAGTGAGATGTGGTCTCTGGCTTATCTCAGGGCCAAAAGTATGATTAATCAGAGTTGAAGACAATAATGGGGATATTGTCAGCACATAGTATTAAGTAATAAACACAGAATTCAAAACTGTATTGGAAAATCACTCTACTCATATCTATTTATTAGTACTGTCTGTGAGCATCACCATAGATGAGAAAGGAAATATGGCAAAAAGTGTCAGAAGTGGTTTTCTTTTGGTGGAATGATGGGCACGCTTGTTTTTAACATAGACCTATTTGGGCTTTTCAAGTTTTCTATTGCAAACATGACCACTTCTGTAATCAGCAGAAAAATCAAACTGTGTGCTTTCAAAGGCCTTAACAGCAAAGACCGAAGATGTGCAAGCCGAGCGACCTGTGTGCCCAGGACCTGGGGTCTGAGTGCTCTCCCCATCTCTGGCCTGCCCCCTGCTCCCTCAGGGAGCCAAGGCGACAGAGATGCTCAGAGGAGCAGATAGTGGTCTCACAGACTCCTCTGTGACTGCGGGAGCTGGACGTGTGTGGTCACCTTGGACTAAACGATTCCCTGAGTCTGGGGTGCTCCCTCCTAGAGAGTGGAGTTTGAGGGCCCCATTTTAAGCAGGCAGAACTTTGTGATTCTAAAGCCTGTGATGAAGCCTGCAGATCACCTGTGCGTGATGTGTCCAGCCCCGTGGGGACCAGCCTTGCTCAGGCCCCTCACTGCCGAGGTACAGTGATCTTGACCGAGGGTTTGGATTGGCGTTTTTCCCATCCAGATTTCTCTACTTCACTGGGTCTGAAGAGATTTTTGGTTTTTCCTAACTTCAAGTTTTAAAAGAGAACAAAAGGGATTTGTTGAAAAGAAATTAATTCATACCATGGAATAGCCTGTATACAGTTTATTACACTTAAGTATAAGTGTGTGTGCAATAACTACAACTAAGTTTTAGCTGAAACTATAGTGTGGGTCTACAGTTCATTCCAACCCCTTATTACTAAGATATTAGCAAAAATGAGGACCAGAAGTGACTCTGTAGTATGTCTCTGCCCTGGTCTCAATCATATTTCTGTTTTATGAGAGAGAGAGAGAGAGAGAGAGAGAGAGAGAGAGAGAGAGAGAGATTGGTTGCCTCCCAAGGCTGGGGATTGAGCCTGCAACCAAGGTACGTGCTCTGGACCCGAATCAAACCTGGGACCCTTCAGTTTACAGGCCAATGCTCTAGCCACTGAGCCAAACCAGCTAGGGTGAATTTTCAGTGTTTAACTGCTTACATTTTAAAATACAGAGCCTTATAAAACGATTAATATGTTTTCATGGCTCTTACTATTTCTGTTCCAATTTGCTATTGCGTACCTCCATCTAATTCTTACGTGTCAGATTATGTCCTGGTTCTGCAGGAATGCCCACTAAGAACAGCAGGCTTACCAATCGTACACTGTTCTCACTTTACCTTTGCTGAGTGGGGGTGGTTTACAGACTGCCTCCGGTTTTGACTGGCAGTCATTTCTAAATCATTCAGTCACATATGTTACATGCTGGCCATGTGCTGAAAATCAGGTCCCTACTTTCAAGGAATCCATTGTAAGTTTCTGCCGAATCCGTCTTTACTGCAGCATCTCCCAAAGTATTTTCCCCAGAACTACTAGTTCTAAGGGATGTCAAAAGGATTATGTGAAAAAGCGTTTCCATGGCAAATAACTATGGGAAATAGTTAATAAAGGTATTCCGGTTTCTTTAGTCCCCTGGTGGGCACCCTAACCCTCCAAGCAAGGCTGGAACTTGTCGCTGTGTTTGCTCAGGGAATCCTTTCTCTCCTGAGCATTGTGTGGGTATAAGGCTTCAAATACCCTTTGGGAAATATGAGCTCTACACAGCCTTCACAATCTACCTTCTTGGTTATAAGTCAGTCCTCTTCTGGCTGCTGAAGGTCTGTTAAGCATATATTGAAAACCCACTGTATGTCAGCTGTTGTGCTGAGTGCCAGAATGATGGTGAAATAAGTTACACCTCCATTCTGTAAGAAGCTCAGTTAAAGAATCATATCCTCTGACCCATTACCTAGAGCTGCACTGTCCAGTACAGGAGCCACTAGCCCATTAAATGTAAATTAATTAGAATTAAATAAAAATTAGTTTCTTAATCTCACTAGCCACATGTCAAGGACCCAAAAGCCACCCCCTGTGTCTAGTGCTATTGTATGGGGTAGACAGTGAACATGAGACTATCTCTCGGACACCCCTGAATTAGAGGCTCTGTCTGCCAGAGTTACTGCCTAAATGCACTGTTAGCACCTTCTCCCACCATGCCAGCCTGCCAGATGTGTTCAAAGTTGTCCCCGTGATGTCTCAATGAAGCATTGCCGTGTAGTTCTTGAAGCTCCTGGGACGATCAACTTCTCTTTGCTAGGCCACTTCTCTCCCAGCTTACAGACGAAGAACTGACTCAAAGCCACATGTTCAGTGTCCCTCCCTAGGTCCCACATCAGAATGCCCGCTGCAGGGGGGAGCTCAATACCTCAGGCTGGCTGCCGGTCTCTGGGGTTCTGGATCGTAGTCACACTTCACTGTGCCTGCAGTGTTGAAATTGCTGCAGAATGTTGATCACAGCAGTAATGAATTCATCTTCACAAGCTTTTACATGAAAATATGAATAGTCAGGATGGCTTGATGCCCATATATAAATAAGCCTGCCAGATCTTAGCTGCCACGTGTGGTCTTGATTAGTTGAAATTTCCTGGCCAGATAAGAGTAGATTCTTTGGCTCCAAAAGATGTCAAATGAGTATTAACTTGGGGACTGTGAAAAGTGAAAAGGTTTTCCTTATTAAAATACAGCAGTATATCTTCTCCCACCACCCACCTGTCCCACCACAATCAAAGCATGAGGATGAGGTTAGAGGCAGTCCCTAACCTAGGGACTTGTGTTGTCACCTAAGAACACCTCTTCCCATGGAATAATTTCAGACATAAAGATCAGATATACAAGCTACCAACAAAGCCAGTTCAGCCATATTTTGTACTATAACTTTGTATTAATCATTATTAGTTCCAGGAGATTAGTGCCCACAGATTCCTATTACATTGTGAATCTGAGTGCAACTGCACCACTAAATAAAAAATAAATGCATACAGGTAGGTCTGGGTGAAAGTGAAATGTAGATTACTCCAAAGAGACTTCATGGAATTCTTTAATGGGCCATGTCCTCTCACCTCCAGGCCATAGTACGTGCAGTCTCTCCACCTCCATGTCCTCCTAAGTCTTGAAAATCTCAGCTTAACCACTCTCTCTCCAGAGAGGACCTCATTCTCCACCGTGTTAGGTCTCCACTGACTGCTCTGCTCTCAGAATTCCCTGATCCCAAAGAAGGCAACTAAGATACAAGCAACAGCATCTTCATGGAATGATGTCAGAAGTGATACACCATCACCTCCTCCATTTTCTGTTCCTTAGACACGAGTCACTAAGTCCACCCCACACTTAGGGGGCAGGGAATGAAGCTCTATCTCTCAAAGAGAGGAATATCAGATAATTTTTGTACATATTTTTAAACTACAACAGACAAACAAAAACTTGACTGGTGATGTTTTGTTAACAGAGAAAAATGGCAACAGGTCTTAGACCTCAGTTCATCAAACTCAGTTCTGGAGCTCTCTCTGGCTAAGAAAGAATTCAGAGCCAAGACTCGAATTATAAGAGTGAGTTTATTTAGGAAGTCTCAGGAGTAGAAGAAGAGAGCCATAGGGGGGAAAATGGGCTCAGGAAACAAGTTATAGGGGAGAGAGAGAGAGAGAGAGAGAGAGAGAGAGAGAGAGAGAGAGAGATGAAAGAGGAAGGAAAGGTTAGGGTGTGCTCCAGAGATGGAGCTGGGTCCTCCATCCTAGGTGTGTTTATCTGGAGTTCTCAGGGGAGGATCCCAGTGGAATTTTCATCAGCTTTCCAGGTGTGTCTTTTCAGGGTCATGGTCTCCTCTTGACTGGTCGGTGCTAGGTCAGGGGGTCATTAGGCACTACAGCTCATCCTGACGTCAGCCATGGCGTCCCTCTGTCTGATTTTGCTGCTTCTCTGGGCCTGGAGCTGAAACACAGCTGAAGCCTAGATGTCATCTTCAGGGGTTAATGCTGAAGGGAGTGGTACTGCAAGGGCTTGTAGTTTTGCCTGTTGCTAGGCACCCAGGGTTCTTCGCCCTGGCGACCATATGCACTTGGCCCATCATTCCTTCACTGCTCATGCCTGTCTGCCTAGTACAGTGTGTCTTTCATCCTGCACTTCCCTTTCTTCTGTCACTTCCTATATCCTGCAGCTCAGGTCAGCCCTCCCCAAAGTGCTCAGTGCTCCAGAAATCACCTGCCTCAGGGAAAACTCCCAGCACTCAGAGTGATCCGTCTTCCCCTTCCCAGCCAAGCTCCGGAGGAAGGCAACCTGGCCAGTCCTCTCCACCTTCTCACTTCCCTTTCAATTCACTGGAACCCACCCTCGCTCACCCCGGAAACCTGCTCCTTCTGCCGAAGTCGTACCCTGAGCGATATAATTCACTAATAATTCATGTTAGGAATAAATTTTAAAAACATTGTGCAGAGCCAAAGAAACCAGACCCAAAAAGTACACACTGTTGGATCCCATTTATATCAAGTTCTAGAGCAGTCTCAGTGAATTCAAAGCATCAGGAAGCATATCAGTGGTTGCCTGGGCCCAGGGTGGGGGTGGGAGACTGGCCGCAAAGGGGTGAGAGGGAGTTTTCAGAGAGATGACAGAAATGTTTCCTATCCTAACTGCAGTGGTTTCATGGAAACATGTACCTGTCAAAACTCATCAAACCGTACATTTGATGAGAAAATATACCTCGATGAACTTTATTTTTAAAGCATGCCCGGTGAGTGCATCCAAGTTATTTTACAAACAACCTCGGTATTCCCAAGAATGTCTTGACAGGTCTTTGTGGAAAACTTTTGTCCTCCTGCTGCCTGGGTGGTTAATGAGACACACTGAAGAGGGGAGTGGCAAGGAACTCTAAGGTCCAATTAGAGTATCTTCACTTTCAGCAGGTTATCAACCAAAGGAATTCATGCCACAGGGACAGGTGGCTTTTCCTCAACTCCGGAGTCAGTTATGAATGGTTGTAAGTCATTCCACTGCACATCACCTGGGGAGAGCTCAGGAACTATCTCAGTTCTCAGGCCTTCTCCCAGATACTGCCTGCCTGCCAGACGTGTTCAGACCTATTCAATCAGAATCTCCAACCAAAGCTCAAGTGTGACACTGGGGGGAACCCCAGCGAGACTGAATGTGGTGCTCCTCAGACTTCTTCCTGCACAGAATATCTGGGGAGCTTGTGAAGGAGGTAAATGCATGGGCTCTCTTACTGGAAATTCTGAGTCAGCAGATCTAGAATGGGGCTCATGAATCTGGATTTTTGTTGTTGTTGTTGTTAATTCTTACCTGAGGATGTTTTTCCATTGCTTGTCAAAGAGAGTAGAAGGGAAGGAGGGAGGGGGAGAGACAGAGAGAGAAACATCAATGTGAGAGAGACACATCAACTGGTTACCTCCCAAACATGCCCCAACCATAGCTGGGGGGTCAAACCTGCAACCCAGGGATGTGCCCTTGACTGGGAATGGAACTTGAGACCCTTCAGTGCGCCAGCTGATACATCTCACCGCTGAGAAACACCGGCCAGGACTGAATTTGCATTTTTAATAAGCTCCCAGGTATTTTTGATGCAGGTGATTCAGGCATCACACTCTGAAACTCATATCAACTACTCCCAAATTTCTAAGAACTGAGTTCAACAAGATGCCTGGCTCGAAGAGTAGCCCTTCCATCTTGGATTTTTTTATGGCATCTAGCCCAACTACTTTTGTTTGCTTAAGCCCAGGCTTACTTCCCCCAGTTTAGCCTACCCTCAGAATCAACCCTACACTTAGTACCTTGCCTAAACCATAAGGTCTGTGTCATCTCCTGCTGGCAGAGTATCACCATCCTCCAACTGCCTGCCCCCTCCCCCCGACCTCCCCTCTTCCTCCGTCCCCCTCCCCACACACACAGCTCACCTCTTCCAGCTGAGGCCTCACCTGGGTTAGAGCCCCCATCACACCGACCTGAGTGCTGCTGGGGCCCAGGGCTCCAGGCACTTGGCTCGGTGCTGGGGATACAGTCACTGGCCCATCTTGGTCTTAGCATGAGCCTTCCTATCAATACAGCGATAGGAATGGTCTTAATTCTCCTGCTGGTACTAATAAAATGACAGGCCATGCCAAGACTTGTGGTCAGTCCCTAGCAACAGCTGCTGTGACTGTTCTGCGTGAGGCCTGAGCCCCGTTTGGGGACCTCACCTCCACTTCAACCAAAGCTGTCCCATTTCTCTCCTCAGTGGCTTCCAGGCAGGATTACGCTAAAGAAATGGTTTCTGCCCCTAAAGTAAGTTGTAAATCCACGGATTAGGGAAGGTTTAGATTTCTGTTCATTCTGCCATGTTGTGGATCCAGAGTGACTTAGCTGTCACTGTCCCCTCTCTTCCTGTATTTCTATAGTATTTTATTTAGAACAGAGGTTTATGGTAGAAATGTATTTCTCATTAAAGTATTTCAGCACAGAAGAACTTTACATGGTCTGTAATAACGATGTACTTTTTAAATTTCATATGTCCAGCTTCTGAGGACATAATAGGGACATTTTTTGAGTAAAGCTGTGGATCGTCTCTGGACCGTGGACTGTAGATGCTATAGGAAATTTGTTTAAGTATTACCTCATTTAATGCGCACACAGTTCTGTGAGGTGACTGCTTTAGCGAGGAGGGGCATCGGGCAGGAGGACTTGCGCAATGTCACTCCCCTGGCTCTGCGGAGGCAGGAGGCAACGCATGCAGCCTGACTCCCAAGCCCAGTCTGACTGGCCTCTGCCGGGGAAGTCCGTTTGAGGTGGATCAGTCAGATGGGTCCTGATGATCTCCAGCAGCCAGATGATCCCCAAGGTCCCGCTCCTCCCTCAACAGCATCTGGGTGTGAGGCCGTGCCAAGTCCATCCGCTATCTGAGCCCATGCAATGTACATTTCTGAGGAACTCAAATGAGTTGGCAGTGAGTAGGAGCTCATGCTAAATGCTGGGCAACTGAAAGGATGACCCTTGCCTCAGAAAGTTGAATATGTGGAGATCAGAAGACCCAAACTCAAAGCCTATGAGGCCGGCAATCTAGCAGGAACGTGTTAGCAAGGAGGTGGTGGGAAAGAGGAAGCTGGGGGCAGCCACCATTGCAACCCCAGCTCACTGGGGGAGTAGAGACCCGGGTTTCCAAAGCAAAGGAAACTGGAGGTCTAACATTCTAGGTGAACTCCCCAGAATTATCAATGATGGCAACTGATGAGAGCCGATGATTTTTGTTTTATTTTAATTTTTATTTATTTTAGAGAGAGAGGAAGGGAGAGAAGGCGAGAGGGAAAGATCTGTTGCCTCTCCTATGTGCCCCAACTGAGGATCAAACCCGAAACCTAGGTATGTGCCCTGACCAGGTATCAAACCCGCCACCTTTTGGTGTGCGGGACGATGCTCTAACTGAGCCACCTGGCCAGGGATATTTTATTTTATTTTTAAATCAATGGCCTAACAAACTCTTTCTAGGTTTGCACTTTGCCTCAGGGCCATTGTTTTGCACTCCTGCCTTACATGGAGCCTGAGGTGGGCAGCAGAGGGTCTGGCCCATTACAACCTGGCAGCACATTCACAGTGTCTGAGCTTCAAGTGTTATTTGTAGAGTTTTTCCTCCCCTTGAAAGCCCAGAACATCCGTGAAGCATGTGTGTGTGTTGGGAGGTGTACAGGGTTTGTACGAAGCAGACAAAACAGGGGCCATGTGATGGAGTCGAGGTGGGCCCCACACCATGCTGCCCTGTGCCCCTCACCGTTGCTGGTCTGCAGTGGCGGGGCTGCTGCAGGCACCAGGAGACACAGAGCACGTCTGTCCCTTTGTCACTGCTTTCACGTGACACGGCCAGTGTCATCGCCAGTTGGCATTGAGATTGCTGACCCTGTCGCTGCCCGGCCTGGACCGTAAGCAGCTGTTGTTATTGTATTGCTCACCCCGAACAGTGGAGCCTTCAGAAACCCGCCACACCCCACCCCTGCTCTGGGGCACTGGCACACGGTGCGGGCGTTCTCCCAGCCTCCACTCGCGGGACTGCATCTTCTTCACCTTCGAAAAACATTGGCAAAGCGGACAGGAGTCAAATAAGATGTTTGCCCACATCCAGCACATGCTGGTTTCAGTTTTACGAGCTAATGATTGAAGAGGAAGGGTTTTCATTAAGACTGGCAGGCCCTCTCATCTCTA
This sequence comes from Myotis daubentonii, assembly GCF_963259705.1. Lineage (NCBI taxonomy): Eukaryota > Metazoa > Chordata > Mammalia > Chiroptera > Vespertilionidae > Myotis > Myotis daubentonii. The sequence goes on from NC_081850.1 coordinate 14,707,064, forward strand.
CATTCCATTTATAATATAAGGTTTCTATTGTGGTTTCCTCTTTTTTCAGAGCTTTCTCTTACCCTGGTCTTGACAACAGCCTTTGAACATGTGCTACAGAAAAACCTGATAGGCGCTCACTGGATGTGGGCTCTGTCTTTGCTGTCGCGGGTGTAAGATGTTAGTTACAAGAGGTTCTCAGACACAGTCACTTTTTATTTTGGTTTCTGTTGCCGGTGCAAGGGTGCTTGATATTTTGCATTCCTCTAAATGGAGGAATTCATGTAAGCATTTTATTTCCAATATTGATAGTGTTAACAGAGGGAAGTAATTAAGTGGACATGAATATCTTCTGGAAAACACATGCATAAGCACACGCACACACATGTGTACAAGCACACACATTGATGCTCATTTATTCCTGATGAAGCTTCAAATCTCTCAGAATCCATTCTCTGAGAGTTTCAGTTTTTTATTTTGTTAATGGAATTATATGTAAAAATCTTCTTCCTTGAAGCTTTTGAGATTTTTTTCCCAAAATTGATATTTATGGGGCCTTTATTGTTGTCGTTTTCTTAAATTTTACTTTAAATTGTGGTAAAACACATATAACATAAAATTTACCATCCTGTCTGTCAGTGTACAGTGCAGTGGCATTAAGCAAACTCACATGGTTGTGCAACTATTACCACCATCCATCTCCAGAACTCTTCATCACTAAGCACGATTGTTATTTTTAATTTTTGTTTTCCTACGCGAGTCAAGTCTTTAGGATGTGCAGTTGGAAACGGGCAACAAAAAGTACATAAACGAAAAGCAAACCTGCTTTTATTCCTCTTCGACTGAAGCAGGGCTGCTACCCACTGTCAATACGCTGGACAAATTCCTTCTACTGTGGAGAGCAAAACACATGGTTGCAACACAGCACATAACGACTCCTATCTCTATTTCTAAAAAGTCCAAAATTGCAGCTTCAAAACAAAATATCAATAAAGAGTGAGGAAGGAGTCCTAGCAGGTAAACATTGCTTTAGTCTTAAGAAACATTCCCTTTATGTAAAACTCATATTGTTTTTATGGCTCTTTAATTGGGGCTCTGAGTATAAGAAAGAAGGGCTTGCCTCCTCTGCATTCTGAAAGCCACCAAAGTGTAGTTTAAAGGGACGCAGGCAGTTTCCTCCGTTCTTGTTTTACACGTGTTTTCTTCCTGGTGCAGCATCACTGCTCTCCAAAGATAGGAGAAATGTTGGCCTGTTCATGGTCAGGGCGATTTTGGAAAGGCAGCATGAGGACCCGTTTATAACCATGGGGGCTCTACGCCTACAGAGTCACACCCCTCATGGTGTCTGCAGACTGCAGAGCGGGCTTAACACACGTTTTCTGTAAAGATTCAGATGCTAAATGCTTTGGCTTGTGGGCCATTCATGGTCTCAGTCAACTGCTCAATTCCGCCATTGAACTGGGGAAGCAGCCGTACACAAGACAGACAAATGGGTGTGTCTGTGATACGACTTTATTTAAATGAACTTGAAATTTGAATGTCATCTAGCATTCATGTGTAATGATATATGACTCTTCCTTTGATTTTTTTTTCAACAATTTAAAAATGTAAAGGTCATTCGCAACTCATGAGCCATACGGAACATGTGGGACTGAACGTAGGTCCGTGGGCTGCAATTGTGAGGTCCCTGATGCAAAAGGAAATACAGATTCCAAGGCCAGTTGACAAGATCTGAATGACAGATCTTGGCTCACATTCTCTCTCCGCCCAGTAGTAACCGTGTAAGCTTGGGTAAGTCACTCAGCTCTGCACGTTCCAGTTCCTCCATCGGAGAAGGAGAAGGACCACCGGGGAGGTGACGTCAGTGACAGAGTGGGACACAAAATGGTCATCGCCCCTACAGCTCTGGGGAGGCTCAGTTTCTCTCCGGGGAGGCCTGGGAACAGGTTTCAATTGGTGGCAGCCAAACTCCTAGCAGTAGAACTTATTTTACTAAAATGCAAGTTCAGTTTGCTTCATGTCTGCATACTCCATCAACATAATCCTTTGTTCCCATCAAAGGCATGAGGCTGCTAAGAAACTACAAACTTCCTAAATTACAGGCTCGCCGAGGAAGAAAAATCTCTGTGTATTTTCGTCAGATACACAATAGAGGTCTTATTGAGCGATGGCCAGCTCAGTGCTGCGGTGAGTTCAGCCGGGCTGACCGGTTTCTATGGAATTCTTTGTCTTCCCAAGGGAGGTAAATTCTTCCTCCAGGGCCCCGTGCCCTGAAAGTTCATGGCTTACCCAAATAACGAATCAGGCTGCTTCAGGATTTCTTGAATGTCATTCAGAGTTGGACCCATTAAGCTTCTTTCAGAATAAATAAAAGTGTGTGCCTGCAGCCTGACCTAGAGTGGAACTCAGCTTCACCGGCCAGGTGACCTGGGCAAACAGCAGAATTCCGTACCCTGTCCTCCCACATCTAGTCTTCCAAGAGCTGGGCAACCTGACGGGGGGCCCCGGCCATGTTCAAATCGGTTACATCTTGCTAAGAGAATGGGTGCGTTCAGTCACCCACGCTCACCCCTGCACAAGGGCATGAGGAGCATCTGCCAGAAACCAGTCCAGCTGTGCTGACAAGTGTGGGCTGTGGGAAGGAGGGAGGCAGGGGAGATGGGCCTGCAGAGCGAGGAAGGAGGAGGGAGGAGCAGCTGCCACCCTAGGGCTGGGTCTGCGCCCGCTGTGATACAGGCACATCCCTTTGAGCCGAAGTCAGGTGGACTCCCGCACTGCCATGGGCAGGAGCTAACAGAGCCCCAGTGAGAAGGCTGGCATTGGGGAGGACGCACAGATAGGTCTGCAGCGTAAGTCAGGATGTTACAAAGCACGGACGGGGGACGGGGGGGACTGTGGGGCTTCGGGGAGGAGACCTTGAGAAATGCAGTGACGGTGAAATGCTCTGATTCAGGCTCTGGTTTTCATGGTGCGTGGCGAGGTTAGATGAGAGAGCTTCAAAAATGTGTACATCTGCCTTTACAGGAACCAATGTAAATCAAGGAACTGAGTATGTTTACACAGAGCGGCTTATTTTTAATGCTTGCAGGATCTGGGGAAAGAAGAGCAGCGTGACTCGTATATCGCCTGAGTAAATATTCTCCGTGGGTGGCAGGTCTGTGTGTTTATCCATCCCTACAGACGTGTACATGTACTCGGGGCGTGCAAGTATGTGCACAGGTTCACACACCCCGTCGGGGCGCGCCCTCCGGGTCAGCAATGTGGGCTGCTGTTTAGGAACAGAATTAATCAAATAAATACTGGTTTTTCCCGAAGAGGAAGGGCCAGCCTGCCAGGCTTCTATTTTTATTCCTTTTGGCTCGTTTGCCACCCACGTCCCTAACAGAAAGCAGAAAGGACGTTTTTAATTCCTGTGTGCTGGTTGGCTCCCACATGTCCTTTAATTTGGGAGGAATTTTTAAAAAAATGTTTGTAGTTTGGCTGCCCTGCCTGCCTCATAGGAATTCAGACTGTGGGATGCTGGCAAGGAAAGACAGCAGCCCCAGCTGTGGCTGCCTACGAGTGGTTCCCCAGCCGGTCCCTGCTCCCCTGGCCAGCGCCAGCTTCATGCGGCCGCTGACTCAGAGGCTGAACCGAAAGCACCTGGGGGTATGAATGAAGATCCCGTGGGCACGATGCCAGGGCACTCGTTAGGAAGACGCGGCGTCACATTCCAACCTTGACTAGCCTAACCTTTGACCAGGGTGCTTAACCTCAGGTGTTTCATCTGTAAAATGAGGACTACACCCCTCAGGACATAGGCAGCTGGGAGGACTGGATGAGATCATGGATATTCAGCGGTGAGCACAGTGCCTGGCACATAGGGAAAGTGCAAGAGTGGTGGGTGGGAGCACAGCGCACTTTTGTTGATTACTTAAGGCTTTACGCCACTGCCCCACCTCCCTTATTCCATTTGTGTGACCTGACACTCATTCATTCATTCACTCATTCACCAAGTTATTTATCTGTCTAAAGCCTTGCTCCAAAATTCATTCGAAGTGGCTGGTGTCAGTCTCCTACCAGAATTCGTTCTCCCAATTCCCATTGAGCAGATGCAACTACGTTAATAGTTCTGAAAACCATGTGTAGGCCCTGCCCGTGACCCCTGCTCTGGGCACCTGCCCTGGGCTGGAGCCGCATCCTCCTTGCTTCAAAGGCTCTGAGGACAGGAACAAAGTGCTCCGAGCCCTGGGGCCCAGCAGGACACAATCTCGGAGGTGGACTCAGGGAGCTGGGAGCTGCGACCTTCCGCAGGGCCAGGAACCAGCTGGAGGCCCAGCGGAGGAGGGGAACTGGGCTCGCGCCCCTGGAGAAGGCACTGAGTGGCCCTGCTACAGGCCAAGGCAGAGCCGTCCTCTCTGGGCCTTCACTGTGGGTGGAGTGAGGGCTCCCAAGAAAGTCATGCCCGGTGCCCAGCCCCTGCAACGACTCGCCTGACCAGGGGAGCGGGGTGGGGGCCCTTCCCCGGGAATTGTCAAGGCATTTGGGAAGGACCAGTGTTACCTTCTCTGGCACGTGCAGCTGTTTGGATTCTAGGAAGCGAGAGGAGAAACGACGCGTGGAGGGAGCTCTGACCGCAGGTGGACAGCTGTGGTCCTGACACCCAGGCCCCCCTGTGCCCCAGGGCAGGTGGGATGTTTAGTATTTGCTTGTTTTTCTTTCAATCTTTTGCTCTTCTTTCAGGGATTTCCCTGCAGCAAGCAGCCTGCTGTTTTTGCGGGGCTGCCTCTTAAAGGGGGACCCAGCCCCTCAGAGCAGAACCGCCCCCTGTCTGAGGGACAGCTAGCTGTCTGACAGGCCCTGGGGCCGAGACTTTTCCTTTCTCTGAATCACTGTCTCGCTCTCTGCAGCGTGTAACCTCAGAGATGCGTCAGCAGGGCATGGGTGGATGGACAGGCGTGTGCCGGGCCGGGGAAGGGAATGGGACTCTCCCTGCGGAACAAACAGCGCAGATACAGAAGCAAACAAGGAAGGTGTGTGTGAGGCTGGAGGGGGGGAGGCGGTCCTGAGATGCTTGCAGCCCCTGGAACTTGCTGGGACTTTATCTGCTGGGAGGTGGAGATGAGGAGGAACAAGTTTTATGCCTCTGGCTTTCAGCAGCTCCTCCCCAGCTGCTGGGTTGATACCAGCAGGGATTAGAGAGGGTAGACCTTGGAGCCAGTAGGCAGCCTGGTGTCACAGGACATTCTGAGTCCTTCAGATGAAGGATTTGGAGACAACAGCTGATTTTGATTCTTATCAACTACCTTAAGACAATATCACCTCCGCTTCCACATCTATAGCTCCTAAAACCACACCTGCCCATTCCTGGAATTCTTTTTTTTTTTTTCTTGACAATAATTTTTGTTAATCTGACAGCAAAAGCAAAATAAACAATTAGGACTACATCAAACTAAGAAGTTTCTGCACAGCAAAGAAAACCATCGACAAAATGAAAGGCAACCTCCTGAAGGGGGAAAACATCTGCTATGCATATATCTGATAAGAGGCTAATATCCAAAATATATAGAGAATTCATATAACTCCATTGCAAAAGTAAACAACTGATTTTAAAATGGGTAGAGCATCTGAATAGACATTTTCCCAAAGAAGACATACAGATGGCCAACAGGTACATGAGAAGATCCTCAACGTCTCCAACCATCAGAGAAATTCAAATCAAAATCACCATAAGCGCTAACTGGTTTGGCTCGGTGGATAGAGCATTGGCCTATGGACTGAAGAGTCCCACTCGGTCAAGGGCATATGCCTGGTTGCGGGCTCCATTTATTCCTGGAATTCTTGACACCAGGATGGTCATGCTGCTCATAGTGTCTGATGCTCGAAGAAACCTCACTGAACCTTGCCCGTGTCTGCACTCAGGAATTACCACATGGTTTAACTATTGCGTCATCCCTTGCTAATGTCAACTTGCATTTTTTTCTGCTTCTCCTTGTGGAGGAGGAAGAAACTCAAGGTTCTTTTGGCTGGTCTAATGATCAAATAGTCATAAGACAGATTAGCAAGAGAAAAAGGCCAAATTTAATTACATATATGTGTTTGGGAACCCCCCCACACACACATGAATTAGAGACCCCACATGCATGAGAGGTTCAAAAACAAAAAGGACACGTGGTTGCATAAGACATCCTGGGCTAGGGATGAGGTACGGTGCCTGGAGGGCTTCAGAGGGTCATGGCAGGATGCTAAGTAGAGAGCTGTTGAGTAATTAGAAGTGTGTCCTGCCCTCTAGATAGATAGGTCAGAAGAGGTTATTGCTGATAATCTCTTCATATTGAACAAGGCCCCTAATTCAAGCTCTTCTAGGAAGCTAAGGGAGGGGCAGAAGGACCTCGTGAGCCTGAAGCTAAAGTGGCCTTTAACTCACAACAAGCCACATACACTGAGGCATATCTTGGAGTGATTCGTACTGACCTGACAGTTTCAAAGGGACTTGCTTTTGCTACCAGTGCGTGTGATCTCGGTAAAGAAATAGCCCAATACCTGCTTGAACCCCAGTGTGGAATATGGCCTCAGGGAGACGGGTGTGGGCAGGGGCTGAGGACCCTGGAGGAGCGAGGGGATTGGCTGGTTCTGATGAAATCTTGGCAATGATGTCACCAGCACCGTTGTTTGGATGGAGGAGGGAAGGGGGGAAGACTCCTGAGAGAAATGGAATTTCTCATGTCAACATGTTCGATCCACACAATGTTAGGGAAGGGAAAACGTAGCCAATAACAAAAGAAACAAATGGAGAATGCAGATACAAATCGGTGGTTTTAAAGCCTGTTAAGAAATGGAATTTATAGGATGGAAGGTGCACAGGAACCATCTTTCTGACCTGGGCATCTCTCCCCTCTTCTCCGCCCACCCCCACCTACACACACACAGGGGGCCTAACTTTGCTGTCAGGAGTGAAAGTCTTCCCCATAATATGGCTTTGGTGTTACCCACATCCCAAACCCAGCCCCAGCAGAAATGTCCCGGTGGCTCTTGCAGCGTTTCAAAGGGACCTTCCCAAGTCTCTGTCAGGGCGGAGACTGGTGGCTGACTCCAGGGGAGGCATGGCCACGCTCCAGCTGGGGCCGAGCAGGTGGGCAAGGAAGCACTTTGTGGAAAGAGCACCTGCCTGACTGCCTTTTCTGGTGACTCACCGCTTCTCCTTTGTCTTTTCAGCAGCAGTTACCTTAACATATCACCTTTAAAATGTGTTGACAAAGAGCCCTTAGTGGGGAAAGTGTGTGTATGTGTGTGTGCTCACAGCTGAGAGGCAATTCACTTCCCTCTTAGGGCCAAACCTGCCCTTAGGTTGAGGGCTTCAAACTGCCCAGTTTTAAGCCATTGGTTTTCTCCTGGTGGCTGAGGGGGGAGCGTCTCATTTACATAAAAGTCTTTTTCACAGAAGCTCAGCAGGGCTCTCCTTCTCCGAAACTCTGCTAGTCCTAATACGGGTTAAAGCACTAGAAGAACAAAGGGCCTCCCTCCCTCTTTTCCTTTTATTCCAGCCCCCCGCAGAGTAATGGAAACAGTATGTTTTTTGTTTATTTTTGTCCTCTGGTCAACCAAATACGGGTGCTAATCCTTATTCTTTCACTTGCTAGCTGTGTGAAGTTGGGCAAGTTCCTTCCATTCTCTGAGCCTCCGTGTCCTCCTCTGCAAATTAGAAAAAGCAAAGTGTAGTTCGTAGCGTCCTGACAAAGAAGTACACAAAAGAAATGCAAGTGCCTCAGAGCAGGTGCCTCATGAGGACAGAGTAGGTACTCAGTGCAGATTTCCCTCCACCTCTCATCTCACTGGGTCTATCGACCTAATAATTTTGTTCTCCGTTGGATTTAGGCTCATTAACAAATGTTTTTCAGTCCCTGAATGTGTCAGAGCTTTCGCACCCGGATCCAAATAGAAACAAGATGTGGTTCATCTCCCCCAAATCGCATGCTGGAACCAGGAAGTGACCAAGGATCGCAGGGAAACCAGAAAAGGAAGGCCTGCCACTTCGGGGGGATGAGGCGGGGGGGGGGGGGGGGGGGGGCAAGAGAGGTTGTCCAGGAGGCAGCACTGAGCAAGAGCCTTGAAGGATGCAGAGTTGGGAGAGAGGGGTTGTGGGAAGCCAGGAGCAAATGCAAGCATATATACAGGGCTTGCTGACAGCGGTTCTCAACCTGTGGGTCGCGAGCACCGGAAAACACATATAGCAGGGGTCCTCAAACTTTTTAAACAGGGGGCCAGTTCACTGTCCCTCAGACCGTTGGAGGGCCGGACTATAGTTTAAAAAAAAACTATGAACAAATTCCTATGCACACTGCACATATCTTATTTTGAAGTGAAAAAACAAAATGGGAACAAATAGAATATTTGTATTTGCATGTGGCCCGCGGGCCGTTGTTTGAGGACCCCTGACATATAGCATATCAGATATTTACATGACGATTCATAACAGTAGCAAAATTACAGTTATGAAGTAGCAACGAAAATAATTTTATGGTTGGGGGTCACCACAACATGAGGAGCTGTATTAAAGGGTCGCGGCCTCAGGAAGGTTGAGAACCACTGGAGCAGGAGAGGAGAGCTGGGGAGAGTTGGGATCTGAGGCTGAGTAGCTGAGAAGAGCATTGTATGCTAAGGGTGGGACTGGGTTTGCAGACTGTGGACAGCCACTTGAAGGAGTGTAGCTTGAGGAGAGCCTGGTGGGAGAGGGATTTTACCTGAGCTCACTGAGCCAGCTCTAAAAAAGACTTGTTCACACTCGTGCTTTTCTCAAATCAACCTGAAGGGTAGAGTGTTTCTGCCATTATGTAGTTGTGTCACCTCAGGCAGGTCACTGGCTCTCTTGGTCTGAGTTTTCACGCCTCTGAAATGAAGAGGTTGGCCTAGATAATATCTGTGTTCTCCCAGCTTTAGCAGAGTCTACGATTCCTGACTTTTGTCATAGTTTTTGGAGTTTATTTTATAATTTCTAATGTTGCTAAAATTGCTTGCTAGCACAATAACGGACACCCAGTAGACATCAATTATTTGTCTCTGTTTCATGTAAAAACTAGGTTACTGAAACGTGTGATGTAGTGCAGCGATTTTCAACCCATGTGCCGCAAGAACTTTCTAAACACGCAATCCCCGACTCCTCAGTCAGGGCCCTGGCCTCTGCTCCCTTCGATGATCAAATAAAAAATGTAAACAGGCAGCCCAGCAGTAGCCGTCCTGTGGGAATGAATCAAAATTATACTAATTACAGTACATATGGTTTGATCCAGTTATGTTGCGCTCATATTTTGCTTGTACTTTTTCCCAAAATAATTGGATCAAACCATATATACTGTTATGTGAGGACCAACATATCCCACATCATACTCTCATATACAACAAGGTTTTAAAGGTCTTCTCAGTTTTGGGGGAAAATGGATGCTGAAGCCCACCGCTGGTGGAGAGGGGTGTGATGGGAGCGTGCAAGCAGTGATGGGGAGCCCAGGAAGGGGGCCAGGAACCCTCCTGGGAGCTGACAGTTGAATCTTGAAGGGTGTCAAGTTTGCCAGGTTGGGAGAGCAGAAAGCTTCTCCCAGAACAAGCAGCCTGAGAAACTACTGAAAACCTTGATAGGCCATGGCCTGTTGGAGACCAGGGAGGACTCCAGGGGGTGTGGGAGAGGGTGGGGGTCCGCTCAATAGGAGGTGAAGAGCGGGGAGGTCCCTGTTATAAATGGCATTGCTTGCCAGGGGGTGGAGTAGGAAATTGCTCCTGTTGATAGTGGGGAACGAGGGACTTGGTGGAATCAATGCTCCCTTACATGAAAGCAAGTGTTACTGAATGAGGAGAACCCAAACCCAGCTTTCCTCTTTCCTTAAGGATAGATTTTTTTTTTTTTTAATCTAGTGCATCAGCCCTAGCTGGTTTGGCTTCATGGACAGAGCACTGGCCCTTGGACTGAAGGGTTCCGGGTTCGATTCCAGTCACAGGCACATAACTGGGTTGCAGGCTCGATTCCTGGCCCTAATGGGGGCGCGTGTGGGAGTCAACCAATAGATGTATATCTAACAGATGTTTCTCTTTGTCTCTCCCCCTCCCTTCCACTCTCTCTAAAAATCAATGGGAAAATAGCCTTGGGTGAGGATTAACAAAATAAATTTATTTTTAAAAGCCTAGTGCTTTAAAAAATCTTCAAATACAGGCCAAATGCAGTCCTTATGAATATTTCTCTGAAAATTCTCATAACTGCGGCAGAAGCCTTGTCAGCACCCTGCGGAGTTCTTCAGCGGCATGCCCTGATACTCCCCGAATGCCCAGGGCTTCTGCACTGGCAAAGGCGTCCGCAGAGAGCACCTGGCGGGACTGTTTTAGGCCGCAGTCCTCCGGGAAGGAGTGCGCTGGTCCTGCCAGGGCCTGGGGGAGGGCTTTGATGAGGAGGAAAACTATGGATCCCTATCCTGGCCAGTTTGGGGTGTGGGGTTTCCCCCACAGAATCCGTTGTTTCTTAACCAGCTCCTTGTGCGCCACCCCGTGGGGAAGTGCTAGAATACAGCTTTGAAGGCTTTTGAAGGGTGCATCCAGCTGAGCCTGCCTTCCTGGGGTTTCTGATCTGCTGTTGCGAGCGCTCTGTCTCTCTAAGGATGTCAGGAGGCATCCCAGGGGCAGCTTCTCCCCTGCATTTGGGGCTGCAGGGTGTGTGAGGAGGCACCGGTCCTGGCTTTTCACAGCCTAGCTCAAGGGCTTCGGAATAGCCCCCTGTGCGCTCTCAGACGGTTCCCTCTTCTGCTTTGTTGTGGTTTGTTTCCCTACTTCTAGTGCCTGCAGTCTTTAGTGACGAAACTGTTTGAGTGTTTATTGCACCTGTAATTCAAAGAGGCATGAGTCTGGGTGAGGAAAATACATCTCTGGCATTTTGAAAATTCAGGAATGACTGCGGCCATCTGTGATTACTATATATATAAGTCAGTATTAAATCAATATCATCTGAATGCATATTCATAGGAACGTCTGGCCTTTGCACTCAGCCCTGGGTTCGAATCCCACCCCTGCCACTCCCTGTGTGGCTTTGATAAATTGCTCTCAGTCTCTGAGCCTGTTTGCGCCTCAGTCCAAAGGGGTGGCAGTCTCACTTCACAGGGTTAGGGGAAGGGTTACATGATGTAATATGGGCACCGCAGGGTAGAGGTGGGGCTGTCTCGGAGGTTAGAGAAGGCACCCTAAAAAGGGGCATTTCAGCCAAGACCCAAAGGCACAGAGAGGTCACACAAGAGTAGTGAGTGCAGAAATGGGATCTAAATGTGGGTGAAAGAGGTGGCCAGTTCAATTCCTGGTCAGGGCATATGCCTGGATTGCGGGTTCAATCCCCAGTGTGGGCATGCAGGAGGCAGCCGATCGATGTTTCTCATTGATGTTTCTATCTCACCCTCTCCCTCTCTCTCTAAAAACCAATAAGAACATATTTTTAAAAATTGTAAATGTGGGTGAATTCAGTTCTACCATGCCTCATGGCCTCCCTTCCTCTAAATATTTGCATGTATGTCATTGAATTTTTTTTTTTATTGTTTAAGTCCTCACCAGAAGATATGCCCCATTGATTTTAGCAAGAAAAGAACAGAAAGGGAGAGGGAGAGGGAGAAACATCAATTGGTTGCCTCCTGCACAAACCCCAAACCAGAGATCAAACCTGAAATCTGGGTATGTACCCTGACCTGGAATTAAACCCACAACCTTTCAGTGTATGGGACAATGCTCCAACCAACTGAGCCACACTGGCCAGGGAATGTTATTATATTTTAGCTTGTGATCTATAGCTCTTTCTCCAAGATAGAGTATAGCTCCTTCCAAACAGCAACCTCATCTCCCAGGCACCTGCTACATAGTACAAGTAATAGGCCTAATTAGGTGCTCATTTAATTTTTCAATTTATGTATCTGTATGTACTTGCATGCATTTAATAATCTTCTAGGGGTGCTAAATTCTTCTATGTACTAGTATGTTCTGTTATTTCTTTAACCAACACATTGTTATGTTTTCCAAGAGTCTCTGAGCACCTGGACACACCCATGCTCAAGCTCCTTTTACTCCTATTTTCTAGGCTGGGGTGATCCAGGGCCAGTGTGCAAGGGGTGCAGCCTCTCGCATCAGTGCTGCAGCAGGTGGGACTTGGACGCAGCTCATTCATCTACTAGAAATGACATTGAACGTGTCCTGCCAAATGCTGCACAGGGCAGGGCTCATTGCAGCCTGCCTTCCAGGCCCTGGATGAGGAAAGAGGAGCCACTGCCCTGTGCCAGGCACTGCGCAAAGTGAGGGACACATGGTGGAAGCACATGTGTGATCAAATGAGAGTTTCTTTTTCCTGACACTTAGTCGCCCACAGTGGCGAAGGCCCATAGTCCGTGCACGCACACAGAGTATGGACCAGCTCATTGCATGCAGGACTCCAGATGGGCACAAGCGGAGGGAGTGGCTAGCTTCACAGTGGGGTGGGAGGGAGTGTAGGAAGGTGTGCCAGGCAGTGAATTGCTCTTGCTGATTGGGAAAAATTATGGCGAGTAGCCAAGGAAAGAGGGCAGGATGTGGTAGGAGCAGGCACAGACGAGAGGCTCAGCCTGTGCAGAGGCCCAGAGAATGAGAACGGGTGGCACCTTTAGCCCCTGAACATGCCCACGAGAGCCAGCCGGGCGGTAGGTGGGTAAAAGGCAAGGTGGTTGGTTGCATGTCAGACCCCTTAGTATAGTCTGCATTTCCAGTAAGAAATGTCTTCCCTCCTGCTTTTCTTGACTTATACCCGCTTAGACTGTGCTTCATCTTTTCAATCTTTGATGGAAACTTAGGTAAAGAGAAATTATTCTCCAAGAAACACAGCAGCATAAATCCAACGATCCTATCCATCCGAACATGGTACTTGGTTCCTGATGGCGAGACCAGTGGGAGTGGTGGGGCCCAGGGTAACCTGGAAAGCATGTCCTGCCTCTGAAGGGGCAGCTCGTGCCAAGCCAGCTCATCCAGGTTCAGTGAGCCTGAGAGGGGGCGGGGAAGGATGGAGAAAAGACAGACAAGAGAATGAAAGCTGGGTCAGAGTGGGACGCTGTCCTCTCTGATGGAGAGCTAGTGACAGTGCCACGGACTATAAGCCGTGTCTTTATTTTATAGCCAGATTCCACGAGGCAAAGTAAGGGTGTGGTTACAACGTTCTCGTGGGTTTCGAATCTACTCAGTTACATGCACCTGAACTCTGTCAAGCCCCATCACTCAGGCACGTGAGGCCACGCGTTTGGACCATAGGTTCAAGCTTTCAACTATAGCTGTTGGCTATAATTGTGCTGGGAGGACCCTGCCCTCCAAGCTGGGACTTGCATGTGGCCACGAGAGGACTGTGCCCTCTCGTTAGTCCGAGGCTTGACCCTGTCCAAACACTGTAGCCGCTCTCCACAGCGGCTGGAGTTAAAGGGTCTTGCAATATTTCAGAAAAAGCAAGCAACCTGGATTTTCAGCCAGTTAGCTGTGTTTTTTAAGATGATTTGATTAAAACAAACAAACAAACAAAAATGAAACAGAAGCCATCTGCAAGCCAAGCCTTATTCATGGCCATGCTTGCAGCATCTTGCTCAAAGTCTCCAGAGCTCACAGGGATATGTCAGACCCTTCCACAAGCCACCGCAATGCCTTCAGTTCCCTAACCGCCCTTCTCCCTGCTTTCCAGAAGGAGATGACCAGCCGGATGTGTCACTAGCGCCCCACCCTACCCTGCGGAAGAGAGAGGGCAGCTGCTCGCTCCTGGAGGCCCAGGTGGGCGGGCGGAGACCTGGCTGAGATGGCGCTCGGACTTCCAGGAGCCGGAGAGGTGGACACCGGGGTGACTCCCGACAGACACGCCCCTCACTTCTGCGTCTTAACCCTGAGTGCTGCTAGCCTCGCCCTGCGGAGTGGCCACCCGCCCGCGGTGCGAGAGAAGGACCCACCCCCCGTCCGCAGGAAGCCTCGAGCCCCGCAGCCCTGCCTGGGCCCGCGCTGGGCCGGACTCGGGTTGTGCGACTGAGACACTGTGTGTACTTTCCCTCCTCTGTCTTGTCCGCCGGCCGACATTTCCGTCCGTGTGTTCTAAGTCCCGAGTGCATTTGGATCTCTGGATGCCCTGCGAGTCTGTCTAAAACAAGCCTTCCTCCCGTTCAGTCCCTGCAAACTCCCGCCCTGCTCCTGTAGCCTGACTGTGTGCAGGGCTGTGGAGCTGGAGACGCCAGGCCCCGGCAGCATCCACACCGGTTCCCTAACAGGCATCCTATCAGGGACACTCCGCGGGGGGCTGTCCCCTGCCCCCGGCGGGGTCTGCACACTTACCTACAGGGAAGAGCCTGGTTTCTAGTCACCAGTTCACCCTGAACCGAATGTGTTTTTATAACCACGCCATTCTTTCCACTTAAGATGTTTGGTCCTGTTTCCCAGAAAAGAGGGATGGGAGGGAATTATAAATGACCAGGGATGGTCAGCAGAAGCCCTGAGCCAGATTAGTGCCGTGTTTGTTCTTCATTGGGGAGGGGGGGGTGGGGGGGGGTCGTGGCTGTCGCTGGGTAATACCAAATTTCAGTGAAAAAAAACAGAAGTACAATTGGCTATTGGTGCATGGAGCTCAGACTCCCGGGCACAGCCTTAACCTTCCCGGCTGGCCCTCTGAGCTTCTGAACCCAGCCAATGCCCGCTTCCTCTTCCTCCACCCTCTCCTCGCCTCTGCTGTATTACATGATGGCCTGAAATTAACTTCTGCCCCAATGGTTGTGCCACAGTTGCCAAGGTAACCTTGGAGCTGCAGCGCACTTCCTTCTTCCATCCTCCCCAAGTTTTCCATTCCAGTAGACAGGATGCCCACTCTGGGCACTTCCTGCCTGTTGAAACCCTGGTGAGTGTCACTTCTCTGATTCATTCACCACACGGTGGAGGCCCCGGAAGCCTGTGACTAGGTGGTAACTATACTTCCAGTGAGCATTTGAATATGGCAAAATAGCCGTTGGTGGAGGGAGTAGAAACGAATGTATTGGTGCATTGTAATGTAGTACCGATTAAAGAATAACTAAGCAACTCTGATTTCTGTTTCATTATACATAACATATTAAAGCCACAAGAGCCTAAGAGCATGAACTCGTTCTTTGTCCAGACTAAGAAAGGGCTGAGTGTCTGGGCTTGGTGGCATCCTGCATTCCCAACCCAACCCTTACTTTGCTTCTCGTCAAAGTTGTCTCATGGAATCCAAATGCTGCTACCTCTCTCCGTGTGGTTGTGCTCTGGCCAGCAAAACTCACTGCTTTTTTTATGTTTGAGAGGACAAGACAGGCAGAGATGTTTCAGCTTCATTTGGGGCTGAAAGAACACCTGACTGTCCTAGGGACCCAGAGAAACAGGAACAAGAGCCCCTGCAGGACCACACACAGCAAGTGCCGTGGGGTGCGCGCTGGGACAGAGCAGGACCTGGAGGAGCTCGGAAGCCTGGATCTGGGGCAACCACGGGGCTTTGCATTGAAAATGGACTGCGTTCCTGCATCTCCGTCACATAGGATGCTGGACTCTGGAGACATTTGTTATTAATTCTTTTTAAGCTTATTTCTAGTCACTGTTGGTGCATCTGAAATGTCCATTCAATTTAAAAATCCAAATATTGTTTTCAACTCCTTGGAACAGATTCCTCCTGGTTATATTGCTCATTGCACTAATCAACTCCTCTAGGATAAGCGCTGGCACACGGCTCTTATTTTTTAATTACAGAGCATTTTTATTCCCGCAGAAACTTGTTTGACAAATTCTAAAGGAAATCATTACAGGAGGGCTTTTGTGTTTTGTTTTTTTTATCTTTTTGGCTCGATCACATCATAAGTACATCCCATTGTACATGGAGGACCTGAGCTCAGGCAGCCCCGCAGGCACCCCTGGCTCTGCGTCCGACACTGACACCTGGCTTCTTCCTCTGAACCTGCTGGCTTTCCATCTCCCACTGTGTTTTAGTTGAATTATACATGTAGCCACTCTTCTTTCTTTCTGCGAAGTTTCAAAAAGGGAAGATTATAATGAACACCCATAGGCCCTTCCTCACAGGCATCAATTGTTAACATTTTTTCAGCTGTTAATATTTCCATATTTTCTTTCTCTCTCTGTAAATATTCATTCTTATTGATGAACTATGTCAAAATACAATGCAGACCTCATAAAACTTTACAATATCTTGTCTATTGTCCCTACATTAAGAAAGATCCAAAGACTACATAGAATAAGTAAAAACATAATAAATGAGAGCTTTGTCTGCATACCCATGACATATCTGAAGACCATTACCAATGGCCCTTCAGCCTGTTTTCCCATAGCCATCTCTCATTGGCAGAATTCTCTCGGAAGTCTGTCGCTCCGCTAAGAGTTCTGTAGTCCAACGTGAAACCTTCGCAAAGCTCTCCATGTCACTGTGCGTTAGGATGGAGCCCAGAGTGAACATGTAAAAAATTATTGCATGTTTTCTACAAACGATACTGTGCCTTTGTTCAATCCTAACTTGATTTTTATACATTGATAAATTTTCTGTTCTGTTTGCCCACACTAAATTATCATCTGTATTATATTCAACCATTTTGATGTATCTCCTTGAGTTTTGTTTGTTTTAAACACCTCCTTAATTGGCAGAGTACTAAGGGACTTGGATAGGGTTCTCACCGTTTTGTGGTGATTTACGCCAATCCATCAATCTGGTCACCAGTGGAAGCACAGCACTTCCTGTGGCCCCTCGCCTTCCATCACACCCACACCCCGTGATCATCACACTGTGAGAAAAGAAACACTGCAGGAAAGGCATGGCCATGTGTCAGAGGAGTGTGTACAAAGGGGTCAGATGTGTCCCTTGGGTAATCCTGTTGTCATTTGTTCTTGGATCATTGTGGTCCTTGATGACGTAGATGATTCTCTCTTAGAATTATCCAAACAAAGTGTGTTTTGGAAAGAATTGATTTTCCCCTGCTTTAAAAAATATATCAACAATAAAACAAAACAAACAAAAAAGCACACCTCTTTACAACAGGCCAGTTATTAATTCTGGGTAAGAAGTTTTCAAGGAGTAAATAAGAATTTTTGTAACTTTTAGAGGGAAGAGTCCAGTTCTAGTCTGACAGTTAAGCTGTTTTGCTAGCTCTTAGTGTTCTCATTTCAAAGTTTCCAGCATCTTTTCTACTTGCATCAGAAAAATGATTATTTTTAGTTCCATTGTGATTAAATTAAGGGTTTGACAATAAGCCTACACAAATCAATTAGAAAAGCAAGATAAAGCGAAAGAACTTTTATGAAATCAATTCTATGTGAGCTTGGGAATCCAGATGTCAACAATAAAGGACATGTAACCATCATCTATCTATTCTGTCTTTTTCTCTGTGTGTGCTCAATTTATTTCTTCATCTTGCAGTGGGCCTGCAACAGCAAAAATTGAGAAGCTTACTTCCCATAGAAATTAAGCTGATCATTCAATCTATCTAACCTTTCAATTATCCTGAATTCTCAGCTCTGTGTCCAAGCAAAGTTCATTGCCACACTGACTAAAATGATAAATGTCACTGAAAAGCCAATGGTAGCATCACACACTATAACAATAATACATTTTATCTGACTTACCTTCTTCATGTGAAGTAGATTTTACTGAAACTTCTCATTATTTTAATGCAGCGTTCATCATCTGAGTTTTTGTAATAATAAAAAGAAGCAAAAAATCCCAGTATGATAAATTAATACTAAATGAGGAAATTCAATTCAATCTAGCTAAACTTTGATTGATTTTCTAACTGTATTACTGCCCATTCAATTACGCTGAACATCTGCTCCAGAGGAAATCATATCATATGACTGAGACATGACCTCACATATTATCAAATCAGCAAAGGGTGAGAGTCTAAGCATCTTCAAGAAATACACAGAATGTAGTCAGAAAAGGTAGCAACAGAATCCTCTGTTATTAACTCAGAAACAATATTCTGGATACCCGTTCTCCATGATTGTGCATATTATGTATCTACAATGATGTGTTGTACAAACTTCATGCTGACTGACTCCCACAAGAGGCAGCAGCATTTGGAAAATTCCTAAATTGTGACTTGTTTGTCTAAAGGCTAGTGACTTCACTTGGGCTTGTCTCAGTCAGAAGTATAATCCCACGGAGGTGCAACAGGGGCATTTGGCCCCCAGGAGTCTGTGGTTAAGGGGAAGCTGCTGAGGCTTTTTAACATTGGCTGGAAGTGAGGAACCAGCTGCCCACCCCTGCCCTATCTGTGGATGAGAACATAGCCCCTTCTCTGCTCAAAACCCTACAATGCTACTTTCTATGCTCAGATTAAAAGCCTCAGCTCCCCCTTGATCCCTCCATCCCAGGCCTCCCCCCCACCTCCCCCACCCCCACCCCGCCAGCCTCCTTGCTGGCCTCACACACACTAGGCACAATCATCTTTATGGCCTTGCATTGGCTGTTCCCCTGACTGGATGCTCTTCCCCCAGATGGCCTTGGACTAACTCCTTCTCTTTGAAGTTTTTGCTTAAATGTTACCTCAGTAAAGTCCCTGATTTTTGCATCTGCCCAAAAGGACACACAAGCCTCCTTTCTGTGCTCAAATTTACATTTCCCCTAGCATTTATATTATACCAGAGGCCCAATGCATGAATTTGTGCACCATGGGGTCTCTTGGCCTGGCCTGCAGGATTGGGCCGAAACTGGCTCTCTGACATCCTCTGAAGGGTCCCAGATTGTGAGAGGGTGCAGGCCAGGCTGAGGGACCCCACCGGTGCACGATTGGGGCCAGGGAGGAACTCAGGAGGTTGGCCAGCCAGGGAGGGGCCTCAGGAGGGCTCCAGGGCATGTCAGGCGTGTCTTGCTCAGTCCTGATCGTCAGCCAGACCACAGCAGCAAGCTAACTTACTGGTTGGTGCATCTGCCCCCTGGTGGTCAGTGCATGTCATAGCAAGTGGTTGAGCAGCCTTAGCATATCATTAGCATATTATGCTTTGGTTGAATGGATGACCAGCGACTGGACACTTAGCATAGTAGGCTTTTATTATATAGGATAATTTACTTACTAGGCTTTTGTTTATTATCTCTTTCCATTAAAAATATAAACTCATGACACTGGGGATCTCTGTCTATTTGTTGATGTATCCAAAGCATCTAGAAGAGAGTGTCTAGCACACAGTAAATGCTCAATGAACCCTTGATGGATGAATGAATGAATAGCAAATAGGTACCTAATTAAGGTCTGCTATCAGAGAGATTAAGTAAAAGCAATATATAATAATGATAATATCAGCATACATTTATTGAGTGCATACTGCACATTAAATATATCCTAAGCATTTTACATGGATAATCTCATCAAATGCTCGTGACAACTCCACAAGGCTGGTTATCTATGTTTATTCCAATTTCATGGTCAATGTTACAAAGTGATGGAACTGAATTTAATGCCACATGAGTGGGCTCAGGACCCTACACTCTTAACCCTGGAATCACCTTCACCCACCAGGCACTGGGCTTTCCCACCATTCCCCTTCCTGTGGACACAGGCTCCAGATAGTATAGCAATCAGCTTTCCATTTATTTTCTGGATATTTGTTAAAGTGCTTGCATTGGTGCTTCTCAGATCTGTCCATCTGAGATCAGAAAGTTATTTCTATTCACAAGATGTGCACTCACAGTTATAAAGTGGACCCAAAGATTAGGGCGGGCAGCAGATCTAACAGGGGACACCAAGCTGAACATGACTAGTGTTGAGTGCTGCTGAGTGGTGTGACGGTAATTCCAGAGATGAAGGTGGGGTTCCTGAGTGGGAAGGAACCAGGGAGACAATCAGAAAGTCCTGGAGGATTCACCAGCAAGCAATTACACTGCTGTGAAAAAGAAGGAATTCTTACCATTTGCAACAGCACGGATGGAGCTAGGGAGCAGTATGCTAAGTGAAATCAGCCAGTCAGAGAAAGATAAATATCACATGTTCTCACTCATTTGTGGACTATAATGAACAACATAAATTGATGAACAAAAATAGAACCAGAGACATAGAAGCATCGAACAGTCTCTACAACCTAAGAGGGAAGATGGGGGGTGAGGGGGTAAGAGATCAACCAAAGGACTTGTATGTATGCATGTGAGCATAACCAATGGACACAGACAGTAGGGGGGTTGAGGGCTTGTGCCTGGGGGAGGCACATATCCCAACCGGGAATTGAACCGTGACTTCCTGGTTCTTAGGTTGACGCTCAGTCACTGTGCCGCCGGCCTGGCTGTGAAATTTATTAATGCAGCTATTCCCTAAACTAAGTTTAGAAATGAGCAGGAATCTCGTGTATTTTTAAAAGCAGCATCTTCTCCACCCGCCTGGCTTGTGCAGCCTCCTCTCAGGGCACCAGGAGTCATGCAGAGGGTAAATGCTCTTCGGTTCCTGGTTCCATCAGGAGACCTTGAATACGTCAGGATGTAAGGCCGGTCTATTATTTAACGTGGATGAAGTACTAGTAAATATGCCGTGATGAAGTGAATGACTTTTACCTTCCTGTTCCTAGGGCACCATCGATATTGTCCATGAAACAGCTGAACTACAGATCATAGAAGGAGGCAGCATTTGTTAGAAGGGGAGCAGGTAGGAGTGTTGTTGGGTTTGTCTTCATAGTAAACCATTAGATGCAGCAACTACTGACCCATGGGAGTTAAAGAAAATTCATTCAAAACGGAAGCCCCATTTCACACTCCCAGGAACAATTTTTAGCACATTTCCGCCCCGGCATGAGCTTCCTGCGGATGTGCAGATACCATGGGGCATCGCTCTGATACAAAGCACTGGCCGGGCATTATCTGGACACTGAATTCAGCAAAACTCTGTGAGCTGGTGGGTTTGAAATAAAAGAAACAAAAAACTGCAAGTCCAGAAAGTTCCTAAGAGCCGCAAACTGGTTATTGCCATGTTGACAGTTTTCCTTCAGAAGAAAGCTTCTGCTGCCCTTGGGCTCACGTTATCTCCTTGGAATTTGCATTCTCTCTCCTAAGTGACTGGGGAAAGTTCTGCGTGACTTGGACAGAGAAATGGGGAAGAAGGGTCCCCCGGCTCTCACCGATGCCCAGAGGAAGGGAAGATGGGAGAGGCGAGTGTTGAATGACCGCCCCCTGCAGCTCCAGATTCCCGAGTGGCTGTCCTGGGAAGGCGGTGCCAGGCGCTGCGGGGACATTAGGATGGCACCAGGGGGAAGAACTGCTGGGAACTTGTTTACCGAGAATTTGCTTTATGCCAAGCACCGTGCTTGCTTGATACCTGAGGTAGATTCTCCCATCCACCTCTCACGGCTGTTCCTGGAGGTAAGCATGGTGATGGCGACCGTCCTGCAATCTGCTGAAAACGTGGAGGCTGAGGGCCGTGGCAAGCGGGGGACAGTGTGAGCTCAGCGGGGAAGTCCCTGCTCTGGCTTAGCGCTGGGCCTCGTGCCAGGCGTTTCACTCGGGTGATCGGATGAATCTTCACCACAATCTTCTGAAGTCAATAGCATTGTCGTTCTTTCCATTTCACAGGTGAGGACACTGAGGTTCAGGCACAAGAATCTGACTCAAGGCCATGCAGCTGGCTGGTGGTGGGGCTGGGATTTGAACCCACATCTCTGTCTCCAGAGCCCCTGCTCTTAATTACTAGGTCGTGTCCCCTTCCACACACAGGCTTTATTTACTGAAAAATGATCCCTCCTGCGCCTGCTACCCTGGTAACAAAGCTACTTTCACCAGGAGGATCACACAATTAGTTTCCCCTGAAAAGCCCAAAGGAACCTGGGGAAGCAAGGATGAGGAAGTCTCAGGCGATGGAATGAACGCTCCCTTCGCGGGAGAGAGGGTGAGGCTGATGAACGCGCTGAAAGCTAAGACGGTCGAAGTGACGGGGAGGAAACGTGTGGGCCCACTGCACCTGGGTAGATGTTGTCGCCAGGCCACCGTCTGGGGAAGACAGACTGAGGGCAGCGGGCTGGCCAGCCTGGGAGCGCAGCCACAAGGACGGGAGAGCCCATGCACCTTTGATTCGGAGGGATTCGCACCTTCCAGTTGCCCAATAAAACAGTGAGGTTCACATCCAGACTTAGTCTTCCAGGGGGGACTAGTGCAGTGGCCCCCCGCCCCCATCCATGGGCTATATGTTCCAAGACCCCCAGTGGATGCCTGAACCTCGGAGAGTATAAAGTAAATTATGATTTTCCTATATATAATACCTATAACAAAGTTTAATTTATAAGTTGGCCACAATAAGAGATGAATAATAACTAATAATAAAATAGAACAATGATAACAATATACTGCAATATAAAGTATGTGGGTGGCTTTGGAGCCATTACTAAGTAAAATAAGTTACTTCAACAGGAGCACCACAATATAGTGACAGTCTGATGACTGAGATGGCCCCTAAGTGACTAACGGGCAGGTAGCGTATGTAGCGTGGATGTGCTGGACAAAGGGACAATTTCTGTCCCACGCAGACGGTGCGAGATTTCATCACGCTGCTCAGAATGGAGTGCAATTTAAAACATATGAATTGTTTATTCTGGAATCCTCCATTTAATATTTTTGGAGCACACAGTTGACCACGGGTAATTGAAACTGTAGAAAGCAAAACCGTGGACAAGGGAAACTACTCTACCTCCTGGTATTGACCCTCTCATACCAGTGAGGGGATATAGCAGCTTACAAGTAGCCACATGCCCATTCTGAGCTGCCGGAATGGAACCAGGATAAGGAAAGGCTTAGCTAGGCCTTCCTGGGTGTAGCTGGCACACCTATTTAGAGGCCTCTAAGTTTCATTAAAAGACTGGTGTCCTTGGCTTTTCAGAAGATGCGAACATGATCATCACTCCAAGTTGAATGAGAAGATATAAGATAGGGGAGAAAGGAACTAGAACAAGATTTGCGGCAGGGTGATCACTGAGAAGAAAGGAAGAGAAAATCGTCTTCAGAAGCTCTGAATGTTCCTGGGTTCACTAAATCTCAAAGTAAGTACATTGTTACTTCCCCCTCATCTTCCTGATAATCCCCATCCCAAAGCCTTTAGCAGGGTCCGACCCAGGAGGCATATGTGTGAGGGTAGGGTAAAGGGAGCCACGGTGGCCCAGAGTGGGGTGAGAAGGACATCTGAGTGGGAGAAGGGATGCTTGCAGAATATTGAAACCAAATCAATGTTTGGAAGATAGAAATATAAGGTCAGGAAGAAATATATGTCAAAACCCGTGGGTTCCAATGGTTACTTTTAATTTCAGGATCTGGGAGTTTAACATTTCACAGCTGGAACAGAGACGTGTGGTACTGAGACCCAAGAGAATGGGTGTAGATTGCTAAGTTAGATTAGAAGAGAAGAGTGTTGGCAGTGGGATGTCAAACTGAGAGACCAAGCAGTTGGATGCGTAGTCTGTGTGGCCGGTAAGTTCTCGGGAGGTGTTCTTGGAAATGGAGATTGGAATAAGAGTCTTCAATGAATTGGGACGGGTTTAGAGAAGGGCAAAAGATGATAGTGATGGGTGGGTGATGGAGAATGGGATGGCTAAGTGGCATAAATCTTGAAGGACAGATAGTATTTGAGAGCAGGAAAGTCAAAACCCTGAAGCAGCAAGAATGCCAACCCCACCTCAAAGCACCGATACACACTGGGGTACGTGGGATGTGGGAGAATCTAGAGGCTGCAGTGAACGGCCAGATCTCAGCCCAAACCTGTACACACACTGGATCTAGATCAGGGGTCCTCAAACTACGGCCTGCGGGCCACATGCAAATACAAATATTGTATTTGTTCCCGTTTTGTTTTTTTACTTCAAAATAAGATATGTGCAGTGTGCATAGGAATTTGTTCATAGTTTTTTTTTAAACTATAGTCCGGCCCTCCAACAGTCTGAGGGACAGTGAACTGGCCCCCTGTTTAAAAAGTTTGAGGACCCCTGATCTAGATGCTGCATTTATACTTTAACATTATAATATAAGCATTCTCGTAAACTTAATCTTAATATCTGTTTAACATTCAATTTAGTGAACATTCATGACATTTTTTGGTCAATTACCCTATCATTTGTATTGGGTTGTTTCAAATTTTTCTCATTATAAACAAGGAAGTAATGAACATAATTTTGACTAATTGTTTTTCTTTTAGCACTCATGATTATTTCATTTAGATAGTTTCCCAGAAGTGGAATTTCTACGTTAAAGCCTGGGAACAATTTTTAGGCTCTTGACAATTATTTTTTCTAAACTCATCTGCCCCAGCCCTGGAACCAGCCATTTCTCCAAGAATTCCTGGTTCCTTTAGTGGAGAATAATATTCACACACCAAGACCTGGGGACTAGATGTGTTCATGGAATTGGAATAGCACTGTTGTCATATTCTCCTTTGGACAGAGATAGGGAATTATTGTATGCATGAGTGTATATGTGTATGTAATATATGCATTCATATGCATACACATTTACATCTATACCATAAATCATGGGTTCACATAGTTACCTTTCCTTGTTTAGATATTTAGAACTCCCTCCTTCGGCAGCGAGAAATCAGGCTGCCATTATACTAAGAGTTTAAGTCCTCTCCGCTTCCCCTCATCCTCTTCTGCAATTGGGCTCCCTTCCAGTTGATTCTCTAATTCATCAGGTATGTAGAAACCACAGGTTGGACCTAATTTGTGAGCCTTCATTGCACCGAAGGAAACTTTTAAGTCTTTTTAAATTTATGTGTTTTTTTTACTGATGAGTGTGTCATTTTAATTATAAATGTTATCTAATGCTGAGAGGCTATTCAGCACCAACAATTAAAATTGAGAGAAAGTGAGTTGATCCTTTAATATCATGCAGAATATTGATGATAGTGTCCATTTAATTGCTTGCTTTATTGCTGATTATGAGTTATATATGAGAAATATGTGGATAATATCATCTATATGAAATTCCTCTTTTGACTAACTAAATATTATATAATTTTATCAATGTATGCGAGGCAAAAAATGGGTTTCATTGTTTAAAAAATGTAAGTAAAACAAATATTTTATATTTTATAAAGAAAAACCTGGAAAAATGAGTTTCAGAAATTTTTCCCTAAAGAACTCTAGTTACGATAGCCCATGAACCAGAAGGTGCTGGGCACTCGGATTGAATGTTGGTGTCTCCGATTAGCTTTTAGCAAACATTTTCACTTCAGTTATCCAAAAGAACAGATGTTGTTGTAATGCTTTGAAAACCCAAAAGGTGTGTTCTCATTTTATTAGCAACAGCATTAATGCTTCTTTAAAATCCTGGGGACCTTCGCAGGGTCACTTCGAAAGTTCTATAAATGTGTAACCACCATGCTAGAGCCCGGAAACTATCTGTACTGTTGATAACTACAATTGAAAAATAATGTTTTAAATGAAATAAAATCCAGGGGCCGATAATTCCCATTATTTCTTGAATACATATTGCTTAATTTTCAAAGAAAATCTCATGATGTTTTCTCTTTTAAAACTAAAGACCATTAGAATTCAAGGATCAAACAGACAGCAGACGGAGTCACAAAGCGTTTGGAAAGCCCTCCCCAGCATTCTGACCTTTCGTCGGTGACGTCATAATGCCCCAGCTAGTTCCAGGACCTGCCGGCACCTGGAAGGAAACTCCAAGAGACACAGGACATTGGTGATCAATCACATCGTCCCAATGAATTTCATATTGTTTATTTTTTTATCTTGGGTTCATTCCTCAGAGATTAGTGATGTGACTTCCAATAATGAAGGTGGGTACGCATGGGAAGCTTTCACAGACATAATAGATAAGGAAGATGACCCCATTATCCTAGAAAATTGACGTGTAGCAATTTTATTGTTGGAAATATGGTACAATTTAGAAGTGAAGTCTCTGCCTCCAATCCTTTGTGAAAAAAATGAAAGTCCTTCAAAGAAATTAACATATGTCTGATGTACAGTGTGTCATACTTTTTTTCAGAGGTTTATGTGGAACCTCTAGTTGATGAAGAACATAAAGAAGAAATTAAGCATAACATCCCTTATAATGATAAAAATGACCATCATTTTAAAGAGGAAAAAAATTGTAAGTATTTAAAGTTAATAACAATACATCTACGAGAACTGATTATATTGGTTTGATTTAACTTTCTTAAAAACTATAGTCACATTATTTTCTGCTTCTTAAATTTACCTTATAGACATTTCAGTGTGTAAAATGAAATTTTTAATTTCTGCAACTTTTTCCTGAGATGTTACGAAGTTTAACAAGGTTATCTTGGTAATTGTCTATAATTAACATGGGCTCCATTGTAGCATGATGGTTACTTATTCACATGAGTGACAACTAACTGAATTCTATGGTGAGATAACCAGAATTTATTTGGAGTTGTGTATGAGTTTCCTAGGGCTGCTAAAACAAAGTCACACAAACTGTGCATCCTCTCACAATTCCAGAGGCCAGAAATTGAATATCAAAATTTTGACTCTACCGTGCTCTCCCCAAAGTCTTTAGGGAGGGTCCCTCCTGGCCTCTTCCAGCTTCTGGTAGCCCCAGGCATTCCTTGGCTACTATAGTAGCAGAACTCCAATCTCTGACTCGTTTTCACGTGGCATTCTTCCTCTATCACTGTGTCCAAATTTTCCTCTTCTCATAAGAATACCATTTATATTGGATTAAGAGCTCACCTTCTTCCAGTGTGACTTCATCTTAACTAAATCTCCAATGACCATTTCCAAACTGCGTCATATTTGAGGTGCTGGGGGTTAGGACTTCAACCCTTTTTTTTTTTCCGGGGTAGGGGAAGTGACAAAATTCAGCCCATAGGAGATGACTTTAAGGTGTGTGGGAGGCCCAATTAACTTTATTCACCATTCCTCATATGGGCTTTCTCTCTCTGTCTTTATAATGGCCACCATTCTAAAAAGTGAAAAGTTCCTAAGAAACGCTTTTTAAAAATTCTTTTAAATTAAGATTACATCTAGTTATTCTGGGTTCTTTATTAGTATTAATCAAAGAAAAATAGAAATACATATAGAATGAAGTGCTTTGAAAACTACAATCCATAAATTGTACTTCTTTCTTTGATGAATTATTATCCCTCTTTTGAATGTAAAAAACAAAGAAAAAAAAACCACAACAAAACAAAAACACCCTGATGCTCAGAGAGGTGGTTCATAGCTACCACAGAGCGAGTCAGGAGGGATGTCACGTCTCCCACCACCAGCTGCCTCTGCTGTGCCCTACAGGGGCAGTCATTCCTTCTCAGGATGTACCTCCATCTGAATTCACCGGAGGACACATAACTCAAGAGCCTGATGATTACTTTGAGTAAAGGAAAAAGTCTGTCTGACACACACACACACACACACACACACACATTTATCTAAAATATAAATGGAACTGTGGTGAAGAATGGTCTTATGACTGACTTTTCTCCTTTAATAGCTTTGGAACTCTTTATCCACTGTCTTACAAAGAATTAAATGATGGGCAGTTTCTCCCATGTATGCTCTTTTCAGACACTCTTGGGTATATCTCTCTTTGGATAGATACCAAGTACTGGAATTGCTGAATAAATGATAAAGCTTTAAAATATTGGTAGATACCACCAAATTGCCCTCAAAAGGTACCTACCAAATTGTATCTCCCAAGAGTGCTCCCTAATCTCACTTATAATATAGTGTTAATCATATTTTGTGAATAAGTGAGAAACTTTATTAGTGTTTTTAATTTGCATCTTGATTACTTGTGAAGTTGAGTATTTTTCTCTGTGTTTATTGGGCATTTAATTTCAACTTCTGTGATTTGTCTGTTTTTATCTTTGGCTCATTTTTCTATTAGATTATATTTTCACTTATTTGTAAGAGATATTTTTATATTTAGTATATTAACTCTTTCTCTAAAGTAAAAGTAACAAGTATTTTCTTCCAGGCTGTGGTTTATCTTTAAACCTATTTAGGTATATTAATCACAGAGAAAAATTTAAACTTTATAAAATAGATTTTTAATTCCTTTATAATTTTTGCATTGTGTATCTTGCTTAGATGGACCTTATCCAAATAGATATTAAAATATTTTCCTAGTTTTCTTAAGTTTTATATTTTTGTTTTTAACTCTTGGGTCTTAAATTCAGTTATTTTTGTGACATAAAATAGGCATAAAAATTTACATGTTTCAAGGGTAATTGCCAAATGTATAACACCAATTCCCTACTCATGTGAAACTCACATTTAATATAATCTAAATTCTCATTGAAATTTAGTTAGTTATTCCCTTTTTTTTCTGATCTGTCTGTCTCTGCAAAAATACCACATTATTTTTTGTAATTGTTGTTAATCTTGACCTGAGGATATTTTTTTCCATTGATTTTTATTGTTTTAGAGAGAGTGGAATGGAGAGAGACAGAGAGAGAAATATTGATGTGAGAGAGAAACATCTATTGGTTGCCTCCCGCATGCACTCTAACTGGGCCTGGTTTGAGCCTGCAACCATATGTGCCCTTGATCAGAATTAAACCCTTGATTCTTCTTTCCACGGGCCCAACACTCTAACCATTGAGCCAAGCCAGCTAGGACAAAT
The DNA here is from genome assembly GCF_963259705.1 of Myotis daubentonii. Lineage (NCBI taxonomy): Eukaryota > Metazoa > Chordata > Mammalia > Chiroptera > Vespertilionidae > Myotis > Myotis daubentonii. The sequence goes on from NC_081850.1 coordinate 14,735,595, forward strand.
ACCACCTTATTTTAATTTTTTAAAAAATGTATTTTATTGATTTTTTACAGAGAGGAAGGGAGAGGGATAGAGAGCTAGAAACATCAATGGGAGAGAAACATCGATCAGCTGCCTCCGGCACACTCCCCACTGGGGATGTGCCCTCAACCAAGGCACATGCCCCTGACGGGAATCGAACCTGGGACCTTTCAGTCCGTAGGCCGACGCTCTATCCACTGAGCCAAACCAGTTAGGGCTAATTTTTATACTTTCATAACTCATAACATGAATATTGGGCTGCAATTTCCTTGTGTTCTCCATAGATCTAGCTCAGAAACTTCTAAAAATTTACATTAACAGCACTGGTGCGTGTGTGTGTGTGTGTGTGTGTGTGTGTGTGTGCGTGCACTCATGCATATGTGTGTGTTCTGGGGGAATATATATATATATACACACACACACACACACACACGTATTAAATATGTATACATTCATGTATATACAACTTTCTGTCATTCCATGGTATTTTGGAAAGAGAAGATGTATATATATGTTTAATCAGCCATCTTTATCCAATTTATTTGACTCGGGTCGGGTGGATATGTCCATTAGTTTTGCATTATAACCAATTCCACTTACAATAATGAAAGCAGGGTCCTTTCTGTGCATATGCCAATGTGAAGGTATGTAGGCGACCTTGATTGTTATTGAAGTATATGCTTTTTAAGCGAAACTGCTTCATAGTCTAACAGAAGATTCAGGGGCAAATGAGTGTTTCTTACTTGGCTTTTTCCCCCCGTCTAAAAAATATTTATTTTTATTGATTTGCGAGAAAGTGAGAGAGAGAAACATCAATAAGTAGCTTTCTGTTTATGCCCCAATCGGGAATCCAGCCCACAACCTGGGCAAGTGCCCTGATCAGGAACGAACCAGCATCCCTTCAGTACATGGGACAACACTCAACCAACTGAGCTACACCAGCCGGGCCTTACGTGGCTTTCTGATAATGTCAATACAGTGGTAATATTACACATCGACAAATCTACTTTGGTACCTCTTATGCACTTAAATATGTTTTTCCATAAATTCTCCAATAATTTCTTCTCAGAAAGAGTCATTTAGCAAAAGGATACTAATTCGGCTTTTTTCCCCATGGATTTTATTTTTGACCTTTGCCCACTTCCTTATTTTGTAGATGAAGAATGTCACAAATATTTTATTATTCTTTTTTTTAAAAACTAGTCACTGCATATGTTCTTTAAAAAATCAGATGACGAAAAATGTAAAGAAACAAAAAGTCTAAACTTGGTTGGCGGCTGAAAACTTTTGTCTTATGCTTTTAGATGTGTTCACAACCCAAACTCCAACTGGCTCCCAGTCTGAAATATCCGTGAAAGCAACAACTGCTGTGGATTTTTCTCTAAGAAACTGTAAGTATTGAAAGGCACCAGTGCAAATATGAACATCCCTTAAAACAATTTTTCAAAACAGCATTTGAGTGTTGGGTAGGAAAAAGATCTTATTGGCGCTAATGTCAGAAGCCTTCATTCCTAAATAAGGACACTCGTGTCTATTGCACTGAGAAATTCTGAAGGCAGAGAGGTTCTTACATTTTTTTTTAGACTATTTTGGGCTTGCATGGAAATAAAAACTAAATAACTAAATTTAGGACTAGAATATTGTATGTCTTTCTTCAACCCACATTTTTACTCCTTTCTGCTTTATACTTTCAGCTTCAAACATTGTTTCCTTTTGCACCTTTCCACCAAGCATAACTATTTGATAGATGACTTTGGAGGCCATTAAATCTCCAAATGCATATAACACATCTATTACCTCGGCATGTGACAGCTCAGATCTACGAAACACATAAGCCACGAAACAGAATTACAAGGAAAAGGGGATGGAAGTCAATAGGGAAGAGAGGATGTTTCTGGCAATGGCATTTCAATATTGGTGAATGACAGACTCCGTAAGCCTACTTATTAAATAAAGCCACATGACAATAATGGGATATTTGTGAGCAGTTTCAAACCTTGGGACATAACGGAGAGGGGGACATTTCAAGGGCATTCACTAATGAGACAGCTGACTCGTGGGAATTTTGCTCCTACAAGTAAACAAGCTCTTGAGTTGTTTGGGAAAAGACACAGAATAGGGAGACTGTTGAAGAAAACAGACCACGTACCTCAGATTCCCTTAGGAGATGGCTTATTGAGGGCCAGGGAAGAGAGTCCAAAACCCTAACCTATATTCCCACAATTCAGGTCCCCAAAGGATTGTCAGAGAAAGTTGGATAGGGATCAGTTGTTCCATTTGAGCGGGGCTCTGACAGAGGGAGACAGGCTGACATGGATGGGATGCTTCAGAGGACCAAGCCCCCCCCGCCCCCCCCAAGATTAAATCTCCAGAAGTATTTTGAATAATTCTGCTAGTCCAAAAATTCCTAGGGCAAGTAGCTGAAGCAGTCCAGACACTTTTTTCCAGAACCGAGGAAGAGGGTTGCAGGGCAGAGTTTAAGGATTTCTGGCCACTTGTTCTAGTCCTGCCTGAATCAGTGTCAACTCCGGTAACAATCTCTTTTTCCATCCTTTCTTGCCACCAAGATTCCTGTAATGGTGCTGTTTGCAGACTTCGTCCGAATTCATTCTGTCTCTGTAGAACTCCTCCCGTGGGGGGACTGCCTGTACCGCTTATGGAACTTGATTGACTCCTGTATTAAGCAAAGTTAACTGAAATTTCAAGCCAACTTCATGGGGGGAAAGTATGGTCCTCCAGTCACAACGGTCCCCAAATACACTCTTACTGACATAGGTCCAGATGGACACATGATCACCTGAGATATGCACTAAATCAGGCCTGAAAACCCTTGGTTTGTAGCCCCACATCTTTATATCCAAAGTCCTGTCTTGAGTAGTAAACATGCATATGTTTCCAATTTACAAGGAAACTGATGCTGCCTCCCTTTACCAGACTGTCCTGGGCTGACGGTGTCACTGCAAGGCGTGGGCCCGAACCATCTGGGACAGTGTGTCTGATCCAGTAGACCTTACGCACCTCTGGTTGTGGGCCAGAATCCCACAAAACTATAGGCGTATGAATCCCACCTCAGGCAACAACTTTACCTTTTCTTTCCCCTGCTTTGAGTTACCTCAAAAAATTGTCAACATCTTTCTGGGATTTTTTTCCCCCCTCTCTCCTTTTCTTTGTTCCACTTTTTAGCTAAAAAATATGCCTAATCACAGATGTGGAGTCAATATTTTAATATGCTGATAACCCACTTATCCCTTTTCCTAGATAAACTCAATGAGACATCTGGAACACCCAGTGAAGAACCCTTCATACAAAGAATTCCAAGTACTAAAGTTACTACACTGTAGTCATACCTGGAGCATGTCATTATATGAGTAAAAATTTAAGTTTCACTACTCTGAGTATTTCATAAAATAATAGCATGCTTAAAGAACTTGTACTCTGCAGTTCAAAGTCACTCTAAAATCTTTTTAAAATAATTTTTTTATTGATTTTAGAGAGGAAGAGAGAGAAATATCTATACTAATAAAAGGGTAATATGCTAATTAGAGTGGACGTCTTCCAGATGACCTTCTGAACATCCTTCCGGACAAAGGTGCAGCAGCTGCGAAGGGCTGAGGCTCAGGCCGGCAGTGGCAGCAGCAGTAGGGAAATGGGGGTGGCGCCTTCCCCTGATCTGCCAGGTCGCCTCCTGCAGAAGGAGGCTAGACTGAGGCTTAGGCCAGGGGCCGAGTCAGAGGTGGTTAGGGGCCATCAGGCTAGCAGGGGGTCAAGTTAGGAGGGCAGAGGTAGTTAGGGGCTATCAGGCAGGCAGGCAGAGGTACTTGGGGGCAATCAGGCAGGCAGAGGAGTTAGGGGCAATCAGGCAGGCAGGCAGGCAGGCAGGTGAGCGGTTAGGAGCCAGAGGTCCCAGATTGTGAGAGGGATATCTGACTGTTGGTTTAGGCCTGATCCTACAGGGGTCCCAGACTGGAGAGGGTGCAGGCCGGGCTGAGGGACGCCCCCCCAACCCCATGCACAAATTTTGTGCACCAGGCCTCTAGTCAATAGATAAACATTGATCAGTTGCCTCCCACACGCATCCAATCTGGGACCAAACCCGTAATCTGTGCATGTGCCCTAACCAGGAATCAGGACAACACTCAGCCAGCTGAGCCACACCATCTAGGGCACTAAAATATTTTAAACCATGAAAATTTAAGGGTCAATTTTCAGATGTATTTGACATGGGGTAGAAAATGAGCTCTTTTTATAATACAATTTTATTTTAATAAAATATATCAAATTTATATTTATGCATATATTTATGTTAAATGTATTTATATTTAACATAAATACATCATTATATATTTCACATAAAGATATAAATATATATAAATATTTAATACATTTTAATATAATTTTTTAAATTCTCACCTGAGGATATTTTTCCATTGATTTTTGGAGAGAGTGAAAGAGAGAGGGAAAGACAGAGAGAAATATCGATGTGAGAGAAACACACCAATTGGTTGCCTCCTGCACAGCCCTGACCAGGGCCTGGGCCAGGGAGGAGCCTGCAACCAAGGTACATGTTCTTGACTGGATTCAAACCCAGGACTCTTCTGTCCACAGGTCGATGCTCTATCCACTAAGCCAAACTGGCTAGTGCTTAATATAACTTTTAATAATTACATAAAAATTTCTACCTGCTCGAGAAATAAACTTTTCTCTGCATAGAGGCAATGATTAGTGTTTCCTAAGATTATTTGGGGAGGTGGGGTTGTGAGTAAGAGGCTGCAAAATAAAAAATAATCATTTTACTTTCCTGCCAAAAATATTGTCCCTTATAAAATATTCGTGAAACCATAACAACCCAGGAAGTCTTGAGTGAGTGGTCTAATTGAGGACAATGGACCTGTTGTTACATGAAACTATTTTCTCCAGTTCATGCAATATAAGTATGTTACTAATATTACCCTAAATTCATTTGCATCTTTAACACCACTAAACATAAAAACCTTTAATCAGCTTTTGATATGTTTAAAAATAGAAATCTGATCATGCTGGTATTTTCTTCAATATCTTTAGTCATTTGCACTAAAGTTTTAGCTTACTAAAAGTAAATGAAGAAGAAAATACTAAAGAACCATGTAGAAAGAATATTCAAAATTTTAAAGTTACAGCACTAGGCATACCTAGAGCATATCATTCTATGAGTAAAAGTTTAAGTTTCACTACTTAAATTTGGGGTCACATTCTAACCTCTAACTGGGCAGTCAAGTCTGACGTGACCTGAACATTAAAGAACGTTTGTGTCTCTTCCCTGGTCACACGCCCCATCCACGCTCTTCATTCCAGACTTCCTGAAGCTCCGAGAGCTGGCCCAGCCTGTTATGGCTCTGGGTCTGCTCACAGTGGAATGGCCTCCCTCTGAACTTGTTTGCCTGGCAATGTCTAGCCCTCTGCCCCTGTATTAAAGCACCATCTCCCCTTTGAAGGGTTTCCAGCTTTTGCAACTTGATTTTGGCCCCTCCATGAATACCATCCATGTGTTTCCTTTAACACCCTCCTTATCCTACAACATAATAAGCAGTGATTCCTGTCTGCTTTCAAAATCGAGTGTGTTTCTTGACCATTAAGACTGGTGTTCATTTCTGTCACTTCAGTGCCAACTGCAGGTCTGGTACATGGTAGGAGCTCAAGGTGGAACTATTAAATGACTAAACTAACAAGTGAATGAATGAATGTTCTGACACAAATTTACTTAAAGCCAAATTACCTTATTTTGTCAAACTGTTCTATTTTGTTTTTTAAACAGAAACAACCGAGGTTCCAAATGAGCCTGCATTTTGGACAATGTTAGCTAAAGGTAAAGTCATAGTAGTTAGGTAACTGGGAAAACGATTTCTTTTCTGTCCCAAAATCTTATGTAAGAAAGCCAAGATCAATGTAAATAGTTCCAATACTAAGAATAAATGTCAACATTTTGCTGCCATCATCACATGTAAATGCAAAACACATCCAGAAGGTTGATCAAGTGTTTCGCTTTTTCTGATTCTCCTCCCAAAAGTTTCATGCGCCTACAAATGTTGCAATCAATTTTTTTTAAGATTAAAAAGTTTAAATAAGGCTCTTGCCCAATATAGCCCCTCTTTGTGTTAGGAGCAGCATGCACCTAAGCACGTGGAGATGTATGAATAAATGCAAAGTACCTATCAAAATATATGCATGCATAAAATGAATGTATACATCATAGTTAAGCATGCATTATAAACATAATGCACATATCATATGTGTATTACATGTTTACTGTAGATGCACACATATATAAATGTAATATCACACACATATATGCATGCAATAGAAATGTAAGACATATGCCATATTCAGTCAATCTTCAATATTTGCATATTCTGTATTTGAGAATTTACCAACACCTAAGATTTGTAACCCCCAAAGCAATACTAGAACATTTTGCAGTCATGTGCAGACATGCTCAGAGCAGCAAAACATCTTAATTGCCCGTTGCTCACATGCCTAGCTGAGGTGGAAAAAGGCTGCATTCCGCCTTCTTTTTTCAGCTTTCATACTGTAAATACGTGTCATTTTTGTGGCCTATTTCATGCAACATGTATTCCGTGTTTTCTGTGGGTGATTGTGCTATTTAAAACGGCCCCCGCGTATAGCATTCAAATGCTGGTTAGTGTCCCTAAGCACAAGACGGCTGTGATGTACCCTTGTGGAGAAAACGTGTGTTGGATAAGCTTTGTTTAGCGGGAGTTATAGTGCAGGAGTTGGCTGTGAGTTCAATGTAATGAATCAGCCATATGTACTAAAATAAAGTGTCTTTAAACATAAACACACATAAAACAGGGCTTTGCATTGATTGGTGGGTGGAAATGTTGTGACCTCGCAGGATCCTAACCCTGTATTTCCTCTATATTATAAAAATAACTAGCATGAATAAATGAGAATAAACTGTAGATATTACACATGCACACAATGTTAGTAAGTGAATTTTGTTTCCCATAACACCAATTTATTGTTTTAACAGTTTTAAATGAAACAGTGCCGGAGGAAGAAGCAAGAGATCAATTATTCCAAGCAATTCCAAGTAAGAACAAAATACTTCAATGAAATGAATGCATGCGTGCTGGCATACATTGTAGGGCCTGCGTGGCGGGACTGTTTTCTGGTGAGGTGTATGTCAGAGGGGAGTGTGAAGGCTAACATGGTAGCAGAGCACACACTCCTTTTTTATGAAAGTTGCGGATTTCAAGCACGCTCTCCAGTTACAGTACTGCATATACCTATTTATTTCTGTCTTCCTGTTTTGTAACTTCTATTCCTGACTCAGATAAACCAAATGGAGTAGGCAAGTGAAAAAAGTATAGAATGCAGTTTGCTTTTTTAATGAACAGACTTTGTTTTTAGAGTGATTTTAGGCTTACAGGAAAAGTGAACAGAAATTATAGAGTTCTCATATATTCCCCTGCTCAGTTTTCCTTCTTATTAACACTTTGTATTAATGTGGCACCGTTTTTATCATTTATGAGCCAATGTGGATGCATTATTAACTACAGTAATAATTATACCTAGGTCCACTCTTTGTGTTCTAAATCTATGGGTTTTAACAAATGCAGATGTCACATGTCCACCATTACAGTACCATAAAGAATATTTTCCTTGCCCTAACTGGTTTGGCTCAGTGGATAGAGCGTCAGCCTGTGGACTGAAAGGTCCCAGGTTCGATTCCAGTCAAGGGCATGTACCTTGGTTGTGGGCACATCCCCAGTAGGAGGTGTGCAGGAGGCAGCTGATCAATGTTTCTAACTCTCTATCCCTCTCCCTTTCTCTCTGTAAAAAAATCAATAAAATATATATCTTTTAAAAAGAATAGTTTCCTTGCCCTAAAAATCACCTGTGCTCCATTTGTCCACCTCTCCCTCGCCCAGCTGCTGACAACCACTGACATTTTCATTGTCTATTCTTTTGCCTTTTCCAGAATGTCGTAAGTTTGGAGACATACAGTACGTAGCCTTTTTAGACTTGCTTCTTTCGCTTAGTAACCCTATATAATAAAAGGCTAATATGCCAATCAAACTGCAGAAAGACCCATTGCTATGACATGCACTGACCACCAGGGGCAGATGCTCAATGCAGGAGCTGCCTCCTGGTGGTCAGTGTACTCCCACAGGGGGAGCTCTCCTCAGTCAGAAGCCAGGCTCATGGCTGGCAAGTGCAGTGGCAGCACTGAGGATGTCTGACTGATGGCTTAGGCTCACTCCCCAGGAGTCAGTCACCAGTCAGACATCCCCTGAGTGCTCCCAGACTGCGAGAGGGCATGCAGGCTGGGCTAAGGAACCCCCTCCCCCTGAGTGCATGAATTTTGTGCACTGGGCCTCTAGTACGCACATAAGATTCCTCCATAGGTTTCCATGGCTTGGTATTTCATGTCTTTCCATCATTGAATAATATTCCTTTGTATGGATGTCCCAGTTTGCTTATCCAGTCACCTACTGAAGGACATCTTGATTGCTCCCAAGTTTTGGCAACAATGAATACATCTACTATAAACATTCAGGTGTAGGTTTTTGTGTGCACATACATTTTCAACTCATTTGAGTGCCAAGCAATTGCGCTTGATGGTTGTATGGTAAGACTATGCTTAGCATTGTAAGAAACTACCAAACTGTCTTCCAAAGTGGCTACACCATTTTGCATCCTCACCAGCAATGAATGTGAGAATTTCTGCTTTTAAATGCAGTAACTTTCATTAATGGATTAATTATATTTACATGAGTACAGTAATGCCTGATTTGAATGAAAACATTCATGACAAGGCAATATATTAATGCCCCTCAAACATCTGTCTTGCAAATAAAGCATTGAAAAGAAATTGCATCTGGTCCTCTATCTTAGGCCTGTCACACCAGTTCTGCCCTGGATTATGTGACGGGTACAGCCTCTTGCTTTCAGAGCTTCAAGAAAATGGAGGGAGGCATCTTTGTTCAGAAGAGCTAGATGGAGGAATGACAAATGCTGGGCCACTTGAGAAATATTGTCTTTTCAAGTAATTAAATTAATTGAGCATGATTGATTTTTTTAATCACATACTGAGTACATGCTACATGCCAGTGCTTCACAGAGATTATTATGTCAGTCCTCACAGCAACTCCCTGATGTTGGTATTATCTCCATTTTACAGATGAGAAAACTGAGGCTTGGAGGAAAACTCTGTTCAAACTTGCAATGGGAGTTTGCATAATTTCCAGTGGTCAGGAACTCCAAACCCTTCTCTAGTTTGGACCATCACCTTGACAAACAAGATGTACTATAAACACAGCTCTTTACAAAAGCCCTTTTAAGGAGTAGCAAAGCAATTCAGGAGCATGGTCCATTGATTATTCCCAAAGTACTCTGCCTCAAAGTCAAAATCTCAGTCTTTGGTAATTGTACACTGTTCACTCCACTCTGACAATTGTAATTTTTTAAAATCAGAGAATATAGACATGGAGCTTGTCATTGCTTATTACCAAAACATCATTATCTGGAAAATAATGAAAGCCTTTGAAACTTTTGGGAGGATGTTGGGGTAAAGGGGAGAAATACCAACATGGTCATGTAAAGTCATCATTATATAAATTAAGTACACAAATATTAAGTCAGACATATTTAAAAAATAAAAATTTGACAGCAAAGATATATTTTCATTAATAGATTTAGTAAAATGACCTGACATATCTGGATCTGGACATATCTTTATTATAGAACTTAGTTTGGAAAGTGAAGTAAGTTTCCACTTCTCAGTAATAAAGTGGCAAGTTCAGTTCTTAAGCCTCATGGAGAAAGCATCTGGTACACCCTCCTTGTAGCTGAAAAGAAAAATCAATGCATGTCCCAATAGGAGAACTGCATCTTTTTCTTTTGAGGGATGAGTGTAAATCCATATTGTTAGTAGTAATCGCTGTAGAGTCGTGAACTGGTTTTTACTAGTCTGAGAGGAAGTGTGCTGCATACACATTTTAATACCAGTAACCTGGGTTTGACACCAGATTTTGGCATTTACCAGCTCCATGCCATGGCAAATTCACACACTCTGGGATCCTGTGAAATGGAGCTACAGACAGCTTCTCAAGACCGCTGGGAAGGCGACACGGGAAAAGTTAGGAGTACGGGGCCACCACAGCCTCTCCTTGCGTTGCCCGAGGGCAGGAGAGTGGCTGTGGCTGTGACTGCTCCCGAGGGTGGAAGGCCTGCAGGGGCTTTGTAATCCTTCCCCTGCAGAAAACCTGGCAGGACACAAGGACCCTTTTCGTTGCATTTTCTCTCTTCTCAGGCTCTGATTTGAATGGGACAAGTGAAGACCAAGGAGTAGCAGCACAGGATAACAAGTTAAAACTAATGCTGGGCATCTCCCTGCTGACCCTCTTCCTTTTCACCGTCCTCCTGGCATCATCTAGCGCCTTGCTGTACAAACTGAAGACCACGTAAGTCCACAGACCTCCGGAGGGTCTGGTCTGGGACACGCAGGATGCGAAGCTCCCAGCCGCCTCTCCAGCAGGCGGTCCGGAAATGTGACTCCCAAATGTATGCGCACGCTATTCCATTGGCCACATTTCCCTGACTCAGAAAGAAGCCTGGCTGTCTCTGAGGGAATGCCCTCTTTAAACAGGTCCCCGATATTTTAAAATCATCCTCTAGAAATAGAAACCATCCTACTCAACTGGGAGGGGTAGCGAGCATCTGGTTGGCATCCTTTGTTGAAAGCCTTGGAACAGAAGGGCCACGACTCTATTCTAAATAGCACACCTGCTTAGGGCCCAACAGTGTTCATTCCTTTACATAGCGTGCTACCAAGTCAGCTATAGATGGGACAGAATCCATACACTGTTTTAACTTTTGTGATACCGTTTTGAGTTGCGCTGCAGACGTACGTCACTTACCACAATTACTGAGGTATGTTTTCTCTTTTCAGTTATAACAAGCAACTTGAGCGTCAGTACTCCGTCCACCCCGAGCTGGCGTCGCTGTCCTACTTCCAGCCCGCCCAGGGCGTCTCAGACTCATCCTTCTCTAGGAGCCCGGAGAGCAGCACCCTTTTGGACCCAGGAATGGGCATGACAACCTCGGATGAATACATGCGTTAGACCTCAGAGTGGCGATGTTCCCACTGATAAATAGAGAACTTTAGTTTTGTGTCATAAAAAAATATCTTTCTTTGTGAATCACACGGATGTCATGATTTAGAAACTCTGCTGAGATGTTTACATTTTTCTGGCGTCTTAAAAGGAGGACTGTTCAATAAAATTCTCTCGGCTATAAAAATTAATGGAAAAAAATAAAAGGAAATCATTTAAGGTGTGGAAAACTCATCAAGTAAAAATAATCCTAGAAAGTGACTTATGAAACGTATTCACTCTAGGCTGTTTCATTTTTAATCCTCACCCAAGGTATGTTTTTTTGTTGTTGTTGTTTGTTTGCTTGCTTGCATGCTTGTTTTGTTTTAATTGATTTTTAGTGAGAGAGGAAGGGGGGGGAGAGAGAGAGAGAAAGAGAGAGGGAGAGAGATAGAGAGAGAGAGAAACATCAATGAGAGAGAAACATTGAATGGTTGCCTCCCACATATGCCCCAACTAGGGAATTGAACCCGCAACCTAAGGAGGATGCTTCAACTGAGCCACCTGGCCAGGGCAAGGCTGTTTAATATTTAAATGAGGTCTTACATACCTATTTACCTTACCTGAGGGCATTTTGAGGACTTTCAGGGCTATCACCATGACCTATGCCCCTCCCACCACCAAAGCTAAAAGAATACACCTGTATGTTTTACTAGCAAAACAGTTGTGCCATATCAGGAGATGAAACTAAATTAATACAAAAGACTCCTAGCACTCTTGAATTGTTTAAAAGCCATCAGGGCTGCACCCCTGAGACAAACAGTAAGAAAAATTATTTTCCCTCCCATTCCTAAAGTTTCCATAAACATTTGAGACAACATGGTGTACCAGTGAAGAGAAAGGTAGGAGACCCAGCACGTAACCTCTTAAAGGGGATTCATGGACCCAAGTCTCTTAGAGCTGAAAGGCTCTTCCTTCTCTCTTCCCCCAGGGATCCTGCCTCACCATGCTCTATTGCAGGGGTGGGGAACGTCCGGCCGCAGGCTGTTTAAGGCCCGAGAAATCATTGGGTCTGGCCCTGCCATGGCCTTAGGAGTGAGTTAATTAAATGTTTGACCAAATATAGCGGGCTGATTTTTTAAGTTGATCATTTTGTATGGCCCCCAAATGATGTTATAAATATCCACATGGCCCTGGGTAGAAAAAAAGATTCCCCACCCCTGCTCTATTAGAAGAAAAGAAAAACATCTCAAAGACTAATTTAGCTTATTAGTGACTTATGCAGCCCTAATAACCCCAGGAGTATTGCAATTTACAAAGAAGACCAATGGAATGGGGACATGTTTTCCCTTTTGTGAGTCAGTTTCGCCTGGAAGGATTTCAGGGGCCTGGATCAGGTAGGTATGTGTGGATATGTGTGGACTGGAAAGAGGAGGAGAACTTAGGACAGGTTTCATTGTCCTAAATTCTCATCTACTGTATTGGAGGCACTTTGTATTTTACATCACACTGATCTCTACTCCCCTAGGAAAGGCAAGTTTCTTTTACACCTCAAGAAACAAAAACCAAGATCATGTGAGAGAGGCGAAGCTAACATGTGCTTCCAAACTGAGGTTTCGTGATCCACGAAGGTTAACAGTCCGATTTTTAACAAAAGTCAAAGGAGGTTGTCCAGGAGCAAGGCAGGCCCTGCCTCCAGAAGGCAGGAGGCTCCTTAATTCGGGAGTTCTTTCAGCTGCCGGAGAATTGTTTTCCTTCCCTCCAGCTGAGGACAGACACACACTTCACACCCAGGTGCCGCCAGGCCTACCACCCATTCTCAGCATCATTGCTCACTCCCCACTTTCTCTCCTGACCTCACCGCAGCCTCACTATTGGCTGGGGAAGCTCCGAAGCTCCGCCTCTGAGTAGCCATGGACCATATAAGATGGTACCCTTCAAGACAAGAGGTGTCAGGGTAGGTGCTCTCTTTGTCCTGATCTTGCTAATAATACCCGTAATTCTGAGCCGGTGTTGGTAGCCTTGACCAATAGTCCGTGCTACCCTCTGCGGGTTACTCTTGTCATTTTCCAAGCCCTTCCGACCCGAGAAACGCAGTGGGGACTGAGCGAGGCAAGCGGTTGCAGGTGCTGAAAGCCTTGTGGAGTCTGTGGGTGAGAAAGGGCTGGTGGGAAGACTGGCAGGAGGGCGGGGGAGGGGTGACTACCAACCACTCCCATTCTTGGGAAGTGCCAGGACTTCGTTGGAAATAGGTGTCATAGTCACGTTTGAATCATATAACTTGTCTCCAGTGCTCAAGTATTGTAGAGTGAGCAAGTTCGTCATTACAGCATTGTTCTGGCTAAAATGGCTAAGAGAAATAACTTTTTTAAAGTTGGCTTGTCATCCTCAGCGGGCATGCTTGCAGGGCCCATTGTGAAATGTGGTCCAGGTACTGGGGTGGGGAGGGACCTTGCTGGTGACCAAGGTCTGCTCCCCACTTCGCTGGTGTGGAAGCCAGAGGGTCGTGCAGCCCAGGCTGGAGAGAGTGGAGGGGTCGTCCTCTCATTGGGCCCCTGCTGACCTCCTACTCCGAGGCTAAGCCTGCATTTCCTGAGCAGGTTCCCCTGCCCGGGGAAGGACATACACCCCTCTGGAACCTGTCTGTGTCTCCCCCATTCTGAACACCCTCCTATTCCTTTCTCTGACGCCCATAACCTGCTCTTGCCCAGCCCTCACACAGGGATGTCCACGTTTCCCTTCCTGAACTACTTCAGGGCAAGCCCCAGAGCGGCTGTTCCAGGGTCCCCGCGAGTCTCCTCCGGGCCTCACACCGGGGGGGGGGGGGGGGGGGGGGGCGAGTCCCCGGTCTCTCCTTCCTTGACCTTCCCACGGAGAGTGTGTTCTGAGAGGCGCCGAGCAGTGAGGGTGCCATGGGGTTCTGTTTAGGGACATTTTTCGATGACCTTATGGGGGAGGGGGGGTCGCCCAGTTCCTGAAACCCGGGGAGGGGCGTCCCAGGGGTGTTGGGAAGATGGTTGGGTGGGCTCCCTGCCCCAAGGCGTCTCTTTGGGTGGGAGAACAGGGCGCTCCCCCAGGAGCAGCTGAAAGCTCTGCTCAGCTGCCCGGATCTGCGGGTGCGGGTGCGGGTGTGGGTGCGCGCTCCTCTAAGGACCAGCGTTTGCCAGCTCCTGGGAGCGAGGGTCCTGGAAGGGTGCGCAGCAGAGCTGGTAAGATGCGTGCGTGGCCTTCTGCGGTTTCTCCTCTCCCCGCACACATCCCGCGTGGGGTTGTCAGTAAGGGCTCCCTGTGCTTTGGTGGAAAGGAGGGGCCGGACCCAGGCTGGGCAGGGAGTCATTGTAAATCGGAAGGCGCTGTTCCATCGCCGCTAGCCTGAGCGGAGACTCTGGGTGTGCCTTCCAGCGTCACAATTAGCCCTCCGAATCCAGCTGCTGAGAAGCAAAACTTTTAAACTTGTGAAATGGAGGAAAAGCATAATCGCTCTCCCCCAATCGCACCCCGGAGCACTGCTTACGCGGCCCTCCCTGAATCATGGCAGCCAAATAAACCCAGCGTTTGCCAGAAAGCAATTCTGGCCGATTATCCGGAGTTGACTTCCCTTTCCAGGTTTATTTAAAGAGAAATGAGAGCCAGGCGTTTATGTTTGGATCCGGGATCATTGTCCTTGTGCCTGCTCGCCCCCTTCTCCCTCCTCCATCAAAATGCCATGCACCTTGTCACACACTTTCTTCTGGATTTCAGTGGAGTTCATGTCTTAGTAGAAAATTAATGATACATTAAAAGGCTATCAAGCCAGGCGAAAGCTCATTGTGTAAAGAGGAAGCACGTGTGTGTTATCCAAACATGTAAGTTATCTAAAATAAATTCAGAGTTTTAGAAAGCATAATTTGGACCACATCTCATATCTGAAATCTCTTGTGTAGGAGAAGGGGAAAGTGTGTAATTACCCCATAATCGATACAGGAAGGCTTATCTTGGAAAGAGGGAAGAGGTGGAAAGGAAGGAGCCCTTTCTACCCCTGGGGTTTAGTTTGTTTTCCTTTTAATGTGTTTTTATCGATCTCAGAGAGGAAGGGTGAGGGAGAGAGAGAGAGAAGCATCAGTGATAGAATCCTTGGTCGGCTGCCTCCTGCACGCCCACTACTGGGAATCAAGCCCACAACCCGGGCATGTGCCCTGACCAGGAATCCAACCATGACCTCCTGGTTCATAGGTTGATGCTCAACCACCGAGCCACACCTGCGGGGCTGGAGTTTAGTTTTACTTTTTGATTTTTTAACATTTGTTGGTAGGTAGGGGTATGTGTTTTGTTTTATTTTGTGTTTGAGGCATTCTATAATATTGGGGACCTTAAAATGTTGGGACCACTAAATTAAAAGACTGCTGCTTTAAATAATAGTTCTGTGTAAGAGGCATTCAGCAATTTGAATTGTTTCCAAATTGTCAGTGTTTGGTAAATAGTAAGGTGAGTAGTGTATATACAACCTATGTCACATTTGACACAGTTCAATAATTATGTATAAGCCTGGCCTGTCCCACTGCTGTACAGTGATAAGGCACGAGTGTCCTTTAATCAGTCATGGAAATGAGCTAGACCCATGGTCACCAAACTGCGGCTCCCGAGCCACATGCGGCTCTTTGGCCCCTTCAGTGTGGCTCTTCCACAAAATACCACAAAATACCATGTGCGGGCGCTCATGTACAGTGCGATTGAAACTTTGTGGCTCATGCACAGAAGTTGGTATTTTTGTGGAAGAGCCACACTCAAGGGGGCAAAGAGCCGCATGTGGCTCGCGAGCCGCAGTTTGCTGACCACTGAGCTGCTAGACGTTTGAAAGGCTTCAATAGTGATGGTCATTAACTTCTCCTTCTAAGAGCTGATAGTAAACAGCTCCCTGTGTTTAAAGCTGGGTTCCAAAGAGTTAATGATAGAAAACCACTTGTTCAGGCTATCCTGGAGTCTGCATTTCATCTTGTGTGATTTTTTTAAAAAAATAAGTCCTTATTGTTCAGATTATTACAGTTGTTCCTCTTTTTTTCTCCTCATAGCTCCCCTCTACCCGGTTCCCACCCCCTCCCCCATGCCCTTACTCCTTCCCTCCGCCACCATTGTCCTCGTCCATAGGTGTTTGATTTCTGTTCAATCTCTTCCCACACTCCCCATACCCCTTTTTCCCCGAGAATTGTCAGTTCACCCCCTTTCTATGCCCCTGATTATATTATATTCACCAATTTATTCTGTTCATCATATTTTTTATTCACTTGAACTTTGTTGTTCATAATTTGTATCTTAACCTTTTTCTTCTTCTTCCTCTTCTTAAAGAATACCCTTCAGCATTTCATATAATACTGGTTTGGAGGTGATGAACTTTAGCTTTTCCTTATCTATGAAGCTCTTTATCTGACCTTCAATTCTAAATGATAGCTTTGCTGGGTAGAGTAATCTTGGTTGTAGGTTCTTGGTACTCATCACTTTGAATATTTCTTGCCACTCCCTTCTGCATAGTTTCTGTTGAGAAATCTGCTGACAGTCGTATGGGTACTCCCTTGTAGGTAACTGTTTTTCTCTTGCTGCTTTTAATATTCTCTCTTTGTCTTTTGCCCTTGGCATTTTAATTATGATGTGTCTTGGTGTGATCCTCTTTGGATTCCTTTTGTTTGGGGTTCTCTGCGCTTCCTGGACTTGTAAGTCTATTTCTTTCACCAGGTAGGGGAAGTTTTCTGGCATTATTTCTTCAAATAGGTTTTCAGTATCTTGCTCTCTCTCTTCCTCTGGCACCCCTATAATTTGGATGTTGGTACGCTTGAAGCTGTCCCAGAGGCTCCTTACACTATCTTCGTATTTTTGGATTCTTTTTTCATTTTGCTTTTCCGGCTGGGTGTTTTTTGCTTCTTCGTATTTCAAATCTTTGCCTTGATTCTTGGGATCCTGTAGTCTGCTGTTGGATCTCTGTATATTATTCTTTATTTCAGTCAGTGTATGCTTAATTTCTAATTGGTCCTTTTTCATATCCTTGAGGGTCTCACTAAATTTTTCGGAGGTTTCTAGAAGATTCTTGAGTAACCTTATAACCATGGTTTTGAACTCTATATCCAGTAGTTTGCTTTCCTCCATTGCTTTCATTTGTGACATGTTTCTTTGTCTCCCCATTTTTTATGCTTCCCTGTGTTGATAGAGTGGCTTTGTGTGCTAGGTGCCCTATAGGGCCCAGTGGCTCAGCCTCCCCAGTCACCTGAGGTGGACGCTCTTGGTGCATCCCCTTGTGGGTTGTGTGCACAGTCTTGTTGTAGTTAAGCCTTGATTGCTGTTGGTATCACTGGGAGGAATTAATCTCCAGACCAATTGGCTGTGAGGACCAGTTGTGTCTACAATGGGAAAACTGCTATGCTGGAAACACCCTTATGGGGCAGGACTTGCTTCAGTGGGGCTTTGGTGCTCACTGAGTCTGCCCCCTGAGTGTGTCTTTTATGGATCTGAAGAGTTGTAATCTGGTGTGGTCTCACTTTGACCACTGGGTACACTGGCTCTTGGATGTCCAAGGAGGTGCAAAGTCCACCACTGCCTAAGGCCACCCAGCAGGAGCTACAGAGAGATCTGCAGATTCCTCCTCTTTGTTTAGGGTTTGGAGGTGCCCAGATGAGGCACAGCTGTGAAGCAATGCAGGCTGCTGAGGAGCATTAGTCCTTCTTTTGGAAGCTCTGGTGTTCTTTGACCCAGCTGCAGTTTGTTAGGTTAGGTTGCAAAAGGCCAGGCCATTCATATGCAAATGCTTCTGCACACAGCTTGGGTGGGGTTGTAAATTGGGTGGGGCATGGTCTTAGGAAATCACAGGGCAGAGTAAACAGTGATGGCTGCCCATTGGCCCTGCCCTGGATAGGTCCCTGGGTCTCTGTCTCCTAGGGCCCTGTGCAGGAACAATGAACACTGCGACCACCTCTGAGAGAAAGCCACCCTCATGTTCCAGCCAGATGCCAGACAATCCAGTTTCTCCCCTTATGAGTCTGGGTCCCCAGAGTCTCACCCAGAACTGGAGTTCAGAGCAGTCAGGAGTTTGTATGTCCCTCCCCATTGAAAAAGACCACAGCGTACCCAGTTGCCAGCCCGTTTCTACGCGCACCTCTATACCTCCATTCTTCCCCACCTCCGCACCTCCTACCAGTCTAGATGTGCTTTTCTCTTTCCCTCTAGTTGTCGGACTTCCACTCAGCCAGCCTTCCCATGGTTCTGGATGCTATCTGTTTTGTCTTTTAGTTGTAGTTTTGATGTGGTTGTGCGAGACAGCAAGTTTAGGTGTTTACCTATGCCACCATCTTGGTTCCTCCTCTTGTGTGATTTTTTTAAAGGTAAAACAAAACTCCCCTTCTTTTGGCACAGCTCTGGAAGAATTGAAAAGGACAGAGGAATGAAGTCAGTCAAGACTAACTTTAATAGTCTTAGAGAAAAGCAGAAGAAACTCCTGGAGTTCTCTTTAATGCTTAAAGAGCTACCACAAAGCCCTCTGGCCTCCTCAAGTGGCTCAAATGTGAGACACAATTTTCCTGAACATAACCCTCTTCCAAAGGAGAGGAGGAATGAGCCATCAAAGAACAAAGAGAGTCAACCACGGGTGTCCAGCGACAGGCCTTGAAGACGATCCCTCGCTCAGTTATTCCACAGGGCTGCTGGGGGCATCTGGAGCCGAGCAGGATGAGGCTGAAATGCAGACTTCCACCACTGGAATATATCTGCAGCTGAAATTGTCACAAGTCCCTGGAGAGCCAAGGGCCTTCTGTTTCACCAATAAGAATTAAAATAAACCTTCAAGATTCTGATGAAGGTGACCTTATGCTAGCTGTACCTCCCACCATGCCTACTTCTAAGAAATCTAAACCATTTGAGGCTTCAAACATCAGAATATGGATGAAAGGATACATATAACGTCCCCGGAGGAGAGAAAGCTTCAAATTACAAGAGGAAAACATAGATAAAACCCAGCTAACGTTACAAATAGATGATGATGGTAACAAATCAGAACCACCCAAATCACTCGTGGAAACCTCACTAGATATTAAACGTAACATAAACTTGTGTGGTGTCATAAACCACATTTCTAAGATGGGTGGTAAAAAGTATATCTGTATTTCAGAAGAAAGTGTTTCTTGTGCATCTCTCGGTGGCAAAGAAATACAGAATGAAAAGCATAATGAAAGTTATCCAAAGAGCAAAAAACATCTAAAAACAATTGATGGTACTCAAAAAGAAGAAAGTGAATGTCGCTGTTCACAAAGCCAACCCCAGATCTCTTCAGCAAAATCTGATTTTGACGCAGAGCTTACTGAAGACACTTCCTCTGCTGCTGCTGATGCTATGGAGGAAAGTCTTTGAATTTTCCATGAGGTCACAGACAATGAAGCTTCTGAGGGAGAGAATGCTAAGCAGGTTGGTCAAATTTTTTTAAATCATTTTTCTAAATCTAAGGGGGTTTCCCTTAAATACATAGTCTCTATATATCTAAACTCTATAGAATATATATAGTGTAACATGTGCATATAATATATGTATTCTAATACTTGTGATTGATAATAATATATAGGGTGGGGAAACGTCGGTTTACAGTTGTGAGTACGCTGAACACTTTATTCTTATATTATTATTGATTAATTATTATTTTGCATATGAACAACTGTAAACCTACTTTCGCCTCACCCTGAATTGGAAGGACAAGGAAAAAACCCTGGTAATTGGCCATCCAGTGTCTTGCAGATTTGACAGTTCCAGAGGCCATGATGTTACATACAATGACTTTTGATTTCCCAACTTAGAACAATCTTTTCTGGGGACCGATGCCTGTCAAATTATCCAAATTAAGTTATTTTTTTAATAAACTGCCCAGTATTTTATACCTTGCATTGCTGTGGCTCTCCACAAAACATGCTAAATTTGCCTTTACTGTGCTGACATTGGATAATTTGTACCTTTTCCCCACTAGGCATCAGTAGATTAAATGGAATTGGATATGTTGTATTACCAAATATTTATGGTAATAAAAAAGAGAATTGCACACACTGCCATGTTTGATGTAAGTGATTTAGACTCAGTGCCTCTCTTTCTCCACGCTTTACAGTCCATACCTTGCCATTTCTAGCATTGTGTATTCTGGTACTTATGTCCTGTCAACCACCAGGGGGCACATGTGGGCAGTCAGTAAATTGATTCCTACTTAATAAGCATTTTCCACATCCTTTATTTTTTTCCCCCACATTATCTAACATTTTCATTAAAAATAGACATACTGTTGCCCTAACCTGTTTGGATAGAGTGTCGGCCTGGGGACTGAAGGGTCCCAGGTTCAATTCCAGTCAAGGGCATGTACCTTAGTTGCAGGCACATCCCCAGTAGTGGGCGTGCAGGAGGCAGTTGATCGATGCTTCTCTCTCATTGATGTTTCTAACTCTCTATCCCTCTCCCTTCCTCTCTGTAAAAAATCAATAAAATATATATATTTTTAAAATAGACATATTGTTATTGCATAGCCTTTTACCCATAAATTAAGGTCATCCACCTTATTTGCAGATTCTGTATTTCAAATTCACCTATTCACTAAAATTAACTTCTAACCTCAAAATCAGGACTTGTGCTTTTGTGGTGCATTGCAGATATGCAGGTTCAAAAGGGGTTTATGTCCTTCCTAGGGCCCAGAGTCAGAAACACATGTGTTCACTGGTTTCTCTCTCTCTCTCTCTCTCTCTCTCTCTCTCTCTCTCTCTCTCTCTCTCAGCTTTTTGGAAGCTAAACATTATTTCCCTTTAACTGCTAATGTTGAGGTGTTTATAGTTTCCATTTTACTGTGCTACATAACTGCCCTCCCCCACCCCAGTTCTTATATTTAAGTAATTGTTGGTTTCATCAGTGTTTTGTTTTTTCTTAAAATCTCACAAATGGAAGTGACTGGATAAAAGAGATCTGAAGGCTTGTGATTGTTGCTATTAAAATGCACAAAGTGCCAAAGATGCAAAAGATGGGGGCACAGGATTTTGGAGGTCCAGTCAAGGCTGAAGACAAGATCTGTGTTGTGGTCTCGGCCTGTGTAACTGGATGATGTTTCTTGGGCCAGGTCAACAGCGGAGGTACAGGAGGGGAGAGGTTGTCATTGGAGCCAGTCTTCCATGGGGCTCCAGCAGGGAGGCGAAGAAGGGGCAGGCAGTAGGAGAAGATGTTGAGAGAGAGTTGAGGTGGAATCAGAGCAGGATAAAGGAGTGATGGTGGAGGGGAGCTGAGGCACCAGGGCAAGTGGGGGAAAGAGGGGAGGAGGAAGGATAAAGGTGGTCAGGACATTGGCAGTTGCCATTCACCTTCAAAGTACAACCCCTAGGAACTCCACTTCCAGGAGTCGATTCTTCCTGTTCGTTATGTGATAACTAAAAACGTGATGTGCAGAGTGTAGCATCAGATCACTTGCACAGTAATGTCCTTAAAAGTATTTGAGGGTAAGATAAGACACGTGCTCTAGGGTCAGCCACTCTGCCTTGCAAAGCTTGCTTTTTTAATTTTAATTTTTTGTTTGGTTTGCAGATCTCAGTGGCTTAGAGACATGGTACAGCTGTTGTGAAGGTGTCCTTGGGTCCGCGGTGTCAGGTTGCCAAGGCAGGGTTTGTCACCCAGAATGCTGCTTGTTTCAGAACAGGAGTCGCTGCCTCCAGCACAGACCTTGGGGACCAGTAAGCATTTGAAAGAATTAATCGGCTAAGTTTCAGTTGATGAAATTTTTATGAGCTTCATTGCTCCTGCAAAAACATATAGTAATTTATTTGGCAGTGTTTATTTCAGCTTCATGTCCAAAAAGAATGCGTCCGGGGCTTTGTGAAGGCTTTTGTCAGATTCCCACCGCCTGACGGCAATCACGGTGTTCTTGCTGTGAATTGTGAGATGGTGTGTCGCTTTTAGATTTTACCTGAATGCACAGTTACAACGGAACGGTGCGGAACACTGTACGTGAGATAAAGCACTTTCCTAGGCTTTAGCTCCCAGTTCCACATCACTCTGCAATGTGTCCACACACTCTCAGGTGAAGCAACTGAAGCTGAACAGTTCCGCTGAAGAGTTCCGCTTAGTAAAGGATGGAACCAGGCGTTGGTCCATGAGCCTCTTTTTTATTTTTTAAGCCTCACCTGAGGATATTTTTCCATTGATTTTTTAGGGAGAGTGGAAGAGAGAGGGAAAGACAGAGAGAAACATCGATGTGAGAGAAACACATCAATTGGTTGCCTCCTGTACGTGCCCAACCAGGACTGGGGTCGGGGAGGAGCCTGCAACCAAGGCATATCCCCTTGACTGGAATCAAATCTGGGACCCTTTGCTCCACAGGCTGACACTCTATGCACTGAGCCAAACCGGCTAGGGCCCTGAGCCCCTTTTTATTTATTATTGACCTTTGTGTATTACCAGTGGTGGTTCTACTCCTCAAATTGCTGAAATTATAGGGGTAGAAAGTGTAATGAGTACTGATGTTATCCCCAAAGTCAGAATAAAAGTTTTAATAAGTACTTTTTAAAACACCATTGTTTATAGAGAAAGTAAAATATTTATAGGGGTTTATCTTTCATATGAGAATCAATAATAAAAAGGAATGAGAAAACAGCACTTGGAATCATGAGAGCTGGGAACTTCCCCCTGCAAACCCCCCTTCCCCACCACCACCAGCTGCAACCCAGAGCAAGTCTCCTTTGATGCCCTGATCTGTAAATTGTGGGGTAATAAGCTCCGGTGACTGAGACTCAGATGAGCTAACCTATGGAAAGTGCTTTGTGGGTGTCAGATATCATGTGAACGGCCATCTTCAACAAAACATGTAAATTAAATATTTATTCCCTGTAGGATATTCAGGAAGCGGATTTGTAGAGTTAATTGTAATAAATACAGAAGGGCAGTGTTCAGTCTCCAAGCTCAGGTCTTTAAGTGAATACAGTGCAGACTGCTTCCAACTTAGAAATCAAATACCATTGCATGTTGTCCTCTGTGGTGCCATGTTTATGTAACTGAGGTAGGGTTTTCCAATTTCAGTCAGCAAAGTCTGTAACTGCAGTTACCAATATGGTAGCCACTTGCCACATGTGGCTATTTAAACTTAAGTAAATTAAAATTCAGTAAAGTTAAAAATTCACTTCCTCAGTCAGTCTACACCAGCCATGTTTCAAATACTCATTTGCCATATATGACGAGTGGCTAACATAGTAGACCACACAGAAGTACAGAAGTTTCTATTGGATAAGGTTGATTTCTAATGAAAATAATTGTAAAGGCAGAGCCAAGAGGGAGAACTTATTTCATTAACATAAATATTACTAACATTAAGGCGAAATAAAAACTTAGACCATCTTTCATATGACTGTCAAATCCACTGGCTTTTGTTGGCAAAACTGAATGGTATGATTAAATTATATTCTAGCTAGAAATATTTCTTTTAATATATCTCAGATGTTAAACTACATTTCCTTATTATGACGCTAATATTTCCCCCTTTTAGTGCTATATAGCCAAAGGCTTGGAACTTTCTCAAGTGACCATGCTTGACCCCAGATCCCAGGTGGTCTGCAATACATTGTGAAACCAGATGGAGAAGTCATTGACTAAAACGCAAGGTATGCATCATAGAAAGGTATTTGTTTTTGATACTCTAGAACACTCAATGAGTAGTTTCTGTGAAGTTTTAGTTTAGGTACGTTTATTGAGTCAACTTGAGAGCAAGAGCTGTGCTATTTTCCTTTATTTCATGTTTTCATTTAAAAAACCATATTTTATTAAGTACCTGCTAAATTATATATACACTGTGCTAGGCCCTGAGGTACAAAACCCAAATAAGAGACAAGGCCTCAGACCCCATGGTGTTTACATGTTGGAGTGGTAGGTAGGAGTCTAGAGAAACAGGCAAAAATATTGAATAAAGTATCTTATTCATTCATTTGTTCAATCATTAATCAGTTCCTTCTCAGAACACCATAGTATTATTCCCATTAGGTAAACATTTCTATAATCTTATAGATTTGACCTTGAGTATACATTGCCTTGATATAGCATCAGAGTAATGGCTCAGTGCAGATTCTATTTTATTAGTTATTAAAGTATGACAAAATACTGATCCAAACTCAATGGTAACTTGAGATGGTACAAGTTATATGCCTTTAGTTTTTAGAAACCTTATATGAAACACCAATGATACTACTAATCAATTTAAACTGGGTTTCCTAAAGGCATATGAGCAATGACATGACATATTTATATATGTATTTAAATATAATATAAAAAGAAATGATCTTTTCTGGAGTGAAAATTTAGAAGTGTTTATTATTGGTGCAATTGTATTCATTGTTCAATTTTCTTTAACAAATTCTCCAATGGTACTTAAAATGACTTCTATCTACACTAATAAAAGACAAACATGTAAATTGACTGTACCTTTGCTATGCCTTAAGCCACGCCCACCAGCCAATAGAGTGACTATATGCAAATTAACCCAACCAAGATGGCGGCCAGCAGCCACGGAGCTGGAGCAAGCAGGAGGCTTGGTTGCCCCGATGATGGAGGAAGCCAAGCTTCCTGCCTGCCGCGGCTGGCTCTGAGCTCCACTCAAAGCAACAAAGTTTGAATTATAGAAGATAAATAAACCCCAGATACCTGCTTTAGCTGGCCGTGGCCATGGAGCTAGAATGAGCAGGAGGCTTGGGTTGCCCCTGTTGATGGAGGAAGCCAAGCTTTCCTCCCATCTGCCCTGGCCGGCTCTGAGCTCCTCTCAAGGCTACAAAGTTTCAATTATAGAAGGTAAATAAATCCCAGAATAAAAAGAAAAATAGGAGAGGCTGGGAGCTTCCGTCACTGGGGGGACTTGGCCAGCCTGAAAATGGCCCTCAGCCCCTCACCCAGACTGGCCAGGCATCCCAGTGGGGACCCCCCACCCTAAAGGGGTTGTTGCCAGCCTGCAAACAGCCATCAGCCCCTCACACAGGCTGGCCAGGCACCCAAGCAGGACCCCCACCCTGATCTAGGACACCCTTCAGGGCAAACCAGCTGGCCCCCACCCATGCACCAGGACTCTATCCTATATAATAAAAGGGTAATATGCAAATTGACCCTAACAGCAGAACGACTGGGAATGACTGGTCACTATGACACACACTGACCACCAGGGGTCAGATGCTCAATGCAGGAGCTGTCCCCTGGTGGTCAGTGTGCTCCCACAGGGGGAGCTCTGCTCAGCCACAAGCCAGGCTGATGGCTGCCAGTACAGCGGTGGTGGCGGGAGCCTCTCCCGGCTCCTCAGCAGCATTAAGGATGTCTTACAGCAGCTTAGGTCTGCTCCCTGCTGGTAAGTGGACATCCCCCAAGGGCTGCCGGGCTGCCAGAGGGATGTCTGACTGTCAGCTTGGGCCCAATCCCCCAGGGAGCAGGCCTAAGCCAGCAGGTGGACATCCTCCGAGAGGTCCCAGACTGCAAGAGGGCATAGGCCGGGCTGAGGGACCCCCCCCCCCCAATTTCACATATTTTTGTGCATCGGGCCTCTAGTATATATATAAACAAATATTATTTGTACACACATAAATGAATATATAATATGCATTATATAATAGCATGTACTGTATATACTATACACTGAGTGGCCAGATTATTTTGACCACCCCATCAGTACTTCGTTGGGCCACCTTTTGCCTTCAATACTGTGGCGATTCTTCTTGGCATTGACTCCACGAGATGTTGAAAGGTGATGCGAGGACTCTGACACCATGCCTGATGAATAGCACTGTCCAGTTCTGTGAGATTGGATGGTTGTGGAACCAGCTGCCTGATGGCTCTTTTAACTTCATCCCACAAATGCTCAATTGGATTGAGATCTGGTGATTGTGGGGGCCACCGAAGCAAGGTAAAGTTTTCCTCATGTTCTTGAAACCCTCCTGCACAATACAAGCACCATGGCATGGCACATTGTCTTGTTGGAAGAAGCCATCTCCATTGGGATACGCAATCAACATGATAGGATGAACTTGATCAGCAACGATACTTAGGTATGTTGTGCTATTCAGATGTTGTTCCACATGAATTAAAGGGCCCAAATCATGCCAGGAAAACATGCCCCAAACCATAATACTGCCCCCACCAGCTTGAAGGCTTATACTCATGCATGTAGGGTGCATGCTTTCATGCTGTTTCTGCCAAATTCTCGCTCTGCCATCTGCATGATGCAACTGGAAACGTGATTCATGGGACCACATGACTTTTTTCCAATGCTCAACTGTCCAATCCTTGTATTCCTGTGCAAATTGGAGACATTTTATCTTGGTAATTACAGACAGCAAAGGTGTTCAAACAGGCCTTTGGCTTCCATATCCCACACAATGCAGTGTACGGCTAATTTGCCTACAAATGTCAGGTGGTCATAATAATCTGGCCACTCAGTGTATATAGTGCTATACAATATATACAATATCATATTATATAATACTAGAGGCCCAGTGCACGAAATTTGAGCAGAGGTAGGGTCCCTAGCAGCAGCCAGCTCCTGGCAGGGGCCTCTCTTCCCTGGCTGCTGGCTGCTGGCCAAGGGCCTTTCTTCATTGTGCACCGCCCCTTGGTGTTCAGTGCATGTCATAGTGAGTGATCGAACTCCCAGTCAGTCGAACTCCCAAGGGGACACTTTGCATTATATATACATATTAGAGGCCCAGTGCACAAAAATTCGTGCACGGGCGGGGGGGGGGGGGGCGGGTGTGTGTGTCCCTTATCCCGGCCTGCCCCCTCTCACAGTCCAGGAGTCCTCAGGAGATGTCCTACTGGCCTCCCTCTGCAGAAGGCGACCGAGTTGATCAGGGGAAGGTGCTGCTCCAATCGCCCCACTGCTGCTGCTACTGTCGGCCGCAGCGGCTGCGAAGCCTGAGCCCCGGGCCTCACAGCCGCCAGGGCTCACAGCTGCCTGAGCCTATGGCTTCCTGAGCCCCAGGCCTCGCAGCCACCAGGGCTCACAGCTGCCTGAGCCTACGGCTTCCTGAGCCCTGGGCCTCGCAGCCACTGTGGCTTTGTCTGGATGGACATCTGGAAGATGTCCACCCTAATTAGCATATTACACTTTTATTAGTATAGATAGACTAGAGGCCCAGTGCATGAATTCATACACAGATGGGGTCTCTCAGCCTAGCCAGTGATCGAGGCTTATCAAGGAGCCAGCCGGCCAGGGGAGGGACCCCAGGAGGTTGGCTGGCTAGCCCCCTGATTGGGGCCTATTGGGGGGGCTGGCTGGCAAAGGGGAGGGGCTGCAGGAGGTAGGCCAGCCAGTCAGGGGGAGGGGCTGCAGGAGGTTGGCTGGCTGGTCCCCTCCCCCCAATTGGGGCCAATGGGGGAGCCTGGCTGACCAGGGTTAGGGGCCATGAGAGGTTGGCTGGCTGCGGGAGGTTGGCTGTGGGAGCACACTGACCACCAGGGGGCAGCTCCTGCATTGAGTGTCTGTCCCCTGGTGGTCAGTGTGCATCATAGCGACAAGTTGACTGGTTGTTCCAGTCGTTCTGGTCATTCAGTCATAATGGTCGCTTAGGTTTTTATACATATAGATGTGTGTGTGTGTCTAATAATTTTGGAACACGAAGTAATGTGGTCATATAAATTTTAAAAAATTTTGATGATAAATATTGAATAATTATAGAGAATTCTGTTAACTAGGTTTTTTAAAATATATTTTTTATTGATTTCAGAGAGGACAAGAGAGAGACAGAGGGAGAAAGAAGGAGAGAGAAGGACAGAGAGGGAGATGGGGAGAGAAGCATCAATGATGAGAGAGAATCATTGATCAGCTGCCTCCTGAATGCCCCATACTGGGGATGGAGTCCACAACCAGGGGATATGGCCTGACCAGGAATTGAACCATGTCTTCCTAATTCATAGGTCGATGCTCAAACACTGAGCCACACTGGCCAGCTAATAAGGATTTTTTAACCTAAATTCCCTCACAATTCAGAAAAAGTGTTATATGCATAAACACTCAATAAAGGTTGCTGTTATCAGAAATTGAGTTTTATGTCCTAATCTCTCTCCTGACCTCATTTGATTTTTCCACCCACTCATTTTGGCCATATCCTAGCAGTTCCATCTATTGTGCTCCCCCTGCCCCCCCAGCTTTATTGGGATATAATTGACAGGTAATATTGTAATATATTTAAAGTTATACTCTTGTTGGTTCTTAGTCTTTCATGGGTTTAATGGGATCTTTCCTAATTCCTTGGAACAAGTCAGAAAATACTTTGGTACTTATTGATAATTCATAGTAGCAAGTGATAACTGAAGGGCTTACATTTACATAAAAGAAACTGAATCTTAAAAAAGACTTCAAATGCATTCAATGCACTGCATTCTTTTAAAAATGTTATAAAATGAACCTTAGTGCTCTATGATAATTTCCTCTTAATCCAAATATTTGATTCTATATCACATTCCTTAACTAAACTGGATAAAGGAATTCTATGAACTTACAATAATGTCTTTCCCCATGCTCCAAATTATAAATTTTATTAGGTTACCAGTATAACCTGGTAAACAGATAGTTGACAGTCATACAAGTAAGATCTCTGTTTTGTTCAGCAATCTTTATCGCATTGGGTGAGTAATGTGTTCTAACTAAGGATGAATTCCACTGAGGTATATCCTTGACTTATATGCATTATGTGTCTTACGGGGTAGGTTTTCCGGTGTGGTGGAGGATGACTTAAAGAACACTAGAACATCAATCAGCGATGTGCAAGCCATCTTGTTGAACCCCTTCAGTGCTGACACTGTACTAGTTGGACATAGCTATGAACATAGTCTACATACTCTAAAGGTAAAGAACTACAGGCTCATATTTTTTCAAAATTCTATGTTAAGATGGTATTCATTAACATTGTGTTATCATTAATGCTTGATTTGCTGATCAAGATGACAAGAATCCCTGTCGGTGCGGTATAAGAGCTACTACAATCACTTGGCTAATCAAGATTAGAAGGAAAGGCTGCTATCAATTATGATAAAAAAATCATTGTCTTTATCAAATGAACAGGACTAAGTTTATCAAATTATTTTATTCACATACTTGGAGATACTTTTTTTTACATTAAATCAAGTACATTTTATAGGTGGGCTCAGAATCAAATGTCATGTTCCTTTCTCTTGGCATGACAGGCTGGAAAATCTCACCTTGAATACTCTCCAGGTTCAAATGGTCTGTCCTTTGCTCTGTGTTCTAGAACAGGCGTCAGCACACTGTGGCCCATGCTGGCCACCTGGTTTTGGAGATATCTTATTGGGGCAGAGCTACCACACCCATTCATTTCCTATTGGGACAGAGCTACCACACCCATTCATTTCCGTTTTTTCTATAGCTGATTCACAGTACTTGGAGGCTGTTGAGTAGTTTTGACAGGGACTGCAAGCCTAAAATATTTACAGTTTGGCACTTAGTTTACTGGCCACCCCTGTTCAAAAACAGTGCTCTAGATCACCGGTCGCCAACCTTTCGGACCTCACAGAACACCAGTGGTCCTCGGACCACTGGTTGGCGATGGCTGCTCTAGACATCCATTCTAGACATCTAGAATCTTCTGTTCTACATTTTCACTATCCAGTATTTCACTAGCCACATGAGGCTGTTGAGCACTTGAAATGTGTCTAATGAAACTGGGACAATGTTTTCACCTCGTTTCATTCACATTGAAATAGCCACAGCTGGCTGTGTCTGCTGCTGCCGCGCCCCACGGCATAGCTCTAGGACTTTGGGGGCCTTCACTGGGGATTTGTTTCAGCCACCCTAGGACTTGCCTTCATGCAGAGAAGGGCTGGTTCTTCCGTGAAGGAATACAAGTAAGGCCACCTAATTTTCATAGGCGCATGTTAGCCTTTTTCTCTGTGAAGCTGCTATCCAAAGTGTAGATGTTTATTTCACACCACAGTGTTACCTTTGTGTGTGACAGATAAGCCCAGAAGGTGCTTCCACGGACACCTGACCAAACTGTGGGAAAGAGAGTTGGGGACACCAGTTTTCTGTGAGAAAGCTCTTCACAGGGATGTTCTTCTGTCGCCTCGGAGACATCACATCTCAAACTGGACTTCTCACAGGGACTTAATGTCACCTGTCACCCAGAGCAGAAAATCCCAAAGCCTCGCGTTTCCTTCATTCCTTGTAACCAGACTGTTTCTTCATCCAAATAAGTCATTTCTCTTTTTCGGTCTCCATCACCACCTTCTTTTATTTACTCAGTACCTTGTAGCCAGGAACCAGTGCCCCTGTGGTGGTTGGCATATGAAATGACTATTTTAGGTGCTTATGGGTGCGGCGTAGTAGGTGCTAGACATGACATATCCAACTCCTCATTTCTCAGTCATTCTTTAAGCTACGCTTGTCCTGAGGCTAATCTTATTCAGTGCCTTTTCAAATTACAGCTCCCCTAAGGATGAGCCCAAAGTGGTACCTGACTTGCTAGGCTGTTACCTGACCCTCTCCCCTGTGTCTCTCCTGTCATATTTCAGGCTTTATCTAATCTCAGTAAAAACGGATTCCACTTCATTTGTGAGCACAGGGCATTTGGACTTAAATGGGATTGACACTTGCGTGGTCCTCCACAGAGACAGGTCAGAAATCACTGAAAGGACATGCACTGAACTGAGGTGTGCCCCTCAGCTAGTCACAAGGTGGGAGGAGCCTGGCTCTTCCTATACCCTGTCATTGGTGGAATCTCTCTGTGCTTATGCTACCCCCTGGTGGTGCTCTCATGATTTGATTTCTTTCTACTCAACTAACTCAGGTTAGGCAACTTTCTTAACATCTCAAAGCCTGTTTCCTTGGCTGTAAAAAGGCACAATAAAATACCTCATTATGTTACTTGGGAGGTTGTAATGACATAATCCATGTAAAGTGCGTAGTGACTCACATAACTGCTCTGTTACCTGCTATTGTGTTAGTCACTTCTGCTACAGTTAGAGTTGCTGCTATCATCGTCCTTATTCTTTGCAAAGAGCTTCTGATAGGTTTGTCTTTCATTTGACAGTTAATTCATACTTCGATTGTGGACACAACAGTTCTGCTTCCTCATCGGCTAGGCTTGCCTCACAAAGACCACTTAAGAGTCTCGCGGCTGACTACCTGCAGAGAATCATTCCGAATAACGGTAAGGACCCTTTGCTTATGATTAATATCAGAATCCTGAGTCTGAGTTGACTGAACAAGCCAGTGTCCATGGCAAAAGTCTGCTGTCTGAAATGCTTATATAGTGGGTCTTCTCTGTGGGTTCTCTAAACCAGTGGAGACTAAAGCAGCTGCCTATGTATGTAAGCATCACAGGCCCACTGCCTGGTACAGTCCTAGCATCTCAGCAGCTACACTGAGAATGGTGGCTAGAGAATGGTTCAGCAGGCGGCCTACCCTTTGAACTCGTGCATAAAACTTCCGTGGGTATGGAGAGCTAATTCCATTCTAAATTTTGCTGAGGACCTCTTGTCATACGTGTGCTTTTCATTAAACCAAATGAGATTCTAAAACTGATTGGGCTCCGTTATCTCACCCTGAGTAAAGTATGTGTGCGTGCTGTTAGAAGTATAGCTCAAATCAGTAGGTTCATTACATGTGTGCTTGCTTTATACTGGATTGGTATGTCTTGCTCCCAGAACTTCTCTTTTTTTTTCTGATGAAATATATCAACTTTAAACAAGTTAGTCAAGTACAATAGGTACAGCCATCAACTACCTGTTAGTGGCATTGCAATATGCACAGTTTACCAATGCCTGACTTGGGATGGAGGTTAGTTACTCTGTATATTCATACATTCCCATATAGACCCCACCTATGTATACAATAAGAAAGTTAATTGTGTTACAATGTTATGTTTCTAAATATATTTAATACATGGGATACTCCTCTAATTCTGTTATTAATTGTACAAAATACAGATTTTATCCTATTTTAGAATTATGGATCATGTGATTCTTCTCACTTAATCTCAGACACCACTTTTCTCATCAGATCCATAGCTTTATATTCTGGGTAAATTTCAGCTACTCTTGAAGCCATATAATCTTGTATCTAATGTCATTCTTTTGTTTAGAGAAGTGTACTTTTTCTAGCACTCCATATTTCCAGCTTCTTGCCAGATCTCCTTTGGGGGTGCATCACTTTGCTCTTATATATCTCCCTGGAAAAGAGGTTCATGGAGAAGCTACTGATATGCTATCCAGTACCAGCAGGGAAGTGGCCACGTGGCACGACAAGGTCCACAGAAAAAGGGAGATGCTTGCTACTCTGGATTTATAGAAAACATTTATATGGCAATCACTAGGGGTTGTTTTAGGTGTTAAAAATCATATTTTGGTAAGTGGCAGTGTTAATCCTATGTAATAAAAGCATAGCATGCAAATTGTTACCTCGATCGGGAGTTAATCCGGGAGTTTGACTAGGGGGCGGGGCCAGCCAGGGGAAGGGAGGGAGTACCCGGCCAGCAGCTGGCAGCCACTAGGGACCCTACCAGTGCACGAATTTCATGCACTGGGCCTCTAGTTTTGCTATAAACGGCTTTGTTTTGAAAACATTCATGGATAACAGCACAATAAACCATCTTGTGTCTCATGTGTTACTTTATATTCTGCACTGTTTGGAGGTCACAAATCAAGTATGCCTGCATGGAACTGGTCCTATGGAAGGTGAAAGAGGATCTGAGAGGAAAGAAGAAAACACTTTGCCCAAGAATATCTTGGCATCATGGTGTCCGTGACTCCCCTGGCCTCCGCTGCTGGCAGTAGAGTTCGGTCAATAACGGTATGAGGTTTCTTGACAGTTTCAGATCAAGGAGGAGGGAAATTGCTGTCGAAGTTTATTTATTACATCTTAAAGGTTAAATTGGCACAGTGGTTTCTCAAGTTGTGACTGGGCGGTGGGGGGAGGACTGAGGTTAGTTGGAATTTTTGGCTCACCTTCAGAGGTAGTGTGCACATCACAGTGGAAGATGGTTCACAGCTGAAGGAATGGGTCCATGACGTTCACAAAGATTGTTTCTCAGGTTACCTACATCTTTTTCTGTAAATACCTAACACCATCATTCTTCTTGGAGTTACAATTTTGTTAAAGATGCTTTTAACAGTTTTCTTTAGCTCTCCTACAGACAAATAGAAGTAAAGGTTTTCCTTACAAAAATATATGGAAGTAAATGTAAACTTTTCCATGCATCCTGTTAACATAAGGGTTTGGGTCATTTGGCTGTTATGTAATGTGTTTTTATTCTAAGTGGTGTCCTGTTACTTTATTTATTTTTTAATTCTTTATTGTATAAAGTATTACATACTGGTATGTCTCCTTTTTCCTCCATTGACCTCTCCCCAGCCATTCCCAACCGCTCAGCACATGCCCTCACCGCCTCCCCCCCCTCACCCCCCCCGCCCAGTGTCTGTGTCAATTGGTTATGCTTATATGCATGCATACAAGTCCTTTGGTTGATCTCTTACCCACTTCTCACCCTCCCCTACCTTCCCTCTGAAGTTTGACGGTCTGTTCGATGTTTCTGTCTCTGGATCTATTTTGTTCATCAGTTTATGTTGTTGATTATATTCCACAAATGAGTGGGATTGTGTGATATGTATCTTTTTCCAACTGACTTATTTCGCTTAGCACAATGCTCTCCAGGTCCATCCATGCTGTTGCGAATGGTCAGAGTTCTTTCATTTTTACAGCAGCATAGTATTCCATTGTGTAGATGTACCATGGTTTTTAATCCACTCATCTGCTGATGGGCACTTAGGCTGTTTCCAAATCTTAGCTATTGTAAATTGTGCTGCTATGAACATAGGGGTGCATATATCCTTTCTGATTGGTGTTTTTTATTTCTTGGGATATATTCCTAGAAGTGTGATTACTGGGTCAAGTGGGAGTTCTATTTTTAATTTTTTGAGGAAACTCCATACTGTTTTCCACAGTGGCTGCACCAGTCTGCATTCCCACCAGCAGTGCACAAGGGTTCCTTTATCTCCACATCTTCGCCAGTACTTGTCGTTTGTTGATGATAGCTATTCTGACAGGTGTGAGATGGCACCTCATTGCTGTTTAGATTTGCATCTCTCAGATGATTAGTGACTTTGAGCATGTTTTCATATGTCTCTTGGCCTTCTGTATGTCCACTTTTGAAAAGTGTCTACTTAGGTCATTTGCCCATTTTGTTGATTGGATTGTTTATCTTCCTTTTGTTAAGATGTATGAGTTCCTACAAATTTTGGAGATTAGATCCTTATCGGATATAACATTGGCAAATATGTTCTCCCATGCAGTGGGCTTTCTCATTGTTTTGTTGATGGTTTATTTTGCTGTGCAGAAGCTTTTTAATTTTGATATAGTCCCATTTATTTATTTTTGCCTTAGTTTCCATTGCCCTAGGACAGTGATGGCGAACCTATGACATGCGTGTCAGAGGTGACACGTGAACTCATTTTTTTGGTTGATTTTTCTTTGTTAAATGGCATTTAAATCTATAAAATAAATATCAAAAATATAAGTCTTTGTTTTACTATGGTTGCAAATATCAAAAAATTTCTATATGTGACACGGCACCAGAGTTAAGTTAGGGTTTTTCAAAATGCTGACACGCCAGCTCAGAAGGTTCGCCATCACTGGTCTAGGAGCTGTATCGGTAAAGATATTGCTACAACATATGTCTGATATTTTGCTGCCTGTGGATTCTTCTAAGATTCTTATGTTTCCCATCTTACATTCTGTTACTTGATTTTATCAATAATTCGCTGATTTTTTTTTAATCCTCACCAGAGGATTTGACTTTTTTTAGGGAGAGCTGGAGGGAGGAAGGGAGGGAGAGAGAGAAATATCAATGTTGTTTGGTTACCTCCTTCTACCCAGGGAAGGGATGAACCTGCAATCAAGGTATGTGCTCTTGACCAGGAATGAACCCGTGATCCTTTGGTCTGTGGACTTGCATTCAAACCACTGAGTTAAATCGGCCAGGACTGATTTTCTTTTTAAAGGGAGTATCCTATGGATCTTTAAACATAGTGAGTTCTAATCTATATTCCCAATACCTCAGGTGTCTAATCTCTTTGAGGAGGTTATTTCTTTCTTAATTGCTCTTTGGTAATGTGGAAACTAAATGGCGTTATTCATTTGACAATTTCCCTTTGAGTAAAAGTCCATGATCTTCAATATTAATCTGGTAACATGCTACAGGACTACAGAGGTTTCTTTGACATGGTGTAGATGAGTCACAGAGTGATGGGTGGTATAGCTTGGCACCAAAGGGAATTAGTCACCTTCTGATAGTTGACTGTGATATGCCCTCAGGAAGCATACCTCAGGTTTGCTGCGTGGTTATTTTGAATTTACAAGAATTTCTTAATTATCACTGAATACCTTTTTCTTGCTACCATAAGTACTTAGCTATCTCTTTTGTCATATACTTGATGTGAGATAAAGTCATAGTGATGTAATTTTTAATTATTTTAAATAGATAAAACCCAACTATAATAGGGAAAATACCTTCTTGTCCATTCTAAAACCATATGCAAAAATATCTGCATTTCAGATCACCTTATTCTTTTCCAATTCCGTGTATATGCAAACCAAGAGAAACCAGGAGTATCTTTACAAACTACATAATTTGGGTAAAAAGCAAAAGGAACTGTTGTATGCAGTTGACTCTTGAACAACAGGGGTTTGAATTGCATGGGTCCACTTACACATAGAGTTTTGTTTTTTAAAACAGAGACTATAAATGTATTTTTCCTTCCTTATGATTTTCTTGATTCTTAAACTTTCTCTAGCTTACTTTATTGTAAGAATACAGTATTAATACATATGTAATATGTGTTCATTGACTGTTTGTTATCAGTAAGGCCTCAGGTTGACAGTAGATTATTTATTTGGGGGGAAGTCAAATATTATATACGTGGATTTTTAACTACAGAGGTAGTTGGCACCCCTGATCGCCCACCATGTTGTTCAAGGGTCAACTGTATTTAGACATATTTTCAATGGCTCTTCATTCGAGGTTCCACTTACTGGTTAAATCAGTGGCCTACCAGCAGTCTTGCTTTTTCCTCTGTCTCCCCTTAAATATGCCATTGTGAATGAAGATCCTTTGGGTAAACTCAGTTTCCTTGTCCTTGCTGCTGAATGCATACAGTGGGTTAGATGGCAGGAACATGGAACTTTAGGCGGTATGTTGACTGTTTAGCATCATCGCACAATTAGAAGGGAATCCAGCCCTAAGCCCTGGTTTCTCATTGGACCACTACCAGTGGGGTGCTGCTCTGGTACAAGAACACAGACTAGACAGAACATTCTGGAAGACAGTTCCAATCTGTGAGCTTCACATACCATGCCAAATGGAGAATTCCAGCAACTGCTCTACAGGCATGTTACTGAAAAGTTAGAGAATGGCGATTTAAGGTGTTTTTCTATAAAGTACAATGCAGACATTTGGAAATACTCATGAGACACATTGCTGGACAAAACAGTGGGTAGGCAAGACATTTATTCACTTACTATGTGATCTCAGTGTAACATGTGCCTACAGTATAAACAGTAAACATACAACGGGTCAAAACAAAGTTTTTACAATGTGCAATGCATTAAGTATGTTAATTTGACATGATAAATGTCACATGTCTCCCAAATGTAACTCCAGGCTTCCTATTTTAATGTCTTCAAATACACAATCAATGTTACCAGAGAAACTAAAACCAAATCCCATTCATTTATCTTTCAAACTTATTTATACATGTCAAAAGGTTTTAGGCATGTAAGGAATGAGACTTAAGTCTATTTTTAGATGTTAATGTTCTGGACTGATGGGCACTGGTCACACGTAAGCATGTTGTCAAATGACTGTGAAATTGGATGGCTGCTACCGGTGAGTGAGAAGCCTTAGAGACGGGAGAACCTACTTTACATGTCATCACCTGGACTTTTCCGTCTCTTTAATGTTAACCCATGTCCCATGAAGACTCCTACAATTCCCACACTTTTCTTACCTGTGCTCTCAGGGTCAGTGTTAGGTTTGTTAACAATATTTTACTTCTATACAGCAAGACATTTTAGAACATTCAATACAAAGGTAAATATCAAAAATATCTAGGACAATAATGAGTTATTGCATTACAGTCATTGTACTTTCACACCTGTCTTTAAAACCCACATATTTAGAAAAATATATTATTGCATATGAAACCACAAACGGGCATTCTGAGTTCAGCCCATTCTTACTCAAAACAGTATGTACAGTTCTGTGTAGAGTCAGAGTGTGCTGTAGCTTCACACACGGGTCTTCGCGTGAAAGTCCCAGACATCCAGCTGTATACACGCTCCACTGTTCTCCGTCTCCGCCCTTGGCACAGGCTCGCTTGCTGTCTTGGCTGTCAAGGGTCTCTGGTGCCCGTGAAGGGGCGACAGAATGCACAGACGGTGGAGGCCTGCCCTAGGCCGCTTCTTCAGCAGAGCAGTCGATCCCTGCGTAGGTAAACTTCTCATACAGCGTGGTATTCACGTAGGTCTGGAAGAACAAGAGTGGCTCAGAGGCGGCCGCCTCCACGGGGGCAGTCACAGCAGCTCTCTGCTGTCCTTTGCTTGTTTCCATTCAAACACCAGGTACTTGGGGCCCCTTTTCCGTCCTCGGTTCCTTTTGTATTGGACAGCTTTCTTTCTGGACTGTGTGTACCCCGTGACTCCGGCCAGTAAATGTTCCTCTCACTCCCCCTGTTTCTGAGCTTCCCTTTCTCATTGTCTCTCACTGGTCCCCCCTGAAGTGTTCTGGCTGCTAAGGCCCCTGCCTCTGCCCACTTCTCACCTTCACGGCACCCGTGTCATCCAACCGGCATCTCGTTCTGGTTTAATCACCACTTGGGTTTTGATGACTGTCAAAAATCTATCTCCCTGACTTAGATTCATCTTTTAAACTCTAGATACATAGAGCCAGCTACCTTCTAGAAATGTTTATAGAATTCTTGACCCTCCCCCTAGTAACCTGCAGACCATGCTCTGGTGTTACCGGCCGTGTGCCCTTGGGCTAGTCACCTTCACCTCTGAGTCTGTTTCCTTGTCTATAAAATTAAAGGGCCAAGCTGATAAGATTTAAGCTTCCTTCTAACTCAAATAGGCTAATTTTATATGTTGTTGTGTGTGACCGTATCTTGTATAGAAGAGATCTTATCTCCTCCCAAACTGTAACTTCTCAAGATTGGGGCCACATCTTTTGTGTCCCTATAATACCTAGGGCTGTGCCCAGAAGAACTTGTTAAATCGCATCAGACTTTTTTTATTCGCCACACTGGGCACATGAGGAATTCCAATGAAAGAGCCCCTCGTTGAACTCCAGACTCACCTTTCGTTCTTCTAACATCCGGTTTAAGGACACCAGAATCTGGGCAAATGAGGGCCTCTCGTATGGCTTCTCCCTCCAACACTGTCTCATTAGATCATACCTTTGGAAATGAAGAGTTCAAGGGTTAACTCAGTGTCTGTGCTGCAGTCCTGGGCCTGGCCAGGTGCAGAGCATGGAAATGAGAAGAGAATGTGGCCCTGCAACCCCTGGGCATTAAGCTTAGGCAGCAGGAGATAGAGGCACAGCACTGGGAAGATCCTACCAGGTCTCCCGCCTCCCTAGCCAAGCCCTTTCCTCTCCCCGTAGATCTGACGCCCATCCTGGGTACCATGCCTGGGGATCTTGGCCTCAGCTCTTCTGATCTTCTGGAAAAAACTGAGTTATGTCTCTAGGGCAGCATTTTTCTTGGAATACTCCATCTCTCGAAGTATTAGTGTTTCATTTTTAAAAAAATGGCTTCAAGCTCAAGTAAGTGTGCAAAATTGCCACTTCTGCATATCCCTCTTAGGCAGCGGTTCTCAACCTGTGGGTCGCGACCCCTTTGGGGGTTGAACGACCCTTTCACAGGGGTCGCCTAAGACCATCCTGCATATCAGATATTTGCGATTCATAACAGTAGCAACATTACAGTTATGAAGTAGCAACAAAAATAATTTTATGGTTGGGTCACAACATGAGGAACTGTATTTAAAGGGCCAGAAGGTTGAGAACCACTGCTCTTAGGGATCAGCTAGTAAAATCTTGAGAAATCCTGCCATTAAAAACAAGCAAACAGCCTGGCTGGTGTGGCTTAGTGGTTGAGCATCGATCTTTGTGTTGGGGAGCACAAGAGACTTGGTTGGAAAGTTGTAAGGAGGACATTCTGATAAAAGGGAAGTGTGTGGAAGGCCGCCTGCCCTGTTTATCGGAATTCCCACTTAGGGGAGGCTGAGGGGAGTGTCAAAGGCAGTGCCCCTAATTATTCCTTGACCTTTCCAAACAAGTCTATGCATGTGCAGACCCCGGGGTGTTTACTGGAATCCTTATGCTTAATCCCTGGATGCCCTTGCCTAGAGGACAATGTAAATACATGTGTCCTCCCAAGATTACTCACCTTACTGATTGTATCTAAAGATAAAAATTCCGCTTCCTCACTCCTATTCTCTCTATCTTCCCCACCCCATCTGCTATGTGAGGACACAGCAAGAAAGCAGGCCTTCTGCCAGGTGGGAGGAGGGCTGTCACCCCAACCCACTGTGCTGGGACCTTGAAAAAAAAAATTCCAATAAAGGCCTAACGAGGCAGGCAAATGAGGCTGCTCTGGCTACTAAAGCCAGAGGCCCCTTAGCCCTCTCTTGTACAGACAAACTGTATCTGAGTAATCTGTTCATCCATCATTCAGGGGCTGCTGGTCAGCCCCGACACCTATGAACCAGGAAGTCACAGTTTGATTCCTGGTCAGAGCACATGCCCGGGTTGTGGGCTGGATCCCAGTGGGGGGCGTGCAGGAGGCAACCGATCAATGATTCTGTCTCATCATTGATGTTTCTTTCTGAAATCAATAAAAAATATACATACATATATATTTTTAAAAACAAGCAAACAAAAAACCTGTTTAACCAGGTTTAGCACACACTTCCCAAATACTAGTATAACTGACCCCTGAATTCCTTTCTCCCTGTGTTATTTATTAACGTCTTGCATGTTCCATAAACATAGCGTGGGAAGCATGGTCGAAGGCAGTGCTTTCTCAGATGTGGCCAGAACTACCTGCATTATCAGGATGCAGATTCTGGGGACCCGCACCAGACCCTCTGAACCAATGCCTGGGAGTGGGGTTCAAGATTTCACATGCTGAACAAGTGCCTCCGGGAACCTAATGTGCACAGACTCTCCACCATTGGCCTTGGGTGTCAAGGATTCTAGAACAGTTTGTACTTTAACAGAAGTTTCATAACAACTGAGAAAGCTCACCCCTCATGGGATGAATCTCAAAAGGCGGCATTTTGGAGACTTGGTCCAGAGATGGTTCACATACCACAAGGTCTGCCCAGGACGGAAGAGGTTGTGTCTTTTGTGCCGGGAACCTAATTACCTCCTCTTTCACTCTTGGAAGTGGCTCAGCTTAGACATAAATTATTTTTTTTTTTTTTTTTTTTTTATTGCTTAAAGTATTACAAAGGGTATTACATATGTATCCATTTTATCCCCCCGCCCTAGACAGTCCCCTAGCCTCCCCTATCACCCCGTGTCTTATGTCCATTGGTTATGCTTATATGCATGCATACTAAAGCTTAGACATAAATTATTTATTCCACCTAGAGCCTTCCACTCTTCAAATTATGCCGGTTATGCAGCTTCTCCCTCAGCTAAGCTGTGGGAATTCCAGTATCACTAAAGTTCATCATTCTTCCCCCCGGAGTAATTTTTACTGTGGGAAGTAATCTTTATAGAAGCGAAATCCCATGAAGAAAAATCCATCTTCCTTAATGTAACAGCTCTGAAATTCTATCCCCAGAGTTCATCTCAAGACTGCATACACTTATTTGCGAACAGTGTCATCACTTTCGGATCTTTTCTGCTTTTGCTGACCTCATCTTCAGCCTTCCCAAGAACTGTCTCCCTCAGTTCCTCCTGGATTTCCATGCCTGCGACGCTCCTCCTCCCTGCCATTGCACAACCAGCTTAGGGTAAAGAGCCCATTATCACTGCTCTTTTTGACCTCCATGAGTGTGTGCGTGCATGAAGGTATATGTATATGTGCAGGAGTGAGCTAATCCCTTCACTGGAGTCTGTCTACCCACGAAACAGGCAGCAGGGAGGTGAAGATAAATGGCCGTAGGACAGGCCTGACTTACACCTCATCGTCACAGTTCAGGGGCTTCTCCAGTCTGTAGCCCTGCGGCAGCTTCTCATAGAGCTCTGCACACGTCATCCCGCAGTAGGGGGTGCCGCCTGGAAGACAGGAAACACCGTGCCCTCAGCCCCTCCCGTGCAGAAGCCAAAGTCTTCTGCCCAGGGGCTCAGAAGCCAAGAGACTGGGAGAAGGAAGAGTGTGTCAGGGTGCACACCCAGCATGAACTTCCTCTCTGAGCACACCCACCGCAATCAAAGCTGGCTTTGGGCTACAGACGGCACCACAGTGCAAAGATCCACGTCCTACCTCACAGCGCTACTGCTTTCCAAGTCTGTCGCACACAGCACACCCATCGTATCAACAAGGTGCATCCTTTTCCTAACTGGAAGTAGTTACATTACATGATTCTTGCTTTATCTACTCTACAATAGCTCCTGTCTAATTTTAAATCTAAAAGCATACACAGTTGTAGGAAACTTGGAAAATATAGACAAGTATGAAGAAAAAAATACAATAGCTTTTATTACCCTTCTGTGTAGTCCTTCCAGTCTTTTAAAGTATAATATTTAAAACTGGGGTCATGATGAATGTGAAATTTATTTTGGGGGGCATGCACACTCTCACAGGCTATTCAGTAGCCGTCAAAATGTGATTTTTTACTCGACTAAATCATACCACCTTGACGGAAATAAACTTGGAAGAGCTCTCTGACACCTTTGCCCAAGCGGGGACAATTAACCTATAACAAAGTTCGCAGCCACCAGGTTGTTACAATTACACGTGACATCAGATATGGAGAAACATGGGACTAAAACCCACTCACACGTGGAAACCCACATGGCTCTGTTTCCAAGTGACATCTGGTGGCACCACATACAGGTGGTCCCTGTGGGGTCCACAGTGAGGGGCACTGGGAGACACACCCGGATACTCACCTAGGCTCACGATCTCCCACAGTAACACTCCGTAGGACCATCTGCAGACGGGAAATGGGAGAGAAATCATCAGCATCCTTAAAGCGCGAAAGCCGTCATCGTCTGCCCCACAGCCAGGAAGGCTGACCCTCCCTCCGAAGAGAGAGCTAAGTGTCTGCTCAGTGGGACGGGCCCGTGCACACAGCATGTGCTTCTTTCCTCCTAGGTCTGGGGGAGGATTGTAACGAAAATGGTCGGTCCGGCCGGAGCCCCACTTACTTCAGGCAAAGAGTGCAGGTGGTGCTATGGGAAGCAGGTCAAATTCTAGGCCAGACAAATTGGCGTTAAATCCCACCTCCGCCACCTGCTGCTCATGCAACCTGGGATAAGTTACTGCACCCTCAGGCCTCTTCGTATATGATTCGGAAAGTGGGGATGCCAACTTCTACCTCTGAGCTATGCAGACAGGATGTGAGATAACGCCTCAAAGGCGCCCTGCACACAGTGAGGCTACAGTAATTGCCAGCCTCCTCCTCAACTCTGGCATAAGAAAACCCCCTGAACAAGTCCCCTTAACCCTCACGGCCTTAGTTTTTCCTTCTGAAAATAGGGCATGTCGGTAAGATGGTCTAAGTCTCAATCCCACCCCTTCCTTCCATCATCAGCCTGAGCCTTGTCACTGCAGCCCACAAGAAAGGTGGTCTCCCGGGCGACCTCCTGGCCAGCCCTGACCCTCAGCAGCTATCTGGGTCTCGGGCACCAAGCTCAGTCTGGAAGTGGAGCCCCGGAGGAGGGCCGGCGAGCCCCTTGCTTCTCTGGACATCAAGCCTTGGCCACGAGGTCTGTCCTTGACCAGCAGAAGGAAACCTAAGCCTCCCTCCGTGACTTCTCCCAGACACTGCCACTCTGGCTCCATTTAGTCTATGATTTTATGTACTGAGTAGCTTTGCTCCCAGAGAGACGCGAGGCGTACTCACACGTCACTGTTGGTTGTGTAGACGCTGTAGTTGAGGGACTCGATCGCCATCCAGCGCACTGGGAGCCGCCCCTGCAGAGAACAAAGGGAGATGCACTTAGATCAGAAGGACCCTTCACGAGGCTGGCTTCCCCGAGGTGGCGCTCACTCAGGCCCAGGGAGCCCTATGTGAGCTCCAAAGACACAAGGAATGATGGCTCAGGAGCTGTTGTTTGAATATGTTCCACCTACAAGTGTGATTTCAAATTCAAAGACCTGCAAATAATTTAAGTCCTACTTACCTGCAGGGGGCCTACTGAACTAAAATGGGTGTGCATGTATGTGTGTACTTGTAGTCACTTATTCCTTTCATTTTTTTTTTCATTAATCCTCACCCAATGCTATTTTCCCCATTGATTTGTAAAGAGAGTAGGAGAGAGGGGAGAGATAGAAACATTAATGTGAGAGAGACACATTGATTGGCTGCCTTCCACACGTACCCCGACTGGGGCTGGGGATCAAACCTGCAACCCAGGTACATGCCCTTGACCACTGAGCTACACCACCCAGGGCCATTCTTTTATTCAATTTGTGGCTCTCACAGACACTCAGAGGTTTGAAAGGGGAGACGGCATAGAAACCGAGACTGAAATTGTAATGTGGGAAGGCGAAGGCGGTGCAGGAGGTGGGGGAAGAGTTTCCAGAGGAGGGGACTTGGAGCTTGGTTCTGAGATGTGTAGGTGGCTCAGGTGGGCGGGGGAGGAGAGAGCATGGCAGGCCACAAGGAGCGGGGTGCAGATGTACCACCAGCAGAGGGAAGGACCTCATGGTTTACACGGGTTTGGAGGTGGGGTGAGACACACTCACTCACCCTTTGGGGGCCTGGCCCTCTAGGCTATCCCCATTTTCTGGCTTATTGAGTCCAGTCTTGGAAAAATTAGATGTGGACTAGACATTGGGGAGTGTGACGTTTGAGTTTTATTCCTAGTTTCCTCAATTTTGCTCTGATTTGGGGCTCCCTTCCTATCCACCCAACAGGGATCCTATGCACCTATTGAGAGAGAGATACCTGTGCCAGGGATCTATCCGGGTGCTGACTGTGGCATTTCAGCCACATTCGCTGGGTGGGACAGAGTCAGAAGTCTTTTAGGGGCTCTTCCTCAGCCCCCTGACACTGGAGCAGGCGTCCTCCCAGACCACCCACCCATGAGCTCAGCACTGCCCAGGATCATGCCTGCAAGCTCAGTTCTCTCCCAGGTCTTTGTGAAGCTCTTTCTGCTCATAAATCCTGGATAGGAATTTCATACTTTGAGGCTCAGGTATGGAAGTGTCCTTTGTCGCATCTACATCTTCAGTACTCTCAACATTCCCACCTCTCTTCATAGTACACCCACCCCACCCACATCCCTACCTGCTAGTCTAGTTCTCTCCCCCCAGCAAAACTAAGGACTGGAAACAG
This sequence comes from Myotis daubentonii, assembly GCF_963259705.1. Taxonomy (NCBI): domain Eukaryota; kingdom Metazoa; phylum Chordata; class Mammalia; order Chiroptera; family Vespertilionidae; genus Myotis; species Myotis daubentonii. Next base: position 14,780,217 of record NC_081850.1, read on the forward strand.
TTCCTATATTTTCTGTTCTGTCTTTGCTTTCTCTTCCCTGGTGGCTTCTGACCTCATACCTCCTAATTACTAATTTCCTTGTGCACTTTTCATTTTTTCACCTGTTTCAGATCTGTCCACAGCTATCTGTCCCCACTGCTATCACCAAGGGTCAGGCTACCGTCACCTTTTACCAGATGGCACCATCCTCTCCCTAAGGGCCTGTTCTCCACACCACAAGCAGAGTGTTACTCTAAATGGCAAATAACAGCCACGTGGTTCCTTTCCTTAAAATTTCTCCATGTCCCTATTGTCCCAACATCCCAAATCCTTAGTTGAATCCCGAATCCTTAGCTGGAATTCAAGGTTTTTCAAGAAGACCTTATCCCTTCTTCCTCTTCCAACCTTGAATTTTTTTTTTTTATTGAGTTTTTACAGAGAGGAAAGGAGAGAGATAGAGAGTTAGAAACATTGATGAGAGAGAAACATCGACCAGCTGCCTCCTGCACACTCCCCACTGGGGATGTGCCCGCAACCCATGACCGGAATCGAACCTGGGACCTTTCAGTCCGCAGGCCGATGCTCTATCCACTGAGCCCAACCGGTTTCGGCAAACCTTGAATTTTTAACTCTCTTTTCAGCACGACACTCCAGCCATAATGAATTACCTAATCCAAAATGCCTCACACTTCCCTTTGCCTCTAGGCTTTTAGACATCCTGCACCTCCAGATCATCGAATCCATTCTCACATCTCTGCTATCTACCTAATAGCCACTGCAACACTCAGCCTCCTCCAGGAAGCCTTCCATGATTTTCTATAGGCTCACCTGGCTGTGAGTCCTCTGTGTTCCCATGGCATGTGCTTTCCTGCCCCTCGGCATGTGTTAATGATAACAGTTGTTCATTATGTGTTTACCTGTGAGCTCTTTGAAGGTGGAGACTGTGTATGACTTATTTTGCCTCCAAACTTAACACAAAGCACAAAACATTGTAGTAAAAAAAAAATCGATTATGAGGGAAAGCATATGTTAATCAATGAAAATAAAACCCATGTCACTTAGTACATTAGTTGGCAACACTTCCTATATGAGAATTACCTGGGATTTTTTTAAACACACACCCACACACACACACACACACACACACACACTGATGCAGAACAACTAAGTCAGCATATCTAAGCAGCAGGGTTCCGCATCTGTATTTTTAAAAAGCTCCCCAGCTGGTTCTAAAGTGCAAGTTGAAAATCTGACCTAAATGGGCCAGAGAAAGTAGCCACTCTGCCCTCCAGTGGTGTCTTTCTACATTGCACCCTTCTTGCAAGGACCTTGCCAGCCTCTCCAATCCCTTCTCCTTTCGGCTGCTTCCTTCCTCCACAGACCCCATGCCACCAGGGAACACTGCCCTGCCATTAGGAAATAGAGTTAAGCCCCCAAAAGTGCTCTGTTCCTTTAAGAATTCCTCTAACCCCCCCCCCCCCCAAGACTACACAAATCCTCGCTTTTTAAGAAATGCCAAGCAAACCAGCAATCGCCTGGGACATCTGAGAGCATCCAAATAAAGTGAGTAGGTTGTGGGATAACTTGTACTCATCCCTCCACCCCTCATCTAGGGACCACGGCACCCAAATGCAGGAGCAAAGTGAGGAAAGGGATTCTGTGAGGGAGACGGAGACTTCCAAGTGGCACAGGATGGGGAGGGGGAAAGTGGAGCAGTGGGTGGTGGGTCCTGCTACCTTAGAGACAAGCCCAGCAGAGAAACATCTGCTTTGAGAGGGACAAATTCTGAAAAGCTTAGGGAGCTACCCCTCAGGGAGGCACCTGTGGCTTCAGAAGGTGACAGGTTGGGTGGTGTCTCTAAGGGACCCCACTTCAAACCCCGAACAAGAAAGGGAGTGGAAAGGTCCGAAGTGGCTCCGTTCACTGTGACTGTAACTGTGAAAACATGGATGCTTGTGGGAGGCAATAAGTAAAAAATAGAAAAAAAGTGTCACGGTGGTGAACTACAGGCCATTTCCTTTTCAAAGCATTCTTGAATCTTGTTTCTGTGTTATCTTGTCAGCCACTAAAATAAGCGCATTGAAAAGAAAGGAAGCCTGCGTTGGAGGATAAACTCTGAAACCTGAGCCTGGTGGAGGCAACTGGGGAGCCCCAAAGTACAAACAGCCTCTGTATCACAGGAAAACTGGAGCCGTCCCAGGAGCGCCAAGCCCAGGCAGTGCTCATCAGGCCTGGAAAAGGGAGAGCTAGCCACTGAGTGACCCCGCAAGCACATGCAAGGACAACAGGAACTGTCACCCTGAGCCCTGCAGCCCAGCCTCAGGGGAAGCAGGGGTGGTGGCATGCTGCTGGGGAGACTGCTGAGCCTCCCTGAAGACAGCAGAATGCTCTTCAGTTACTTTCTGAGCCTCTCCCAGCTAAGATTCAAGATTCTCTTCAGGCACTCCCCAAGCCAGTGTGTCTGCCCCTGTGCCAGTCAGGGCCAGCCACAGGAGGGGGCTTATCTGGAGAACAAAGAAATCTCCACAGGCCTTCATGGAGAGCCCAGCCCTAAGCCAGGCCCTCAGCAGCCGGGGAGCCATATTCTTCATCAGCGGGTGCTCCCTTGATGCGTAAGCTCCCTTTCTACTTTCCCCCACCTTGTTTCAGTAAACCCCCTTTGAATCTTTCTCCTTCTACCCTGATTTCTATCCTGGGGGGTGAGATGGGGGTCAAAAACCCCCTCACCGAAAACACTGGCACAGTACGAATACCCAGGGATGTGGCATTTCCAGGGCTTTCTGATTCCAGGGTGGGCAACAAAAGCAGAATGAGGTCCAACTTCTCACTTCTGCTAACACTGTGGTTAGGTTTTCCCGGGATCGGACACAAGATAATTATTACTGTTTGAGAGAATGTGTCTCATTAGGTCAGTGGTCGTCAAGCTGCAGCTCGGCAAACTGCGGCTCGCGAGCCACATGCGGCTCTTTGGCCCCTTGAGTGTGGCTCTTCCACAAAATACTTCTGCGCATGGTCCACGAAGTTTCAATTGCACTGTACATGCACGCCTGCACAAGGTATTTTGTGGAAGAGCCATACTCAAGGGGCCAAAGAGCCACATGTGGCTTGAGAGCCGCGGTTTGCCAACCACGGCTGATTAGGTGAACATGGATTTGATTGATTTGGGTTTGAAGGGGGTGTGGGGAACTTTTTGCAAAGAGGGGAATCTGTGGGCCTTTGGAAGTCCTGAGTTTCTCCCGGGGGCTCTGTGTGATTTAGGAACCTCGTTAATTGACCTTCCTTATATTTGGAAAATATGCTCAGTGTCTTTTTTGCCCCTCTCATGTTTGCTGTGCGTGGAAGAAGATTATGGGAGCTCCTCGAACAGGGTCTGGCCGGATCCAGAGCTGAGCCCTACACCGTGAGGCTCATGTGAGTGAGGGCCCAGCCATCTGTGCTAGTGGCTTTTTTGCTGGTAGTTTGGATCCTCCAGTGATGTTAGGAATCAAATCTTAGAAAGGATGTTTGCGGGGCCAGGGGCGTATCTCCTGGGTCCACAGTAAACGCCTCTGTCACCGCAGAGCAGTGGTCTTAGAGCAGCAACGTCAGGGTGGGAAGGCGCCTTGGGAAGGGCGTTAGTGAGTCTGTTTGGAACTCACCATCGTCTTTTTCACATAAACTTCTTGACCTCGGGACAATCCAAAATCGGCTATTTTGGCTACATAGTTTTCACCAACTAAGATGTTCCTGGCAGCCAGATCCCTGTGGATAAACTGAAATTTCAAAAAACGTCATGTATTTCCAGCATCATCTTTGCTTTTTCAAGTCATGTTGTTAGTACCATGCCCTGGGGGCCAGCACTTTGGGAACTAGCGATGAGAGGTTAGGATGAAAATGGGTTTTTAAATGTCACCAGAATCCAGTTCCCTTGAAGTTGCTCCCTAAAGCCCTCAGTGGATTCCACCAAATCTTGGGAGACGTATTTTGGGGGGGGGGGGGGGGAACCAGGTCATTAAATCTCCCTGTTGCCATGTAAGCCCTCTGCTATGAGCATTATTTGGGCTAAGACGGGTTAAGGAACTTCACCGAATACATATGGTGATATTCACTAGATAAATATATTGCCCGTGCTATAAATAAATAGATGGAATATTAACAAGGAGACTAAAATTAGGGAGATTGTAAGAGGAGTTAGAGAAGAGAGGTTGACTGGGGAAAAATGTATAAATTTAAACTGATTCTAGAGGGCATTTCCAAGGAAAGATATCCCAAGCAAGGTTCCTCGTGACAAACCTGTTTTTGGCTCAAGTAGTCCATGCCCCGGGCCACATCTGCGGCGAAGTGGAGCAGCTGCTGGGAGGACAGCGTGGAGGCGGTGCTGTTGGCGATGGCGAAGGCCGGGTCAGTCTCCAGCACGCGGCTCTTGCGCAGGAAGTCCAGGAGGTTGCCGTGGGGGGCATACTCGATGGCCAGGTACAGGTAGCCTGTGGGGAAAGGGAGAAGGGAAGTCCATTACCAGGGGGCCTAAAAAGCTCGAAATTTCTGAGATGTGCTATGGCCCTCGGAAGTTGCTTCTGAAACTTGTCATCTACAAGTAACATATCTAGTGGGACCAACCTCAGTACTGCTGGGACAGCAGGACGAGAAGCGATACCTCCTGCCATACGTGAAGAGTGCCTAGGAGACCAAGGTGCCCCTCTTCCCGCCCCTCCACTTTCCCACCAAACGAGGACTAACATGGCAGCTTCCTGAACGCTTCCACCTACTCAGTAGTAACAGTCTCAGGAAATCAAAGCATTTGTTTCCAGGGCATGTAAGGCAGCCAGTCCACATCATCTTTTTTTGTTTATTTTTTGTCAATCCTCACCCAAGGATATTTTTTCATTGATTTTTTTTATTAGAGAGAATGAGAGGGGTAAAGGTGGGGAGTGGGGGAGGAAGGGAGGGAGGGAGGGAGGGATGGAGAGAGAGAGAGAGAGAGAGAAATGTGAGACATTCACATCTATTGGTTGTCTTCCCCACACACCCCAACCAGGGATGGGGGTTGAGCCTGCAACTGAGGTACGTGCCTTGACTGGAATCAAACCTGGAACTCTTCAGTTTGCAGGCCAACACTCTATCCACTGAGCCAAACCGGCTAGGGCCACTTCATCTTTTATTTTTTTATTCAATACTGGTTGAGAACCTAATATGAGCCAGCCATGCTATTTCAGTGTGTCTCTACTACTCTTGAGGTTATTTAGAAAAACAAATAAAGACAATCAAACAGTGATTAAATATCCACAGCAGAAGCACCCACAGCTAGTAGCTTACTCTCCCCAACCTTCTGCTCCTGCTTAAAACCCACACCAAGTCCCCTTACTGCCAGACACCGGGCCGCAGAGCCCAGTGTCAGAGGTTGCATTTTGCTTGAAGAGACCAGAAGAAAACAGAAATAAAACAATGGTTTTTAGAACACATTATGGTCCATTGTCTTATTTTTTATTTAATTGGTTATTTTTCTTTTAATAAAAAACAATATTTTTTGATAAAACATTGATCTTCAGAGCCAGTGAAAAATAGAGTGGTTTTACTATCTTTTTAGGGCTAATATCTTTGATATAACTAAATTTAAAATGTGGAATGATTTTGAACTTAAAAGGTATTCTAAGAAATTAAATTTCTGGCCAAAATAAAAAAATTTTCTAGCACTGAATCCTGTTGACTGTAAGGAAAGGTATACATAGTTCCTGGTATGAATATGCTTTCTCACTTCTTTACTGAAATATAAACCTTAAGAACCAATCAATTACACCCTAATGCAGGGGGGAGGAACCTTTTTTCTGCCAAGGGCCATTTGCATATTTATAACATCATTCACGGACCATACGAAATTATCTATTTAAAAATTAGCCTGCTGCATTTGGTCAAACATTTAATTAATTCACCCTCAATGCCTTGGCAGGGCCAGACCAAATGATTCCGTGGGCCTTATACGGCCCGAGGGCCGGACATTCCCCACCCTTGTCGTAATGTGACAACAGAGCAAAATTGAAAAAGATATATTTTTCTGTTGTTGGTTATTTTTTTTTTAACTTTCATTTACTGTTGCCCATGCTGATGACTGTTTTCAGGAAGTGGCTCAAAAATAAATGTCATTACTCCATTCTCTAACGTAAGGGACATGCTCTGACTTTCAGAATGACACCCTATTAGATTGCAGAGTGATGTATTGTCTGCCTCACCAGTATTTTTAGTTTAATAAATTGAGGAAAAGGAAATAGTCTCTTTTCCATTGTTGGTTTTGTGCTGCAAAGTCAACAAGAGGTTGTCAACTTTGTAAATAATTACTCTGTGGAGCTTTTTTGTAGGAGAAAACTTTTCCACGAGAAACTGAGTGTAAGCATAGATTCCGAACCACCAACCCAGGTGGCATGCAGAGGTGTCTCTCAATAAACATTTAAATTACTAATATATGACATACTCGACAGAAGCGCTCAGTAAATACATGAATCAATAATGTAGGTTGAACTTGAAGAGTATGTGCAACATAGGGTAGTTGTCAAGCTCTGATGTCATTGTACAGGAAATTGTACAAGTTGAGAAAATAATAAAGCTCATTATTATGATGATTATTTGCCCTAAGTATTATCAAATGCTTACATAGTACAGATTGTTGGCATTCATGGGTTTGACATCCAGAACCTCAGCTGCATGGGATTGGTAGGAAATGAGAAGATAGTTAACCAGAACCAAGGCCTTCGCTCTGCCTAGGACTGAGAGCTGCGGCAGAGATAGCTGAGCAAACTTCTGGATGAGAGAGCACAGGGCGTGTGGGAGCCAGGGATGCCTTTGGGTGGAAAAGACTGAACCACACCAGAGGGCAAATGACCCCGCCTTCGCTCCTACCTCCAAAGAGATGCCAAACCTCGGCCCAGTCTAAAAAAGGGCTAGTCATTCAGATTGAAACTGTAACTTAAGGTTATTCTCTTTCCTAATTCCAATGTGGAATTTGCCTGTTTAAAAAAAAAAAAAAAAAAAGCCTGTCAGGAAAGACAGGAAAGAGCATCTCACCACGATGTTCACACGCTCCCAGGAGATTGATGATGTTCGGGTGGTGTCCCAGTTTACAGAGGACCTCCAGTTCTCCCGCGAAGTCCCTGTGGTCATCTTTGGAGGCATATTCTGGGAAGGAGGTCAAGAGTTAGGGTCCCTGTCCGTCATTCCTCTTCAGAAACAACTGGCCCCTCCTCCTCCCTGCGGCCCTCGAGCGCACTCGGCCACCAATAGATGTAGAAAACCGCGGAGAAATCAGAGATGGTGCGAAGGAAGAGTAGTGTCGCTGCTGACACTTGGGGCTGGTACTGGTGTTGTAGGCGCTGTCCCGCGCATAGTAGGATGTCTCGCAGCATGTCTAGCCTCTACTCACTAGATACCAGTATCCCAACCAAAAATGTACCCAGGCATTGCCAACTGCCTCCCAGGGGGAACATCAGCTCTGGTTGAGACTCACTGCACTAACATGTTCTTGTTCGTTATTTGCTGTCAGATGCCCAGGGAGAGGCCTCAGCGGGGATGGAGTTGCCTCCACTTCTGGACTCCAGCTCTTCCAGCTCCAGCTCCACCCCGAGGCAGACGTGCCGAGGGAGGCATAGGGCCACGTTTCATTGAAACGTCACCAATAACGCACACACTTCACTTTGCTCATGATTTTAACTGCTTTTCCACAAGCCAGACCTGCGCAAAAACTCAAATCCCAATGACTTTTTGATAGAAGCTGCTTGGTAGGATAGAAGCTGACTTCCATTCATCTCTTGTCGCCCTGTCTCTCCACTGGCACCTGGAGCAGAGGGGGCATCACCAGGCACCAGCAGGCTGGGCGGAAGGCCCATGGATCGATGCCCAAGCAGATCAGCCTCGAGTCGGTGACAGTGTGCGGTCAGTGCGTTTAGAGAAAGAGCAGGGTGCTGGTGTCTGTGTGCATGAAAATGACGGCCTTGTGTCGTTTGGGCTAAGGATCCTGTGAGACTAACGAGCAGGCGATCCCTGTCCACATACACCACAGCAGCCCGTGGGCCGGTGCCTTGGGAGCATTTCAGATGTGACATTCTTTATAGGGAGGGTGTCCCCCGTTTGGACGTGTCACCTCCCTGCAGAAATTGCACATCCTGGGGCTATTAAGCTATTTCACCTCTTCACACGGGCATGACGTAGACAGTTAGGCTCAGGTCAGACCCCAACAAAACTGATTTTACAAGGTCCTGTACCCTCTCTCCCTCACTATCCTTACTGCTCCCCAAACTCCCTGTGACTAAGGCAGCAAAACAAAAAAGGGATTCCAGGCTGCTAAGCAGGTGTAGGTGTGTGTGTGTGTGTGTGTGTGTGCGTGTGTGTGTGTGCGCGCGCGCACGCACATGTGCACTGAAACATTACTTTCTGTAAGCATAGTTAATATTTTGCATATTTGGTTTTGTTTTCTTTTTTTAAAATATATTTTTATTGATTTTTAGAGAGGAAGGAAGAGGGAGAGAGACATAGAAACATCAATGATAGGAGGGAATCACTGATCGGCTGCCTCCTGCATGCCCCTCACTAGAGACCGAGCCCACAACCCGGGCATGTGCTCTCATGGCCCAAGGAACCAAGACAGTGTGTTTAAATAGCTCATCTTCACGTTTACATCCTGACCCTATCACGGGCTGACCTCAAAGGAAACCTCACCTCCAGTTGCTCGGAACAGCTGCCCCTGACATGGTGCCAATGTTTTGCTTAAAGAATGCAAGACCACAGAGGGAAGCTGCGACAGGAAGCCCAGCTTTCTCCCCACCCTGCTGAAGTGCTGACTCGACCTGGCCACGCACTGACCTTTCATCCTCTTGATGGCAGCGTCCATCCGCAACCCGTCCTTCTTGATCCGCGCCTTGAGAACCTGGCCAAAGTTCCCCTCCCCGATCACATCTTGAAACTTGATGTCATTCCAGTCGAGCACTGGGTAAATGGTGGGGTCCGGGTTGTTCTTGGCCTTCCTGTTCAGGGCCAGGGTTCCTGAGTTGAACTGCACAGCTGGCTCTTCCCTCTGGAAAGATATTGTTTTCATGGTGTCATGTCAGGGTTTTTTTAAAAATAATTCTAAGGTTGTAGCCACACCAGGTAAACAAAGAAATCTGATGCTAGAATGGAGGTGGAAATGGGTGTTACCTAACAAACCCATTTTGGTGAGCTGGCTGTCCACAGAGCAGCCTGGGCACAACTCCAGGCCTCGGTGGGGAAGCATGCCACAGCCGATTAGCAATGCCTGCACGGAAGCATGCGACAGCTGATTAACCATGTCTGCACAGAGCGAGGGAAGCCGAGTAACAGTCTGTCTGCCATGGCATGGCACATCCCCGAGCTATCAACACCTGAGTAGGTACACTCATTACACTCTGCTGTGGGATGAGCAAGTGCTCAGTCCTGACTTGGAAAACAACTCAAAGATTCTCTCTGGGGCAGTCACAGGACATGGAGAGCCTTCCTAGCATCACCTTGGTCCATTCTGGGTCCTCCCTCCCTTCATCCCTCCCTTCCTCTCTCCCATTTGTCTTAAAGCTTAGAATCTCCCAGGCCCACGGTGGAGCAGACTGGCTGCAGGGTGACTGAGGCCGAGAGCAAAGCCCAACACAGGGCTCCTTTTCTCCGAGTTTCAGTAGTTGCTCACGGCGTCGTGATGCTCCAGCAGCGCCATCCCCCTTGCTGGTCCTGCCTCCCCAGTGACAGCCTGAGTTGAGCGACTCCGAGTCGGATCACGCAGCTCCTCTGTCCCCCACCGAGTGGAATCTCGGGATATGAGCACAGCAAGGTACACCTCACTGGGAACGCGCCATTGCACTCAAGGGGTCATGTACAGAATCATCAAAGTTGGGTGCAAATTAACCTTACAGGGCCTCAAACCACAATCTAGAGTGACGCTCAGGCTGTGGCATCCCAAAGGACTCCAACGCATGCCTGCTGGTGAAGCGCGACTTTGTAGACCTTCGCTACTACTGGTCAAAATTTCTAGATGAAGGAGAGGCCGTGCCACGGGCCTGCACTGTGACTGCAGACCGAAGGGTACGCGGGAGTAGAAAGGCACACGTGTACATCATCCTTACATACATGAGGCGCGGTGGGATTGAGGAAGATACCTGACGTAGAAAATGGGAACTGGAAGTGGAAAAGTGTGGGGAAAACCTGTCACACTGAGGTCTGCTTGCCCTCAGGTCCTTCCTTACCAAAGGTGTCCAGTTCTTTATATTGCATTACTCTCTCCGGTGACTTATCCCTCGGATGATCATACATCTGATGTTGGCAAGGTGACAGTCCTGCCTTAGGCCTGGTATCCTGCTTAAGTATTAAGAGCAACCTCTTTTGCTCTCAAAATTGTCCCCTTTTGGACAGGAAACCCTATGGTTGTGCGATCCTCTCCCATTCAATAATGGAAGCCAAAGAGGAGGCGAGACTCGCCTCAGGGATGCGTGTACAAGAAAAGTGCCTGGCGCACGTGTGTGAAGTGAAGGGTCTGCACGTGTGTGGCCCTGCGCTGGCGAGCTGGTGGGAAGGAGACACTACCACGTTTTGGAAGGCTTGGGCCATCCTCCTCTGGACGGTCGCCCTCTTCAGCTGCAGCATGACAAGGAAGGCCAAGAGCACCGTGAGGCAGGTCATGCCCGCCGAGCCCAGGATGGCGGTGAGCAGCATCTTCCCGCCGCCGAGCTCCGCTGGCGCTGTGGGGGACACAGGAACGCAGCGGGGTTAGTGCAGACAGAGAGCGGCCCAGCCACCTGGGGAGGAGTCGCGGTGGAATGAGACTCTAAGCAGCGGTTCTCAACCTGGGGGTCGAACGACCCTTTCACGGGGGTCGCCTAAGACCATCGGAAAACACATATATAATTACATACTGTGTTTGTGATTCATCACTATGCTTTCATTATGTTCAATTTGTAACCATGAAATTGGGGGGCACCACACCATGAGGAACTGTATTAAAGGGTCGCGGCACTAGGAAGGGTGAGAACCACTGCTCTAAGCCAACGAAGTGCTATGTGACCTAGGGCTACTCATTTATTTTCGGAAACTCGGTGGAGATGAGTCTGATTCATGGGGTTGTCTTAAGATCCTTATAAAAAAAAGTGCAAAAGTGTTTTTTAAATGGCAATGTACTACTCATCATTAGTCGTCATTTGTTCGAGTTTTACTTGCGAGTGGAGGCCCAGCTGATGCGCATGGTCAAACAGCAGTGAGAATGGCTGACTAGATGCGTGACTTTGGAAAGGGACTAACCTCCCCGCACATTCTCCCCCATTCGGAAAAGCTTCAAGATGCTACGAGCTTAGAGTCGGTAATAAGATACCTTGTTGTGATTTTTTTTCTTGTTTTAAAAAGTGGGTGGAGAAAACCTGAAGGTACCAATGGGAGAAGAAAGGAAAGGAGGAAGAAAGGAACAAGGGAGGGAGGGAAGAGAAAAACTATTAAACTTAGGGCTCAAGTCAAAATAAACTATTAAAGACTAAGGTCTAATCCTGCCACTTCTGTCCCTTATTTAAATTCAAACAAAATTAAATTCCATGTATTTTTCTGAAAAATAGCATGTAGAGCATGCCCCATCTTCTTACAAGATTCTTTTGCAATCATATAACTTTCCTTCTATCTCTGTGCATGTGTGTAAAGAAATGTCCAGAATGGAGGGGTGAGGGGTGTTTGTTATGCCTTGTTTAATTTTTCTGCTTGTATTTTATGCATAGCTTGTATGCATTTTACTAAAACACAAGCAGCTATAAAAATTATGCATTTGTTAAGGATGTGACCGGAAAACTGTAATTTTCTATAGTTGATAGATTCATCATTCCTCTGACATTTCAAAAATGTTCCAGAGAATCAGCATTGAAAACACAGCCTGTTTGATCTTATTTTTTAAGCCCTAAGTAACCCTGAAGAAAGCAAGAAGGGTTTAGTGCTATAAGATTTTCTGTAAAAATAAACTCTATTCCAAATGCTAAATTTTCAGCAATCACCATTCCTTCTATCTCAGTCTCTTTGCGCGTGTCACAAATACAGAGAACTAGGAAGTGTGATTTCCGATAAACTGCAAAGGGGAGGCGTCCACACGCTGTGCCTCCGCCCCCCCCCCCCCCCTTTGTTCACATAATTACATTCACAGGCTTTATCCGTCACAACCCCTGGGACTCTGAGGGATCTCTCGATCTCAAAGAGCTCAGTCTCTCTGGGCGAAGGGTTAGTGGCAGACGGGTAGGCATAATAACCTGATCCAAAAAGTAGGAGAAAATTCAGAATGGCATAGTGTCACCCAGGCTAAAAGAGCAGTTCATTTTGAGAAAGAATGGAGTGTGGTTCTCGGAGCCTCCCGCAGCCATCACCTCACAGTTCTGCCTTCACTAACAGGTTCTACAGTCTTCTTCAAGGTCACATTCCTCAGAGCTTCTGCTGCTAGATGCGGAATGCTGATAGGCTAATACAGTCTAAGGTTTAATAAGAGGCAATGGAGCAGCAGGGGAGTCTTCCCAGGGGGCACTGTCACTTAAAGGACCTATCTAGAGATAGGGAAGCCTATTAGGACAAATGAATCATGCCCCACGACACAAATATGGGCTAAATAGCTTAAGACAGTGGAGCTCTCTGATCCTCTTCCAAAATAATTCTCGATCCTATCCACTCTACCAACCTTGAGACTTGGAGAGAGTTGTCAGCTCATGCGAAGAGGTTGGGTTGCTTGACCCTATGTTGTTCTCTGCAAAAATGTCCACCTGGTAAGGTGTTTGGGGCTCCAGGCCCTTGAGCTGATAGCGGGTGATGGTGACATTCTTGATCTTCACATCGATGTGCTGGTCTTCATTCTTGCCCCGAACCTTGTAACGGATGATAATAGAAGAAATAGAATAGCCGTCCACGACTGTCCAAGAAATCATGGCTGAAGAGTCTGTGATGTTGGAAATCTTGATGTTTTCGGGTTGAGGAGGGAGAACTAGAAATTTAAAAAATAAAAATAATAATAATATTTCACTTAAATACCATCTCTTAGATTACTATGTTTTGAGAGTTAGTTAATGTCAGCTCATAAACTGAGAATGGCTAAGAGGTGTTTTCTCAGAAGGTAAGTCCAAACAATTGGTAGTGGACACCATGCAGATTTGACGGAGTAACACAACATGGGAAAATAACCAAACATATATCGCATGTTCATCGTCCTTACACTAAATTAAGGCCTCGGAAATTCTGTTAATCCAGAAATCTATATTATACTGTTCTTGATTCTGGGGAGAACGGAAAGATTACGAGAGCTGGCATTTATATAGGCTCTTCAACATAGTCACTCATTTTATCTTCACAACATTCTTACCATAAGTGTTGAGGCCCAGAGAGGTTAAGTGACTTGGCGAAGGTCACACAGCTATTAAGGAGAAGAAATAGGATTGATGCCATAGTCTATAACCAGCCACTGTCCCATAGGATCCGTCCTTGCCCTAATGCATTTAGGGAGCAGCAGCAAGTCAGTGTACACATAAGACAATGTATTAAGCACTTTGTAAACAAACTGCAATTGAGATGTGGGGGAAAGAGATAGACTGTTCCATTAGGGTCCTAGGAGGATGCGAGAGAGACTCTGAGGTTGTCCAGATGTGAAGATGACATGCAGAGTCCTTCCTGCAGGCCCACTCCAGCTCCTTTCAGACAAAGACAAGCACAGGCCAGAAGGGAACTCTGTGACTCTTCGAAGCCTGAAACTCTCTGAGGCAAGGAAAGAAGGTCTTGCCCTTGATATTAACTGTGCCTTCGGCTGTTTACAAGGTGCTTCCGTGTGCAGGCGCTCCCTCGACCCTAAAACCACACAGGCAGGTAGGTAACTGTAGGGCGCGGCTATAGGGTTAAGCCTCGGACTGACCTGTTGGCAAAGCCACAAACAAGTCCCAGCTTAGAGGGCACAGCCCTCTTAGCATAATTAGGCTTGACCTTATGACCCTCCCTAGATCCTTCCTAGGTAGCTAGTGGGCTGTGGGAGGTGCAGCAAGTGCTGCCAAAACAAGTGAAGCTCACAAGAACATTGTAACTATGGTGACCACTACCTTGTTTACCTCTGGCTATAAAATGAAGGCTCAGCTTGCCTCTGGGTCTCTCTCTGTGGCCTCAGCCAGGCACAGGAGATCACCTAGGCCCAGCTTATTCTCTTTGTCTTTTCTTCATCCTTCGCCACCCTCGCTCAGGCTTGTGGAACCGTTGGCTGAGCTGGCTCGGCACAGGTAACCAGTGCTGAGATTTTAATTATCCCAATTTTAGCAGCAAGAGAACTGAGACTTCAAAATATAAGGGACCTATACTGGTCCTAGTATGCAAGTAATAGAGCCAGGCCATTTCACTCCATATAAGAGTTATGGTTTATAAGCAAACGAGAACCTTCAAGAAGTGTCTTGATGTACATCTTTTCTATTTTGTATCCTCAGAGATTTTATCCTTTCCAAATTTCCTCTCTCCCTGATGTTGATTCCTCATGTCATACTCTTAAGTAACTGTGGCATTTTATGAGAATTGGGTGGTAGATTTTGAGCCTTCCAAATCTGATTGTCATTTTCTATGTCTAACAGGTGGTAAATTATTCAAAATCACAATTAATTAATCAGCAATATGTCTTAACTTCCTTTGCATCCGGTACCAAGCTTTTTGTAAATCTTTGCAAAAATGTAAAATAACCTTCCTCCCACAAGGGATGACAGAGTAGTAGGAATATTAACATTTTCAGATTACTATGAACACATATTTAGTATTTGTATTAGTTGTGCCTCAAAAAAAAAAAAAATCAAGTTCTTAAACCAGCGGTATTCTAAGTCTGTCACCAAAAGAAGCAGTACCTTGAAAACACCTGCTGGAAGAATAATGACTATAATTTTGGTGCCAATTAAAAGTCATAAATAAATTTGCATGATGCCTGAGAGAAGGCTTGGGCTCACTTAGTGAACCTCTGATTAAGATTCAGTGAGTCTGAGCCCAGTAATCTACATTTTAGCAGATTTCCCAGTGACTCTAAAGTAGATTCTGAAACACTTCAGGATAAATACTTATAAGTATTTATAATTTCACTTATAAGTGGAATCTAAAGAAAAAAATAAATGAAAAAAAAATAGAAACAGAATCATAGATACAGAGAATAAACTGATGGTTGCCAGATGGGAGGAGGTTGGGGAGATTGGGTGAAAAAGGTGAAGGGATTAAGAAGTACAAATCAATAATTACAAAATAGTTATGGGGATGTACAATACAGCATAGGAAATACTAGTATAGTCAACATTTGGTAATAATTATGTATGGTGTCAGATGGGTACTAGACTTATTAGGAGGGATCACTCTATAAATCATGTAAATGTCTAACCACTATGCAATACACCTGAAACTAATATAATGTTTAATGCCAACTCGAATTTAAAATTTAAAATAAAATAAGATACTTTAGGAAAGGCTAACCAGATTATGAACAATTTAGAAGTTGCTGAGGAAAATTCTCCAATAACCAATCTTGCTTTGAAGCAGTTGGTTGCCCATCCAAAGAGACAAATCAGTAGCATGGTTTAGCAAAGTAAATAAAGAAAACATAGAAACGTTCATGAGAATCCTAAAGGCCCTGAGTTTTGAGCTGTAGAAGCCTGGTCCACTTACTTTCCCTCCTCTGAGTGTCAGATTCCCTGTCTGTTAAATGTGATGATAATTCCTATTCTAATTTCCTCATAAAGTCATGAAAGTGTTAAGTGATATACTCTACATATACAGGGACACATTACACACATTTATTATTTTTCCCATATGTGTGGGGCCATATGCCACATCTAATTCATTTCACTCCTTTCATACGGTCCAGATGGAATTGCTAGGGTGAGTACCAACATAAACTTTAAATTAGAAGCATTAATTTGGCTTCTGAACAACCTACATGCAACATCAGCCAATGACAACATAGCATATTAACAAATATATCAGATAAGACTGAAACGTTCTCATCCATATCCTCCTTGCCCTAATTTCCTGACCCTGTAGGGACCGGCTCCTACCCTGCCAATGTCAGCATCTCCAGCAACAGCATAATCCCTACCCTCACCCCTATCAAATTCCACACAAGGCAAGTCCTCTTTCAGTGATTACTAGCTAGTTTTTATTTCATTCTATAAATACGATAATTACAATGTGATTTGATAGTATATAATTCTAACTAGGATGAAATTTACAAAGAATAGTGAACGAACATCTAAGACAATGTTGAAAAAGGAAATAATGACTCACCCTACAATTATCAAAACATTTAATAAATCCATAGTAATTTAAACAGGTGGAAATGGTACAGGAACAAACACACAGGTCAGCGGAAGAGAGAACAGAGTGCCCAGAAACAGAAGCAAAACCAGTGTGAGAACTGGGTGTCAGATACAGAAAGCATCACAAGTCACTAGTGGGACTGTTCAATACATGGCATTGGGACCACCTGCTTGCCATATGTGAATAAATACGATTGGAATTTAAAAGATTAAAATACTTACACTCTATCCCCAAATAACATCCCTATATCATAAAGACCTAAATGTGAAAAAAACAACAACACTACAACTACTGGAAAAAATATAGAGACTATATTTACCTTGGTGTAGGGAATAATTTCAAAACCAAAAAGTACAAACCACAAAGGCAACTATGGACAGGTCTGCTTACATGTAAATTGTGTGTAGCGTAAAAAACACCACAAACAAGGTGAACATAAATAGATTAGGAGACTATATTTTCAATGTATGTAACAAGATTAGTATCCAAATTATATAAACAACTTTAACAAATTAGTAAAAGAAGACAACAAGCCCATGTGCAAAGTTGTCGATATATCAACAAATATATCAAACAAGAGGAAATCTAAATGGCTCCAAAATGCCCAATTTTAATATAAACTATTATGCAGAAGTTAAAAAAGCATAAGTCAGATCTAAGCAAATGAACATGGACAGATAAAATAATGTTTATTCAAAAAAGCAAGATAAAGAATAATATGTAGGCCTATGTATGTTATGGATGTATAGAATGTATTAAAATCCTACAACATTGAGGGGAAGGTACATAACAAACACATAATCTTGTTGTCTCTGGGGAGAGGAGAATAGAATTAGAGTAGGGATGATGGTCAAAGGGGATTTGATATATCTGTCTTTTGTTATTAGTTTCACAAATCAACAAAAAAGCTGAAAGCAAACATGACTAAATATTAGCAGTTGTTACTTGTGGGTGGTAGGGATGTAATTGTTGTATTATTCTCTGCACTGCTGTGTCATTTTTAAATTTCACAGAATTTGTAAAAAATTATGGAGACTCCCTAAACACTGACAAAACCGTTGAGCTGCCCACACCACTGATACAAGAGAAGCACTGAGCCAGGTGCCAGACCTGTTACTGAGGAAACAGAGGCCCGCGCAGGAGAGAGCCTCGGACTCTGGGGGTGGGCGAGGGACCACCCATCCTGACTGAAGTGGTCGCTACTGTGGCCAAGAAATATCTGACTGCTCAAGGCCTCCAATGCACAGATATCGTTCTAAAGCCCTGAATTACAACAGAACTCTCTGCTTAATGATGCAGAAAGAAACCCAAGAAGTTGCAATTCATTTTAAATGACCAATCTGAAATTAAGAAAAGCCTAATTTGCAGGATATTTTGAAAGAAAAGTCATGTTCTTACTTTCAAATTATATATATATATATATATATATATATATATATATATAGTAGCTCTTAAGAATTATCTGTTAAGAATATTTGTCAAGCAGAGTTATTTAACTTTTATGATTAGGGAAAACCCATCTATAATTAATCACCATCTATGTACATATAGATACATGATGGTCCTGAAAGCTGTCCTATGGCAGATTTAATGAGCTTTAGAAAACCTTATTCATGGTATTAATTTATTCAACAAATCATTCCATTCCAAGGAAAGGTAAATTTTAGCACAGTCCTGCCTGAATTACTGCAAATCCATTTACATGGAGCTGTCTTATTTGTTTCAGGATACTGATTAGCCTCCATT
Organism: Myotis daubentonii; assembly: GCF_963259705.1. NCBI lineage: Eukaryota > Metazoa > Chordata > Mammalia > Chiroptera > Vespertilionidae > Myotis > Myotis daubentonii. The sequence goes on from NC_081850.1 coordinate 14,798,229, forward strand.
CACAACTAACTGGCTTTTATGGTTTCTAAGAAACATCAGGAAGTGAGGGTTGCTAAGTGGTCAAAAGTCATTCAGGCCAGGCCAGTGTTGCTCAGTGGTTGAGCATTGACCTATGAACCAGGAGGTCATGGTTTGATTTCCAGTCAGGGCATATGCCCAGATTGTGGGCTCAATCCCCAGTGTGGGGCATATAGGATGTGGCCAATCAATGATTCCCTCATCTCTCTCTTCCTCTCCCTTCCTCCCTGAAATCAATAAAAATATATATATTTTTAAAAAAGTCAATCAGGACGACTGGGGCAGTAGGAGTCACTTACTGTCACTAAGGGTCCAAGCGGTGAGGTCTTCACTCCATTCCCCCTGGGCCTTGGTATTGACTCTGGCTCGAACTATGTACTGCTCCCTGGGGTGCAGATTGTTAAGTAACACAAACGTCAAGTTGCCTGGCACTTTAATATTCTGCTGATCACTATTCATCTGCACAGACCTCCTCTCAACTTCCACATAAAAGTCATCTTCTGAGTTTGGAGATATTGGTTGCCAGGTCAAATTTAGAGTGGTCTGACTTTTCGGTAGGAGACTGAGGCCGCTTGGAGGAGGGAGACCTGGGGGAAAGAAACCACAAAGATCATTATTTTTATATAGGATACAGGTTACCAACAGCCCAAGGGGCAGCTGTACAGAATAACCTTGGCTCCTCGAATAATATACTACAATTTCACAAGCTGCCACATAAACACAAGCTAGCAGCCATGCAATACTATTTTCCTACCAAAATAGAAAACCTTGAAAAAATTCTAATAGTAGATTGGGTAATTGTAATACAGGACTATAACCCATTTGGAGAACAATTTGGGAATATTTTCAAGAGCCCTAGAAATTACACATACTCTGGCCCTATAATAACGACTCCCAGGGATTTACCCTAAAGAAATAATCTAGCCCTGGCCAGGTAGCTCAGTTGGTCAGAGCACCATCCCAATATACCCAATTGATGTCTCTCTCTCTCTCTCTCTCTCTCTCTCTCTCTCTCTCTCTCTCTCTCTCTCTCTCTCTCCCCCCCCCCCCGAAAATCAATAAATTTTAAAAAAGAATCCAAAGGAAGATGAAACCTATGTGCATGAAGATGTTCATTATAACATTATTTATAATAGTAAAATATTAGAAGAAACCTACATGCTCAAAACAGGAAAATGCTTTAATAAATTATGATATATCCATCCAATGGATTAAAGTAGATAATTGGGAAAAGTATGAAAACCCAATAAAAATATTTATAATACATGAGAAAAAAGTCTCACTGTGCCCTAACTGATTTGGCTCAGTGGATAGAGTGTCGGCCTGCGGACTGAAAGGTCCCAGGTTCGATTCCGGTCAAGGGCATGTACCTTGGTTGCAGGCACATCCCCAGTAGGTGGTGTGCAGGAGACAGCTGGTCGATGTTTCTCTCTCATCAATGTTTCTAACTCTCTATCCCTCTCCCTCTCTGTAAAAAATCAATAAAATATATTTTTTAAAAAGTCTATTGCAACTTTGAAAAAGCCATGTCTACAATTGGTGATAGATAGGAAGGAAACTGCTAAGCATGAAAACAGTGGATTTGCCAAGTTTGTGGGTTTGTAGGTATTTCTCTTACCATTTTGAGCAACAGACTTGAAAGCAATTTGGGGATTACTATACTTCCTCTCAGCACGGAGCATTTCAGACATAGCAGCTGTGGTGGCAGGGCCAGGCTAGCCCTGCTCTGATCACATAAAGGCAAGGGCTCCCGGCACATGCTGCCAGCCATAACTACCCACAAGAACCTGGGCCACCAGAGAGGCGAGAGAATGGAAACAACGTGGGTTTTGAAATCAAAGAGACAAGAGCGTGCCACTTTAGTCTTGTGACTTTGGGAAAACTGACAACCTCTCATGTAACCCAAAATGAAAATACCCATCTTCCAGACTCAGGAGGAATAAATGAGAAGATGGATTGAAAATGCTTAGAATGCGCTAGATGCTCCATCATCATGACTTCCTTCTCTCCCTTCCTCCCCACCCCGTTCCTTCTTAAAATGCCTTATCATGTGTCAGTGGAAAGAAGAGGAATCTGTGTGTTTTCAGTTAACAATACTAAACTGATTTTTAAGTTTCCGATATAAATTATTTTCAGAACAGAATAGAGATCCTCTAATTCACGTATTTATTAGTGTCCCGAAGGGGGCAAAAACTGGTTCTCAGGGTGTGATAAAATCTTAGATATTACCATGGTTTATGAAGGGCCACATTACACTACAAACAGATTTACTGTATTAAAATTCATGGCAGGGCCCGGCCGAGGTGGCTCGGTGGTTGAGTGTCAACCTATGAACCAGGAGGTCACAATTCAATTCCCACTCAGGGCACATGCCTGGGTTGCAGGCTCCATCCCCAGTAGGGAGCTTGCAGGAGGTAGCTGATCAATGATTCTCTTTCATCATTGATGTTTCTATCTCTCTCTCCCTCTCTCTTCCTCTCTGAAATCAATAAGGATATATTTTTAAAAAAAAACATTTATGGCAGGGGAGACATTGGGACATAATAGCCATTTTTCCTAAGAACAAAAAATATCTAAAATCTCCTTAGGGGGGCACTAATTAAAAAATTAAAAGTAAAAGGCTGAGAAACACTGCTCTGCTGGTTAGAAGTGAGAGGGAAAGTCTGTTTCCCTTCACTGGGAGAATGGCTCTCACCATCAGCTCTGGCTGCTCTCAGATAGAAAGAAACAGCAAGCAGGGCCTGCAGCTTGCCTGATATCATGCTAACATTCTTACTGGTCCTTTCTCTACAAACTCTGCAAATTGAGAGAGGAGATTACGCCAACTCCTTTTGCTCATCTTGAAAGCTTAAGTTCCAAAATAAGCCCCCCAGAGTGGTTAGACGGACCTACAATCACCAAGCAGACAGAAGCTTGATGTTTGGAGACACCTGCACACCTTCTAAGCCTGTGCCTGGTACAGAGGAGCAACTCGTTAAATGGCCATTTCCCCCTTTTCTTTCCTTCAGGAGCATGGCTTACCCTTCACCCCTCCCTACTTGTCCTCTGTACCACGTGTTCCATCAATCCATCAACACAATCATAAATTGTGCAGCTGCCAGATGAATTAAAAAACAAGCATCAGCAAAATTCAAATGATGGGAACAGAGCCTTCAAAAATTCCCTTCCCACCTACCCTTGAAAACTACTTTGAAATATTCCAAGAAACCTCTGAATCCATCCTGGCTGGAACATATTCCGAAGGCTGAGTCATGTCAACCTGAGGATATGCCAGGGAGCCCTTTGATCACAGAGATCCCTTTGTCATCTAACTTGAAGAGTTTCTGCTGTTATCTTCCTGTGTTCACTGCCTGGTGGGTTCCCAGGAAACCATGTCTTATGTGTGCAATGTTCCTCCAAAGCGCCAGAGGAGCTCTGGAGTCCTGTTTGGCTCTTTCAAGATGCTGCTGGTCAAATGGAAACGAGGTGGGGTGTGTGGAGTCGGGGGGGTCTCTGTGAGGGCTGCACAACCCTGCAAGAGAACTACAAGTTCCTCCTAGTTTCTCACTAAATCACTCTCTATCCTCCTGCCTTTAGCAAATGGACTAAAAGTAGGCAACTTTATCAAATGGGATAAAGAAATGGTGCCTTGGGCTCCTAGGTAAAAACAACAATAATAATTGGAGAAACAAAAACAGTAGATCTGAAAATCCAGTATGGTACTGCATCAGGTACCTCACCATGGGCAAGTTATTAACCGCCCTGAGACTACTTTTCACTGACCAGGAGATAGGCACAGATGGTTCTGCACCGTGACCACTGGAAAAGAGAGCTTTTCAAGGGGTCACTCCAGCATTTCAGAGGAGGACTCCTGGGTAGCAGAAAGCTGGAACCCCAGTTAGCCTCAAGGAAACCTCTCACATTTAAGGGCTTCAATTAACACAACATAAGGCCAACAGGTAGTGATTAACGTTGGTTAATCAAGAAACACTGCACCCTGGTTGAGTAGCTCAGTTGGTTAGAGTGTCCTCCTGATGCACCAAGGTTGTGGGTTTGATCCCCAGTCTGGGCACATACCAGAATCAACCAATGAATGCACAAATAAAGAGAACAATAAATCTCTCCCCCCCCCCCTTCTCTTTCTCTCAACAATAAAGAGAAATATTGCTGCATGAATTACTTATCAGGGGTGGGGAACCTTTTTTCTGTTAACGGCCATTTGGATATTTATAACATCATTCATGAGACATGCACAATTATCAGCTTAAAAATCAGCCCGCTATATTTGGTCAAACATTTAATTATCTCACCCCTAAGGCCTCGGCAGGGCCAGACCCAATGGTTTCTCGGGTCTTACAGCCCCTGGGCCAGACGTTCCCCACCCCTGACTTAGATCGCGTGGCCCCAGGACCAGCACCACTTGCACACTTTCCAGAAGAGCAAACCCTTGAATCGGAAACTCTGGGGTGGGGCCCAGAGATCAGTGTTCGCAAGCTCTAGGGGTGATTCTGATGGGAGTCAGAACCACTGATTTAGAAACACGGAGGTGTAGGCTCTAAGAAACAGCTTCCGGAGGTAAAAGCAGCTGCCCATCGGAAGCAGGACCAGGAGGTGGGGGGTGGGGGGTGGGGGCTGCTGTTCTTTAGATAAAAGCCTTTCATTTTATTTGATGTTTTAACTGTGTGCCTGCATTACTTTGAAAAAATTAAAAATTTTTCTCAAAAGTAAGCAAACTTGATTTCTGAAGCATGTATGTGGCAGGAGCCTGGCCGGGGCCCTGAAGATGGAAACAGGAAACCGTTGGCAGGACTCAGCAGCCAGGGCCCCGCTCAGCTGCTGCTAAGTACATGGCAACTCCAGAGGGAGGTCTCGCCTTCCTGAAGGCTCATCTGCTTCCTTCTGGGCCCCGTGGCTTGCCACCGGCCCCCTCCCCCAGGGGGACAGAGCCGCGAGCAGCCCAAATAAAGGGCCGGTTTGGCTCCGAGTTGCTACCCTTCCTGTCACTTTCCCACCCATTCAAAAGTGAACTCCTTCCACCTCCACCTCCACCCACCCACTCACCCACCACCACCCTTCCTGGTCTTCCTTCCTCCTTCCCCCCCCCCCCTTCCCGGCTGGTGCACAGACGCTGTTCGCTCCGACTGACCGATGGAAGCGGTGGTGAACCGTCGCACGGGTCCAGGGTGGCCTTCCCCGCCCTCTCCGCGCCGGACCAGCTGCACGCAGAGCTCGTATTCTGTCCGAGGTTTCAAAGAGTTGAGTGTAACAATCTCACTTGTCACTGAGGAGAGGGAAAGTGCAGGAAACTTAGGTTGGCGTCCTTTTACGTTCTCTAACCTGGCAGGTTGCGACTGGGATGGGAACTACTGTTTGGCCTCTAAAAGCACAATGTCTTAGTGAAATGGAGAGGCAGTTCCATCTTCAGGGCCTCACCATTCCTAATATAAGGGACACACGGCTTCTCGAAGGAAAACTCCAGGTTGCAGTGTGTACAGTAATAGAGGTATCTCTGCGCCGCGTAATCATTTCTGCTCTAGTCTTTTCCTGTGTAGAGTAAAATTCTAAAATCACACCAATCTTCAACTCTATGGAATACCAATCTGATTTGGGGGAGAAAACCTCAATTTAGAATAACATAAAGAACTTAATTTCGGCTGTTTTTCAGTACAGGCAGTGATGGCAAGCAAGCTTCCGGAGGAGAAATCTCAGGGTTTGCTCAGAATGACGGGCGGTGGCCTGGCCCACACCATTACAAAGGAAGGGTCTGGGGTGCCCAGATCCATTCACAAGTGTGCGGGCTGCTTGCTCCTGAGCGCTGGGCTTTGGCCCGCCTCCTTCTCCACAGACCCTGCGAAGGGAGATCGTGCCTCGCCAGGTGATAAATTTCCAGCCGGTAAGGAAAAAGTGGGCTGTGCCTAAGAGTCCTTAGAAGACCATGTTTTGGATGTCTACTTCTAAAAAGAGACGATGAATTTTTACCACCATGCTTTTAATAAGATCTAGGCATCAGTGCTGGAAATAGCCACCCCACAATTCAGCCTTCCGTTGCTCAGATAGTGAATTTGAGCTGAGTCTACAACAGAACCTGAAGAGTTCAGTACTAATCCCATGACTTTATTCAGCAAACCCAGATCACCTAGGAGCACTAACCCCCGCCCCTCCTTTTCTTCTCCTTTTTTGTAACTTCCTTGCCCTTTCCAGAGGCGCAGGCACCCGTGTGGGGTGGGTGCCGGTGTGGGGTGGGTGCCGGTGGAGGGTGTGTGCCGCCTGCAGCACGACCCCCCCCCCACCCCCCCACCCCACCCCCCCCCCCCGCCAGCTCTCTCTGCAGGATGGCACAATGAAAGCAGCGGCGCCAATAGACAGTGCTCAGCTTCCTTTTCAAAAATGGTGATTATACATCGTCATGCAACGAACAGAACTCTAATGTGTGCTTCAAAAGAAATTTAACAAATTCATTCATTAACAGTGTTTTTATGAACTTTTGACATTTGATCACACTTTGTGGAATTATTTTTTCTTTCAGGGAGTTGGGGGAGGAGCATGTACTTTGTGCCTGCCCCCCCCCCCCCTCCCCTCGCTGCCTTTCAGTCTGCCACAAGGTAAACTTTTCAGGCCCAAATTCCTCTCACAATCGCTGTGCTTTCGGAGCCTGCAGGACAGGGCAAGACTCAAATGAGAACAAGAACAAACAACTTAATATAGCAGCAACAATCACCCTCGAATTTAAGCAGATTCGGTCTCTTTGTCTTTTCAGTAAACCCTGGAATTTCCTGTTATCATATTTATGGCATAAACATGGATCTTTCACCATGACCAACCCAGACAGAGTAACTAAAAACAGGGCTGGAGAGCCAGAGAAGCCTGAAAAAGAAACACGGATATAGACAGTCACTCCCGATGCAGTCTGTTCCGTGTTCCATAGCACACCCCGACTTTCAGAAAGGTGGCCCCGAATTCAGAGGGCCCCACACTCTATCCTGAAAACTCTAAAACTAAACCCTCTGCTACAGCCAGCACCAAGGGGAAGAGGGCTGAGCCAGGAGAGGGGCTTCGGGGTCGGGGGAAGTTTTCCTTCCTGGTACACCTCCAGCGGGAACCTTCCTCTACAAACCTTACCCTGAATATGGCGCCAAGCCTCGTAATGATTGACAGGTTTGTAGAGAAGCTTCTTGACTGTGATTGGTCCATCCCCAAAGTAAGGCTCAGAGCTGATGTTGATGACAGCACAGTTATGTCCGATGTCAATCACGGTGGGGGCATTCAGGGGCTTTGGAAGAACTAAACACAAATTCAGCAATCAGATTCGTTCTTAGATTTGGGGTTTTATCGTTATTCTTAGGTGGGGGAGAGGGGGAGTGCCTTTACATTTCCAACAACACCCTCTCAGAGCTCTCTGCTCAGATGCCATGAAATCAACTGCTCTGTGATCTCCCCACTTAGCTATTGCCTCTTCAACCCCTTATCTACAAAGCGCTTTCTTAAAATATGACGACTCCTCTGCTCAAGACCCTTCAATGGATTCCCATTACATCCAGAATAAAGCCTAAAATGTGGACCATGACCTGCCAGGCCTGGCACGAATGAGTCCCTGCCTCCTCTCCAGCCTCCTCTTCTCCTCACCCAATACCCTCCAGTCCCACTGACCAACATTCAGTTCATCCAACTAACAAAGCAGCAGCAAGCTCCTTTTCGGCTCAGTCTTCGTAGACGTTGACGTCGTTTTCGGAAAGGAATGCTCCACCTCCCACTCTTCTCCAGTTAACTCTTACCCATCATTCAACTCTGACCTCCAAAGTGAGTTCTTCACAAAGGCTATCCTAGGCTTTCACAGAACTTCTACTTTTGCTTCATTATAATTTTCAGGACTTGTTATTCTTGGTGATTTTGTGTGATTATTTGATGTCGATCTTCCCACTAGACCAGTGATGGCGAATCTATGACACACGTGCCAGAGGTGACACGCGAACTCATTTTTTTGGTTGATTTTTCTTTGTTAAATGGCATTTAAATATATAAAATAAATATCAAAACATAAGTCTTTGTTTTACTATGGTTGCAAATATCAAAAAATTTCTATATGTGACACGGCAGCAGAGTTAAGTTAGGGTTTTTCAAAATGCTGCCACACCGAGCTCAAAAGGTTCGCCATCACTGCACTAGACTATGCATCTCTCTCTTTTGTCGGGGGAGGGGTTTCTGAAAACAACATGATCATTGTCTAACAGTTCTGAAGGTCAAAAGTCAGACAGGGGTCTTACGGGGCTAACATCAAGGTGTTAGCAGGACTGTGTTCTTTCTGGAGGCTCTAAAGGATAATGTTTCCTTATTTGTTCCAACTTTTAGAAACTACCTACATTCCTCCTCTCGCGGCCCCTTCCTCCAGCTTCAAAGTCAGCAGGTTGCATCTCTCTGACCCTCCTTCTATCGTAATATATCTTTCTGACTAGAGCCAGGAAAAGTTCTTTGCTTTTAAGGACTCATGTGATTAGAGTGGATCCATCTGGATAACCCAGCATAATCTCCCCATCTCTCAAAGGTCATGTATTCTCAGTGGGGACAATAGCACCCCACCAAGGAGGTGAAAATTCTTGGGATAAACTATTACAATGGCTTGTGGCCTTGTGAAGAGCCACAGTACATAAACAGACAGGCAGTACATCTGTGATGTTAATTAACATTTTATAGTGATGGGCGTAGAGTTTTGGGAAACAATTTCTAAGAGGACTCTGTAATGAATAATGATTTTTTTAAAAAAGTTGTAAAACACTGCAGTAGACTCTAAACAGACCATATAGGTTTGTTCACCAGGTGCTGAATCACTGTTTTTCAACTGAATTTCCAGTGAGTTCTGTAGCTCTGTTAGCCTGACCTTCTTAGAAATGCACAATTGTTGTTTTATTTTCTCCACAAGAGTGTGTATTATATAATGTAGACTCTTTCAGATTTCAGGGGACATTACAATGTTCAATAACTTTATCTCTCAGTCTTAATGTTTTGACTCACCGTCTGTAAAAATGACCTTCAAGTCTTTGCTCAATATCATTTTATCAGGGAATCCTACCCCATTTTAGATGAGTCACCTCTCCGGCCTGGCCCCAGCATTCTTTGGCCCCATTTTGGCTTTAATCTTCTCCATGGCACTTAGCATCTCAGCAAACTAGACATTTTACTTATTTATTTGTTCATTGTTTATATCTCTCTATGGGAATGAAAGCTCCATAATGAGAGGGCTTTCCCTGCCCCCCTTGTATTATTGCTATATTCCCAAGCCTAAAACATGTAGTCCTTTACCAATGCTATTGGCTGACTAAATAAAGACTGAGGAGTAGGTTGCCTAAGGTTAGGATAATAAAGCAGTAAGAAGCCTAATTGAGCAGCATGCCCTGCCGAGGTGGCTATGCCAGTGTTAAGTCCAGTAAGTCAGAATACACATTTTCTTAGATCAGTTTCTGAAGAGAGCACTCTGAAAACAGTGAGTGCTTCCCTTGTATGATCACATAGGACCACCTGTTTGTTTAAATCATCGAAATGCATGTTAATATAGTTATTAGTGTCAGTCTCTTGTAAAAGAGATAACTTTACAAGGGTAAGAAAATTACTCCAAAAGCTTCCTTTTAGTAATTTATCATTTTGCTTTTTGTCTTCTAATCATTCTTACAGATATATACATATTGTAAAGTGCAAAAATCTTAAGTGTATTTAGCTCAAGGACTTTACCTATGTATACACCCTTGTAACCACTACCCAGACTGAGATAGAAAATATTTCCAGCCACCCTCCCCGCCCCCGAAAAGCACCAAGCACCTATGTCCCTTCCCAGCCGATAGGGAACTACCATCCTAACTTCTGTGAGCATAGATTAGTTATGCCTGCTCTTTAACTTTAGGAGAATAGAATCGTAAGCATGTACTTTCTTTTGCCCATTATTATGTCTCATCCATAAGGTGGCAGGATTTCTTTTATTATTGTTTAGTTTTCCACTGTTATGAATGAATTGCATTCCCCCCAAATTCATATGTGGAGGTCTTAAACCCCAGAACCTCAGAATGTAACTGTGTTTAGAGATAAGTCTTTAAGAAGGTAATTAAGAGAAAATGAGGTTATTAGGGTAGTTCCTAATCCAATATGACTATTGTCCTCATAAAAACATGAAATGAGGATGCACACACATGCATAGGGAAGACCACATGGAGGCCAGCTACAAGCCTAAGGGAGAGGCCTCGGAAGGAACCAATTCTGCTGGCACCTGGATCTTGGACTTCCAGGCTCCAGAACTGTGAGAAATAAATTTTTGTCTTTTAAGGCTCCAGTCGGTGGTCCTTTGTTAAAGCAGCCCTAGCAAAGGAATGCACATGAATGCTCCACAACCTACTTATCCCTTCCAACGGTGATGGCATTTGGGTTAATTTCGGTTTGGGGCTATTCTGAATAAAACTGCTTGGAACGTTCTTGCAGATGTCTGTTTTGAACATATGCACACATGTCTTTTAAGCATATACCTTGGAGTAAAATGGCCAGGTGACAGGGTAAGTGTAGGATTAGCTTTAGCATATAGTGCCAGTTTGCCAGAGTCGTCGTACCAATTTGTCCTCTGGTAATAAAGCCTAGTATCTATTTCTACAAATACTCCGGTTAAAGACACTGACAACTTTACCCAACGGCTGTTCCCATTTTATGAAAGTTCATCAACATGGCAGTGAAGAGGCACCAGTGACTTGGAACTAGAGATGCGTCCTTGAACTGACGTCATGTGCTATGTCTCTCATTAAAATAAGATTCGCCTGAATCTTAGCAATGTGGTTTGCTTTTTAAATCATTCTTATTTTTATTTTCCCTGGATAACAAACATGACAAGAAGCTTAAACAATGATATAATTTGCCTTGTTTGTATATTGTTTTCTTTCTTCCAAGAACATGTCTGACGTAGACATTGTTTTGACAATGTGATTACTCCAAGTAAATCAGATTTGGGATTTGTCCAGTAATCAAAAAAATACTGAGAATTCTGAGGTGGTTTACATGGATTCTCTGGGTAGAGAATCCAAATCTATGAGGCTCTGTTTATGGTATTGCTGTGATTGGCCTTTTAACAATAAAAGATTATGTTTACATTCATTTCATTTATAGAAATTACCTCTCGGTTCTCCCAAAGATTCCTAATCAAGTAATGAAGTGAGTCAAATAGAAATCAACCTTCGTCATCTTGCTTCCTCGTCTGTAATTCAAGAGACTCAGAAAGCAAAATGGTGAAGGATTTGGAGTCAGGAAACCCAGATTCAAAGTTAAGGTTCGTTGCTTAGCAGACGTACTACCTTAGACAAGTTAGTTAAATCTCTGAGCCTGGTTCCTGGCTGGTAAAGTGGGGATAACAATATCTAGTGCATAAGTTTCTTATAAAGATTAAATAAGATGAAGCAGGTGGTGAAACAGTTATCTCACTGCCTTTCCAAGAATATATACTAAGAGTGTTGGGTACTTTTGTCTAAATGGACTCATAAGTAACTTCCATATTTAAGGCTCCTTGTTGTATCCATGTATACCAGCCAACCTACCTGGGATTTGCCTTCACTTTATTTCTTCTGTCAAGCTACAAATGTACATACACCCCCATAGATTAATTTGCATTTTGAAAGGCAAATTTGTAGCAGAAGAAATACAACACTGAATATGTGAAAAAAATCATTCATGTTCATTCAGAAGCATAAGTCTCAAAAATTTCCAAGTAATCTTTACAATAATGAGTAGGAAGTCAGAAGTCACAACAATGATGAAGCTTTTGATGAAATATAAACATGACCAGACACTTTGTACCAGACACAATTCCGAGTGTTTTATTTATCTAGTAAACCTTCGCAATAAGCCAGAAATGTAGGTAAACTAAGCTTCATTCACACACACAAAAAGAAGACTGGGAGAGGCTAATTCATTTTCCCAGGTGCACACACACAGTGACTAGATAATAGGGACAAAAATCAATCCCTGGGCTATGTGACCCCGAAGGTCATATACTCAATCCTTCCTTTCCATTTTCCTGCCCATAAAAACAAAACAAAACTGTAAAGACTTAGTATCCTGGGAAAGATCCAAAAAGACATTTTAGCGGTCAGATAACATTCCTATCTGGAAGCAACACCCAGCGAAACATAAACAAAGCTTCAAGGATACAAGCTCTTCCTCTGGACGCGGAGCTTAGCTTACCTTTCACAGAAATGTTGAAAGGCTTTTCCACCATCCCGGCCACGGTGTTCACACTGCAGACCCAGACTCCTGAGTCAGGGGGCAGCAGCCGGTGGATGGTGAAGGTGGCCACTGACAGGTGACCTGTGTGGTTAAAGTCTTTTGGCTGGAAAGGTCGAATACAAAAAAAAAAAAATCAAAGCTTCCAGGGAGGCGTAAACACAAAGGTTCATAACACTGACCCCGTCTCATTGTTTAATAAGAAGTTTTCTAGGAGAGATTAAGAAGTTCAATGCAAGGCTTGTATAATCACTGGCCCATTTCCAACGCTATTGTAGTAGCCCCAAGAGTTTATATTGGATTGACGCCCTCACAGATCCTGCTGGTTGTATTTGTGTGTTTGGGCGTGTGGGGTAAATAGTTACAAGCAAGCGGTCTAATTCCTCTTACACTGCTTCTGGCAACACTCTCTGCTTTCTGGTCCAATACAGAGATGGCAGGGTGAGAGGATACCATGGCTTCCCAAAGGGTGTGAGGGCTGTCAAGTGTGGTCGTGTGGGAAAAGCCAGGGCTCTGAGTCCACATACCGGCTCTGCCACTTGTGCCCAGTTCCTTGGTTACTAAACTTCACCCACCCAGTTCCCACACTGCAGAAAGGGCCAGGTGATGCTCAGTTAGAAGGTTGATCGTCTGGTTGGCCCTCACTAGGTAGTAGTGTTGCTCCCATGACCTTGTGGAAAGGCCAACAAGAGCTGGGAAGCTGTCCGTTGGCTTCTACTACCTAACGGGTTGTTTGCGTGGGATCAGGAGCATCTGGCGTGTGGACATTGGCAATGGCGTGTTCTGGACGCGTACATAGCCACGTCCCTGAGAGGTCACTGCCTTCCTGGTAAGTTGATTTTCAGTCATCTTTGAGAGACATGAAAGATCACTGTTTCTTAAAAAATTAGCTAAGGAAATACACCAACGTCCTGGGGATCATTTGTGACACAGGGAAATTTAGGATGGTGGGAGAGAAAGGGGAAAGGTATGGAAAAAGCAGCTTGGTCCTTTCCAGCAAAGAAGAACAGCTGCCATAGCGCCATAGCCAGTGGTGAGCACCATCAGTGAGGGGAGACAGAAGGGCAGGGAGACCCGAGGAATGCCTCCCGACCTCAGGGGTTCTGTGGATCCTGGCTTCTGAACCGCAGATGTGGGAACAGGTCTGTCCGGAGTCAAAGCTAACAGCATCCTAGCCTGGGGGATGCAAGCCCTAAGTGGAATCCAGCCTTGGGCGGGGTGACTACTACACTGAAAGTATCTAGTGATGTCAGGAGGGCAGATTAAGAATAACTCTAATGCCCTAACTGGTTTGGCTCAGTGGATAGAGCGTCAGCCTGCAGACTGAAAGATCCCAGGTATACGTTGGCTGCGGGCACATCCCCAGTAGGAGGTGTGCAGGAGGCAGCTGATCGATATTTCTCTCTCATCGATGTTTCTAACTCTCTATCCCTCTCCCTTCCTCTCTGTAAAAAATCAATAAAATATTTTTTTAAAAAAGAATAACTCTTACATGGAGCACTGTCCCATCGGGCTTCACCAGGGTCATTTCTTCATTAGCAGGCAGTGGCCAGCCAGACGCTTTGCAGATAGGGTTAAATTTACCACTGTTTACTTCTATGTCATCTGGCAAGTCCTCTATCTTTGGGGTCATCCTTGGCCTGCCTGGATAAGAAAACAGCACTGTGAAATCCAATCTTTAACACAACGGCAATAGTAATAATAAAAGTAGCTTCCATTTAGCAGTTCACATCCAGGAAAGAACTTTCCAAATATTATATTGTTTTCTCATAACATAAAAACTTGTGAGGTGGGTCCTATTGTGGTGCTCACTTTATAGATGATGAGAGGGAGGCTCAGAGCCCAGATTCAAACTCAGATCTTGATGATCCAGAGCCCACACTGTTCACCATAATGCTGGGCTACCTCAGTGCACCAATGATATACCTCCCCTGCCCTTACTTTTCAGCCTCTTTCTTGCTAGTTAAGAGAATTTTTGTAAGAACAAAAACTAGTTCTACCATTCAGCAAACAACCGCATGATTCTGCTGATCAACACCAGGAACATTGGTTTGGATATATGAGAGATGTTTCATTGACTGGGAAGTCTGCAAGTAGCAGATGATTAATAATAGTCAGATTTTGCCCTAGCCAGTTCAGCTCGGTGGATAGAGTGTCAGCCTACAGACCAAAGGGTCATGGATTCGATTCCATTCAAGGGCACGTACCTCGATTGCACGTCCCGGCGCATGCAGGAGGCAACCAATTAATGTGCCTTTCTCTCTATCTTTCCCTCTCTCTCCCTCTCTCTCTAAAAATCAATGGAAAAATATCCTCGGATGAGGATTAAAAAATAAATAAAATAATAGGCAGAGTTATATGCGAGAAGTAAAGCAACATATAACCCTCCCCAGATCAAAGTGTAGTCAACAGCCAAATCAAAAAATGTTGCTTCTAATATTGAAAGAAGAAAATATTCCTCTGGTTAAAACAAAGACATCAGGATTCCCTGCCTAATATCTGCAGAGTAGAGAATGAACAATCCTGAAATATAACAGCTTTATTCTGAACCATAGGATCTTAGAGAACCTTGGACCACTTGTAATTAAATGCGAGACGTGGTTGAGAACAGTTCAACCCATTCTTTACTAGGAGATGGAGGTGCCCAAGAGCAGTCATCACTCATATGCTGCTTCATCTCGGTGGTGGGAGAAGGTGGGGTCATGGTAAACACGTTAATAGTGACATTTTATATTGATATCCTAGTTCTCAGGCCCAGAAAGAAACAGGTGAAGTATGTGGAGCAGGAGACAAAAGGGCCTATGACTACAGAGGTAAGTCCTTGACATATCTGTAGACTTGGAGAGGTTAGAAAGCTCATTAAATTTTTCAGCTTAAGTAGTTCCTTATGTAGGAATTTTAAAAAGTGCTTTGACACTTCTAAACAATTTCTTTCTTTCACTGTCCCTTGCATTTGCTGCCGTTGGATGCAGGTGAAGCTGGATGTACAGGTGCAGGGTGGGAGGGTGTGTGTTAATGAAAGGGGGCTGCTCTCTGGAAGCTGAGGGTCTGGATCTAGGGCTGAGATTTCTCACACTTTTTGCAACATCAGCCTGAGAACAGAAAGGAAGGAGTAAAATAGAAAATTCAACTCCTAAAGCTTCTTAGTTCTCCATTTCAATCCATTCCTCTAGTAGCCCAGAGCATTTCCTTCCCTAGCTAGACCCTCCCAGGTTCCTGCCCTGTAACAACGTCCAAACGCTGGGGACAGAAGGGAAAGTGTAAAGCTGACAAGCTAAAGCCTTTGAGAAAACAACTGTTGGTATTTCCCCCGTATCTGTTCTCAGTGGTAACTATTCAACTTGTGTAAAAGCAGCCATACACCATATCTTGTAAACAAATGGGTGTGGCTGTGGTCCGATAGTTTTCTTTATGACAACAGATGGAGGGGCAATTAAGAAGGAATGAAGTGCCGATATATGCTACAACACAGATAAAACTCAAAAACAGTATGATAAGTGAAAAAGCCAGCCACAAAAGACAATATACTGTATGATCTCACTTATAGTATACCTGGTATAACCAGTCAAGAATAAGCAAATTTGTACAGACAGAAAGTTAATAGTCACCAGGGGTTGGAAGGAGGGAAGAATGAGAGTTACTGCTAACAGGTACAAGATTTCTTCTGGCATGATGGAACTATGCTACACTTAAATTATGGCAATGGTCGCACGACTCCGTAAATATACTAAAAGCCATTGAATAACTTTAAGGGAATAAACTTAAGGTATAAAAATTATATCTCAATAAAGATGTTAAAAAAAATAGTGGAGCAGCTATGGTCTATGGCTCAGTGTTTGCTTACCTCTGTTCCAGGTAATTTCTGAACTAGAATTACTTACCATTTCATTCTGAGGGTAATCTTTTCTATTTTTTATATCTTTTTTAAAAAAAATCCTTTGTCTAAATCCCTCTAAAGTAGTTTTTTCCCTGTTGTGTATATCTAGAGAAAAGGCTGGTCCCAGAGAAGGGAGCAGAAGAGATAGGCAGAGCTGTCAGCTGGCCAGTTATCACTTAATGTGCTATAAAAAGCACATGATTTATTTCTAGAAAAAGAAAAAAAAAAGGATGTGAGCCAGTATAAAGGCCCATTGAAAAGAATGGAAAGAAAGCTTTCCTTTAAAACCTAGGTCCAACTTTTAGATGGAAACAGAAGTGGTTTGAGAATTTTGGGCTTTGGGGGCAAGAATGATTCCAGAAACCTTGGTTCAGGTGTGCTGAACGTTGCTATGACTACAGTGTTACCTTGCTTTACCTTCTTTCTCACACTGGAGCCCTTGGCGTTCTGGAGAGCAGAGGCATCCTTGGAAGCGATCACAGATCTCCCCATTGGTGCACCTGCACCTGAGCTTACAGTCTGGCCCATAATACCCAGGCTGGCATGCTGTAAACAAAGACATCAAAAACCAGTGCTGAAACAGGGGAAGGAAAACATTCAGGCTATAGGTGGCTAGTTTCATTTTCTCTCCAATCAACTCATTTAAAGTAGTATGTGACTTATCTGCATTGTTTATCTGAATTACCAAGAACTTAAGGGGTTAGGAAATTCTGCTTCTATGAGAATTGAACAAGCTCTTACCAGGTCACCCTTCTTATAAATAATAACTATATTTAAAAAAATACCTGAAAGCAATGAAGAGTGGGAGTTGGAACCAGACAGATTCTAAAGGGGAATTAAAATTTGGAAGATGGGAATCAGATGTTTCCCATTTTTAAGCTTTTAGTCTAATGGCTGGGTACAGTCGATACCAAGTAGGGAAACTAAACTCCCAAGAAAACCTGTAGTTTACTGACCTGAAGAACAAGAAGACACAGTCAGGACAACCATGGCCATTGGAAAGTGAGAGGGAAAATCTAGAAAGGGAGAGCAAGAAAGGCAAACTCCCAAATCTTTGGCTGGTCCCTGAACCACACATGTTAAGTGCAGATTCAAAGCTGCCCAGCTAAGAATAGAAGAACTGAACTGAGTTTGAGCTGATGACTAAGAGTCAGAGTTTTCCGTTTGAGTCCTACCAAGTTAATAGTTTGCTAAAATGAAGTCAACACTCCTCAAAGGAATATAGTCTCCACAATGTAACATTTACAGTGTCCAAGATACAAGTCCAAATTACTCAACATAAGAAAAAATAAACAAAGACCAACCTTCATAACTTCATGAGGCCAAATTATCAAAGATGTTAGAAATGGTAGACAAAAATTGTAAAGCAACTGTAATCATTATGCTCAGTGAGATCAAGGAAAATATGCTCACAACAAATGAAACAATGAGAAATCTCAGCATAGACATAGAAACTATAAAAAATAGCCAAAAGAGGATCCAAGATGGCAGCAGACTAGGTGAATGTTACACTCACCTCCTCCCAGGACCAAACTAGAATTACAACAAAAATACAGAACAATCAACCTAAATAACCAACTGAAGACTAGTGAAACAGAAGTCTTCTAACCAAGGATTTTCCGAAGAAGCTACATCAAGACTGGTAGGAAGGGTGGAGACACAAAAAAGGCTGTCCCCCACACCCATGGGCAGTGGCTGAGAGGCTGGAGGGCTACCTCAGCTGCAAAGGTTCTCCCTGAGGAGTGTGGGGTTTCAACTCCATGCCGGGCTCCATAGCCCAGAGCACCAGAGCTGGCAAGAGACACCAACATAAAACCTGGCTGTTAAAATCGGTGGGGATTGTCTTCCAGGGAGCAACAGTGTCCGCTAGAGACCAGGCATCCTCCCAAAGAGCCAACACACAAAATCTCATTCACAGCCACTCACCCTGGGCTCAGGCGGAGGGAGATCAGAGCAGGCTGGAGTTGTGGGAGGAGAGCTGGGGTTTATGGCTCTGGGGAGAACGCCTGGAGGACAACTGCCCGGAACCCTGTGTTGAATAACTCTGCTGCACCACAGACACCATCTGTCTCCTATGGTGGAGTACTCCCCTCCTTATGGCATTAGCCTAGAGCAGTGGTTGGCAAACTCATTAGTTAACAGAGCCAGATATCAACAGTACGATTGAAATGTCTTTTGAGAGGCAAATTTTTTAAACTTAAACTATATAGGTAGGTACATTGTTATTAACTTAATTAGGGTACTCCTAAGGCTTAGGAAGAGCCACCCTGAAGGGGCCAAAGAGCTGCATGTGGCTCGCGAGCCGCAGTTTGCCGACCACGGGCCTAGGGGAATGCGATAACCACACACTTGGGCTCCCTGTCCCCTCACCCTGCAGAGGTCATATCCCAGTAAGGAGTCAGCTGCCTGCACTGGAGTCAGCTGCCTAGGCCAGAGTGTAGAGGTCTGGGCAGACTACGGGGGTGTCAGTGACTGAGTGGTGTGGCTTTGGGGCAGGGCTACTCCCCCCACTTTCCCATGAAACTAACTGGTGCCTCCTCTGATGGGAGATCCTCTAGCCCCGCCCTGTGGACTACAGGTGGCCACACCCTCTCAACTCATGGTAGGCCTTGCCCTGCTGAGGTCTGGACAGAATCTGAGACAGACTGAGTTGTGTGGCTTTGTGGTGGGCATCACTTCTCCCGCCTTCCCCCAACACTGAACAATACCTCCACATCATAGGAAATTAACCAGCCCCATCATCCTGACTCCCAGCCGCCTTGCCCTATTGAGCTTCGGCTCCTGGCAGACTGAGCTGAGTGGCTCTAGGACAGAAGCCATTTTCCCTCACACACCCAACTAGTGCAGAGCACTCCCTTCATGAGGCCAAATCTTGGTGTATCTGGGCCTGATGAACTCTGCTGGCCTCACCGTGATGACTCCATGAGACCACCCCCACCACAAAGGTGTGTGAGCACCTAGTGGGTGACAGCTAGACTTGGTATGCCCTGGAAAATTTGCTGAGTGACCTCAGACCCAGGACTCGCAATGAGTTTGAACCTGTATCAATCTGATGAATACCACTCACCCCTACCTGGTGACTACCTGGAGAACTGAACTCATGCAACTTGAGTACTGCCAGAGGCCCTTGCAGTGACTGAGCTAGCAGGCAGCCGGCAAGCAGGGCAGATCTTAGGGTGCCTTGGGACTTTTGCTGACCTGCCACCAGGCCCAGTGCTGGTAAAAGCCAGCCTTGGTGCACAGCTTGATCCTTTCTGCACACAGCAGAGGCAGCCCTAACCCTAAGCACAAGGAGATATCACCTTACACCTCTCAGAATACAAACCTAGCAGTAATCACTTCAAATGTAAATGGCTTAAATGTTCCATCAATAAGTCGACAAACAACAAGTGCTAGTGAAAATGTGGGGGGAAGGGAACCCTGTGCACTGCTGGTAGAAATGCAGACTGGTGCAGCCACTGTGGGGAACAGCATGGGAATATATCCTAAGAATTCTGAAGCACCAATCAGAATATATGCAGAGGTAGCCACAAGCTATGGGTCATTTTGTAGCTCCAAACAGGTTGCCCAGGGCCACAGGCAGCACCTGATATTGGCCTGGACCAGAGTCCCTACCAAAAGGCCCAGAGCCAACACACTGGCCAGCTTCAGACAATATCAGAACAAGATCCAATTAGCTTCGCAAGCAGCCAATCCAAAGGGAGATCTTGGCAGGCACCAGACCCTGCTGAAGCGAATTCCTCTTCATGTGGTCAGCACCTGCATAACAGCCTTTATAGTGTGGTCGGGGTCAATCTTCAGTCAGCCAGCCTGAGGGTCAACCCCACAGGTGAATGGGCCAATAGCAATAAAGACTCAATTACAGCAGGAGGACCCACAAAACCCACACAAGAGACATTTCTGGAGCACCAAGATCAGGTAATCAAGAATACAACACTGAGTCCCATGGGACACTTACTACATAAGACCATTCTACCAAGACTGGGAATCATAACAGCTCTAACTAATACATACGAACAAACACAAAGAGGCACCAAAATGGGGAGATGAAGAAATATGCCCCCAAATGAAAGAACAGGAGAAATATATGCACCCCTGTGTTCATAGCAGCATTATTTACAACAGCCACAGTCTGGAAACAGCCCAAGTGCCCATGAGAAGATGAATAGATAAAATAGCTGTGGTACATTTACACAGTAGAATACTATACAACTGTAAAAAAAAAAGGAACCTTTACCTTTTAAGACAGCATGGATGGACCTAGGGATTATTATGTAAAGCAAAATAAGCCAGACGGAGAAAGACAAATACCATATGATCTCACTTATATGTGGAATCTAATGAACAAGATAAACTGATGAACAAAATAGAACCAGAGGCATGGACATATGAAGCAGATTGACAGAGGTTAGAGGGGAGGGGATGAGGAGAGACTGGATGAAAGAAGGTGAAGGGATTAGCCAAAGAACATATATGCACAGCTCATGGACACAGACCATGAGCAATGTGGTGATGACTAAATGCAGAGTGGGTGGGGATGTGTGGAGGTGTTTAAAGGGAGGAGGAGGGAATGAGGGACATCTGTAATAGTGCCAACAATAAATAAAAAAGAATAAAATCACAATAAATACATACCTAGCAATGATCACTTCAAATGTAAATGGCTTAAATGATCCAATCAAAAGACATAGGATAGCAAAATGGATAAGAAAACAAAACCCATTTATATGCTGTCTACAGGAGACTCAACTGGGAATGAAAGATACACACAGACTAAAATAAAGAGACAGAAAAAAAGATATTTCATGCAAATGGAAAGGAAATAAAAGCTGGGGTAGAAATATTTATATCTGACAAAATAGGCTTTAAAACAAAGGCTATGATAAGAAACAAAGAAGGACACTAGATAATAATAAATCCAACAAGAGGATGTAAACGTTTATGCACCCAACATAGGAGCACCGCAACATATAAAGCAAAGCTTGATGAACATAAAGGAAGAGATTAACAGCAATACAGTAGGGGATTAGAACACCTCATTGACATAAATGGATAGTTCTTCCAGACAGAAAATCAGCAAGAAAACAGCCGCCTTAAATGACACACTAGATCAGATAGATTTAATTGATATCATCAGAGCATTTCACCCCAAAGCAGCAGAATATACATTCTCTTCAAGTGCACATGTAACATTTTGTAAGATAGACCACATGTTAGGACACAAAACAAGTCTCAGAATGAAATCATACCAAGCATCTTCTCTGACCATAATAGTATGGAGCTAGAAATCAATAACAAGAAAAAAACTGAAAAACACACAAAGACATGGAAGCTAAACATTAGTAAACAATGAATGGTCAACAATGAGGTCAAGGAAGAAATCAAAAGATACCTTGAAACAAATGAAAATGCGAACACAACAATCCAAAATGTATGGGACACAGTGAAAGCAATCCTAGTAGGAAATTTCACAGCATTACAGGCCTTCCTCGACACAAGAAAAACCTCAAAAAAGCAATCCAACTTTATACTTAATGGAACTTGAAAAAGAATAAACAAACAAAGCCCAAAGTGAGAAGGAAGGAAATAAAGATCAGAGCAGAAATAAATGCAATAGAGCCTTAAAAAATACAAAAGATAAATGAAACCACGGAAAGGAAGAAGTACAACTGTCATTATTTGCAAATGATATGATACTGTATGTAAAAACCCTAGCGCAGGGATGGGGAACCTTTTTCTGCCAAGGGCTTTTTGGATATTTATAACATCCTTCACAGCCCATACAAAATTATTAACTTGGTTTCCTCTTTCACTAGGGACCCGCCAACATGGGCTGCGTTCGCACCAAAACCGTGAAGAAGGCGGCCCGGGTCATCATGGAGAAGTACTACACACGCCTGGACAGCGACTTCCACACCAACAAGCACGTGAGCGAGGAGGTCGCCATTAATCCCAGCAAGAAGCTCTGAAACAAGATGGGGGGCTATGTCACCCATCTGATGAAGCAGATTCAGAGAGGCCCGTGAGAGGCATCCCCATCAAGCTGCAGGAGAGGGAGAGGGAGAGGAGGATAACTATGTCCTGAGGTCTCCACCCTGGCTCAAGAGATCATTGAAGTTGACCCTGACACTAAGGAAATGCTGAAGCTCTTGGACTTGGGCAGTCTGTCCAACCTGCAGGTCCCTCAGCCTACAGTTGGGATGAATTTCAAAACACCACGTGACACAGTTTGAATATTTTTCTATGTTGTAATAGTATCAATAAACCATGGACAATCTTTAAAAAAAAAAGCTTATAAACTTAAAAAATTAGCCTGCTTTATTTGGTCAAACATTTAATAACTCACCCCTAATGCTTTGATAGGGCCAGACCAAATGATTTGTGGGTCTTATATAGCCCACAGCCCAGACGTTCCCCACCCTTGTTCTAAAGACTCCACTAAAAAAACCCACAAAAAACTACTGGAACTCATAAATGAATTCAGTAAAGTAACAGGATACAAAATAAATATCTAGATATTGTTTCATTTTTAACACCAATAATGAGCTATCAGAAAGAGAAACTATGAAAATAATCCCATTCACAATTGCTTCAAAAACTAATAAAACACCTAGTAAAGAATTCATAAAATTATAAGACACTGTAAAAAAGAAAGTGAAGAAGATCCAAATAAGTGGAAGCATATACCATGTTCATGAATGGGAAGAATTAACATCATTAAAATGTCCATACTACCCAAAACCGTCTACAGATTGAATGCAATTCCTATCAAGACACCAATGGCATATTTCACAGAGCTAGAATAGTCCAAACATTTATATGGAATTACAAAAGACCAGAAATAGCCACAGCAATCTTAAGAAAAAGTTTGAAGAATCACATTATCTGATATCAAATTATACAAGGTCATAGTAATCAAAACAGCATGACACTGGCATAAAAACAGATATAAGTCAATGGAACAGAAAAGAGAGTCCAGCAACAAACCCTTGCCTTTATGGTCAATTAATATTCAACAAAAGAGACAAAAATATACAAAGATAGTCTATTCAATAAACGGCACTGAGAAAATTGGAGATATGTGTGAACACAATCCACAAGAATAAACTCAAAATGGATTAAAGATAAGTCTCAAAACCATGAAAATCATAGGAGAAAACATAGGCAGTAAAATCGCAGACATTTTTCATAGAAATATTTTTTTCTGGTATGCCTCCTCAGGCAAGAGAACCAAAAGAAAAAATAAACAATTGAACTACATCAAACTAAAATGTTTTTGCACAGCAAAGGAAACCAGCAAGAAAATGAAAAGATAACCCACTGAATGGAAGAACATATTTGTTAATGATACATCTGATAATAAAAAACTTATACAACTCAACAAAAAGTGCAATTAAAAAATGGACAAAGGACTTGAATAGAGACTTCTCCAAAGAGGAAATACAGATGGGCAATAGACAATGAACATATGTTCAATGTCACTAATCATCAAAGAAATGATGCAAATTAATACCACAATGAGTTATCACCTCACACCTGTCAGAATGGCTATCATCAATAAATGAACAAACAACAAGTGTTGGTGAAGATGTGGAGAAAAGAGAATCCTCATACACTGTTGAGCAGTATCAAGTCACCTCAAAACATTAAAAATGGAACTGCCTTATGATCCAGCAATTTCACCTCTGGAAATATATCCAAAGAAACTCAAAACACTGATTCAAAAGAATATATGCACCCCTATGTTCATTGCAGCATTATTTACAATAGTCATGATTTGGAAGCAACCCAAGTGTCCATCAGTAGAAGAACAGATAAAAAAGCTGCAGTAATGCCCTGGCCAGTGTGGCTCAGTGATAGAGCATCAGTCCACACACTAAAAGGTCGTGGGTTTGATTCTTGATCATGGCTCCTACCTGGGTTGCAGGTTTGTTCCCCAGCCCCAAGGGGCATATGCTGGAGGCAACCAATCAAGGTGTGTCTCTCTCATATCGATGTTTCTCCACCCCACCCCACCCCCACCGCACCCCGCCCCGCACCCTTTCCCTCCCTTCTACTCTCTCTAAAAATCAATGAAAAAATATCCTCGAGTGAGCATTAACAACAAAAATGCTGTAGTACATTTGCACAACAGAATACTACTTGGCCATAAAAAAGAAGGAAATTTTACCTTTTGCAACACCATGGATGGGCAAGGAGAGTATTACACTAAGTGAAAGAAGCCAATCAGAGAAAGACAAATACCATATGATTTCACTTATATGTAAAAATCTAATGAACAAAATTAATAGGCAAGCAAAATAGAAATAGACTTGTAGATACAGAAAGCAGACTGACAGGTTTTGGAGGGGTGGGGTGCTGGGGGACTGGGTGAAAAAATGAAGGAATTAAGCAAAATAAACAAAAACCAATCATAGATACAGACAACAGTATAGTGATTTACCACTGGGAATGGAAGGAGGGTATATGGGGGAGATAGAAGAGGGTACAGGAGTGATAAATGATGATGGAAGGAGACTTCACTTGAGTGATGAACACACAATACAATATTTGAATGATGTATTATAGAATTAGACACCTGAAATCTATATAATTTTATTAACCAAGGTCAGCCCAATAAGTTGAATAAAAATATTTTAATAACAAAAAAACCATTCTAGAACTAGACAACTGAAATAGAAAATGTTACTATGTGGACTTAGCAGCAGAGTGGAGATAACAGAAGAGAGAGTCAATGAATTTTAAGTTCGATCAATAGATATCCAGTCTGAAGAACACAGTGGAAATGTTAGAAAGAAATGATTAGTGTCGCAGGGACCTAAGGGACAATATCAAAATGTCTAGCTAGCACATAGGTGATTGGAGGTCTTAGGAAGGAGTCTGGGGGGAGAACACTAGAAATTTCCAGTTCATAAAATCATAGTGATTTCTTGAGCCTGGCATGGCTGGGATGAGTCAATATGCATATTCTTATAAACCTGAACCTAGAGACACATTCACTATGAAGCTGATGAGGCTTATATTCTAGACTCCTAAAATGCACTCACCCCTCTCGGGGTTCTGGCAGTGTTTACATACACACATGTGTGTTTTTTTAATTTGCATAGTTTTATAATATTCTTTTTTTTTAAGGGAACTGGATCTGCCCCCACCTGGGGGGCACCTTTTGCTTTAAGGTGCACATCTCACAGACCAGGTAAGATTCCTTCACTGCTGTGGCCCCCTCTGTGTTCCACGGGGGCAGATACAACATCTACAGGGACTTGAGTGGTTTGTAGCAGCTGCAGCTTGCTTTTGTGTAACTCTCTTCTTTGCCCTCTTACTCCAAGCCCCTAACACTGTGCTGTTCAATATGGTAGCCACTAGACATGCATGGCTACTGAGCACTTAAAATATAGCTAGTCCAAATTGAGATTTCAAAGACTTAGTGTGAAAAAGGAATGAAAACTATCTCGTTAAAACTTTTTTCTATTGGTTACTTCTTGAAATACTTTGGCATATTGAGTTAAATGAAATATTAAAATTATTTCGCTTGTTGTTGTTTTTACTTTTTAAACATGACTACTAGAAAACTTTCAATTACAGATGTGTCTTGCTTATATTTTTACTGAACTGCTCACCCCTAGGACATTGTTTTCAGGTTGCTGGGGGCCCCATCCTAACTCCCAATAGTGCCAGATGTGCAAAAAGCTGGCTTTGTGAGGTAAATACTGAAAACCCTTTCAGCTCTGGCTAATTCACTCCACTAATGTTCATTAGTAAAGACCTGGCATATTTGGCTGCAGGTTCATGTGAAGCTACTCTGTGTTGCAGGAGATATGAAACACACACTGGAAAGAAGATGGGAAACACATACCTTTGTAGCTTATCGAACGGGAAAGTAGACGTTAGAAAGGGCAGAGGGGGTCTTAGAGTAGCTGAAGTGAGGACTGCGTGAGTAATGTCCATAGAAGATTAGATCATAACTTTCTCAATTACCTAACACCAAATCCAGTCTGGATCTGACCTGAAAGTGCTGATATTTATGATGCACTCAGTGACATTCCAACGTCAAGTGTGGTCTGAAAACCAACAGCATCGGCACATGTGGGAGCTTGTTAGAAAGGCAGACCCTCCGCCCCCAGCCCAGACCCATGAAATCAGACTCTGTTTTAATAAGATCCCAGGTGAGGTGTATGAGAAGCACTTTCTATGAGGTCCAGAGTCTTCATATGCAAGATAATTAACTTTCAATAAATCATCTGTGATTCAAACTTTGTTGCGAAGCAAGCCAGACCTCCTTGTGTCCCTGCCAGAACTCTTTCTGTGCAGGGGCCGGGGCGTTGGGGGGGGGGGGGCGGGAGGGAGGCCGGGGTGCATACCTTCATTGCACTGCAGGCTCTTCCAGCCGGTGGCACAGGAGCACCCATAGGGGTCCGGAAGGCAGAACACATAGGACTTGCATCCCTCTGGTCCACTACACTGTTCCTTGCAAGTTCTGCCAAATGTGTGCCGTTCGCAAGCTTTTGGGGGGAGAAAAAGGTGATTCAGAGTTAAGCATACAACCTTTAGAAATGCATAATTCCTCTCTTAAAGGGTCTCTCCTAGACCACTGAACATGGAAAATAATCCAATCTCAGCTGTGGTACGGGCAGGGTGAACATACATTTTATAGACCATGAAAGTGCCCCACAGAGAGGATCTCAGAGCCACACCCACAATTATGCAGGCTGTGCACAGCACACACCTAGGGGGTGCATTCGCATCACAGACATTGCAGATCCATTTATGTATTGAAACTTTCCAGTAGTTGGCAATAAAAACTCTTAGGAAAGGGCACCTTTTTCTAACTCACACAAAGGTACCGTATGCCTAGCAGAGGCCATTTAACTTCCATTCCCAACTCTGTCCACATATACAATTCTAGATCCAATGGCATCTTTTTCAATCCACAACTTACCCAAGTACTCTTGACTTACCCTTCTCACATGTTCTCCCCATAAACCCAGGAGGGCAAATGCATTCCCCAGTGTCTTCATGGCAGACACCATTGTTCACACAGGCAGTGCAGACACGGTTACACTCAGGTCCCCACTTCTGAGCCTCGCATCCTTTCGTTAAGGAAAACAAGGCTGTGGTGAGTAACGCACATTGACAACAAACCTGCTACATGCCGGTCATTTCAGAGGACCCGAGTGAATGAATATAAACAAAATACAATCTTTGCTCTTTAAAGGCTAATAGTTTACTGTGGGAAACAGATATGTTAACAGAAAATAGTGATAGGAACAAAGACAAAAAGTACCTAATTCTGTCTTGGGGGTGGAAGAGGGCATAAAGGAAGACTTCCCAGAGGAGGTGGTATGTGAGCGGAATCTGCAGCACCACCTAAGTCAAGCATGTCAAACTCAAAGGCTAACACAGGCCAAAGAAACGAGGCATGCGGCCCATGGACTGCGAGTTTGACATGCTTGACCTAAGTAGCAAGGAAGATAGGACTGCAGAGTGTGTTCCAGGTGAAGGCGAGGCCAAGAAGAGAGCACCACGTGCTGGCGGAGCTGCAGGTGTGGTTAGAGCCTAGAACAGTGATTTCCAGAGTGTGGTCCTGAATCAGCAGTATCTCCATCACCTGTTAGTCATGCAAATCCCAGACTCCCACCCATGACCTCCTGATGAGAAACTGTGGTGGTGGTCTGGCAATCGAAACTTAGCAATTCTCCCAGATGATTCTGATACAAGCCCGAGTTTGAGAACCTCTGGTATAATGTGGAGAAGGGATGTGACCCGAAGGGGAAGCAGACGCTAGTAGCATCCACTCATTTTCCAGGCAGAAAAAATAAAAAGTGAAACAAGATACACAAACCTAAAGTACAAGGATGGTCAAATGCTTCTGAATTCATATTTCTTGGCTACTTCTCTCCAGCACTTGGTGACTTTAGATTGTTAATTAGGTCTAAGGACACCTTCTGACATATACGGGGGTTTGGGATTTTAAAGTTTATTTTATTAAATAAAATTAAATTTTATTTAATTTTTCTTCTGTGCTCTTGGTCCCTGAATGTTATTTTCATGATGGTGAAGCTTGGACCTGTGCCTATAGCCAATGTAACCTTGTAATTTCTTTGGCAAGAATTCCTGGTTATCAGTATTTTCTCTAAAATAATCAGGAAGACTGTCAACACAGACCTTTTCCTTCAGGCTTCCACTTACTAGATAGAGCTACAAAATGTCTCAAAGCTAATATTTACATGCCTTAGTGTAGAAAGGGGAAAATTATTCTGCACAATTAGCGATTTCTTAAGAGCCTGACCACAGGCTATGTGGACAGTGAAGACTAATGATGGAAAAAACTGGAAATGAAAATAGGCTTCCTGTCCCATTAAACTATTTCTCTAGTTTGACACCGAACACTAGACCTGTCCTGCTTTGCACGGAATCCTGGGAAGGAGGAGAAAATAAAGCTCGAGGGAATGACTGGGGATGGAGCAGTCGGGAGAAGAGTTTGCTGATAAGCAGTGAGTATGCAACCAGGCTTTGCTCTTTCCTTCACAAGCCTCACGGTTTTGTATCTTAGGAAACCACGGATTCACGGCCTACAGAGAGAAACCCTGTAAACTTAATGCTTGTGGGGAATCTTTTGTCCGGGAGAGAATTTATACTAAAAATAAACCCTGTACACATAAGCAGCGTGATTTTTACTACACAGGTTTTAAGCACTCACTCTTCCTAGGCTCCATTCATCCTGGAGAGAAGCTCCCTACAGTCAGGAGAGGTGGACCAACGCCTTCGAGTGCCTAAACGTCAGAGAGGTCATCCTGGGGGAAATACTTTTAAATGCGATGACTGTATCCCAACCCACATTTCTTAGCTTGAGTTTAGATATTGGCAGTGATGCTAAAACAGGTTCACTGAACTACTCCCTAAGAGCAAAAGAGAATAAACATGTGCTCCCAGCGATCTGAGAAAGAGACAACTTGAAGATCAAAATGTGCTTGAGGTCTTTTGCCTTATCTTAAAAGTTCAGGTGAATTTTAAATTCTAGTCTGTGCTGAGTTGTTTTCTAGAAGCTTTAAAATTTTTACCTTGTGTCAATATCTGAGGTTTCTGACATTGCTGGAAAATCTGCCCATTTAACCCAGACTCTGAGCACCGAGGTGCATGGTGCTGTATCAGCCTGGAGAGAAGCCATCTAAGAAATGAATCTAAATTGTGTCCTTGCCATTCAGACTCTCCATGAGTGTACTGGAATAAAAGGGATTTTACCTGCACAAACTAGATGAACCACACTTTTCATAAGTCTATTGTCATATTGCAATATCTATTTATGTATGTAGCCACTCTATTTGGTAATTAGCTAAGGAACAGTGGCTCATCTTATGATTCTTGTATTCTCAACACCAATACAATGCCTAACACAGTTAAAATCAACACTATTTGCTGAATGAGTGAATGAATGAATATCATGCAAAGCAAAATACTCTTTATGAGTTAGAGATCCCAATTATTAGAGGAATGACAAAGCATCCCAAGTATTTAGACCTGAAGTCTGAGTACTTAACACATTGCGCACCAGTAGTTTTATTGCTAGCTTTACCCAGTGGCCAGATAAGTTTCTACTGAACGAGTACAAAAAACGTTTTACAAAGTATCATACTTTAAAAAGATATTAGCTTGTAAGAACATGTAATAAATAACTTCAAAATGCAATGGGTATTTAATTTTAAGGCGTGCCTTTAACATTTATGTAAAACACTGTATAATATGAAAACACGAGAATGTTCGTGATCAGCCCGCAATGTGTTAATATCATGAATACCTGATAGCTGGGGAAGATTCAGGGCCAATTTGTTGCTTCCTACAGATCAATTTTTGTGTAAAAACTACTGATGATGGTTACTTCCCACTTTGATAGTTATAATGGGGTGAAGGGTGGTTTTCACTAGTTCTAACTCCTGCACTTTTCAAACCTGAAAATAGAAATCACACTTGAGAGGTAAATGATCTGGAAATTGTGAGATTTACAGGAGACTTGACATTTAACCAGATATTAGAGCAGCCCAGCAGGCCCACCTCGCCCCCTTAGGATACCTCTCAGGAGACTGACCAGGTCACGATTCCCCCTTTTCATGGGAGTGGTGCTGCTATTCAAGTGTGAGGTCCCAGTGCCTGTACCGGAGTATGTGGCTCCACCTTTGTCTATATCTTGTTGGTCCAGGCAAATTGACATCTGACATATGTGACACCAATTTTATTCTTTATCATGGGAATTCAAAACTTGGAAGTAAAAGAAACGTCACTGAAGTTAAGTTAGGGAAATGGTAGGTGGCATCCTACAGAGAAAGTCTACTCTTCCCCACCAGTGCTGAGCCCCAGATCTCCCCTGGAGCCTATCTTTTCTGAAAACGTGCTTGTTGGCTTTTCTATCAATTTTCTAAGAGCCCTTAGTATACTTCCAACCAATCCCTGGTTTTGGTTTAGGTGCCAGAGTCAGTTTACTTGCAAATAAAAATCCTAACAACTATGCCATCACAGACAGTGGCCTCTCAATCACTTACTCCGGACTATGAGCCTGGTGAAGGCCGAGGTGAAGAGGTTTCCTCCTATGTACCTGGCCGAGTACACTCCAGCATCGTGGGGCTGAGCGTGAGGCAGATGCACTTCTAAAATATCAGGTACTTCGTGCCTGGGCACTGAGTGGATGAAGGAACCTGATAAAGGAGAAGAGAAGAGAATAAAGGGTCACTCTCAAACACTCTGATTTCCTTGTCTGGCTCCTCTACTTGATCAGCCTTCCATAACCCGATAGAAAATGTGCTCTCGCTAGCATATTGAGTGTGGGAGAAGAATGAAAAGGCTGAGCTCAATGCACTCCCAACAGTGGAGAAAGGTATGGTGATAGAGCAGATAGTCTATTAGTCTATGGAATCTACTGCCAACCACATGATGTGGGGAGGCTAAAGTTCTTATCTGCTGCAGGTGAGCAGGCAAATCTGGGTGGGAAATGTCAACTAATCAATTAACCTGAAGATACCTAGAATCACTACTCCAATCTGGACGTCTTATCCATCCACAGAACTCAGAATAATCCCCAGCAATATTTCAGCTGGACCAGGTCTTCGCCACCCAGTGGTGCCAAACCGCGGTTGGACGGAGATGGATTTGGATTGCACAGTTAAGGCCCCCCAGGGCGATTGCCAGTGGCTCTCCAGGCTCATGCTGAGCACTTTCTTAACTTTGCAATCAAACAAGCAAACATTTTATATGGCAGAATTTGGAACCCCACTTATCACCTCACGATGGTGTTTCTTGTACATTTGTAATTCATACCGCATATTCACTTATGTCTATGAATCTCGAACTTACTTGATTAAGTCACCAAACACATCTCCTAAGAGAGCTTCTATCACATAATTTGGTTAGCTCGCTTCATATTAGCTTTACTTCCAACATCTGCTTCTAAGACTGCAGTAAGATAATGCCCCAGTGTGGTGTGTGCTAGCTGTGTCTCACACCATGGTGCTGAAAGGAAGCAAAACACAGACTCACCATTCTTGTAAATCACTGCATCTTCTTCTTTAATCAACACCTTTTTGAAAGATATGTTCACGTTATCTCCCCTGTCCACGGTCATGGTTAAAGTAGATGGTAGGAAGGAAGCTTTTAAGAGAGAGAGAGAAAACAAAGGAGAAAATGAGGTTGCATATTTTCTCCACCGTTTGAACTTCCGACTGTGAGGGCTGGCACTGGGCAGCAGTCAGCTGGTTTTTCATGGTATTAAAAACAGCGGTAGCTGATGGGTTTCTTAAGGTTATATCATTTTTTAAGAATCTGATGAAAGGAATGGTTATTTCCTCTGAAAAAAATGTAAATATATACACACAACATACATACGTACATTTTTTCCATGCAACTAGCTGGGGAGGTGAGGACCTTGTATTGATTAATACCTATTACCAAACCAAAACCTGATATTAAAGATGAACCAGCCCTCCTTCTCCAATCCTTAGCAAGTTTCCTCAAAGTGGAATAGAATATGAATGGCCAGATAAATGGCTTTTCCCTTGGTCCTTTCGGGTTGTTGTTGCTCCAAATGATTCTCATTGCTTTAGAATGCCCCAAGCATTTCTCCAATGGATTCAGTACAATGCTGCACTTATGGAAGGTGTAAATATTGGAATATTAAAGAATAAGACCAAGACCCAACATCTTGCCTTCTACCCTTTAGTTAGATATATATGAGCTGACATAATTATGAGACTGGAGTATTAAGATGAAACTGGAGAAGTTATTGTGGATTTGGTTTATAAAATAATTTTGGAAACTTCTGTCTCTGTGCTAAACTTGGAACAAAGTATTGCCTGAGCTCCTTGATTTATGGGACAAGATGTGTGAACAAAATCTTGTCATCTCCCAGCTACAACAGTTCCTGAGCTCCTTTAACTTACAGCATAATCTGCAGAGAACCACAACTACAGAATAAGGGGGAATTAATTCTAGGCTTCAAGTTAAGCCAATTTTTAAAGTTCCAGTCTTATTGAGGTATAACTGACATGGAAAGTAGGCCAACATAAAAAATGTAAGGATAACCACTAAAAGAAGAGAAACAGAATATTTACAACTTTCCTAAATACAGAGGGCAGGGAGAATGAAAGCAAACAGGGACATAAAAGGAGAACAAATCACAAAGAAAAAGCACGGCATGCAGAAAAGACATAATAAGATGTTAAAAGCCAGAGATCCTCAGAATAAATTTAATAGTTATAAATATGTAAATATATGCTCTTTCCATTAACTACACATTTAGTGTAATGGCGTATAAAACTGAGAATAAAGGGACAGAATAACATATACTGCACTAATAACTAAAAGAAGCTTGATATTGCAATATTTATATCAGAAGAAAAATCTATTCAGATGCCAAAACAAAATTTTAGGGATCAAGATGGCCTTTACATGATGAGAAAAGGACACAACCCACCAGGTGGGTTAAATAACCCTGAACTTGCGTACGCCTCTAACAGCAGAACTTCAAAACCCACAAAACAAAAACTGACAATTAAACAAAGGAAATGCCAAGTCCACAAGCATTGAGGAAATGTTCAACAACTGACAAATCAAATGGACCAAAAGTCAGTGAAGAGAAAGATTTGAATAACATGATTTAAGGTCTGTTGGATATTCATGGACCCCTGTAGGGAGCTTCTGAATACAGGCTATTTTGAAGCATACTGCCTGCTATTAATCCATAAAGCACATCTCTGTAAATAATGAAGAATGAAATTCTCTGACTAGAATCCCCCTATAATAGAAATCAGTGCAAAACAGAGGGTCTACCTAATGTCTGAATCCCCACAGAGTGGCTTTTGGATGGGCGGCCTGAGAAGCTGATCAAGAGCTCAGAGAGCTGCCCTTGAGGGCAGAAGATGGCTTTAACCCAGGCTGGGGATCCGGGCTTTGGGTTTGTCTGCTTGTTGTGCCCGGTGCCCAGCCAGGACTCCCACATGGGTGCCTTGGTGCAGACAGGAGAATAGTGCAGGTCAAAGGGCCTGCGAGCCCTGGGATAAGACAGTCCTGGCTTGAGACTACCCTCTGCCACTCACTGGGCCTCTGTGAGCAACCTACTTAACCTCTGAACACCACAGTGTCCTCATCTATAATTTGGAAGTAAAAATGTTTACCTTAAAAGGTTGTTCAAAATATTAAATGATGTATGCCAAGCCCCCGGGTGCTTAGAAGAAGTCAGTATCCTTCCCAAACATAAATAAACAGCAGCACTGCTGTGCTGACTTTTGTAATATGCACTTGAGTAGTGACTTTCTCTACTGGACTGACATGAACCAACCTGAACAGGCCCTGGGGGCGGGGGGGCGCTGGTGGGCGCCCACCCACACTGACAAGGCGCTTCATTCCGCAGTCCTCGTGTGTGTAAATCGCTCTCTGCGGCAAGCTCCCGGGCTCCTGGGATAATTTTTCCAACCACTTTATGTTGGTTCCTTTCTCTGTGGTTTGTTTAGATTTTCTGCCCCTGACTGTTTAGCTGACCATGGGACTTCTCGCCCAGCATTGTTTCTGAAAAGGAACCAAGACTCCCCACTACACTCAACCCCAAGACAGCTTCTCTCTCTCCCCACGCTGTGGCTATTGTTCCAGATCTTATGCTCTCTGAGCTCCCCGTTCCCTCAGGTAGGAACACAGCCACACCAGAGTCCCACGGCTGCCCAGCCTGGCACCTCCTGCACCCACATCTCCAGGCTGATGACCCAGGAGCCCAGCTTCTCCATGGTGCACACAGGCTGATGCCGTGGGCCTTGACTGGATCGTAAAAACAATGAGCACCTTTGAACTGTGCCTACTGCCACCAGGCACTGTGCTGAGGACTTGACACATATTGAATTTTCATAATGTCTCTGTGAGATGGCTACTACCATTATCCTATTCTCACAAATGAAGAGATTAAGATACACAGAGGTTATGCAACCTGTCTAAGATCACTCAGCAAGTTCATGGAAGAGATCTTTCAGAGGTTAGTACTCAAAAGGCTTCAGGTCCCAGCACCTTGTCTTAAAGGAGACTGCTGAGGCCTGGGCGAGAGGAGGAGCTGCAGGGTCACTGGGATGAGCCCCTTAATGGGCAGAACTTAACTAAAAACACAGTTCACTGTTCCTTAAAGGGCTGGAGAAGAAAAATAGATGGCATAACAAAAATGTTTCTCAAGGTTGAAAAATAATTGAAAAAATTTTCAATTGTCTCCTTTAATGAGAGTTAAAGACTAGGAGTAATAAGATGTACTTTTATGTTCATTATTATCCTATATAATAAAAGCCTAATATGCAAATTGTCTCCTCGACTGGGAGTTCGACCAGAGGGCAGGGCCAGCTGGATAACCGCAGGAAGGGAGGCCCCAGCCGGCAGCAGGCAGCCCAGGGAAGGGAGGTCCCGGCCAGCAGCACGCAGTGCACTGGGCCTCTAGTTTTGTATAATTTCACAAAAGCCATGTGCAAACAGGATATCCAATTTACCGACATGGGAGACAGAGTTAAGGGTAACTAAGTCCCTTACTCAAGGCCTCCTAACTTTGAGTAAGTGTGAAAGTTAACACACAATCTCAAGATATCCACACTTGTTCCCCAACCCCAGCACTCCAGCCTCATCATACTCCAGGCCTGCATCCGGGTCGGCCTCCATTCTGAAATATATGAAGTTCTTCAAACAGACCGTGTGATCATTCACGTCTAAGTTGTGAACTTCCTTTCTCCCTGCTCCTTCATTTCCTCTATATCTCACCAACTCCTTTTCATTCAGTCTTCATTTATTTTATTTTTTTTTAATTTGTTTTAGAGAGACGAAGGGGGGGGGGGGAGAGAGAGAGAGAGAGAGAGAGAGAGACATCAATGTGAGAATGAAACTTCGATCAGTTGTCTCCTGCTCAAGCCCTGACCGTGGATGCAATCTACAACCTAGGTATGTCCGCTGACCGGGAATCAAACCCTCGACCTTTCAGGGAGTGGCACAATGCGCCAACCAACTGAGCAACACTGGCCAGGGCTCAGTCTTCACTTACCTGTCACTTTTTCCAGGGGCCTTACACCGCCCCTGGGATCCAGGTGAAGTGCCATCATAACTGCACTTCCCGTTACAGTGCCACTGCTATGGTAGTGCCCCTACTAGCCTGAGCTCCAGGAGGGCAGGTCCATTGGAAGGCAGCACAGGGTGGGCGGGGCCTGGCCTCTGGGATCAGGCCTGTGTTAACCATCCCAGGTCCAACAATGAGAACCAGGTGTGCAAATGTACCTAAGTTATAATAGCTACAAGCCTCACCTATTAATATGGGGTCATAATAGTCCTCACAAGATAAGCATTTGGTAAAAACTAGATTTTACAGCAATATATATAAATAGTAAGTACTTGGGAAGTGTTAACATCATTGCATCTCCCGTGTGTGGCACAAATAGAGGCTGAATAATACTTGTGTAATGAAAGAATAAATGAATGAATCTCATCTCAAATCTTCCTACTTCCCTTATGCTTTCAACATATTCATTTGCGTTATTTAGATAAAAACGGCTCACCTCTTCCAACTTCCCAAATCATGTGTGGAAAGTTTGATGTCCTTAAGTCCAGCTATTTCTCAAATGAAAATAAGGAAGAAAAATCACCTGTGTTTCTTCCGATGGAACACCCAAACAGATGTTTGCTTGTGAAAATGTCTCAAACTTCATATCTACTTCCCCACTCCCAAATGAAATCGCAAGGTCTGAATAAACTGCTTTTGACTTTTTTGGATGATGCCATTGATAAAAACAGGTTGGCCATTTGGAGTACGAGAGCCAATTTAAGCCGTGTTTTGGCACATCTCAAATGGATTTTCCACTTCCTCCCAGATGCAGGAGTCAGCAGCAGGCAGGACTGTATCGGTGTTTATGCTACCCTGCTGTGTCCCTGGGCAGGCACTTGCGGTTCCCACGATGTTGTACCAGGGAATTGATAGTGTCACGAAGACAGAGTTTTGGAGGTTTTCCTAATTCACTATGAAGGATATCACTTTCCTCACATCATATTTCAGCTGTTGGATGGTCAACAAAAGAAACAGAATCAGTTCAACAGCCTGAGCTGTTATTACTAAAGTACAGGAAAGTACTGCCTATTTTTCTATTTTATATAAACCTCCACAATTATGTTAAGTAGATGATATTAAAAATTTTCACAAGTGGGAAAATTAATAGCCCCACTAAATTACTGCTTATCCCAAGGAACCATGATGATAATTACTGAACATTTACTGTGAGCCAGATAACGTTGATGATCTCATTTGACTCTTGAGTGTATGTGGTTCAGTCTCTATCCTCACTTGTTTTTTCAAATGAGGAAACTATTATTTCAATTAAGTAACTTGCCCTGGGTCATATCACTCAGTTGCAGAGCTGAGCTCAAACCCACGTATGGTGACTTCCACTCCTGTACCTCTACGCTGTGCGCTGCGTTGTTCTGTAGGGTTTCTGTTGGAGTGGTTGTACTTCATAAAACAAGTGCTCAGGATGAGGGAGAGAGAGAGGTGGACACTGAAAGTGATACAAAAAGGGTAGTGCGGCGGCCAGAAATACCGGCTCTGAAATCCGATCACTTGGCATCAAATCCATTCCCACCATTTACAGACTGCTGCTGTCATTACTATGTAAAGCACTTTGCAATGTCTCCTTTACACAAGCTTTTTAGAACACATCCACTGTGCAACTCATATCTTATTTTAATTTTTTAAAAATTATATTTTTATTGATTTTAGAGAGGAAGGGAGAAGGAAAGAGAGATGGAAACATCAATGATGAGAGAGAATCATTGATCGGCTGCCTCCTGCACGTCCCCTACTAGGGATCAAGCCCACAACCCAGGCATGTGCCCTTGACCGGAATTGAACCCGGGACCCTTCAGTCCACAGGCTGATGCTCTAGCCACTGAGCCAAACCGGCTAGAGCATCATATCTTATTTTAAGTGCACTCATGGAACTGGCTTCTTGCATATACCACCTTATTTAAAACTTAAAAGACAATTTGAAGATATTATTATGACTATTCCACAGATGATGGAACATGAGACTTACAGAGGTTAAATATGTTGCCTAAGCCCACACAGCTAGTAAGAGTTGGAGAATGAATTAACACTCAGGTGAATATGAATCTAAAAACCATCTTCTCTCAGCTGTTTCTCACTATCCAAGCCTGCCGGCGCCTCATTTAGCTGAATGTGCCCTCTCTATCTGTGCTGACCTGGACTCTGTTTGGAGGGACCATTACAGTTGGCTTTTGACTCCTATTGTTCTGGTCTAACATGCTCTACGGGTTCTTATTTACACACTGGCAAGGACAATCCCAGGACACCCAGAAAGGGCACGGTGGCACTTCACATTTCATTCCTGTGAACCCTTTAGGGCAGGAGTCTCAGATTGTCTTCATTCAGAATGTGAAAATGTCAGCAGAAGGACATCACTCTCTATCCAAGTGGAATCCCAAATGTCACATGTGAAACATAATAGAGGTGACTTTTCACCTTGCTAGCTTTGGCACACCTCACATCCCTTTGTGCAACCTCTCTTCCCTCGCCGGGAGCTGCATTCCTGGGAATGTCTGCTGCGCACTTTTCCCACTCGCCCTGGTGTCAGTCAAAGGGGAACATAACAGTTTTGCTAAGAAACCTTTTCCACCATTTGTAATGAATAATGGTTTTATCATGTTTGACCTTAGAATGAGCTTACTGCCTTCAAATCTTTTAATTACCACATTAGCAAAGTCAAAGCAATGTTATCAGGTGAACCCCAGCTGGGCTCCTACTGTACCCTTCCAAGTGTGGTCTCTCCCAGGAGAACCTTCTCACCTGAGACCTTGTTAGAAATGCAGGAGTCTAGCTGCCTGTCTGGTCCTGGGAGCCTTAGGGCAGAACACAATCATTCAAGAGTGTGATAGCACCATCGCCTCCCAACTGCCATCCGTGTGGCCGGCTGCCCTACAGACTGAGCCTACGACCCACTTCCATCACCTCACTGCCTTGTGAGGCGCAGCCTCCCTTGCAGAAGGCTCTCAGTATCCTCCTTCATAGTCCTGGTGTGCTGTGAGCTGGGCCTGGGCACTCCACTTCTAAAATTAAGTCCTCATCTTTTTCCAAGAATGGCAGCCTGCAAAGAAGGCCCAGTTCTTCATCCTTCTGTGTAGCCACAACTCTTCACCATGTCACTGGGCAGTGCCCTCCCATCTGATTTAGGCTCAGCTTGGAGCAATAAAATGAGGCAGAATTGAGAATGAATAATACTGACACTAGGTTTCCACTTGTTCTCTTGCACGTTTGCCGTGCCCATGAGACCATATCTAGGTTCATACGCATGTGGAACAGAGTCAAGCTGGCCCAACCAAGGCCAGCCTAATGAGCTGCCAACCAGACAACATCCATACGTGTGAGAAAATCCAGTCAAGATCAGCAGAGCCACCCAATCACACCCACAAGCAATAAGTGCTTATGGTCGCATGCCTCTGTAGCCTGTGGTTGTGTTGCCCAGCATCCCTGTGGCAGTAGATAACTGACACACCCATAACCATTAGGTTCCGTTTTTGATAGATGTTTCCATTTTCAGTTTTTTTTATCTCTACCATCTTTTCCCCCTGAAAACATTAGCTTCTGTTAAGAATATTTAAGGGAAAGCAAAAATAGATAAAGAATCAAATAAAAAAGTCAATGAGAAAGCTCAAAATAGCCAACCATCTGGCAAGCACAGCTGACTTCATTGCTGTGACTTTACATTACATGCATGTAACATGCTCATTTTTCCATAGGGTTGCGAATCCCCTTGTAGAACATATATTTCACTTCATCTTATGCACAATGTCTAGTGAATGGGGTTGAATGTGAGGAAGTTGGCCTGGACGGTCTCGTTTCTCTCTGATGCTTGGTGTACTAGAGATAGCAATGTTTGGAAAAAGGCAGACAATGTCCTGAAGCTATGCTCAGGCAGCTCATACCAGCCTCTGAGTGAGCAGCTGCCAACACAAAAGGTGTGTTTGTGTCTCAGTGGGTCTCACATGCCCACAACTAAGGGATATCTTACCTTGTTGGCGCATCTTCATGGTGCGTATCTTTATTGCCTCTCCTCGAACTCGCCCTTCGCAGAAGTAAGCACCGTTGATTTTACTAGCCTTCTCTCTCTTCCAAATGACTGTTTTTGCCCATTCTCTGCTCACATCTTGAGTAACTTCCAGTGGATCCTGGTGCTGGTTCATTAAGGCTTCAAAGTCTCTTCCTATGGTGAGGGGCTCATGGGGGCGCCATCCAGAGGCGATGCAGGTGAGGGATGTTTCAGCGTCAGACACAAGAGGTAGGGAATTGATCAAGATCAGGTCCATGGCACCGTCCACTGTGCCTAAAAGGAAAGAGGGAGCATAATGTAAGAGGAAGGTTATTAACATGGCCCACAGGATAAACTGCTGCTTACAAAGCCGTGTCTAAAAGTAGCCATGTGGGTCTGTTCCAGACTGACATACCTCGATGTGCAGTTGGGGGGGATGAGAAGAGAAAAACCAAAGAACTTACATACTTATATGCATAGCTCATGGACAAGGGCAAAAGGGTAGTGAAGACCTGGGGGCGTGAGTCGGGCCTGGGAAGGGGGGGAAATGGGAGATATCTGTAATACTATCAGCAAAAAATACATATATATACATATACATATACATATATATATATATATATATATATATATATATATATATATATACATATATATATATATATATATAAAATAAAAATAGCCATGTGAGCAGTCCTTCTAAAATGCTACCCTGATCAGGTGCCTGTCTGCCATGGGACAGAATCCAAAACTCTTTAGCATGGCATCACCTCAGCCCTGCTAACCACTCCTGCACCACTGCACACCCGAGCTGCAATGAACTGTCAGTTTATTCCATTCTCCAAAACAAGGTCTGCACTATATATCTCTACCCATTGTAGTGCCTGAGACATGAGTGAGGTACTCAATCAATGCTGTTGAGTTGAGATAAAGTCATGATAATGGCATTATTGTCATTAATTATAATTATCATTCATTGTTAATTAATGATAATGTGGTACTGCCATAACAACAAAGTTTTCTAAAGAAATATATCAACTAGGTACAAGTAGGTTTACAGTTGTGAATATACAAAACACAGACTTTATTCTTGTATTATTAATTTATTATTGTATTATTTTCCACATGAACAACTATAAATCTACTCTGCCCACCCCTGTACACTGTATGCTCACTTTAAGATTCTCATCATTACCAAAGAATCGCCCAATTCCACATTAAATTCCAAAGATAAGACAGGGACTGAGTGAAATTTTCATTTCCCTCTGAGGTTCATTTGTGTCATTTTTATATTTTTATTGATTACAGAGAGGAAGGGAGAGGGAGAGAAAGATAGAAACATTAATAATGATAGAGAATCATTGCTTGGCTGCCTCCTGCATGTCCCCTACTGGGATCGAGCCTACAAACTGGGCATGTGCCCTGACCTGGTATGGAACCTTGACCTCCTGGTTCATAGGTTGACACTCAACCACTGAGCCACACCAGCCAGGCTGTGCCATTTTTTAAACAAGGCCACAAAGACCTGTCTTGTAGGATCCTTGTGGAGATTAAATGAGAGAAAGTACATAACTTGCCCAGCACAGTGTATATTGTAGATGGGACACAATGACCATTATTTCAATTTTCTTTATTCTGTTTCCTAAACACCTAGTCTCAAAACTCAATGCTTCCCAAATGTAAAAACCTACCTTCAAATTTTATCCTATAAATGATGAAGCACATCATTTCACTTTCTCTATCCCCCCTCCCTCTTGTTTTGATTTCTAGCATTTCTAAGATGAACAAATAGAATCTGTGCCTATTCTCTCCTCTTGTTGGAGAACATGGAAATACCAGGGATGGAGGATGTTCTCTGGCTCCAGCGATGGTTGGTTCCCAAAACTGCATGAATAGGAGGTCAAGCACATTGGGTGGTGAGGACCAGCTGGAGTCTCAGAGACCTTTGTGTACCTTGTAAAGTGATTCAAGTAAGGTACGTGTTAGCCCATCAACTACTCATTAAATTTTCTCAACAACCCTGTGAAATATGTACCATTACCTTATTTTTAAATATGAAGAAAGGAAGCCTCAAAAAATTGAGTAACTTATTCTATCTTCTCCAGCTGTTGAAGTCAGAGCTGAAATTCTCCGATGTCTTTCAGTTCTTGGATACACCATACCCTTTCCTGCCTCAAAGTCTTTGTACATGCTGATCCCCGTGCCTACAATACTATTCTGCACTCTGCATGGCTAACTGATGCCATCCTTTGGGTCTCAGCTTAAGTGCCTTTCTCATAGATGGCTTCTCTATCTGCCTTATCTATAACATCTCCACACTCTCATCCCATTAGCCTCTAATTCAGCTTTTTGTTTGTTTCATAAAGATTATCATAATGTGTGAATATTTTATTTACTCTCTCTCCTAGGTGGTAATTTTCATGAAGATGAGGATTGAAGCTGTTTTGTTCACATGGATTTATGTAGGAATATCCTGCTTAGTCTCAGCATGTAGATAACGTGGATGTATTTGTCAGATGGATGGATGGGTGGGTGGATGAATGCACAAATTTTACTGCAGACCTGTCTGACTCATGTCTACCTATTCACTTGGCTCTCACTTCTAGAACAATAAGGTTAAAAATGAAAATGCTGCCCTAGCCAATTTGGCTCAGTAGATAGAACACCAGCCTGTGGACTGAAGGGTCCTGTGTACAGTTCTGCTCAAGGGTGCATGCCCAGGTTGCAGGCTCGATCCCCAGTAGAGGGCATGCAGGAGGCAGCCAATCAATGATTCTTTCTCATTGTTGATGTTTCTATCTCTCTCCCCCTCTCCCTTCCTTCTTCAAAAAAAAAAAAAATATATATATATATATATATATATATATATATATATATATATATATATATATATATTAAATGCTCTGCTGAATCTAAATAGACTTGCTTGCCCATATTCAAAAGACTGTTTTGATAATAAATTTATAGGGGAAAAGCAAATGTTACAGTTTTTATAAAATATAATAGAAAGGTGATCAATAGTTGGTGAGCATTTGAGCTCACTGGAATTCATTTTCCAGACCTTTTTGGAATGCCAACTTATGCCAAGCATTGTGCCTGCTATGAAGTCCTCATTCAATTTGTTTTTCATGGCAATTGCCAATGTTTGATGTATGCAGTGAGGTTTTGAGGATGAGTCTACTGGGAGTTAATTTTTATCTGATTAATTAGGAAGAATTTATACGAGTTTCATTTCTTGTACTGTTAACTCAATACATGGGATTGAGGAAAGAAGCCCTGAATAGAATGAATGGGATTCCAAGACTGACTCGGAAGCACCTAGCTTGCTTTCAACCTCATTGGTAACCTTAAGATCCTGAGAGAGAGAACAGAAGCTATAAGAAAAACGTTGTAAGAGAGAATGAGCTAGGACACCTAGCAGAATTACAGCCTGCCAAAATAATGCCAGAGCATAGCTCCTTTTCCACATGCACATCTAGCCCTGCCTCCGCGTGCTCATGCCTCACCTCCTACACTCACTCATTCCAGGCGTGCTCCCAGGGAGTCATCAAGAGGGAGGAAACACTGATTCTCTCAGCTCGGGTTTTACCAGCCCCATTTCTAGGGCCAGCTTGCCAAAACCAAGGGATCTGCTCTGAACTCACTGAACTGCATTGGCACTGGCCATGGTTTATTTAATGACTTTAGGAAATAATAGAACAAGCCGTTGATTTGAAAAGACAACCACACTTCATCTGTCAATTGTTTCTAGGTATTGATCTGGTTTCGTTTTCCTCTTGCTCCTCCTACTTCTCTCCTTTTACTTCCCGTGCTAGGGAAATTGTGCATTCACGAGTCTGGATTTGACAACACTTGATTATCCTTATGCCAGTTATAGGAAGTCCCCTTCTATCAGTGAGTCCTCTGTCCTTTGTAATGCCATTTACAATAAAATACCAAAAAGATGTTGTATGTAAGCTGTGGATATGAGAAGAAATCCTTACCAGATTCCTAGGGCAGATCTAAAACACATCAACTTAGTTTTCCTAAAATAAGAATCCATATTTGTACATATATATGCCTAAATAATTTCTGGAAGGTGATACATAAAACTAAGAACAAGGGTGATCCTTTAGGAGAGAACTGGGCAGCTGGGGGACAATGA
This sequence comes from Myotis daubentonii, assembly GCF_963259705.1. Classification (NCBI taxonomy): domain Eukaryota; kingdom Metazoa; phylum Chordata; class Mammalia; order Chiroptera; family Vespertilionidae; genus Myotis; species Myotis daubentonii. The sequence goes on from NC_081850.1 coordinate 14,842,072, forward strand.
TGGGAGGACAGCTTTCCACTGTATACACATGTATGCTGGCTTTTGAACCATTTTAATATTACCTACACATAAAAATTAAATATAAAAATGTAAATGTCATTGCCCATCACTTTAAAAGGCACACTTAGACCTAGCTGGTTTGCCTCAGTGGATAGAGCATTGGCCTGCAGACTGAAGGATCCCGGGTCTGATTCTAGTCAAGGGCACATGCCCGGGTTGTGGGCTCAATCCCCAGTAAGGGACATACAGAAGGCAGCCAATCAATGATTCTCTCTCACCATTGATGTTTCTATCTCTTTCTCTATCTCCCTCTCCCTTCCTCTCTGAAATTAATTATATATATACACATATATATATCCTATCTAATAAAAGAGAAAAATGGTAATTGGCGTACGACGATACCCTTTTCATTGGCTAATCAGGGCTATATGCAAATTAACTGCCAACTAAGATTGGCAGTTAACTGCCAACAAGATGGCGGTTAATTTGCATATGTAGGCACAATGCAGGGAGGCAAAAGGGAAAGCAGGAAGAAGCCCCCTGCCACTGACAGTGATCAGAAACCCAGGGGGGAGCTAAGAGCTGGGGGGCAGGGCAAAGGCAGCCCTGGGGCCGCCTTTGCCCTGCCCCCCAGCCATGATCAGAGAATCAGGTGCCTTTTCCACCCTGGCCAGTGATAGCAGGAAGTAGGGGTGGAGCCAGCGATGGGAGCTGGGCACGATCGAAGCTGGCAGTCCCAGGAGCTAGGGGCCCCTTGCCTGGGCCTAAAGCGGAGCCCACGATCGCGGGGTCACTGCAGCTGCGGGTCCCCGCTGCCCGGGCTGGATGCCTCAGCCAGAGGCATTAGGCCTGTGCAGGGGCGGAGCCTGCAACCACGGGGAGCTGGGGGTTCCCTGCCCAGGCCTGACACCTCTGCCAGAGGCCTCAGGCCTAGTCAAGGGGCCGATCCGGTGATTGGTGATCGGAGGGTGATGAGGGTCAACTCCTCTGGCCGAGGCATCAGGCCTGGGTGGGGGGCGGAGCCGGGGATTGGAGGGATATGATGGTCCCCTTGCCCAGGCCTGAAGCCTGGGTCAGAGGCGTCAGGCTTGGGTGGAGGGTGGAGCAAGCGATCAGAGGGAGATGGGGGTCCCCTGCCCAGGCATGATTCCTGGGCCAGAGGCCTCAGGCCTGGGCGGGGGCCAGAGCCAGTGATCAGGGGGAGATGGGGGTCCCCTGTCCAAGCCTGACACCTCTGTCAGAGGCGTCAGGCCTGGGCAAGGGGCCGATCCTGCGATTGGAGGGTGATGGGGGTCAACGCCTGAGGGCTCCCAGTATGTGAGAGGGGGCAGGCTGGGCTGAGGGACACTCCCCCCCCACACACACACACACACCCAGTGCACGAAATTCGTGCAAGCGATCAGAGGGAGATGGGGGTCCCCTGCCCAGGCATGATTCCTGGGCCAGAGGCCTCAGGCCTGGGCGGGGGCCAGAGCCAGTGATCAGGGGGAGATGGGGGTCCCCTGTCCAAGCCTGACACCTCTGTCAGAGGCGTCAGGCCTGGGCAAGGGGCCGATCCTGCGATTGGAGGGTGATGGGGGTCAACGCCTGAGGGCTCCCAGTATGTGAAAGGGGGCAGGCTGGGCTGAGGGACACTCCCCCCCACACACACACACACCCAGGGAGTGTCCCTCAGCCCAGCCTGCCCCCTCTCACATACTGGGAGCCCTCAGGCGTAGACCCCCATCACCCTCTGATCACCTGATCGGCCCCTTGCCCAGGCCTGATGCCTCCGCCAGAGGTGTCAGGCTTGGACAGGGGACCCCCATCTCCCCCTGATCACTGGCTCTGGCCCCCGCCCAGGCCTGAGGCCTCTGGCCCAGGAATCATGCCTGGGCAGGGGACCCCCATCTCCCTCTGATCGCTTGCTCCACCCCCCGCCCAAGCCTGACGCCTCTGACCCAGGCTTCAGGCCTGGGCAAGGGGACCATCATATCCCTCCAATCCCCGGCTCCGCCCCCCACCCAGGCCTGATGCCTCGGCCAGAGGAGTTGACCCTCATCACCCTCCGATCACCAATCACTGGATCGGCCCCTTGACCAGGCCTGAGGCCTCTGGCAGAGGTGTCAGGCCTGGGCAGGGGACCGCCAGCTTCCCGTGGTTGCAGGCTCCGCCCCTGCCCAGGCCTAACGCCTCTGGCCTAGGCGTCCGGCCTGGGCAGCAGGGACCTGCAGCTGCAGCGGCCCCGCGATCGTGGGCTCCGCTTTAGGCCCAGGCAAGGGACCCCTAGCTCCCGGGACTGCCAGCTTCGACCGAGCCCAGCTCCCATCGCTGGCTCCACCCCTACTTCCTGCTATCACTGGCCAGGGCGGCAAAGGCGCCTGATTCTCCGATCATGGCTGGGGGGCAGGGCAAAGGCGGCCCCAGGGCCGCCTTTGCCCTGCCCCCCAGCTCTTAGCTCCCCGCTGGGTTTCTGATCACTGTCAGTGGCAGGGGGCTTCTTCCTGCTTTCCCTTTCGCCTCCCTGCATTGTGCCTACATATGCAAATTAACCGCCATCTTGTTGGCAGTTAACTGCCAATCTTAGTTGGCAGTTAACTGCCAATCATAGTTGGCAGTTAATTTGCATATAGCCCTGATTAGCCAATGAAAAGGGTATCGTCGTACGCCAATTACCATTTTTCTCTTTTATTAGATAGGATATATATACATATATACATGTATATACATATTTTAAAAGACACACTTGGAAGGAAATCAAGAGCCACAGAAATATATGTCTCTCAACATTTATCCCTACATCCACTCCAAATCTCCTTAGATTGCATCCAAATAATGCATTTTCTCTTTCTCTCTTCTTTGGACTAATAATAAGAAATATGATGTCATTCCACAATGTTGAAAAAATTTTAAAACATGGGTTAAAAAGGACGGTGGCCACATTCCACTTTTTAAAGAAAATAGAGGCCCTTATTGCAATGGGTGTAGCTGTGGCCTGTGGCTTCTTAAGGGAGTTCTATGACTGCAATTGCATGGCAGGTGCTACATAAAGAATCTGCTATTAGGGACAGTTTCCTAAGAATAATTGCCGAAGACAGATCCCCTCTGGGCTCACACCAGTATCAGTCCCTGTGCCTAATACGTTTTCTTGCATTACAGCATTATTCTCTCCAGTCTCACTGACTTGTTTCATCACAGCCATAGTCTGAAGGGTTCTGATAAAATCCATTGATTAGTGCAATTTTCATGTCTATCATCAAGGCTGAGTTTGCTATAAGTAAAAGTAAGATGCATATTGAATTTCACACATCTTATATGTTTTGGGGATTCATAATATTTTTCCTTAGCAATGATTCTGTAAACACTTTCCAATACTTTTCATGAGATGCGCCTTGTTTACAAGGAAATACTTGCCCTGGTGGCACGGCATTTGCCAAGTTAACAAATGATTGCTCATCACAATTGAGGCATAACAATACCCTAAAATGCCGTTTTGTTAATTATATTTCTTTTGTGATCAGCATCTAATCCTTACAGTAATATTTTCTTACTAAATCACATTGCTGTGCGTTCAAAATAGTGTTTAAATCTTGTATTTGCATTTATATTTTTCAAGGAGTTATTTCTCATTTTCGAAAGAGTGTTTCAGAATGGTGGAGGTGAAATGAAAAGCAGATTCCGGGCACCCGCATGCACCCGCTCACTGAGCTGCTCAACTTCCATCTCTTTTTTACATTTGGGCTTCACATTGTTTTCATTTTGGGAAAAATTATTTTGCTTAAATAACAACATATAAAACCTCCAAGGCTATCACTTTTACTACTTTTTTTTTACAGATGAAAAACACGAACGGATGAATATAAATATCAGTGAAACTACATTTCACTGCAGCACGTGCTTATTGCAATCAGCCTTCTCTTCCCACATTCAAGTTCAGCACTGCTGCAGGTAGTCAAGCTCTGATGAACCCAGCTTCCTGCTCTTCAAAGTGCTGGCAGGCTAAGAGGAAAAAGCAAGTTAAATATCGCATAGTGAGGCTATTTCATTGTGCTTCTTATCAACTGAGAACTGTAGTGTTGTATGGAGTTTCAATGCTATGTGTTTGGAATAAGATCACAGGTCTTCAGAACAACTGTCTGTATGGTTTCTTGGAAGTCTGATATTGACTATGTTTAAAATGTTTTAAAGGGTATTCTTGGTCACTCCACCTTTATAGTAGCAGTAGATACCTTTATGTTTTAAATATTTTAAATGAACACTACCCTGGCCAAAAGTATTTTTGAAATCAAGGGTTGGGCAAGAAACTGAAAGGGTCTTAGCCAAAAGTATTTCTGCAACCAAACCCCTAAGTAATGAGCCAAAGAAGCAAAGACAACACCAAATATTGTGTGGAATTATTTGGATTTAGTTTAGTTGTTTGCTTATACGGTCCAAAAGGAAAATTCTCTTTAATTAAAACAGCAACAACAACTCTCATTAAGTCATTTATGTGTCCTTTCATCCCTTTACTAAACAGGTATATTGACTACCTCCCATGTGGTAGGTACTGCTTTTGGCCCTGGAGACAGAGCACTGAATAAAACAGATATGATCTCATCCTTCATGTAGCTTACAGGCACATGTGAAAGACACACATGGAAAGCTAAGCACATAAATAAATATAACACTGGAACCATAATAGGTACCATGAGAGAGAATTACAAGGTGCTGTGGAATAACATAACTGTGAACTTAATCAGACTTGGTTAAAGTGGGCAAAGGGTTTGTGGGTCAGGCAAGTCTCCCTGAGGAAGTGACATCTGGCCTGCGGGAGAGTTGGAGTTACCCAGGCAGAGAGAAAGGGCTGTGAGGAGATGGTCAGAAAAGTCTTCCCCCAAGAAGTACTACTGAGAAGCGTTTTGAAAATGAATAAGTGTCTAATAGGACTCCCTTCTAGAATATTCTTTCTTAATTTTACCCTAAAGTTGTCATTAATTTCTTTTTATTGGAACCCTAAGGACTATGGGAGCCATTTCTGTATGTCAACCCTATGTTGGAATACTTTTAGCCTCTTCTCTGCCTTCCTGTCCCTGAAGGAACCCGGTCCCCAGGCATGCTTCCAAAGCTTCAGTCTTTATGTCGTTGTGGCTGTTCTCCCTGGTCCTTTTATGTATGGAGTAAGTCTCTGAGCAATAACTTCATCCTCAAGTTTCCTTCCAAGAACTGGGCAATTAACAAGATGATACCAAAATGCACAAGATTGGAAATAACTAAAGGAAGTTGCTAACTTCTGATTGATAGTTAGGAGTTTGGAGTTAAACAAGGACATCCATGATGTGAATAGGCTGTGTCTCTCTAGCAACAAACTGTTCTCGCCCAGGAGTTGTGCCAAGCCAGTTGCCCAAAGAACATGCCCATTTCCCATCCCTGCCTCCCAGCCAACTAGGACTGTCTGTGTGCTGGAGGAAATGGCATCCTCTCCCCACCTCCGAACACCAGAAATTTTCCATCCAGGATAAATAACACTGTTCTAGTTAGAATTAGTTCTGGTCAGTTGGCAGGAAACTTTTTATTTCAAGGAAATAGACAGAAGGTCCACACAGTGGGACCTCACTAACTATAAAGCACACATGTACCCTTACATGCACACTCCATTCTGTGAGGTGGGGCTGGAGGCAGCATGGTACCATCAGATCAGGGACTATTTAAACTGGAAGGGTTCTCAGAGATTGCTCAGTACAAGTCTCACACTTTATAGAGGGCAAATGGAGACCCTAGGAAAGAGACTGGCCAATGGTCACACAAAGGATGGTGGCAAAGCCAGCGTTCAAGTGCCGATTTCTCTCCCGAGCCCTTTCCGTCACCCCAGGGTAGCAGTATAAATGGAAAAAATGTTTAATGTGAGGGAATTTGGAATATTTACAAATCTGGCAGGATGGTTCCTGAAGAATCCTGGAGCTTGATAGCAACTGGGGCAAGGAAGGAAAGACACTGAGGAGAGGCAACCGAAAAACTGAAAAGGGTACAAGACAGAGAGATGGGGAATGTCTGGAAATGAAGTCACAAGTCCCCCCAAGCCTTACACTGCTGCCTTCTAAGCTTTCCTGCCCATCTTACCAGGGAGAGGGGTGCTCTCTAATTGGACCATGTTCCTCCAGGGTCAGAATATGTACCAGGTGTGAGAGGAAGCTGTATGTGGAGCCAGGCCACCTCCTCTTTCTGGGCTCTTCTCCTGATTTAGTCACCTGCCAAGTTCCCAGCTGCCCTTCCGCTTCCCAGAGATGTGCACACGCACTCCGACAACCAAATGTCTACATCCTCCAAGACAGAGTCAGACAATTTCTTTAACTCCGGGGTCCTGATCTTCACCTCGCAACAGAGAAGGCAATCTGATTGATATGCTTTCATGAAAACCAAGAATAGCTTAAAGTGACAATCCACTGAGAACTATTAGAAGAGCAAACAAAAGAAGTGAGTCCATGATGGAAGAAGTTCAGGATCATGATAGTTGCTAAGAGGAGCGTAACAAAGGAAGGGGGCTAGCCTTCCTAGAGGGCCTCAGATTATACCACGAAGGGAAGAAAGCTAACATGGTATGTTATATACTATGTAATATATACCATGGTAGATGGTATATATTATTACAAACATTGTCCACTTGAATGTATTTAAAAAAAAAAAAACCCTGAAATTCAGGGATGTTCAGTAATAAGTCCAAGATCACACAGTAGAAAGATGGAATTTGAGCCCATGACTCACTGATGTTAAGTCCCATTACTACCCACTAGCCTTCATTCTAAGCACCATGAGAGAAATCAATTTTGCCTTTTGCCCATTATTGTATCTCTAACAATTAGCACAATGCCTGGCAGATAACAGGTTTTCAATGAATAATGATGAATGAATAAACATAAATAAATGAGTGAGCAATTAAGCTGGCCTTCAGTGAATTAATTGATTCAGTAATTGTTTCATAAGTACTATAAAGTGGGGCTCCATGCTGCATTCTTTGGTCAAGAATAAAATAAAATATGGCTTCTGCCTCCAAGAAGCTTATAGTGTGATCACCCAAAGGCATGAATACACTCATGCCATAAAGAAAAACACTGACAAATTTCACAATAAAAAAATGCCCCAAACTTCTACATAGCGAGAGATTATATCAATTAAGTTAAACAACCAAGTGGGAAAATACTGTTATATGTAAAACTTAGAGAGTTAACATATATAATATATAAATAAATTATATAAATCAATAAATCCATGGCAATTCACCGAGGAAGAAACAAAAATACCCAACTGCTGTGGATGAGGGAGAGGGAGAATGGTTACAATAGTTTGCATTTTATTTAATTGAGTACATGACTTTACTTCTCCACCTTTTGAAGCTAGGCTTGGCCATTGGACTATCCTTTATTAATGAAACATTAGCAAATGTGACACAAATGGGGGCTTTAAAAGTGCTTTCCCACTGGATTTGCCTTCTTGCTGTTCTTTGGAATCCTGAAACCACCATGAGAAAAGCCTGCAATACATACTAGAGGATGAGAGACCAAATGGAGTAGACACAGCCATTCCAGCTGAGGTCCAACAGGCCAACTGTCAGATGTGTGAGTAACCCATACTAGACCATCCAGCTCCAGCCTAGCCATGAGCTGACCACACAGATCAGCCAATCTAGGCTGGACCAAAGAACTTTCAGCTGAGCTACAAAACCATCTATATATATAAAAGTCTAAGTGACCGGCCAACTGGCCAACCAGCCAACCAGTAGCTATGATGTGCACTGACCACCAGGGAGCCAGATGCTCAATGCAGGATTGGAAACCACAGGCATGGAAACATGGAATAGACTGATGAATCTCAGAAGGAAGAGGGGGGAGGGCGAGAAGAGATTAACCAAAGATCTTATATGCATACTAGAGGCCCGGTGCATAGATTCGTGCACGGTGGGGTCCCTTGGCCTGGCCGACAGGGATCAGGCCAAAACCAGCTCTCCAACATCCCCTGAGGGGTCCCAGATTGCAAGAGGGCGCAGGCCAGACTGTGGGAACCCATCTGTGCACGAATCTGTGCACTAGGCTTCTAGTAAGATATAATATATGTTTGTTGTTTTACCATTGTTTTGGATGATTTGTTACTAAGCAAAAGCTAACTGATAGCCCTAGCTGGGTTGGCTCAATGGATAGAGCATCGGCCCATGGACTGAAGGGTCCCAGGTTTGATTCTGGTCAATGGCATGTACCTCAGTTGCAGGCTCCTCCCTGGCCCTGGTCCTGGTCGGAGATCATGCAGGAGGCAACCAATCCATGTGTCTCTCTTACATCGATGTTTCTATCTGTCTTTCCCTCTCTCTTCCATTCTCTCTGAAAATCAATGGAAAAAATATCCTCAAGTGAGGATTAAGAAAAAAAAATCTAACTGATACATTAGTAAGCATATGAAAAGGTAATTAACCTAACTACAAATCCCAAAATACAAATTAAATAGACATCTCAGTATTTGTCTATCAAATTGGCAAAAATAGAGAGGGTCATAATATCTATTGCTGGCAGATATGTGAAACAGCCAAATTGCTATTTGTAAAACTTAGAGTTATTCTGTATAAGCTATAAATAAATTTTATAAATCAATTATTAGTGGCAGTTCACAGAGGAAGAAATACAAATGGTCAACTGTAGTAGATTAAAAGCAAATGTTCACAATATTTGTTGGAGATGCATTTATAGGACGTGTTTGCAATATCTACAGTAATTATGAAGTTACATAAAATCTAGCCTTAATCCATCACTTATTATACATTGGGCACTGCCTCAAGTGTGTTACACATAATAACTCACTCAATACTCATAACAACCTTATGGAATAGGTACCACAACTACCAAGGCAAAGAGAGGTTGAGCACTTGGGCGTTGTCACATAGATAATTAGTAACAGACTGAGGTTCTAATTTAGGCAGACTTTTTTAAACCCATTCTTTTAACAAATAAATTATTACTGATGTTATACCAATTCATATCAAGCACATATCTTCCAATAATTGAGTGAAGAAAGTTGGTCTTTTCTGCAAATGATACTGGACCTCCATATGCAAAAACAAAATGAATCCTGAAATAAAACCTCCTACCTTATACAAAAATTAACTGAAAATCAATCATGTAAAATGTTAAAATATAAAACTTTTGGAATATAAGAGAACAGTTTTCATAATGTTGAGGTTCTCACCTATGACATCAAAGTGTACATAAAGAAAAAGTATTGGTAAATTATATTTTATCAAAATTTTAAACCTTGATCTATGAAAGATACTGTTAAAATTAAAATACAAACTACAGACTGGGAGTAAATATTTTCAAATCACATATGTGAAAACTTGTATTCTACAAATATTAAAAAAAAAACTTCAGAACTCAACAGTAAGAAAAACAACTCAATTATTTTAAATGTACAAAAGAGTTGAGATAGTTCACCAGAGACACATATATAGATGGCAAATAAGCACACAGAAAAATGATCAACATCATTAGCCACTAGGAGAATCCTAATTAAAACCACATGAGTTACCACTACAGCAGTCGCACACCAACCCGATCTCAGTGGTACCTCTGGCTAATGACATTGCCAGGCTTAGGCATCGGGATGGATGAGGAAAACTGTGATGTTCACTTATTGCTCTACAGACCTAGTATTGGATTTATTTTATAATTTTAAAATTTTAAATTTTAGAACAGCATATACAACTAATCCACCTAATGGCAGCATTCTAATTAATGACTGACATGTCCATCTCCTTCCCTAGACAGAAGCTCCCTGAAGAAAAGGCTCGGCCTTGTTCATCTTCAACTCCTCAGCTCCAAGCACCATGTCTGATAGACTGTGCATGTGGCCACTATGCTTAAGTTGAACTGAAGGAATTCAACAGTCATTGAAAGTAATATGCCTTAAGCCCAGGTGACTGTTTGGTGAATTACTAATCGCCTGGTGCCATCAAGGCAACAGTGGCTTAGTTACGAGCTTCGGTCTTGAAGTTCTGTCTCCCTTTCCTCATCCGTAAAATGAGGGAATAACATCTAAGTCATGGACTTGTGTATGAGGCACTATTTGAATGACCTCAGCATGGAGCCAGGTGGATGAAGTGAATCTATGTGACAGTGGTCTGCATCCGCCCCAGAGGATGGGTGGTTCTGAAGTCGTCCTGGAGCTAAGGCACCCACAGAAGGAAGAACTGCCGATGGCTTTGTGTCCTGCTCTGTGCCTACCCGCCCTCACACTTCAAACCCACATGGGCAGGAAACAGGCCCACCTCCAGGTAAGGGAGAGTCCCTGTTTCCTTCCGAGGTCCTTTGATTTCTCCCCCTCTCTTTCAGGACTGACCTCGACAGGAAACCTGCCCCTGCACATGCACTGACTCTGGAAGAGCAGTTTCACAGCAGCGTGGTGGAGGGCCGGCAGCCTTGGGGGTTAAGGGTTCCTCAGAGATGATCATAAGCCCTTGCTCCACAGGCCTTTGCCAGCTGACCCTCAAGGGGACCTCATACCTACCCCAAAGCTGACCCCCATCCTGCCCCATCCCTGCCGCATGTGTCACTGGGCCAGAACCCTTCCTCACACTGTCATCATCTATATATATATATAAAAACCCAAGTGACCATTATAACCGAATTACCAGAACAACTGGTTGACCAGTCGCTATGATGCACACTCACCACCAAGGGGCAGTGCACTCCCACAGCCAACCTCCCATGGCTCCTCCTCCTCCCCCCACCATTTTCCCCCCCATCAGCCCTGATCATCAGGGGTAGGCAGGCCAACCTCTATAGTTCCTCCCCCTGGCCGGCAGGCCCCCCAATGGCCCGGATCGGCTGCAGGGTCAGCCGGTCAACCTCCCAGAGTTGCTTCCCATAGCCGGCCAGCCCTACCATAGGCCTCAATTGCCAGCCAGGCCGAAGGACTCCACCCATGCACAAACTCATGCACCGGGCCTCTAGTTGTCTATAAAAGCACAGTTCTTACACTTTGCTGCTCTTTGCTCTGAAATAGGACAGTAGCTGCTCAGAAGCAACAGCCCCTCTGGCTCACCACTGGGATTACGCTCTTAACTTTGTAGCAGAAGAGGCCTCGCATCAATTCCTTGCGCACAATTCTGGAACCTGTTGTCCTCCAGGCCTCATGTGCTCTATTTCCATGATTAGAAACCACCCATTTGGAAAACAATTGTCTGGCCATATTCCCTCCCCTGTGTTTAAAAAAATTCTGTATACTTACTTCCAAAGTACAGATACATTTGGCAGGTGGAATTCCAACTACACCTTATGTCAGTTTCCCAGTTTCCCCCATCAAACTGCAGACCTGAGTGTCCCAAGAGGAGCTAATCCATGTGTCCTTGTTAGGAAAGGGTTCTTGAGAAACCCTGAGTGCCATCGTTACTGTAATCCCTTTGGGCCCTTGCCAGGCCCCACACTCATTCCAGTGGCAATGACCTCATTCCCAACATGTTGGGAGCTTTTCCTAAGGAAGTGTCCTCAGAATGTCTGCATGAGCTATCCTCCATCTCACATTGTCCTCCTCCCACGCTTCTTTGTCCATGTTCATTCAACTGGCTCACTCTCACACACCCTGAGAAGCCTCCCAGGTGCCACAGGTCAGGGGCTGTGTCCGACGGACTGGACTGCAGAGATGTGGTACCTAGAAGGTATGGCAGTGGAACCGGCCGTGATCCTACGTACAGCAGCTGCTGGGCAGTTTATCACTCCAGGGGCTTATGAGAGCAACTGCTCCTTTATCATCCCAAGTAGTCAGTGTAAGATTTACTCAGACTCATCGGCAGCAAGGAAACAGCGCCTGTCTGGGCCGTCACTTGAGGGAAAGCAGTCCAAAAACATGAGAGCCAGGAGGCAATTTCATTCAATGTTTGAGACAGTCTGGGCAGGGGCCAGGTCCACTTTTAAGTCAAATTTAGTACACAGATTTAACAGTCGCACAGTCTCAGTTTCAAGGCCAGGCTATTCTTGGGTTTTCCTCTACATTTTGATGAGATGTACCCCTCTCTCTCTGCGCTCCAAACTCCTCCACCCAGCCCTGGGGTCCAGGGAGGCTGTCCATGTCCACTCAGGTTCAGCTAATAGACGCCCCAGGAGATAAGGTGGGAGGAGGGTGTAGACAGGGTTTTTATTCTCCTAGCTCCCTCCCTGCTGCACCGTATATAGAAGCCATGGGCTGGTGGTAGTCCTTTCCTGTCACTGCCCTATTTGGGTTTGATAACTGCTCCTTCCCCTGCACCTTCAGATCCATGCTCATTTCAAGCAATGCTCATTTTCTAGTTGATCCCCTTATGTAAGTAACATATGTACTGATGTCTGACAACTAAAAATAGATAAAATCACACTTTCTGTGGCTTGCCAGGCAGATGGGAGCCCAGCTCTGTACCTACTCTCCCAACCCTGAAGCAGTCCCTTGGGCATCTCCCTAGAGCTGCTGTTTCTATAAAGAAGCACCGTTTGCAAATCACTACCAACAGGTATTTGCTAGTTCTGTTTTTCAGTAGCAGTGTCAATTACACATGAATAAATTATTAGTTGTCATATAATAGCTACAACTTATTAATATCTACTACCTTCCAGATGCTTTACATGCATTGTTTTATTTAATCTTACAACAACCATATGAATTAGTCATTTCTATCTCCATATCACAGATGAGGAAACTGATTGAGACAAAATAAGCAACAGCGATGACTAAATGGGACCTTAAATGTAAAACATCCGGGACAGTGCTCAAATTCATCGTAGCTCTTCCTTTTCCCTGACCGAGAGCTGGCACGTTCGATCCTCTGTGTGCATTGTTTCACTGGGTATCCATTTACCTTAGGACTCTGGTCATCCCACTAGCAATGCATGAGTCCTCGATGTGTAACACCATGAATCTAAAATAGCAGCTTTCTCTTGGATCCAATTTCCCATCCACCCTCCTTGCCAAAACTCAGCAAGTGGCCATGGCTTTAGCCCAGAGACTATGGCCTGACCAGTACTACGGAAGACCCCATTTCCGCTTTCCCAGTGATCTCACCCACTCCCAGGACTTCATTATCACCTGTTTCAAATCTGGGTCTCTAGTTCCACCCTCTTCCCAGCCATAAACACGCATTATAAACATGCCCACTGGACACCTACATAAACATCTCAAATGCTGTATGTCTAGAGTGCACTCAGCATCGTCTCTTAATCATCCCTTTCTCATCTCTTAAACCTTCACCTTTTCAATAACAGAAGGTTAAAATCTCCGAGTTACTGTCAACAACTCCCTCTCCCTCACTATTTATCCCCATATTCGGCCCATTCTAGTCCTGTACCATCGTATTCAACTCCTTTTCACACCCTCATTTTCTCTCACTAGAACAACTGCAGAACGTTCGTGCCTGTAGTTTCTTTAGCCCCCAGCTCTACGCAGCCTTTCCTTCCCTGGCATTGCTGACGTGGTCCCTCTGCCGAGGCCGCCCTTCCTTATACTGTATGTGTTTATCTATCCTCGTCTAATATCTTCCAAGATTCAGCTCAAATCTCAATGATAACAGGAATTTGTGTTTAATTATTTTTGCACAATTCAAAAATAAACTCACATTTGCACAATTCAAATTTGCAGTCTCTCATACTGAAAATGCAAACCCACTACATTTGTGTTTTTTGTTGTTTTTTTAATCCTCACCTGAGGATATTTTTTCCATTGATTTTGTAGAGAGAGTGGAAGAGAGGGGGAAAGACAGAGTGAAACCTCAATGTGAGAGAAACACATCGATTGGTTGCCTCCTGCACGAGCCCTGACCAGGGCCCGGGCCGGGGAGAAGCCTGAAACTGAGTTATGTGCCCTTGACCAGAATCTAACCCAGAACCTTTCGGTCTGCAGGCTGATGCACTCTCCTCTGAGCCAAACCAGGTAGGGCTGCACTTGTTTTTGAACTAAAGAAAACAAAGGACTTTAAGACATATCAAATGTGAGGTCATACTGAAGTAACATCATGAAATGCAAATATATCCTCTTAATACTGAAGTCAATATCTCAGATTTAAATTGTCATCTGACTCACATCTTTAGGATAGCCTCTCCCAACTTCCCACTGAAAACAAAACAAACAAACAAACAAATGAAAAACTGTAACTACTGTGCCAATCAATCTACCATCAGCATCTAATAACCACAAAGACCAAAGGAATTGGACAGGAAAAAAATGAATTTTCATTATTAAAATATTTTAATGTCAACAATTTCTCTTAATTGAAAATGTGTTCTATAAAAAGTAACTTGGATTTCATATTCTATAGTAAGGTAGCAAAGACTTAGAAATCTAAAGAAGAATGGGAGAAGGTTAATGTGCCCTGAGTTCCTCACTGGTACATGGATACTCAAAATATGATTTCACTATTTATTATTATAATCAGAGAAGTATGGGTTAAAAAGTGTTTTTAAAAAACATAAGGATAGCCCTGGCCAGGTGGCACAGTTAGCTGGAGGGCACATACCCAGGTTGTGTGTACAGAAAGCAACTAATCAATGTTGTCTCCTCTCTCACATCAATGTCTGTCTGTCTCTCTCTCCCCCTTCCTCTCTCTTTAAAATTAATAAAATTTAAAAAACCATATACTCAGGCGAGTATATGGTTGTTTTTAAAAAACCTTTATTTACTTATTTATTAATAAAATAAAAAAATAGGATGTATACATAAAGAATAAAAAAGATAAAAATATAAGCCAAGTAAGCAAAAGGCAGGAAAAAATTAAAAACTAAAAGGAAGCAGTAGGAACATTTTTTTAAAATCAAAGCATAAAACAGTATGATAAGTTTAAACATATTTTTTATGATTTGAAGATAAATGTTTAAAATCACCTATAGAATAACAAATACTCTCAGAAAAAATTAAAACTTCCAAGTTAATTAATGCTTATGGGAGACTTCAAACAAAATCACAAAATCTTAAAAAACAGAGATATGGGCAAAGAATTTATCAAGAAATAAAAAGAAAAAAAGAATGAAGAAAAAGAAAACAAAAGTGACATTATTGATTTCAGACAAAGTGGAATTCAGGATAGAAGTCATGAAATGGAACAAAGCTGATCAATTCTGTTAATAGAAAATAAATTCTACCATGAAAGAATAGTGGTTATGCATCATTGTGTTCCAATCATAGAGAATCAAATATATTTGTAAAATTGGTCAAAGCAAAAAGACTTTGAGGAACCACAATAGTTGTTAGGGATATCATCATATCTCTCTCAAATTTTGAATGATATAGACTAAAAATCAAACAGAATTTAATAAGATTATACATATTATATATTATCTATGAAATATGTATATATGTATCTATGTATCTTTTAGGTGTATATATAATGTTATATCTTAACATGTAATTCTCCCCCCCCACTTCATTCATACAATATTTAATAAAATTTAGTATACCCAATGCAGCAACGTATTTAATAAGAGTCAGGGTTTTAAAAATCAGTGGGTAAGGTAAAAATTGTGTATAGACAAAACTACCATATTTTTAATTTTTTTATTGATTTTAGAGAGAGGAAGGGAGAGAAAAAGAGAGAAACATCAATGATGAGAGAGAATCATTGATTGGCTGCCTCCCACAGGACCCCTACTGGGGATCGAGCCTGCAACCTGGGCATGTGCACTGACCTGGAATTGAACTGTGACCTCCCTGGTTCACGGGTCGATGTTCAACCACTGAGCCACACCGGCCAGGCTAGACAAAACTACTGTTGACAATCCTTTTAATCACCCATAAAGGATCATGTGGAATTATATCATTTATCCACAAATGTAACAGCTAGGTTTTGCTCCAGCCCTGGAGTAGATCCATGTTGCTTTGGGTGAGAACCAGATCAAGTACAGTAGCCCACTGCCCCACCCCAACCCCAACCGATGGTTTTGCTTTCCATGGTTTCAGTTACTCATGATTAACCATGGTCTAAAACATTAAGTGGAAAATCCCAGAAATAAACAATTCTTAATATTAGATTGTGTGCCACTCTGAGTAGTGTGATGAAATCTCACGCTATCCCACTCCAGCCCACCTGGATGTGAACTATCTCTTTGTCCAGCATACCCACACTGGATACACTACACACCTGCTAGTCACTTAGAAGCCATCTCGGGTGTCAGACTGACTGTTGCAGTACAGCAGCACTTATGTTAAAGTAACCTAACCATTATTTTACTTAATAATGATCCCAGGGGAAGCCAGCGAGACAGAGAAAGCTGCCACTTGAACAAACAGACGTGACTAATATTCAACGTGAAGTTTGCATTGCCACAGCATAGATTCCATCTTGTCTCAACTCACCTGCTCAGTGTGTTAGGCTTGCAAAAAATCTGTGTGTCTCCGTGTTTACGATTGTGTCTTTGTGTCTGTCTGTGCCTGTGGGCCTGTCTGTGTGTAGAGATATTGGTATCATTCTCATTTTTAATTGACGTCAAAGGCTGAGCTGAATGTCTAGGTTGACGCCGAGTTAACAGAGACCACACAGGCAGGAGTGAGCAAGGGAGTGTCTAAGTTGAATAAAATCAAAACTTCGCTCAGCACTCAGTGTGGGTCGGACCCGTGAGAATGTGAGTGCCCTGGGAATTCCCAGGGGAAACCTGGAGGAGGACATTAGAATTCCACAGGGAGGGATAGCAAATTCAATCTTATCTGGAAAATGTTAACAGTGGCTATCTCTGGTTGGCGATATTGTACACACAGAATAAAAAGATAAACATTGAAAAGTTGAATTCTTGGGAAGGGAAGCAAGCGGCTTGTGCTGTGCACACTGAGCTTTGGGTTTACAGCAGCGCCTTTCATCGTGGCGATGTGTCCAAACATCGGAGTCTGCAGGTGCCCAGCTGGGGCTGTGCCTGTCCCAGACCAGGTTGCACCCTGGAAGGCCGGCAAGCTTAGTGAGCATAGCAGATGCAGTGTGTGGCCAGGGGCTGGGGAACCAAGTCACCGGGGTCGACATCCCAGGCCTGCCACGCATTATCTGTGTAATACAGGGCCCTAACAGGTTACTTAGCCTTCGGTGCCTCAGCCTGGCCATCTGGAAAGTGGAGGTGATGATACCAACCTCTAAGCATTTCCCTGAGATGGATGAATGTATAGATCTACAGTCATATGAAAAAATATTTTGTGAATTTTATGAATGGTGTGTTGAGAGTTTGGGGCAAATAAAAAGCCAATAAACAGTGATGATGATGCTTTATGATTCCCTAAAGATCTGAGACTCATGAAGAGAAAAAGGGGTTGCTCCCCTATAAAATCATCACAACTAGCCTGTCCTGAGATGTGACCCTGTGTGCAGAGTTTATCACAGAGAAATGCTGACATTCTTGTAGAATTTCCGTCAGACCCATAGAAAATGAGGTCGAGAGAGCGAACTAATAATGAACATTGCCCAGCACAATAATGGTGCGGCAGGACCAGGGTCCTTTTAAACGTTTCTTTCACATGCTTCCTGTCCCTTTGTTTCATGTTATAAGAGCCCAGAGAAGCAACACAAACATGGGCAAGAAATGAGCCCAGCCGGCATGCGTGTTTCTGAAAGCACAGAGGTGGGTTCCCTCTGAGGCCGGGCGCTCTGGGCTGTGTTGCTAAAGCTTCACTCTCTTAGCCTGTCAGGTCTTCAGATGGACTTGACTTCTAGGAGGGGCTGTGAAGTTTTAATTGGCAGTTTCCCTCTCAGGGTGACACACATTTATAGTCTACGGCAGCAATTTTCAACCTGTGTGCCATAAGAATTTCTTTTCTTTTTTTAATTTTTGATTTTATTTTTGATTTAAATTAAATTTATTCGGGTGACATTAATATGATCATACAGGTTTCAGGTGTGGGTTTGTATGTTACAAGATTTGTAAATTGCACCAGGTGCCCACCACCCAAAGTCAAGATGTACCGCATCTTCTTTATCCAGTCCTCTATCACAGGACACTTTGGTTATTTCCATGTCTTGTCCACTGTGAATGCTACAATGAACATAGGGGTGCATATGTCTTTGAGAATGCATATCTTCAATTTTGGGGGGGGGTATATACCCGGGAGTGGGATTGCTGGATCGTATGGTAGCTCTATTCCTAATTTTTTGAGGAATCACCAGACTGTTTTCCATAGTGGTTGTACCAGTCTAAATCCACCAGCAGTGAATGAGCGTTGCCCTTCCTCCATAGCCTCTTCAACACTTGTCATTACTCTTCTTGTTAATAATAGTGATTCTAACAGGTGGGAGGTGGTATCTCATTGTAGTTTTGATTTGAATTTCCCTAATTTCTTGTGAGACTGAACATTTTTTCATATGTCTATTGACTATTTGTATGTCTTCTTGGGAGAGGTGTCTGTTCAGGTCTTCTGCCCATTTTTTGATTGAGTTGTTTGGTTTTTTGGTGATGCATTTTATAAGTTCTTTATATATTTTGGAAACTAAACCTTTGTCAGAGCTACTGTTTGCAAATATCATCTCCTATTTGGTTGGCTGCCTCTTTGTTTTGTTGTCAATTTATTTTGCTGTGCAGAAGCTTTTTAGTTTAATATAATCACATTCATTTCTTTTTGCCTTTACTCCCCTTGCCTCTAGGGTCAAGTTCATAAAATGTTTTCTATGACCAAGTTCCATAGATACAAGTTTTGTATCTGTGTTTTCCTCTGTGTAACTTATTGTTTTGGGTATTACATTTAGATCTTTGATCCATTTTGAATTAAGGCAAGAAAAAGAAATAAAAAGCCAAATAGGGAAGAAAGAAGTAAAACTATCACTCTTTGTGACATGATTCTGTATATAGAAAAACCTACAGACTCCACCAAAAAACTACAGTAGGTCCTCAGGTTACGTCAGAGATCCATTCCTACAGTGTGATGTAACGCAATTTTCATCATAAGTCGAAACCCACCTACATAAGCACCTATATAAGCACCTACGTCACTCACATGGAGCACATACACAGCAGTAATGAAATGAAACAGTAAAAATATTTAAAAGAAAGATAATTCCTGACCTTTACTTGTGGTAAATAAATAATAAAAAACATAAAGCATATATGTATATACGTCGAAATGACGGAACTTTTTTTAATAAATACTGTAAATGGGAGATGGCGATGTAACCATGAAATGATGTGTCAAGTCCGACATAACCCAAGGACAGCCTTACTAGAAACAATAAACAAATACAGTTCAGTTGCAGGATACAAAACCAATGTACAAAAATCCATTACTTTCCTGTATACTATCAATAAAACGTCAGAAAAAGAAATGGAAAAAAAATTCCTTTTGTAATTGCAACCAAAAGAATGAAATACTGAGGAATAAGCTTAACAAAGACTGAGAAAGACCTATATACTGAAAACTACAAAGCATTATTAAAAGAGATTCAAAAAGAAATAACAGAATGGAAAAATATACCATGTTCATGGATTGGAAGAATCAACATAGTTAAAATTATATTACCCAAAGAAATATACAAATGTAATGCAATCTCCTTCAAAATACCAATGTCTTTTTTAAATTCTTTATTGTTTAAAGTATTACATATAGTATTATATATGTCTCTTTTCTTCCCCATTGACCTCTCCCTGGCCATGCTCACCCCTTAGCACATGCCCCTGGTGTCTATGTCATTGGTTATGCTCATATGCATGCATATAAGTCCTTTGGTTGATCTCTTACCTGCCCCTCTACCCTCTCCTGTCTTCCCTTTGAAGTTTGATGGTCTGTTTGATGCTTCTCTGTCTCTGGCTCTATTTTTGTTCATCAGTTTATGTTTCATTAAATTCCACAAATAAGTGAGGTCATGTGATATTTATCTTTCTCTGACTGGCTTATTTTGCTTAGCATAATGCTCTCTGTGTCATTTTTTAAAGAAATAGAATCATCAGATTTGTATGAAACCACAAAAGACCCTGAAGAGCCAAAGCAATCTTGAAAAAAAATAAAAAATCTGGAGGTATCATGCTACCTGAATTTCAAATTATACTACAGAGCTATGGTAATCAAAACAGCATGGTATTGGCAGAGAAACAGACACAGCGTTCAGTGGGACAGAATAGAGAGCCCAGATATAAAACCACATGTATATGGGCAGATGTTTGACAAAGGAGCAAAGATAAGACTATTTTTACTTAAATGTGCTGGGAAACTGGAAAGCCACATGCAGAAGAATGAAACTGGATTATAACTTGTCCCTGTGTACAAAAATTAATTCAAAAGAATTTCTAAAACATGCAATACCTGACTTTTTTGTCAGGGGCACTGACTGCTTTTCCCTTAGATTAACAAATTAAAAAATGACAACAGCCAACACAACAATAGCCCTCTGGTGTGAATGAATCAAAATTATACCTATTTTTCTTGTCAGATAGGCCAAAAACATATATTTTTGGTGAGCTGCAAAATTTTAATAATTAGCTTTTGTGTGCCATGAGATGAAAAGGTTTAAAAATTGCTGGTCTAAGGTCATAATTGGAGAACAAGATTATCATGTGCTCTACAAACTGAAGTCCAGAATCCCTGGACTCAGAATTTTTGAATATGACTAATCAGCCAGAGGCCTGCTTTTCAAACAGAATTTTTCATACTACTAATTTTGGCTCCTAAAGGTGTTAAAACTAGGTTACATTGACTTCAGTGATAAGACCGTATAATGTACTCAAAGAAAGCCAAAATTTTGCTCTATTCTGTGTGCTTGAAATTAAAACCTAATGGCTGATACATGTGTGGCTAGCTTCAAAATTGTAATGTTTGAAAGGAGCAATACTCAAATGTCAACTTAGAAGAAAATAACTGCACAAGTTCAGTTGATTCCCCAAGCACCTATAGAACTTCAGGTTTGCAGGCAGTAAATCTCAAAGTAAATGTCTATATTTATATGTTATATATTTATATACAACTAGGGGCCCGATGCACGAAATTTGTGCACTGGGTGTGGGGCGGGGGGGAGTGTCCCTCAGCCCAGCCTGCCCCCTCTCACATACTGGGAGCCCTCAGGCGTTGACCCCCATCACCCTCCAATCGCAGGATCGGCCCCTTGCCCAGGCCGGACGCCTCTGGCTGAGGCGTCCGGCCCGGGCAGCGGGGACCTGCAGCTGCAGCGGCCCCACGATCGTGGGCTCCACTTTAGGCCCAGGCAAGGGACCCCTAGCTCTTGGGACTGCCAGCTTCGACCGTGCCCAGCTCCCATAGCTGGCTCCACCCCTACTTCCTGCTATCACTGGCCAGGGCGGCAAAGGCACCTGATTCTCTGATCATGGCTGGGGGGCAGGGCAAAGGCGGCCCCAGGGCCACCTTTGCCCTGCCCCCCAGCTCTTAGCTCCCCCCTGGGTTTCCGATCACTGTCAGTGGCAGGGGGCTTCTTCCTGCTTTCCCTTTCGCCTCCCTGCATTATGCCTACATATGCAAATTAACCGCCATCTTGTTGGCAGTTAATTTGCATATAGCCCTGATTAGCCAATGAAAAGGGTAGCTCATACACCAATTACCATTTTTCTCTTTTATTAGTGTTGATTAAGAAGTATGTCTAGTTAACTCTGGTGACTGAATTTTTAAAATATTTTTTCTGTGTATTCACGTTTTTCTACATGAACATAAAATTATTTTTGCAACCAGAGAAATATACTAAAGCACACAAATGCCATAATTTGAAATAATGACCCAGAGCTCCAATTCATATAGTAGTTTCCAACTTTAAAAACCAACCAAATACTGTGAAAGAAACATTTCTCACTGTCGCTCTGAGTCTTACTTCAGGAGGCCACCCGAATGTTCTAATAAATATGTCTAAGGAAGAGATTGTATCTGCAATCTCTTTATTTTCTGTAACAACAGTGCATAAATTAATATGTTAACAGTCAAAAACATTTTATGTACCCAAAATTACACAGTAGTCCTGGTAAATGTGGGTCCTTTTATATTTATTTTTATCCTGTTAGGTGATAACAATTTAAGAATTAAAATAATCATCAAAAAGTATCTCTAAAACCACAAAATAATACTATATGTAATGGTCTATTTAGAATAACCAGAATATAAATTATCTTAAAATGTATCTCCTTATCATGAAATCCTTCTTTAAACACCAGACCATGCCTATCCAAACACAGTGAGAAGTGAGAAATTTTACCTTGCATTGCCAAATTTCTCTCTAAAAAGCTATAGTGTATGAGGTATGTGACTGAACATTTTATTAACCCCGGCCATGCATTACTGAGTATCCTCACTTGTTTTTTAATAATTGCTGGTTTGATACAGAAAAATAGCCCCTTATTTTGATTTGATTTTAATGAAGAGAGTGAACTTTTTCACACGCTTATTAGCCACCTGTATTTCCTCCTTTTGTGCATTATTTGTTCCTCTCTTTTTCTACTGAGATTTTGATTTTTTTCCTGCCATCTCAATGAGCTTCTTTCAGAAAATACTTTAATCTCTTACATGCTATATTTATTGTAACACTTTCTCATTTGTTCTTTGCCTTTTAATTTTGCTTATTGTTGGATTAAGAGTTTAAATATTTATGTAACTAAGTGTATTGATTTTTATTTTGTGCTTTCTTCCATTGTTTTTAAACTTAAAAAGCCCTTCTCCATATGAAAAGTCAATAAATATTCACTTCCATCTTCTTTTGATGGTTTAAATGTTTACATTTACTCTTTAATCCACTTGCAATTTATGTTAGTATGAGGTAACAAATAGGCTTTTCAAACAATTCTCTTTTTTTCAAACAGAAAAATAACTTTTCCTAGAACTATTGTTCCTTTCCCTACTGATTTGTATCCTTTATGGGATATTAAGATTTTATATAAACTCCAGTCTGCTTCTGGACTTTCTAGTCCGTTGACCTGTGTGTCCATACCCTTGGACTGTCCCCCACCGTGTTACATCATTGTCTCTGTACTCAGATCTAGTAGAGCTGGTCCTAAGACGTTACTGTTTTATTCCCAGAATTTTCTTTGCTATTCCTCCTGCTTATTCTCCAAGATAAAATTCATAATGATTTGTTAAGTTTCAAAACCATTTGGGGATTTTTCTAAGAATTATTAGGAAAACTGTTTAGAACTTAATGTGATGAAAATTGTAAAACCTTGCTGTGAAATATATAAGAAAACTCAATGATTGATATTACACATCAGCTTGTGGAGGAAAACATTAGAGATGCCTCTTTCCCCAAAATCATCAATTTAGCAGAAATCTATTCATTTATCAAATATTTAGTGTGGCTAGGACCTGGACTTGGCTCTGTAAAAACTGCAGAAACCATGGGGCAGGGGTCCTCAAACTACGGCCAGCGGGCCACATGCAGCCCGCCGAAAACATTTATCCGGCCCGCCGGGTGTTTTTGCCGCCGCTGTGTGCATAGGAATTTGTTCATAGTTCTTTTTTAAACTATAGTCCGGCCCTCCAACGGTCTGAGGGGCAGTAAACTGGCCCCCTGTTTAAAAAGTTTGAGGACCCCTGCCATGGGGCATGCATCCAAGATGAGAAAATACTGATTCTGTGAGCAATAACTGGCAGGGCAGCGATAGGCAGTGGTAACTCATCTGGGACCTTGTACTTCTTCTGGGTAAAGTGTTTCACTGGGGGAATACTTGGATGAGCCCCTTGAAGTGAGGCATAGAGGGTAGAGTACAAACTCCTGAAAGGCATGCTTGAGTAGCAATCCAGGGCTCCTGCTAAGATTCCAGGGGAGAGGGGGTTAGGTAAGGAGCTGGCCTTTGTTTTGCAGAATGGTTTGCACAAGTTAAAGTGGAATAGAGGCAGTAAGAGAAAGGGGGGGAGAAGTGAGGAGACTGGGAGCTGGAGGAGCTTAGCCGGAGGAACAGAGAGATGTCTACTGGTGAGTTTACTAAGTTTTGCATGTGGTCCAACACAAGTCGTCTTCGCCCTTGACCCACCACAGACTTTGTTACTCACTAACATTGTGGAGTGCAACCCCTTAAGCCTGTCTGGCATCTCAGAGTGCTGGTCTTGCTTTTGAATGGATGTGGGTGAGAAGAGGCCTCCTGAGGGCACCCAGTCAAGTCTGGGCTACCCAGTCTGGTGCTGGAGGCAGACATCCCTCCACCTGCCAGCCCCAACCTGGCTAATCTGGCTGAAGCAGGGCTGGCATCTCCCATGCCCCGCCTCTGTCTGGTCTGTCGGAAATGCCCTCCTGCACTGGAAAGTCTGACTCGGGTCTGAGGAACCCGACTGCCCCAGGCTGAACCCAGTGAGTTCTCCCTCTCCTGTGCTTGCCCTGACTTCTGTGGAAACTTGATTGCAGTCTGAGTTGTTTACTCATTTGTATAAACAGTCTATCCTCATTATTTGTTGATTCCATGTCTGAGAATTTGCCTACAATTTGTTTAGAACCCCGAAACTGATACTCGTGGTGACTTCCCTGTCATTGGATCACATGCCGGGCAGCAGAAACCCTGGGTCCTCAGGTACATATGTTACCAACGAGGCGAAACAAGGCATCGCTTTTTTCAGCCCTCATGCTGCAAACCAGTCTTCTTTTCCGGTACAGTCAGTGCCACTTTGTCACCTCTCTGTGCCTTCTGTTGGCCATTTTACCATTTAAGATGGCCTCCAAGTACAGTGTTGAGGGCTACCTGATGCTCCTAAGCACAGGAATGCGGGGGGTGCCCTACAAGAAGTATGTGTGTTATAAGCCTCGCTCAGGCAGGAGTTACAGTGCTATTAGCCTTGAGTGTGTTAATGAATCAGCGATTTATGTTTAATGATTTGTCTTTAAGCTGAAACACAAAAGTGGGTTACATATTAATCGGCTGACAAAAATGTTGCAACTTGAAGGAAATGAACCCTGTGTTGGTGGCTTATAGAACATAACTACTATGAATAACAAGAATCTACTATGTCTATCAGCAGCTCATACTCCAACAACAAATACTTAACAGCAATGACTTTATTTTATTCATCTTTTTTTTAAATCCTCACCCAAAGATATGTTGTTGTTGTTGTTATTGATTTTTAGAGAAGAAGGGGGAGAGACAGACTGACACAGAGAGAGAGACAGAGGGAGGTAAAAAAACGTCATCAGTTGCCTCCCATATGCTCCCTGATCAGGGATGGAACCCATGACCTAGATATGTGCCCTGACCAGGAATTGAACCCACAACTGTTTTGGTGCACGGGATGATGCTCTAACCAGCAGAGCCACCAGTCCAGGGTTTTTATTCATCTTTCATCCACTGACCCAGGGCTGGGCACAGAGCAGGAGCTCAAAAAATATTCATAGAATAGAATGGGTTGGGGAGGAATGCGATATGTTGAAATGGGACGAGTGGAAGATAACATATACAGATTCTTGGAGATAGTGTGCTCTTAGGAGCAATAATTCTAGTGGCATAGGGAGACCTAAGAAATAATGATAGCTAATATTTATTGCGCATCTTTTATGAATCTGCACTTTGCTATGCATCTGATCTGCTTATTTCACACAATCACCACAGCTCTGTAGTGTGGGCAGCATTCTTATCGCCATCTAGAGGGAGGTGGCATGACTTGCCCAAGGTCACACAACTCTCACCTTGTTGAGTGGGACTCCAGCCCAGACTCATCTGAGAGCATAACCGCCTAGTTAAAGTGAAAAGGTGGGCTTGGGAGGGTTATCAGCCCTGAGTCCCATCAGAAAGCAATCTCTGGAAGAGGAAAAGAGGGCCTCTGGCTGAAGTTCGCCTGCGAGGCTGGCTCTTCCCAGCTTTTGTGGGAAGACAGTGGTGTAGTTCATGGCGATTCCTCTGCCTGGCTGGCAACAACACTGCTTTTTGTTTGATTCCAGAAGCAGCTGGCAGAATTCACGTATTACTCATGTTGGAATCACACGCTGCCGATGGCTAATGCGCTGAGAGTCACTCAGTGGCCAGGGCTGTGCTTAGCTGGGCCTGGGAGGAGATTACTCGAGGCCTCTGAATGCAGCTGAGCTCCTGCAGCTGTTGTGCTTTGGCTCCAGTTCGGCACCTCTTGGCAGATGGTTTGTGTGAAAAGCGCTGCTGACTCTGGGTGTGAGATGCACAGGGAGAAGGGGCTGGGAGGGCCAGGCCGCACAAAGCAGGCCACGCTGCCAGGGGCCTCACATCTGCAGCCATTATGCACTTATGAGAGAGAGAAAGGAATTCATAAGTGAGTAATTGGGGGCTCTTGGGAAGGTTACTCCTTTGAGCCCTTTTGCTGGTGGAGAATGGCTGATGCTGGTCCAGTGTGTCAAGTCAACCCTAACCCTGATTGAACTGTCAGCCCCAATTCTTCAACCTTCCTTGCATCTACATGCTTGCTTTGGCCTCATTACGGGCAGAGTATACTTCCCAGCACTTGACTTTGGACATGGCATATGACTGGGAGTGACAATATGCAGTCCTGAGCCTAGGCCTTAAGAACCTCACTTGTTTGTTTCTACTTAGCCCTCTGCGATCTAACATCGCCATGAGAACAATACACTGTGGGTAATATGTTGACCCAGGAATGATCAGATACATGTGAGCAGAGTCACCCAGACAACCCACACACCTGCAGCAAAAAGCAGAGCTGCCCCAGCTGCCGCGACCACCTAGCTGTGCTAAGCATAGACCAACAAGACCTCGAATGACCCAAAGGCATGATCATGAACACTGGTTCAGCCACTGAGTTTGGAGAGCAATAGCTAACCAATACAATGATAAAGCTGCAATGCAAGCTCACCCCGTTTGACTCTACAGTATGTGAGTTAACCTCTAATGCACTAGTACATTGCCTTCTACACTCTCTGTTAACGTGAAGAAACAGTTTCTAATGAGCTGAGTGAGCCTGAGCTAAGGGCTGAACTCTCTGGGGCTCAGTGTTGACTCTGTAAAATAGGCAGGTTGAATCATATCAGCATTTCTTAAGGTCTGGCGCATTAGCTGCACCTGATATTAAAAAGATTCTATGCCTCTCCTGGAGTTAGCATTCTGTGAAGGCACTTCAGAGAGCACCTTTTAAGCCTTTGGCAGTTCTAATATTCTATTACTAGAGGATTGGTGCATGGATTCATGCACCAGTGGGGTCCCTCAGCCAGGCCTGTGCCCTCTCACAATCCAGGATCCCTAGGAGGATGTCAGACTGCCAGTTTCAACCCATTCCCTGCAGGAGAGTCATTAGTCTGTTCCATGTTTCCATATCTGTACGTTGAGTGTCTGCTCCCTGGTGGTCAGTGTGCGTCATTGCTACCAGTTGAATGGTCGTTCGGTCACTTAGGCTTTTATATATATAGATTCTAGGTAACAGTGTGACCCCTCCATGAAAATATCTCCCTCCATTACCAAGTATGAGTGAAACTATAATAGTCCCCTAATTCAGGGAATTTGGGGACCAGGTCCAGGAGAAGGGGAGATGTCTGTTGTGGAAGTGGTCTTTCCCAACTTCCTTCAAAACTTTGCACATGCTCCCAGTGCCTGAGTCAGCAACAGCAGAGAGGACCTCACCCCTTCTCCTACCAGATCACCCAGAACCAAGCTTCCAGAAAAGCACAAGGATACAGGAACCTGCTGGGCATCTCTCAGAAAGAAATCTGCTTTCATACTCAACCCCAGCCCTGCCCATCCACTAAAAGTGCTTTGCAACAGCACCTAATTGCCAAATTCTCTAGTCCCTGTCCTCACCCGCTCCTCTGCTATTTTTGATGTAGTTGAAAGTTCCTTTGGTTTGCCTCACTGAATGCCTTCAGATTCCTCTTCTTCTACGCCCAGATATAGGTGTTCCCAGAACTACCCCTTGGGTGATTGCATTCCCTCACTCAGCTTCATCCCACCTCCTAACATCTCCCAGAAGTATCTCTGTCCCTGTCCACTCAGCCCATTCTCAACCAAATTTCCTTCTTCCCAACCCAGTTTCCCGGCTTTATCCCCTGCCACCTCCTTCAGTGTAGCCTAGAGTGTGGCCATGCAGAACCACTGCACAAATGCTTCTTAAAACTTTGTGTTCCTCATTTTCCAAGCTTCCTTCTGCCAAGAATGCTTCTACTTCTCATCTCCACTCCTGGTTTTCCACAAAGCACACTCCTACTATCCTTCTCCAATGTCACCCTCCTGAGGAGACCCTGTTCTCTGCCTGGATTACTCATTCCAGTTCCCATGTTCTCAGTCTATTGTCAGCCTCTATTGGGGCAGAGCTCCTCTACCACCAGATTGCAGGCCACTCGGGGTCAGTCCCTCTCTTTACCATCTTTGTAACTCCATTGCCTAGCAGATTCTGCATATAATGTGCTCAATACATGTAGCTTAAATGAATGACTATAACTGACCCACTCATTCCTCCACTGGTGGGCATTGCTCATTGGTCTGCTAGCTAACCGCTGGGCCTTTTTTGAGGGATGCCCAAGAGATAAACTAGATCTTGTCTGTGATTTATTAACTAATGTCCTCTTTGCAGATTTCCTGGGAGAAGATAGTCATTTGAGACAGGTCGATCACCATGAGACTCTCTTCCACTTTGTCCATGTCACTAGGATTGTTTTAATTACATGTCAGATTACTTTTCTATTTTTTATTTGGACATACACACGAAGATCTTTAAAAGATTGACTAATTTAGTTATAGCAATGTTTCCCAAACTACATTGATTTATGCATCACTTTCATGATTCTTGCTGAGTCTACATGCTACTTGTAAAATTGTATAAACATTCTCCTTAACTCATCTTTTTTTTTTCTAACCTGTTAAGCCAGAATAGTCATAAAATTATGTGATTGATATGCTACATATACACACATATCTATATCTATGTGCTAATACATGTCATAATAAAAAATATTCTTCCAAGCACCTCATAAAATCATCCTTCAGGCCAGCAACAGTCTACGTAGCACACTTAGGGAAGCACTCGGTCAGAACATTTAATCTAGGGAAAAATCATTTACTAAAGCAGCCAGTATACTATTCTGGTGCTGAGAATATTGATATGCCATATGCAGCTGATTGGTAAAACCAACAAGTACACTGTAAATTGTAATTTCGTTTTCTAAGTACTGGGAAAAAGGCGAGCACAAGAGTGCCTATTTCCAACACCTCTTGGGCACCAATACAACTCTCTCAACCCCAGCTGTTACCCCAGCTGCTTCTGCAGGGGTTGCTTCTGTGCAGGCTTCCCCCGGCTATGAGCAGATGTAAACTCAAGTAGCCCACCCAGAGCCCCAGCGAGTATATCTCACTTCCTCCCCTAGAACTTGCTCCGGCACAGGACATCAGCAGTAACCCACTAGCTTCTTACACATCTTTAGCGCCTGAATAAAGGCAAAGTATAGCAATGGATGGACTCCTTTCTTCCTTTGCAGGTGAACAGTTCTGAGTCTCATTTCTTAAGGCTCCTCAGAAGGTCTGGAGCACCTGGATCTGTAGCAGTGGCCAACGTGATAACGCATCCAGGTACAGTTCTACTCACCAGTCCCTCAGTCTTGCTCCAGGGGTCGTTACCCTAACAATCTACCTGCACAGGTGCCCTTGCCTCAGGCCACGTTTTTGATAGAACCCAGGCTGAGGCAGGGCTCTTACCCAAGTTAAAGGGGTTAGAGAAGACTTCTTGGAAGAAATAACAGCTGATATAGACCTCAAAGCATGAGTAAGTTAGACAGGTGGAGAAGAGACTGTAAAGAGGACATCCCTGGGAGAAGAAACAGCATACACAAGGGCAAGGAGGCTTGAAAAGTGTATGTCTGGGAACTGCAGAGAGCCTGGTGTGACTGAAATGCACCTCCAACATAGCATGAGGGACTAAGAATCACAAGAGCTGGGGAGGTAGACAAAGACTGGCTCCCGAAAATTTGCTTACCACAGCCAACCACCTCCTCCCGCTGCTCTTTGATCTGAAGTGGTGGCAGTAAATAGTAAATAGGTGGGTGTTTAAACCAACTCCAGAAGATTAGAAAGTGCCTTCTGGATTCAAGAGGTGCTAGACACAAGAGGAACTGAGAGAAGGGATTAGTGGAAAGATGAAATGGGAGCAGAGCTATTGTTACACACACACACACACACACACACACACACACACACACACTCCCTCCAAGATGGGTCCAATAATCCAATTATGAGCTTAGTCAGAAGTGAGGCACATTCCATTTGGAAATGACAATTCTATAGTAAACAGGCAAAAACTAAGAATTAGGTTTGGGATAAATGAGTTAGGGTCCTGCAGGAGAAAAATCACCCTACAGCTTCAGGTCAGTCACGACCAGAGAAAAGAGGCAATGAGGGGCTGGCAGGAGAAAAGTAGGGAGCACCATTTTGTGAGCTGGTAGAGCCACAGGTAGGACCCCCCCACACACACACACCTGATACTTCAGATTTTTAGCAAAATTCCCAAAACACACAACTCTAAACTTCTCTCTCCTTGTCCCTGAGACAGGGCCAAGCTTAGGGTACCAATGCTGAGTTTCACCAAGGGAAGTGGGGAGTTCCATCTGGCATAGAATATAGAGTCACCTGCCCTCAGGGATGGATCTGTGATTTGATAGGACTGGCATAAGGCAATATATGTCTCCAGCTTTGTTTATAAGCAAATAATTAAGAGCATTTGATTTTTATTTCATGTTCATTGTGTACCAACCCTGTACTAAGTACTTTTAAATGGTATCTCTTTTAAGATCTTCCCCCTAATCACATGAACAAATACTGTCATCAGCCTCATTTCCAGGAACCAGCCTGAGGTGAACATGAAATACTAATTAGAACACAGCACAGTGACGCTTTTGAAAGAGCTCAGAATTTGGGGTCAGGTCATTCTCACTTCAACTCTGTTCTCCATCATTTTCTACCGAGACCATGGGCTCACTCCGGACTATTCACTTTCAAGAGACGGAAATCAACTCAAAATAGTACAAGCAAATAAGGGTGGCTGGCTCGCATAATTGGAAGGCACAGGGATGGGTCTCTGATCTAAAACCACTGGACCCAGTGCTCAAATAATATTGGAGTGCCTGGCTTGTTCCTTTTCTCTCTGTTACTGCCCTCAGTCTTTTCTACCAAGGACCAGCTACCTTCAAGTGCCCACAGAAGCTGGCAGCTCCAGATGTACAGGTCCTCACTGAGGAAAGAGAGTATTTTGATCAGAAATTCCCAGGAAAGGGTCTAACTGACCCTGTAGGTCCTGCATCCTCCCCCTGAACCAACTGCCGTCGTCAGATGGATGGCGCACAGTGAGAGCAGTGACCACAGTCCCATCAGAATCACGTGGAGGGGAATCAGGGCAGCAGCTATAAACTGAGATGCCAGGCAGTACAAAATAAAGGATGTCTACTGCAGTTCAACCTCGGGCAAGTCACTTAACCTGTGTGAACCTTGATGTCAACATATATTTTAAAACTAAGCCGAAGCCGAACCGGTTTGGGTAGAGCGTCGGCCGGTTTGGGTAGAGCGTCGGCCTGCGGACTGAAGGGTCCCAGGTTTGATTCTGGTCAAGGGCATGTACCTTGGTTTCGGGCACATCCCCACTGTGGGGTGTGCAGAAGGTAGCTGATTGATCTCTCTCATCGATGTTTCTAACTCTATCCCTCTCCCTTCTTCTCTGTAAAAAATCAATAAAATATATTAAAAAAAAAAAAAACTAAGCCGAAACCGGTTTGGCTCAGTGGATAGAGCGTCGGCCTGCGGACTGAGGGGTCCCGGGTTCGATTCCGGTCAAGGGCATGTACCTGGGTTGCGGGCACATCCCCAGTGGGAGATATGCAGGAGGCGGCTGATCGATGTTTCTCTCCCATCGATGTTTCTAACTCTCTATCTCTCTCCCTGTCTCTCTGTAAAAAATCAATATATTTAAAAAAAAAAAAAAAACTTGGCCTTGGCCGGTGTGGCTCAATTGGTTGAGCATTGGCCCATCCATTGAAAGGTTGCCAGTTTCATTCCTGGTCAGAACACATGCCCACATCCCCAGTGGTGGGCAGGCAGGAGGCAGTCAATCAACATTTTGCTCTCATATGGATGTTTCTATCACTCTCTCCCTCTCCCTTCTTCTCTCTCTAAAAATCAATTTAAAAAATCTTCTTTAAAAACAAGAATAATAATACCTATTGTGCAAGGTTGTTGGGAGAGAGTAAAATCATATTCAACACTTGGTACATAGAGGCAGTCATCTGTGGTAGCTATTTTTGTTATTACTGGTACTATTGTTGTTTTGTGGTTGTTTTTGACACAGGGATGGGAATTGGAAGCCCATCCCAGATGCCCAGATGTCTAACGCACTCCTGTCCGCAGGGTGGGGTCCCCTTGGCTCTGCAGCCAGACGCCTTGCACAACCCAGGCCGTGTGTGCCAAGGTTAAGCTGGTTCACCATCTGACGGCTGCAGCGCAGCGAGTGCCTCCCAGCCCAGCAATGTCAATACTGCCTTCCTGACTCCGCCTATTGTATCTGGAGGAAAGTGGCCGAGCATTGTCTTCCAGCGCTCCCCCCAGGAAGCATGATATCACCCTCTAACAAAAGCGGGAAAGCTGACAGATCTACTGAGATGGGTGTGACCACACACACACCTCGCTGGCAAGCCCTAGGCAAGGGTCTGTGACAAGCAGAGCAAACAGCACAACACACCATCCCCTCAACAGGCTGCCTGACGGGTCCCTTTGGCTCATGTTGAAATGTTCTCCTCTCTATGTCACACCCATACCATCTTAGACACCGTGTCACCAGGCTGTGGGAACGCACTCCCTCTAATCAACAGATGCTCTGAAAAGTTAGGGCTCTGTCCATCTGGCTGACCCACATGCCCATACCTGTCCCTGCAGTCTTTGGGCAGGGACACAGGGAGAAGGGTAGTCAGATTTCTGAAGGGGCAAAAGGAGGCAGTGGGGGTGGGATCTACACAAAAGTAGGGATGGCTCACTCTTAAAAACATTTCTGCACGTGTGATGTTAGAATAGTGTGGCTCGCCTTGGCCAGGTGGCTCGGTTGCATGGTTGTCCCATGCACACACACAAAAAAAGGTTGTGGGTTTGACTGCCAGTCAGGGCACATACCTAGGCTCTGGGTTCAATCTGGGTCAGGGCACATATGGGAGACAATGGATCGATGTTTCTCTCACATTAACATTTCTCTCTTTCTCTCCCTCTTTCTCTAAAATTAATAAAAACATATCCTTGGGTGAGGATTAAAAAAAAAGAAGAAGAAAGAAAAGAAATAGTCTGGCCAGACTGGTGGGAATTGGGTTATCAGTTTTAAATTCCAGAAATAAGGGAGGCAACGTTAGACATTCCCTTTCCTGTAGGCTCGGAGCACTGCCAGTTGATCCTCTGACATCCCTTCCATTTTGGGCTCTGAATATTATCGGTGCATCTAGCTGTTTGTAAGACAATACACCTGCAGTCTGGGTCCCCCACGCCAGGCCCTGGGGCTGTCACTCTGCTGCCCCCACCTTACTATCCCCTTCTTAAAATTCTCTTTCCTTAGCTATCACAGCACAATTCTCAAGAATTCCAGGAAAGGAATCTAATTGGATTTGCTTCTCCTACCACTTTTCTGACTGCTTCTTCATAGAACCCTTAGCTAACTCCTCCTTCTCTTCCCCTCACTTAAGTTGAGGATACAGTCATGCCCATGGCTTCACTTACCATAAACCAAAAATTTCCATGTCTCAATTCCTGGCCCAATCCCCTTCTTCTGAGCGTCAGACCCAGAAAGCCAAATTTTGCTAAATATTTCCCTTGACATGGAACCTCAAGGTCAACATGTACAAAATAAGTCCTTGCTCCGTCTCCACCCATCTCCAACCAGTCCCTTCTGCCATGTTTCACCACATTAAATGGCGCCAGCATCACGCAAACCAGAATCCTGAAGCAAGGTTTAGTCTCTCCCCTTTCTCTCAACCTTCCACAAGCAATCAATCACCAGCCCCTCCAGAGTTTTATCTCCTAAACACTTCCAATCCCCCTCCTCATCCAGGCCTTCCTGAATAAAAGGCTGAGAAGCAACACTGACCCAGGCCTACAGTCTCTGCCATGTCGATCCATCCTCCATACTATCATCAGAGTGAATGTTCCAAGACATACATCAGGTATGCTAGAAAAAACACGATGCCAAATTTCAACATGTACAGCATGAAGTATAAGCTGCCTAAAATGGCCTAAAAGCCCTTCCCAGTCTGACCCCAATCTTGATTCTCCACCTCCACCCTAGCCTTACTCAACTTCCTGGAGCCTGCCCTATTTCATACCCCCTGCTCCCTGTAATGGAAAGTTCTTTCTTATTTTCTTAGTTTTAAAATCATTTGTCTATGAGTAGCTCATAACTACAATTGCTCTAATTTTTGGCAATATTCATTACTATCAAAATTAATGTTATCTATAACAATTAATGAAGTTGACATTGTGTTTTAGACATTTAATTGAAAGTGTCTGTCTAATTTCAATTTTAAAAGTTTCAATTTTTAAATATATTTTTATTTATTTCAGAGAGGAAGAAGATGAAGAGACAGACACATCAATGATGATAGGAAAATGATTGATCAGCTACCTTCTGCATGCCACTAGGGATTGAGCCTGAAACCTAGGCATGTGTCCTGACTGGGAATTGAATGCTGACCTGGTTCATAGGTCGACACTCAATCACTGAGCCATACTATCTGGGCAAAAGTTTCCACTTTTTTAAGCCAATAAAATTTTTGTAGCTCTTGAAAAGATAGATTTTGTATATATTCCTACTATATCATTTATTATGTCATATAATTCATCTGCCTATATTCATCTTTTCTGCTAAAATGTGAGTTTAGTGGGGGGTGAAGAGGAGGGAAAGGCTCTCCTTTTTAGCATTCCTGGCATCCAGTACAGTACTTAGCACAAAGAAGTCCTCAATATGTCTTCATTAACTGAATAATAGGTAAGTAAATGCATTGATTAATGAATGATAGGCAGGCAATAACTCAATAAATGTCTATTGAATAAAAAGTATGTATATCTTTTGGGTAGTATTTAACAATACCTAACATTAGGAAAGTCCTGATTAAACCTATTTTCATGTGTATATCTTTTATGTTTCATACCTAAGGGGGAAAAAAGGATTTTGTTTTGACCTTATTTACATTAAATACTTAACATAAGGCAACCTTTTAAGATATAAATGAATACCATTTGCAATGTATATGAATTGATTTATTATTGTTTTGTTGTTGTTGTTATTATTATTATTATTATTATTATTTATTATTATTTCAGTGTGGCTAAAACTCTTTCTACAACTTTCTCTTTTTATTTCAGGTCTACTGTGCCATATACCAAGTTTCTCACTGTGGCATAAACTCAATAAAGGTTACTGAACATCAAATACAAGCACTATAAAGAATAAAAAAGAAGTAATATGTGTTGTCAACGATGTTAGAAGCTGATTTGGCTCAATCTACTAGTATGTGCCCAGAGCTCAAAGATATAGCCTGTGTGGTAAGAGAACTCGGAATTAGGAAAAGAACATCATGAGGAAGAGTTGGCTTGGGCAAGTTGAGTTGAACTGTATTTGTAACATGGGCATGGAGGATGTCATTTCCAAATGGATGGCATAGCATGAACAAGAGCCAAGAGGAAAGAACACATATATTGTGGAGATGGGCCTGTTAGAGGCAGAAAGGCCATGAGGAGGGATGAATGGATAGATGAGGAAAAGCATTAGATAGTTGGCCAATTTTTTTGACTTGTCAGCTGGGCAGTGACCAGCACAAAATTTAAGGGACTGGATTTTGTTAAGGTCTTTTAGGAGGAAACTGCTTCTATGAGTAGCAAATGATTCCCCTACATCTTAGAAAAGATTAGATCAGTCTTGAACTAGTGTTGGCTTCACAGCAACACTTCTCTTTTGATTAAACTAACTTCATTTATTAAGTGAGTTTCTACTGGCTAAATACTGTACATGCATTATCACACCTGATGCCTATAACAACTCTGGGAAATAGATACTCTCATCTATAAAAGATGATAAAACTGTGGCTTAGAAAAATCAAATAACTTGCCCATGCTCATCCAATTTGGGCTTAACCCCAGATCTGTGACTTTACCATCCATTCTCTCCTTCTTCTGCATTTTTGATTAGCTCTACCATAGAGCAGTGGCTTCAAAAGACCGTCATCATAGCACATGTTCATATGGCTTTTTTTTTTCTTTCACAAAAGGCATATTGACTTAAAATTCAGTGTAAAGTGACTATATATTTGGGTCCATATTCAGGACACACACCCAGTTTGGTTTAATTGGGCAAAGATCTTGGTGGCTTTTCTGAACCCTTCTCCATCTGCTAAGACTAAGTGATCATAGAAGAGCTACAGACAGACAATAAAATGAAAAGAATGTGAGAGGCAGTGTAGTAACCACCACACTCTACATAATATTTTCATATTCCTAATAAGCGATCACCCAACCTAAGCCTGAACACTCTCCAGTATGTAGCTCACTCCTCGGGGGGATATTAATAGAAGTTTTAGAAGGTTTTCATCAATAAAGCCAAACTCTGTCTTTTTGCAATTTCCTCCACGCCTGGATCCTAGATCTGGCAAAACACAATGTCAATTTATGGTGTCTTCTGTACAGAAACCCTTAAAAACACTGCCACTCTGCTCTCTCCCTCACTAAATATTCCATATAACATGATTTCTAAAGCACTTATCTTCTTGTTTGTCTATGTTTACCGTCAAATTTCTCAGTGTCTTCATTGTTAATAGATATGCTCTGAGCGATAGAGTGATGACTATTTCTAAATTAAACCTTATATTACTAATGCAAACTGTTACAGCTTATGTACAGTGGGGCCTTGACTTATGAGTTTAATTCATTCTGAGACCGAGCTCGATAAGGAGCTCGTTAACTCAAATTACTCTATCAACTCAATGCAAAAAATTGGCCGAGAGACAGCTGGTATCTCAAAAAACTCGTTAGTCGGGACACTCATAAGTCAAGGCCCCACTGTATTACCTTTTTAGCAAGCAGAGGATGTGCTGGTTCCTATGAATTTTGCATATCACCAAAAGTTGCTAAAGCTAGAACTTTTAACAAACATCTCTCACATTGAACATAATAAACCCAATTGCATAACTTGACATTTATCTATTTTGAAATGGTACCTTTTTGTTTGGCTCACTCTTCTAGCCTAGAGAAATCCATTTGAATCCTGATTCTGTGCTTTAACCAATAAGCCATCTACAGGGAATAAGCAGGTGACATAAGACACACACAGCACACACACACACGTGTCTTTTTAGGGGAAGGGCCTCAGAAGACGAATTGATAATGTCAGAAAACTTTGGAGGTTGCCCATCTGAATGCTGTAGAGGACACGGCCTGGTCTTCTGAGGTGGACTTGGAAGTGTCTTTTCCTCCTGGAGAGATGTCTTAGAAGAGCTAGGCTTTTGCAGGAAGCTCTCCCAGGGTAGGGCTGAAAAGGAAATGCAGAGACCTCCCAACAAAGACAATGCTTAGGAGGAAGCATTTGTAAAGGAAGCAAAACTCCTCCCGGTGAAAGTAATTCCCAGGTGTGTGTCTCATCCTAGCTTCAGACCTCCACCCTTGATTACTCACACTTGGTATTAGCCTTACATGACCATCCCTAATGAGGCAGTTCCATCTGGAACCACTTTCCTGACCTCATACAGGCATATCTCATTTTGTTGCATTTCACTGTATTGTGCTTCACAGATGTTGCGATTTTACAAATGGAGTACAAGACCCTCCACCAGCAAAAAATTATGACCCGCTTTATTGCCATACTCGTATTATTGTGGTGGTCTGGAAATGAGCCCACAATATCCCCTGTGACTAAATTTCCTCTGCCATCTCAGAAAAGATATCCACTATCTCTGAATCCAGGTTGTTATTTGAAATGTCCAATGAGACAGAAAGGAGGCATGAAGGCATGACACCAGAGACTTCCCCTTGGGTCAGTGTTGATCTCATAGGACATACTATGATAAGCAGAAAGAGTGATTTAGTTTGTTTTTCTGTATACACAATTAGAGAGGGCAGCCTGGTTTGGTGAAGATGGGGGAGTAGGGAGAAA
Source organism: Myotis daubentonii (assembly GCF_963259705.1). NCBI lineage: Eukaryota > Metazoa > Chordata > Mammalia > Chiroptera > Vespertilionidae > Myotis > Myotis daubentonii. Next base: position 14,880,010 of record NC_081850.1, read on the forward strand.
CTGATATGTTTATTAGAACTTCTTTGTAAACTGAAATTGGCCATGCTTCTCAATTGGGAGGGCAATATATCAGAATCTATGTGGATTTGAGGGAAATCTGAAAATTAAAATGACACACCTCCTCCAACCCTCTTATGGGTGAGCATCTGCAACCCAGTGCACTTTCATTGAGGTAAATGTGACATCATTTTTCAGTTCTATTTGTTCAGAAAAACAGAAGTGAGAAACAACCCACTGGACTAGAGAGATAAGCCCATAAGCCCCTTGCTCCTTTGCTGTAGTCTACCAGCAGAGCTTGGCTTAGAGAATGGATTCCATGCCTACAGTCATGATCATGCTGGATTGTTGTTATAATAATTTCCAAGCATTAGGTGTTCATGGTCACTGAGGCACAGACTGGGAATGTAAGTTAAGATTCAGCCCTAGCTGGTTTGGCTCAGTGGATAGAGTATCAGCCTGCAAACCAAAGGGTCCTGGGTTCAATTCTGGTCAAGGAATTGGTTGCAGGCTTCTCCCTGGCCCGGGCCCTGGTCAGGGCGTGTGCGGGAGGCAACCAATCAATGTGTTCTCTCACATCAATGTTTCTCTCTGTCTTCCCTCTCTCTTTAAAAATCAATGGAAAAATATCCTCGGGTGAGTATTAAATATATATATTCAACACAACAGACCTACCCCAGACGCCAGCCTTGTTAGTGTCACCCTCCCTTTTCAACAAGATCATGAAACCCTTCTGTTGCGCCTCTCCCTGCTGATGTCTGTGATGATTTCAGGGAACTAAGGTCTAGACATGGAGCCACTCTTTTGGCCACTTTTTTGTTTAATTTTATGACTGCCTTTCTAAGACCATATTGCCATACATGGTCACTTTAGGCGGGGGTAGGGAGGAGAGTAAATAAAAGCAATTGCGTGCGTGCATGTGCATGAGAGAGAGAGGGAGGGGGGGGGGAGAGAGAGAGAGAGAGAGAGAGAGAGAGAGAGAGAGAGAGAGAGAGAGAGAGAGAGAGAGAAAGGGAGAGAGAGATTTAACCTAAAAAGTACCTCAGAGCAACTGTAGACCCCTGGGCTTAAATTACTCTAACCTCTGGTGTAAACCAGTTCTAGATTTCACATCACTGATAAATATGTTACACAGAGAAGAAGCAAGCCCAAATGGAATGATGATAATTATTTAGTCAAAGGTACATATTATTAGAAAGAAATCAACATTGTTTCTATATTAATATGAACAATTTCTATATAAGTATTGAAACCATCTCAGATAATCTTTCATCTTCAGCAATTTGCACTACATGTTCTTAGTTTTAAAAATATTATTGAATCCTCCAAATAACTGGTTGTTGAAAGCAAATTGAAGAGCTATAACCAAATGACTTTAAATGCAATTCTGTTATATTATTGGGTTAATTTTTGAATATTTGAGATTTCAAACATACAGAAAAATAATATAACAGATGTTTATGTATATTTGGATCAAGTCCCATTAATGCAGGGGTCCTCAAACTTTTTAAACAGGGGGCCAGTTCACTGTCCCTCAGACCGTTGGAGGGCCGGACTATAAGTTTAAAAAAAAACCTATGAACAAATTCCTATGCACACTGCACATATCTTATTTTGAAGTAAAAAAACAAAATGGGAACAAATACAATATTTGTATTTGCATGTGGCCCACGGGCTGTAGTTTGAGGACCCCTGCATTAATGTAACATAGCCTGCACCATTAAGTCAGCAAATTTTGTCAAATTCATTTCCAGGATCAATTCTATTTTCGTTACAATAATTAGGATGCTTCCAAACTGAAGGGGAGAGATTGATGGTGATTACAGTTGTGATTTATTTTCACTTCAAGTTTTGATACCACTGTCAGGCAGATGCACAAACCACAGGGCCACGCCACTATTTAGAGTCCAAACAACAGGCACTAAATCTAAAAACAGCCGGCCAACCATTCCTGAACTCCACAACAGGCTGCCATGCTCTCCGGCGCCCGGGGACCTGGGTGACTACCTAAACTTTCATTTCATTGGGCCAATCAAGACTGTATGCCAAATATTCTAGACAAAACAAAAATTATATAGCCCTAAACTCCCTGACCCCAACGACTAGAAAAAAACAATACGCCTCTTTTGACTAATTTGACTGCTTTGAATAAACGAGGATGCAGATATGAAATCTGTAGACAAAGCATTCTTGCCCTCATTTAAAAATGACAAATGTGTACACTGCCTACTGGGTCCCGTAATTCTCAGCATGCATTTCTTCTAAGTAGGTGAAACCAGGTTTCTCCTTGCTTTTTTTAAATTAAGAAAACAATCCCTCATGAGGAACCATCAAATAATGTACCAAGGAAGCAAATCTCTTCAAATAAAGTGACCTTATCCGTCCTCACGGAGCCTGTGGCCACACGGGGCAATTTGCAGAAGAGAAACTCGGGGAAAGGCAGCTCATGCCACGAGGACTTTGCATTTCAGTCCTCACGCGCATTACATGGAGTGTTACATATTAAACAGAGAAACGGTGCCCACACCACAGCTGCTTCTTGTTAACCAGCACTAAGAAATAGTGAGAGCGCCCAGAATCACCGTTTAAAAAAAAAAATACTAAATTAAAAATAAAATAAAATAAAATAAAGCCAAATCTTACCAGAAAGGAGCAAGCTGACTCCATAGAGAACTAAGCCGGCTAAAGAGTCCATGCTTCCCCCAGTCTCTCCATCCAGGTCCCGCAGATGTGCATGAGGTTCCCGGGGATCCTTTCAAGCACCCAGAGGTTTGTGACTTTCCATTCTCACGTTCTCCTAGGTCTTGTTTACAAGTCGGAGGCAAGAAGGAACAGTAGAGAAGCAGGCTGTAACAGCCTCATTTCTGTCTCTGAGCACAGGGAGTTTTAAGTTCCTTTTTCCTGTTTCCTTTGTAGATTAGGATGGGAAAGGCTGTATCTTAAAGGCATTTGGTATCAGCAGGGCTGGGGGCACAGCAAACCCTCTCCATCTTGCAATTCATCAAAACACTTATCTGTGGCTGCTGCTTCTGCTGCTGCCGGAGGGGTAGAGGAATTTTTGTTGGAAGTGTGGGTCCTGGTCAGCATTTTCAGGAACAATAGGGGTATCCTCTCATAGGCGGGAAACAGAACAACAAGCCCTCCACCTACTTGTGGTATGCGGTGAAGACCAGCCCTCCTCGGCCTTCCAACGCTCTCCCGGGTCCCCTCGGGATCCCTGGCAGAAGGGGCTTCTGGGTGTGGGGGGCGGTTTGTGCTTTTGTTTTCTCGTTGTAGCCCACGTGCTTTGAGTTGGGAAAAGAAGGTTTCGTGATGAGAGAACACAACCCGAAAGGCAGCTAATCTGGCTAATTACCTACCGGCAAGGTCAATGTCACCGTGTGGCCACAGAGATGAGAGTCCAAAATTGTTAGCCTGTGTTCTTCACACAAATGATTTACTTGTTGGGCAAGAGCCCAAAGATATCCCTGCGACTAGCTGTGGCTTTCGTTTTTATTACTAATTCAGCTGAAGGTGATCTAATTTCTTGAAGAACTTGGCATAGAGCAGTGGTTTTCAACGTTCCTAATGCCACGACCCTTTAATACAGTTCCTCATGTTCTGGTGACCCCCAACCATAAAATTATTTTCGTTGCTACTTCATAACTGTAATTTTGCTACTGTTATGAATCGTAATGTAAATATCTGGTATGCAGGGTGTATTTCCATTGTTACAAATTGAACATAATTAAAGCATAGTGATGAATCACAAAACAATATGTAATTATATATGTGTTTTCCGATGGTCTTAGGCGACCCCTGTGAAAGGTCGTTCGACCCCCAAAGGGGTCGCGACCCACAGGTTGAGAACCACTGGCATAGAAGAATTTTAGTAATGGGAGGGGATTTTGTGGCTATTAACCAATGGTGTGACAAGAGAAAATTATGCACAACATTTTTTAAATAAACTGTGTAAAAACCAAACCTAAGCAATCAGATCAGGATATAAATATTATTCGTCAGAGCAGAGAGAGCACATAGGCCAAAAGGAAAAGAGCTATTGGAGTAGCCATCCCTCAAATGAGATCAGAAACCCTTAATTGATCCAGATGATAATTGACTCCAAACCCTGAGCTGTGACTTTAGAGTTGATCTGCTGGCCTTCACCCTGCCCTCTTTTCCTACTGAGCACGGGAGAGGCAGATGCTGCTAGCCTGGCCTAATCTCTGTCCCAGGTTTTATCACATCAGCAATGATCCTGAGAACCCACAACGCTTCCCATCTGCTGGGGTAGAAGGTTCAGGCTCAGTTTGACAGCAGCGCTGGGATCAACGCTGGGCTCGGCCACACCTGGGGCCTGAGACAAGATACTTAACACTAGAAAGACTGAAATTTAGTATATACCTATATTGCCCAAAAGCAGTCAAAATGACTGCATTGTGAAAGAATAATATCAGAGCACTCTTCACTCATGTTCCTTAGCTTTTCCAATAACTCACTTCTATTCGACATTTCTTTCATGAATTTAGGGCGCAAAAGAAATAAAATAAACAACTTATTAGAACAAGTATCACTGCATAAGGATTCGAATAACAAGTACTAGTTTAGCTTATTGAGCAACTGCAACTTATCAAGTATCGACAATTTATCATGTACTTGTATGTTATCATGTAACGGTAATCGAAAAAAATGAAAACTGTTATTTCAATACAGAGCTGAACTGGTCATATAAGAAATTTACTCAATTCAATAATAAGAGTCATAATTTCCCCAAGCAGTCAAAATGACTGCTTTTGGGCAATATAGGTATAACATATATATATATATACATACATATATACATACATATATATATATATATATATATATATACCAGAAATGAAGGAGGGGGAGGTAACTACAATTATTAATAAACGCATTTATATGTTGTACAAAAAGTCACAAAATTCTAAGACATTGTGTCCTTATATACATAATTGTTTTTCTAATTGAAATTAAAAAGCAGTCAAAATGACTTCCTTGGGCAATCTAGTGTTAAGCCCTTTGAGTCTCAGTGAGCAGGTGTAAAATGGCAATAATATCTTATTCGTGGGGGTTTTGAGAGGGTTAAATGAAAAATTAAACATGCATAAAGACATCTGGCACTGTGCCTAATTCACAGAATTCATTTTCTTTATTCTTTCCAGTCTGTTTCTGATTTCAGTCCCAGGAGCTGCTGCCAGAAAGCCATTCTCTGATCCCATGAATGGCTTTAAGTTTGGCGGAGTAAACAACCAGTGTGGGAGTCGGAGGTCCTGGGTTCCAGGCCCGGCTCTGCCACGATCTGCCTGCCTGTGGACAGGTCATTTCCCATCTCCAGGCCTCAGTTGCTCAACTGTAAAATGAAGGCTTTAGACTGGAAGTGACCAATTTCCCTTCTGATTGTAACAGCACACAGTCTAAATGACTAGACTGTCCCACTCTCAGCATCCCCACACTGGTTCCTAGGTCCTTCCATCTGGGCAGTTCAGAAAGGATGCTAGCTTTGCATCTCTGTTCCTGTGGGAACCTGGGAGGGTCAAGTGTGCTTTATTTTAAGAACATGGTGGCTGAGACTCAGTAAGGTCCACTGGCCCCAGGCCACAGGGGTCAGCAATGATAGGCCTTGGCAATGATCAAGCCCCAGGGTACCTGCCTCCCCAGGCACAGCTCCCTCAGTTAGTGCTTGATGTCCACACATGGAAGTCATCATTGCTCACACTCCCTCCTGCTGGCTGGTTCTGCGGGCTGAAGATGCTACTACCTTGCTTCCTATTCTGGGATGCCTCCCCCTATTGGCCAGAAAAGCAGCCCGGTTTCATTACTCCTCCAACACACAGAAAGATCTCCCCTGACCCAAAATTGTTAGTCAAGTTCTTTCTCTCTCTGTTACCCAGAGTAAGTGACTCTGTTTCATTCTTCTCTCTGTAACTCAGCAATGTTGCTCGGTTTATGTCTCCATTCTTCAATAGAGCTATGTAGTTTAACCTCATCTTCCATGTAATCCTTTCCACTATTACCCAGAATATTGCTTCCATTTAGTAAATACGGCTGGATTACCTGAGCCTAGGATTATACAGCTAGTCTAAGGACTGAGCGCCTTTCCTCTGGGACATCTGCATCTCTGGCACGTCATTTCCAGGAATAAAGTGAAGATGACTTGTGGACACAAGTGACCAGACTTGCGCTGCCCTGCTTTCTGCCCTGTGGATGTCAGAGCGCAGAGAACCAGTCACGGAGCAATAGTATGAGCTTCATGCACTGTGGGGCCACCAGGGCCGCAGAGCCGACTGGCAACAGGTTGGGAAGTTACAACACTGGGTGGCATGCCAGGATTTCCAAGGGAAGGGAGAGGCTGCATCCACATCTGTTAGGACTTCTCCCTAATAACACATAACATGTTAAGGCAATACCACATACTTGGACACGACCACAACCCTTCTCTAGAAAGCGGGCGGCGGCCATCATCGGGCATCTGCATTTCCTAAAGAGCCTTGCTGGGGCCCAGGGGGATCAGCTCCCTACCCTCCGCTGCTCTAACCACCTCGAAAAGATGAAACGGTCTTCCCTTCCTTGTCTGATTAACTCCCAGTTATCTCCTAGTTCTCAGCCCAAGAAATGTCTTCCGTGATTCAAAGGAGTTCCCCCTCGTTTTTCTCCCACAACACCCTGCTCTTTTGTTTCATTGTACTAATCACAAGTGGTAATCATATATCGGTAACTTCATCATTTTATGTCTCTTTCCCTCCACTTGATGCAGTCTTCAGGAGGCAGGGGGCCATATCTAATTTAGTCACCACTGAACTCCCAGACCTGAGCGCAGTGTCTGGAACATACATCTTAAATAAATGCTTAATAAACTACTAAATACAGATACTCCCACTCTTACTCATATACGCATATCTAGAATAGGCTTTGGAGTCAAGCAAACCCAGAGTACATGTTATAGCTGTCATTAATTCCCTGTATGACCTTGGCAATTTAATGCACATTAGGAACCTCAAATTCCTCATCTGTAAAATGCAGACAAATGATACTTAATTAGTGAGGTAATATATACACAGTATCTGGCAGAAATAAATATGGAGTAAAAGCTCTCTGGCGTTCCTCCCCATTCACAACCCCATCTCCCCTCTGCAAGAAGGAAAGGAGGCCCCACACAGCTAACGATTCACCCAGCTGTGCCTTGCAGAGGCAGTGTCAGTACCCTGGTCTCTTTGCCTCCAATTTTTACAAGTTTAATATATGGCTCTTTTTTTTCATAGTTCACCTTTGAACCATGTTATGCAGGAAAGTAAACAAAGAGAAATACAGGAAACTAATCATAAACACCAACAGGGTGTACCCAGACCTTAGGAAAGTATTTGAAGTGAAACTTTGACAGGTAATGGAAAAGTCTGGTGACACTGAGAAATGCCACTAGTTCTCATTGTGCTACCAAAATAGTAAAAGCTACTCTCCAGCTCTCTGGTGTGCCCACAGCCTTGCCCGCAGGGAAGTCAAAGGGCTTTCTCATGAGTCAAGCTTACTCAGTTTAATTTGATGAAGCCAGACACACTGAGACTAGAACAACAACAAAAAACAACAACAAGCAAACAAAACAAACAAGACATTTGCCTGATATCTCATTTTTTTCTCTACTTTCTTGCACTTTATATATGAAAACAATCTATAGAAAGCAAACATTTTGGAAACGGATTGATAAAATTTTCAATGGATAAGAAAATAATGTGTGTAAAGAGATGTGGAAAATAACTTGCACAATCTATATATCTATATCTATTGATATCGATATAGATATATATAAAAGGCTAATATGCTAAGTGTCCAACCGTTCGACCATTTGACCAATAGCTATGACACACACTGACAATCAGTGGGTAGACATCCAATGCACAGGCATGGAAACATGGAACAGACTGATGAATCTCAGAGGGAAGGGGGGAGGGGGAAGAGATTAACCAAAGATTTTATATGTATACTAGAGGCCCGGTGCACAGATTCGTGCACTGGTGGGGTCCCTCAGCCTGGCCTATGGGGATAGGGCCAAATCCATGCACTAGGCCTCTGACATCCCCTGAGGGGTCCTGGATTGCGATAGGGCGCAGACCAGGCCAAGGGACCCCACTGGTGCACGAATCTGTGCACCAGGCCTTTAGTGTTATTATAATTGGTGTCTGAGATGTACATCCTTTGGCTCAGAAAATCCACTTTTATGTTACACTCCAATCCAAAATCAAAGATGTGTCTACATTTATAGAAGCATTGTGGGTAATTATCAAAATGTGGAAACAATCTAAATAGCCAGCAAAATTAATTCTTTCTATATATTCTGGTTCACAATGAAATAATAGTCAAGTGTCAGAATATCGTGGTGGAAGCATATTGACATTGGAGATGTAGAAGGTGTTTATGGTAGATTGTTGACTGGAAAAAAATGCCGTTTGAATAGAGTGAAATTTATACACACACACACACACACACACACACACACGACAAATATACACCAAAATGTTACAGTTACTATTTCTGGATTGTTGGAAGACTACATTTTATTTTCTTCTTTATAATTTTCTAAAACATTAACATTTTAAAAAATTATGAGCATATATATACAACTTTAAGAAGATTGGGGGAAATTCTTTTTTTAATATATTTTATTGATTTTTTACAGAAAGGAAGGGAGAGGGATAGAGAGTTAGCAACATCGATGAGAGAGAAACATTGATAAGCTGCCTCCTATACACACACCCCCTACTGGGGATGTGCCGGCAACCCTTGATCGGAATCGAACCTGGGACCCTTCAGTCCACAGGCCAATGCTCTATCCACTGAGCCAAACTGGTTAGGGCGGGGGGGGGGGGGATTCTTGAGACAGTTGAACCAGAGCAGTAGGATGTACCTTAAAACACCATTGGCCAATAAGACACAGACTCCAAGAACCCTCAGCCTCCAGGGGGTGAGGCACACGGATGGGGGTGGGCCTTCCCACAGTGCAGCCCTGGCATTCTGCCTTTTGCAGGGCCTTGGACACTTAACCCCCAGAGCCACCATACCTGGCTTCTCCAGGACTTGCATGGACTTTTCTGGCAACCTGCTGTCCTTAACAGTGGCTAGCAGAAAGGGTCACCAAAAATTAAGGCTTGGCCTTCAGCCAGGACATCACAGTGAAAATGGCAACACCCACTCTGATCTGGAGTGGAGCTGAGGGCTATAGAAAATACCTGACCCCTCTGAACCCCATTCACTGTAAACATTTTTTTTTAGCACCTAAATGACAAGCACTGTGCTAGTACCTATCATCTCTCTATATAAAAGCCTAAGTGACCATCGCAACCAAACAGATGACCAAACAGGTTGTGTGGGGCGACCAGGCCGGCAGGGGGCTTAGTGAGGGGCAACCAAATGACTGAACAGCAGGCTGTGTGGAGCCACCAGGCTTGCAGGGGGGACCAGTTGGGGGTGACCAGGCTGGCAGGGGGGCAGTGAGGGGCAACCAGGCCAGCAGAGGGGGACAGTGAGAGGCAACCAGGCTGGCGGGGTAGGGAAGTTGGGGGCAACCAGTCCGGCAGTAGGGACGGTAAGGGGCGACCAGGCCGGCGGGGGCGGGGGGGTAGTTAGAAGCCAGTGGTCCCAGATTGTGAGAGGGATGTCCGACTGCCAGATCGGGCCTAAACTGGCAGTCAGACTTACCCCAAGGGGTCCCAGATTGGATAGGGTGCAGGCTGAGCTGAGGGGACCGCCCCCCCCCCCCCGTGCACGAATTTCATGCACCGGGCCTCTAGTATATAATAAAATGCTAATATGCAAATTTTCCCCTCGACAGGGAGTTTGAACGGGAGTTTGACCAGGAGTTCGACCAGGAGTTTGACCCAGGGGGCGGGGCTGGCCGGCCAACCACCTGTGTCCACTCCCTCTGGCTGCCTCCGCCCCCAATCAGTCCTCCAACCACCCCACCAATGCACGAATTCGTGCACCTGGCCTCTAGTAGGAAGAGATATAGATATAGAAGATGTGGTCTCTCCTTTCGAAGCTCACAATAACACAGTCCCAGCATGGCAACACTGCATCAAAACAGGGATGGTTAAATAATAAAATCGGGCACTGTGTGGTTAAACACCAAAGGGTGGTACTGGCATTGCAACTTTCAGTTGTCTCTGCTTTGGGATCCTTTATGCCCGGAGGCACCATGTCTCATGCCTTTCTTCCTTCTCCTCCGCACATGCTGCATCTTTCCATTTAGACGGGCTCAAGCCCTGTAAGGCAGGGACTGTACTTTATTTCAGCTGGTCCTGTGCTATTATCTCAATGGCTTACCGGAAAGAGTAACTAGGTTGCCTCAAAATCACTATGAGACCAACGTGCAGACAGAATAGACTCGGGATATTTCTACTCCCTTCTCCCAAAGAAACCTTCAAAAAAAAAAAAAAGATAAAAATAGCAAAAAAAGAAACTCCTATTCATCCTTCAAAATACATTTCAGATGTCACTTACCTGTGAAAACTTTTCTCAATAGGTAGCTTTCAGGACCAACAAACCAACCCATAACTTAGTGGCTAAGACAACAAACGTGTATGTAGCTCGGGACTCTGCGGGCCAGCAGCTCAGGCTCACCTTCACAGTTCTGATCTCACCTGGCCTCCCTCATGTGTCCGCACGCACTCACATGTCAATCATTACAGAGTTCAGCCTCGGGCTCTGAGGCAACAAGATTGAAGGAGCCGCAGATTTCTCATCCTCTGGCAAACTAGCCTGGCTTGTTAATATGGCAGGCTCAGAAATCCAAGAGAGCACGTTCTCTTGAGGCTGTTAAACTAATTAAACGTGGAGGCCACTAGCTTCACGTGGCTCTGGAACCCTGGCAGCCTACACAGCCAACCCAAATCTAAGCCTGTACCTGCCCCAAGGCGAGGAAAGCAAAACATTAAGATTAACCAACTACAAACAGCCAAGTGGGCTTTAAAGCTATAGCCAATCAATTTCTTTACTTTGCTTTCACCTTTTCCCCATAAAGGCCTCTCCCCAGCTCCGTGGGTGAAGTATCCTGAATCACTTTGGTGCTGACTGATTCCAATTGATTTTTGCTCAAATAAACTCAACATTTTTAATGTCTTACTTTAAGTTTTAACAAGGCCTAAGCCTGGCACATCATTATTTCTCCACATTCCAGTCACCAAATTAAGTCACATCGCTAAGACTAGATCCATAAGGTAGAAATATAGACTTCACCTTTTTTATTTTATTTTAATCAATATGTTGGTTGAAGGAAAAGTATAAAAATTAAGGTCGTTTTGTTTGGAAAAGACTAAGTCAAAAATAAGAAATCTATACCCTTCAAGCCTCCATTTTTTAATTGATTGAAGAGGCTATTAATAACGTCAATTTTATAGCAGCAATAACCGACCCGAGTGAAAGAACTTTAGGAAGGAAACAGCACAAAATTAAATTAGTTTCCATGGTATTTGAGGCAAACTGATACAACATTGTAAACAGTGAAAGCTTTTTAATTTTAGACTTCACCTTTCGATACAAAGAGTTACAAAGTCCTAATGCAAAAAGCAAGAATTTAAAAAACAAAGGTTTTGGTCATTTTTGTTAAAAATCAGATTTATTGAGCTATAATTTATATCCAGTAAAGTTAACCTGCCACTTCTTTAAAATTATGGTATAAAACACATAACAAAAATTAACCATCATAACCATTTGTAAATGTATGTTTCAGTATTGTTAATTACAGGCTGTCCCCAAAAATGTATACACACTGTAACCCAATTTTGAAAATGAAATGTATTTTAATAAACACTGCCTTTATAATTATTCTAAGTGTGCATATACATTTTGGGGGGACACGCCATATGTTCACATTGTTGTGCAACAGATCTCCAGAACTTTTTCATCTTGCAAACCTGAAATTCTGTACAGATTGAACAACTCCTTTACCCTTCCTCTCAGGTTCTGGCAACCATAATTCTACTTCATGTTCCTATGAGTTTGACTATTTGACATACCTCATATAAGTGGAATCATATAGCATACAGTATTTGTCTATTTGTGACTGGCTGATTTCCATGGCAAATGTCCTTAAGGTTCATCCATGTGGTAGCTTGTAACAGAATTGCATTCTTTTAAAGGCCACCTAATATTCCATTGTGTGCATCTACCCCATTTCTTTGTACACTCATCACTTGATGGGCATTTGCGTTGCTTCCACCTCTTGGCTATTGCAAATAAAGCTGCTGTAAACAAACATGGGCACGCACATAGCTCATTGAGATACTGCTTTCAAAAGTGAGATTGCTGGATGATAATTCTATTTTGAATTTTTTGAGGAACCTCCATACTGTTTTACTTAACAGCTGCACTGTTTTACATTCCCACCAATAGTGTATACAAGGGTTTAAATTTCTCCACATTCACACCAAACTTATTTTCCTTTTTTTAAAAAAATAGTGGCCACCCTAATGGAGTAATAGGGGTTAAGCAAAAATGCATCTCTTTTAAGTGTACAAGAATATAACAAAAAACAAAAAAAAGAAACATATTGTAACTAGCCCTGCCATCTTTATTAGAGTATTGTGGGATCTCCTGGGAGATGTCCATTGAAAAAGTTTTCTAAATTTACAACATTAATGCCTATGAGTTATTTTTCAACAATATAAAAATCATTTTATATTCATTTAATCAATGACAATTAGGTGATATAAGAACAAGGTCTGAGTTGCATTTTTTGTGAGCATACAGGCCTTGTTGATGTCTTCAGATGGCTGTCTACCTCCTTCGACCTCCAGGCTTCTCATCCTTTTCTCATTCTTGAGAGGAAGGAGGTCCTATGAGTTTTGACAAACGCATACCTTTGTGTAAACACCACTCCAATCACCACAATTTGCATCACCGGGGAGTTCCCTTGGGCCCCATTGCAGTAAATCTCCTCCCTTAACCAACAGCCCCTGGCAATCATGGGTGTGTTTTTCTATCCCTATTGTTTGGACTTTTTTTAAATGTCATATAAAATAATTATATAATCTACAGCGTTTTGAATCTGGGTTCTTTCATTTAGCATAAATCACTGGAAACATTCATGTTTTTGCATGGATGAGTAGTTTTTTCTTCTTTGTGCCCCACACTTACACAGAAAGCCAAAACAAACAGATATTTGAGAGAAACTTTTAATGTAAAAACAGGTCTACAAAAAGAGCCAGAAAAAAAGCAACCTGGAGAAAATAGAGACGACTAAGGAAGAAGGAGATGTCAAAATAAAAAGGACTAATTTTAATATCAGACATACATGAGAAGAGTCTACAAGCAGGAAACAAGAACAGGACAGTACTTTTAAAGTATTTCAAATACTCCCATACAATAGAACAGTAAAAGAGAATGAGCTATCAAGCTACGCATAGATATTGATGAATCTTAAATTTATGGGGGTAAGGGGGAGAGATCAAACAAAGGACTTGTATGCATGCATATAAGCCTAACCAATGGACACAGACACCAGGGGGGTGAGGGCATGAGTGGGTGTGGGGGTGGGGGGGCAATGGGGAGATAAAGACACATATGTAATACCTTAATCAATAAAGAAAAAAACTAAAATAATAATAATAAAATTCTGTGGCGCACACACACACACACACACACACACACAATAGTAGAGCCCCTTTTAGTTTCTTGCCCTCTATTGATTAGCAATGCATCGGTCCTTTCCTCTCTTGGAAAGTAAAATAAACTTCCTCTCTGCAAAAAAAATTAATAAAAATAATAATAATTAAAAAAATAAAATGAAAAATGGCAGTCTTAAAAGGCTACATACTGTATGATTCCAATAATATGACATTCTGGAAAAGACAAAACTACAGCCTGTGGGAAGATCGGTGGTGTCTGGAGTTTTGGGGGGCGTGTTGAGAGGTGGAGCACAGGGGATCTTCAGGGCAGTGGAGCGATTCAGTGTGATACTGTAACGGTTAGATGTATGACACTAGGCATTTATTTGTCAAACCCATAGAACTTCACAGCACAAAGAGTGAATCTTAATGTATGCAAATATTTAAAAATTATTTAGAAGGCCACAGTGATCTCAGGATGTCATACAGAATGTAACAAACAAATATATGAAACAAGTTCACTAATGGGGGGGGGGGTAATTAGCCTACTTACTGTTTTTATCCCAGTATTCTAAGCATTTGATCATGAAATTATATTACTGTTGTAAAGTTAGAAAACTTTTTCAGCTGACATCTCCCAGTAGATCCCACAATACTCTAATAAAGATGGCAGGGCTAGTTACAATATGCTTCTTTCTTTTTTTGTTTTGTTTTGTTTTGTTATATTCTTGTGAGACAGATATGATATCTTTAATTTTTTTAGAACAAGTTAAGCAGTCCTTTTCTTACTTTATTTTTTTAAAAAGTACCTTTTTACAAAAGAGAAAGAAACACAGACATTTATGTTAAAACATAGCCAGACACTTACATATGTTATCTTACTCAATCTCCCACAACATTGAAAGAGGAATTTCCATTTTACAAAGAAACATTCCTCAAGTAAAGTCCTCTATCACAGAGTGTGTGGTAGATTGTCAATGAATATTTACAGGATTTAAATAAAAGAATGAGTAATTTAAGCATAAGTTATGCATGTAAAACAAACAGTATATTATACAGCACATGGCTAAGGGTGGAAATGCGTATCGAATTTAGGTCCTGTTTACTAGGAATGTTCAATGATCACTGAAATTTTCAGAAAAGGCTTCAGAGAGAGGACGAGAGGTAAGGGGGCTTTTAAGTGTGATAGAACATAGGTAAATGGACGGGGCAGGAGGACATTTTGGGGGGAGGTGGGAGTTGGGCGCGGCTCAAGGCAGTCACTGGGTCAGGCAGATGCCTGGCTGTGTACTCAAGTGGATTGAACCACTTTCCCAGGAGCTTTTCAACTCTAATGTTTTAAAACCGCATATATACAAGTGCTACCATCTATGTCTAATAATTTCATGGCTCTCTTAAAGCTAATATCTTCAATAAAATAACAAACATGGAAAGATCATCAGAGAAATCATTAAGTTAAAGAATGTAAGAACAAGGAGATTTTGGGCAGATAAGTTGATCCATTTTTCAGGACAACACACACATGGTAAGTGGTAGAGCTGGGTTATGAACAGAGGCGCCTCCGTTGTTGAGTTCTATAGTCTTTCTATTTACGTGGTTTGGTTCAAGTGAGGAACTAAAGTCTGGATTGATTACATTACATAGTATTTATCAAACAGTTAATTCAGCGGGGCATTCCTTTTCTGTTTTCTCTATAAATACAGAAGGAATAACAGAATACAAAATATAGACAGTACACAACTCACAGGCCCCGTCATAGAGTCGAAAGCAGAGGACAGGTTAGGGGGAATGACTATCTGGCGTGTGCTGACTTTCCTTGGCTGGTAGATAAGCTTTGGGTCTCCAGGGTTCCCTTCTCCCAAAATTCTCCAAAGGATGGGAAGAACCACTTGGAGTTTTGGCAGCTCTTCTGTAACTGTTTGTATAGATGTTCGTTCATTCTGATACCAACGATTCTATTTCTCCTCCAATTATGCAACCAAGTTGTGAGTTGTCCCTTTCACAGGCAGGTATTAGGTATGTGGGTTTCCTTGGCTCCATGGTTTAAATTAACCTCTAATCATTACCCCTTTGAAGATTTAGACTTAAAAGAAGAGATATGGTACTTCTTAGTCACTCCCACGCCGGGAGATATGCCTGGTCTGCACCTTCATCCCCATCTCTTCAGTGGAAACCTGATAAAGACCAGGCCTGGCGCTTATACAAACTGAGAGCTCATGAAGACAGACAATCCCAATGTTACTGCAAAAATATTATATTCCCCACCCCACCCCCCGATTTCTCCCAGCAACTGAGGAAGAATCCCTCTCCCTTTCCATGAACACATTACCCATTTAATTTGAGTTGTTACATTTTTAAAAACAACAAAATTAAGTCTATTTAGTGCTTTAAAAAGATGACAAATTTTTCAGTAAAATATATATCTATTTTTCCAGAATGTTCTCATCTTGAGCAGAGTAAT
Source organism: Myotis daubentonii (assembly GCF_963259705.1). Classification (NCBI taxonomy): domain Eukaryota; kingdom Metazoa; phylum Chordata; class Mammalia; order Chiroptera; family Vespertilionidae; genus Myotis; species Myotis daubentonii. Next base: position 14,896,063 of record NC_081850.1, read on the forward strand.
TGTGATAGAAGAAGAAAATAAAATTGATAATAAATCAAGGTACTATTCTCATTACCTCTGCTTCTCAATGTGTTGTGAAAGCAAGCTAATAAGAATAGCTAGACAAACTTATGTTAACAAATATTTTCATGTTTAATTAAACATATTTATAGGAGAGTTTGACTTATTCTTAAAGTAATTTCAAACATACCACATTTTGGTACACAGATTATGCTCCAACGAGTGTTTTTTTGTTTTTTGTTTTTTAGTTTTGTTGCTTAAAGTATTACAAAGGGTATTACATATGTCTCCTTTTCCCCCCCGCCCTTGACAAGTGTACTTTTTAATGAGTTCACTTGGCCATGAGTTAATCAGGCTCTTTTTCTGTTGATCTGTAGAAAAGAGGCATTATAGTTAAGGTTTTACCATTTTGAAGTTTCCTTTTAGCTAATTTTTATCTTTCATCATATTTTTAAAGTGTGTGCAGATTTAAATATGTCAATCTTATTATATATCTACTATGTACAGAGCTCCTATTTCTTACGGAAATTACTGATGAAGAAATTTTTTAAATGCTAACTAGCCTCTATTAGTTTTCTTGTTAACATAAATGTCTGACAGATTTGTTTTATGAAGTTTTTTATGCCTATATGTAAATGATGCTGTTTTATTCTGCTCACTATAAACTTGGTGAATTGAGCAATTAATAATTCTTCCAAGACTTCACTTGGACTTGCCGGAGGACTCAGCATCATCTACACTTTCATCTAGCCTTTTTCTCCTCGGGATTCTCCCCCTTTCCTCCAGTCCTTGCCACAGAGAGCCAGTGGAAAACGTTTAACCAGCAAACATCAGCAAGCTGCACATCAAAACGGCCAAAAGAATAAGAAGCTGATGAAACTGCAAGAAACAGTGTGACAGCCAGTTTGTGTGCCACCCGGATGCTCAGACATCCTGTTTGGGGACAGCACACTCCGGAGGGGAAAGTCGCCTGCTGATGAAAGTAAACTTGGATCCAGAGTTCTATTCCAGTGTCTTTCTTCTCCCAGGCTCCTGCCCCCCTGCCCCACCCCCTGCCCAACCCCACTTGCCAATTAGGATCATTGAAAAAGAGGACATATCCCAATGGAATGTGTCTGTTTGAAACACTTACCCAGAAGTTTTCTGTGTGTGTGGTTTTTTTTTTTAAGATGTCACACTTATTGCTACATGACTGTAATGTACAAGTGTCGTTTTCTATAAAACTGACATAAAATGTTGCACTTTTTGTTGCTATAAGTGGGCAGATTTATGGCGGCCGGCCCGCCTCCCTCGCTCCCCCAGCTCCAAGCAGGTGTGCCTTCCTGGGGGACTTAGCCTGGGGGATGTCCATGGAAATTCACAAAAGGAGACGTTTTGGTTGGAAACAAAAAGTGATCTGAGTGAGGCCAACCTCTTGCTCCACAATGGCACCAGGGTGATTCCATATTTGAAAAAATCAGTAAGAAGAAATTCAGCTTCCACAGGGGCTCAGGGCAAGACTGTGCATCTGTTCTTTGCTCCTGCAGAGGAGGGTTTTTGCTGGGGCGTCCTGGGGTGTCCAGAGGCCCTTGGAGGGACTGGCTGGGAGCAGGGCCCAGAGGACCTGACGCACAGGAGAGCCTTGGGGGTCAGGGCTACATGCCTCAGGAAGCGGTGGGAAATGGGAACTTCTGAGGATGAACCCAATGCTCTTCCTGCAGGGAGAGGCTGATTGGACCCGTCTCTCCAGCGTTTGGTCCTGTCCACGGCACTGCACCACATCCCGCGGTATTCCCGAATGATGACACAGTTCCCTGGCCGTTCAGAGTCCATGTTTTCAGGGCAAACAGCAGAATACGGGGAAGGGATCCCCAGTGTAAAAAGTACCCCAAATGATCTGCAGATCACACTGGGGTTTCTGTCTGTGCAAGCAACCTAAATGTCAGTCAGTAGGAAAATTGCAAAAAGTCAATTGTAGTTTATTCATCGAGTGAAATACCATGTAGCAATTAAAATGAATAAAAAAGATCTATAAGAATCAACATGGATAACTTAACAAAGTAGTGTTCAGTGGGAAAAAAGGGTACAGAATGATACCATTTATGTAAATTTAAAGGACACAAAACAATCCCATATGTTGTCTATAAAAACATGTCTGGAGTAAAAGTGTAAAAACAGTCTGAAAGGATAAACATCAATTTAAAGTATAGGTGTGGCTACAGGAACCAGAAAAGGATCAAAGATATCACCATTCTTGCAATATCTGTTTATATCATATAGGAAGTGACATTCATATCTGTAATGACAAAATATTAACAACCTGCTAATTCCAGGTGGTGAGAGTACTTGTGTTGTAAAATTCTTTGAATTCACTGAACTTTTCATATTTTTCAATAAAATCGAAAGTATTAAGGAATGAATTATAGAGAGGCAAGAGTTCGGTTAAGGTCCAAGCAAAATACAATGGTGGTTTGAACTGGGATTATGATAAAAATGAAAAAAAAAAAAAAAAAAAAAGACTAGGCCCTGACCGGTTTGGTTCAGTGGCTAGAGCGTCAGCCTGCGGACTGAAGGGTCCCAGGTTCGATTCCGGTCAAGGGCATGTACCTTGGTTGCGGGCACATCCCCAGTAGGGGTGTGCAGGAGGCAGCTGATCGATGTTTCTAACTCTCTATCCCTCTCCCTTCCTCTCTAAAAAATCAATAAAATATTTTTAAAAAGACTAATCAGGCGATATTTTGGAGGTAAAGTTTTAGAAGTTGCTGTTGAATTGAATATAAGCATTAAGGGAAAGGAAGGAATAAAGGATGTTTCTTAATTTTAAATCTGTTTTTTGCATGCAGGCTTACTTCCTGCTTGGAGTTTGAATTTGTTCAGCCAGATCATGGGTGGTATGAAACTTCCTGTACAGCGCCATTAAATGTCTCTTGGGGAAATTACTGGTTAATCGGTCCAGGCATACAGATCATACTTCCGCATCTTGTTGGGAGGTGCTCTCCTCCCAAGTCATGCAAAGGCACACTAATAGAGCTTCCTTTGTACCTGCCGTATTTCTAGTGAACTAGGCTTTTTGATTCACTGGAGTTCAACCTTCCTCTTCATTTGGATTAGACTTTCTCCCAAGCTTCTCCTGAGAGTGACTAGATCTTCAACTCTCTAGTTACCTGTCTTAAAGTGGTAGTACCAAAGAGTGGTCCCGGGGCAGCTTTCAAATTCCACCCCTTAATCTACATCACTATTCCACAAATAAACAGTGTGCTTGCTATTCAAACAGAGCTTTAAGATAAAATCTCCTAGCCCCATTTTCAGTGAGGTCACCTTCCCGAAAACCCTTTCATATAAAGCTGCTGAAGCCAATGTAAGACTCAGCAGTCTTAGGTTATTCGAGGATGTAGGCCAGAACATGGCATTAGGCTAGAGGTAGACCATTGGAACGAGGCTATAATATTCATTGCCTTCTTCTCTGGAAATAAAATCTAGTAGCAAAGGGTTCATGAACTTGACAGTTGGGCTTACAAAGGGACACTTGGTTTAGTTTTTCAGAATCAGTCAGTATTTGCATTTACCAAGAAGAGGGATGATCCTGTGAATTTGTACTGCTTGTTTGTCTATCTTCTCCTTTAGAATGTAAGCTCCATGTGGGCAGGCATTGTGTTGATTTTGGTCACTTATTTATTCAGTAAGTATTAGCTGAATACATTTGATAAGTGGAAATAGGCAGCCTTCCTTGCTGGTATGGTTGCTTGTGTATATACAGATATATTTTGCTTTCCCCATATCATGGCCTTCACGCCATTAGTAGTTCCTGTTATTGGCAATGAAATTATGATAAATAAGTCTGAAGGTAAAAACTATAATTGCTGAAAATGTAATTGCAGAGGGTTGTGGCATATGTTGCATATATCATTACTGTCAGTTACCACAAATTTAGTGGATTAAAGCAACACAAATGAATTATCTTGTAGTTGTGGAGGTCAGAATTCTGAGCGGCCTTAGGCTAACATCCTCCTGGAGGTTCTAGGGGAGATTCTGTTTCCTTTCCTCTCCCAGAGTCCAGAGGCCACCTGCATTTCTTGGCTCCTCGCCCCTTCCTCCATTTTCAAAGTGCATCATTCCAACATGTGCTTCTAATTCGCACATTTTATCTGACTTTGACTTTCTTGCCTTCCTTTTAAAGGAGTGTTGGTGATTACATTGGGCCAACTCAGATAATCCAGAATAATCTTCCCATCTCAAGATCCTTAATACATCTGCAATGTCTCTTTTGCCTGTAAGGTAACACTCACAGGTTCTGGGGATTGAGATGTGGACATCTTTGGAGGGTATTGCTCTATGTACTGTGGCCATTTAAAAATCTTGCTTGCATTGAAGTTTTCACTCTTTGTTATTCACTATGTTGTGGCTTCAGTGTAAAACTTAGGAAAATCTAGAGCTACACAGCAGAATTTGTTGATTCCACTCTGAATCAACAAAACTGGAAATTTATTTCTATCTCAACTGAGAAGTCCTGATTAATTTTGGTAATAAATGGGATCAGGAGGAACACTACTCTTTTATCAATTACTTCAAAATATTGTAAAATGAGTTATAAACAATGTTTTCAAGTAGTAAATCTGATCCTCATCTCACCCCATTCCTACCTTTCAAATATAATGAAATCTGCTTTTGAGTCACATTCAAGTGTGTGTGGAGCTTCAAAGTAGCAAACCTGGTAGGGCGGGCTGCTAGCCCAAGGATGTTGTCTTTATTGTAAACATTTTTACAGCTTCTTTTTTGGAACTGTCTTTGGAGACAGTTCACCAGACACACAGGAAAACACAGCTCGTTATTTTAAGGTCACAAGGTACTCTGCCTTCTCTGTCTTCTTCCCCTCCCCATTGTTTTAATCCACTTGCCTCCATCCCCACTCCTTCCTCTGCTGATGTTAGTGCCAGAGATCTGTGAGGTTAAGAGGAAGACCTGGGAAGCCAGAGTGTGGCTGGGAAGGGGGCAGGGGGAGCTCCATGCAGAGCTCAAGGGGCAGTAGACTGCCATGTAAGTCTATCTGATTCAACCTATAGCAAAACTGTTAACTAATAATTCTTGATAATTCGCTGGGTCAAAAAAATTGCATTGTTAAAACAGTCCCTATTTAGAAGTGTCTGAACTTCATTGATCTTATATTCGTTCCCAATGGAAATATTTTAAATAATAGGTGAGCTTAGTCAAATAGATTTTTCAATGTACTATTTATTGACAGGGGAAGTAGGTGCACTAAAGGAGAGACTAGAAAAAAAACTCTCCCCTGTACAGATTTTTTTCCACAGGGGGACTCAGTTTAGAGATTTTCTTAGAATAGCTCCATAATCCAGAGATTTTCTTTAAGTCTCTGACAATTAAAGTTTACTGTTTAGGTGCATGGATAAATAAAGAAAATATTATAATGGTATCATATAAAATAGTTATACCATATAATATAGGCTGCAAAATATTTTTGACTAGTGGAGGTATTCCATGTCCAAGCAGTTTACAAACCCTCTGATACTTTCAACTACTGAAGTTACAGAGCATCTGGCCATATTTGTTCAGAAGAAAGTATCTAAAATATTCCGAACTACTACATATATATTTTTTTTCTTCATTAGTCCAATTAAGATTACTCTTCAATGAACTATGTGTGTAAATTAAGAGTAATCAGAGGAAATGTAAAGAGTCCAATTTTAGATCATCATCTCACATAAGAAAGGGTTTTTTTCCTTATAAAACAGTCTTCCTCTATTTAATAAGACAGCCATTTATTTGACTTCCTCTGGTGGCTATAATTGGAATAAAAAATTTTAACTTCTAAATCTACACTGTCCAGTTTGTAGCTACTATCCACATGTTGATATTGAGCACTTGAAAGGTGGCTAATCTGAATTGAGACCTACTGTAAGTGTAAATAGGTATCATTCTCAAAGAGTTAGAATGAAAAAAAGATTATAAAACATCTCGGTAATTTTATGTTAATTACATGTTGAAATAATATTTTGGATACACTGAGTTAAATAAAATGTATTAAAACTAATTTCACCTGGACAAGTCAAAAGTACAACTAAATTATAGAACAACCGCCCTTGAGAACCACCTGAAGACCAGCTGAACAGAACTCCTACAGCTAAGGCTATAAAGAAGCCACATGGAGACTGGTAGGAGGTGCAAAGATACAGAATCGGCTTGCCCCACACCCACGTGTGGTGGTTAAAAATCGGGAGGGATATCTCAGCTGCAGGGGTCCCCTCTCCCAGGACCCTGAGAGGCAAGTAGTCCCAGTTCCACACCAGGCCCCCATCTCAGAGTTCTAGTGCCAGGGAGAGAAGCCCCCATAACTTCTGGCTGTGAAAACCAGCAGAGATTATGGCTGAGTGAGTCGGAGGACTACTGGAATCCCAGGTGTATCATTAAAGGGCCTGACAGACTTGCTCACTGCCAGACTGGGCAGCAGCTCAAAAGGCGCCAGGGACATATGAAGGCATGTCTGACTTCAGGGTGAGGCCTGGAGGGACAGCTCTCCCTGCCATTTTATTTCTTTGCTGAGCCCTCCCCCAAGCCAGCTGGCAGGCACAGGTGGACACCAAATCTGAGTCTCTGTTAAACTCACCCTAGTGCAGTGGTTCTCAACCTTGGCTGCACATTAGACTCACCTGGGAATCTTTTTAAAATCCTGATTTCTGGGCCTCATCCTCCGGAAATTCTGTTTCTTTGTTATGGGGTGGGGCCACAACATTAGTAACAAAGAAACAATTTCCAGAGGATGAGGCCCAGAAATCAGGATTTTTAAAAGATTCCCAGGTGATTCTAATGTGCAGCCAACGTTGAGAACCACTGCCCTAGTGATTCCCTATGAAATCGACCTACCCAGCACATGCAGAGGCCCAAACCTCTTTCAGCAGCTGTTACAAGTGGCTGACCTCCACACATGCTATGGATTGCCCTAAAATCTCTGGAAGGTCCACAAACCCCAAACAAGAAGTGGCTGGCCTTAGTGTACCTCTAGGCTAAGTGGCCACCAGCCTGGCACTAGTGGCAGTTGGCTTTGATTTACAGCACAGCCTGTCCTATGTGACTCCAAGTACATAGCACAAGTGGAAACAATCTTCAGATCACTTTGTGAGGCTCCTACCAGGTGGCCTCAAAACCAATACAGCCAGTGACTGGCTTCAGACCACACCGAAGTATCACCCAATTAGCTCCACAGACGACACACTCAAAAAGCAGAGTCAGCAGGCACCAGAACCCACTAAAGTGAATCTTGTTCCTTGAGGTCAGCCCCTGCACAACAGCTTGTCCACTACAGCCAGGGCCAGTCCTTATAGCCAGTCAGCCTGAGAATCAGTCCCATCTACTGACATGCCAACAGCAATCAAGGCTCAACTACAAGAGGACATACACAACCCACACAAGGGACACCCCTGGCTCAAGTGACCAGGGAATCTGCACCACTGGACCCCATAGGATACCTATGACATAAGGCCACTCTGCCAAGACTGGGAGATGTATCAAATCTACCTACTAGTAGTATATGAAAACAAAAACAGGGAGGTAGCCAAAATGAGGCTATAAAGAAACATGTTCCAAATGAAAGAACAGGACAAAACTTCAGAAAAAGAACTAAATAAAATGGATGCTAGCAATCTACCATATACAGATTTCAAAACACTGGTTATAAGGATGCTCAATGGACTTAGGGGCAGAATCAAGGAATTTAATGAGAACTTCAACAAAGAGGTAGTAAAGAAACCATAAAAAAGAACCAGTCAGAAATGAAAAATACAATATCTTAAACAAAGACTATGCTAGAAGGAATAGACTTGCAGATTAGATTAAGCAGAATCTAATCAGCAATTTGGAAGAGAAGGTAGTGGAAAACACCCAATTGGAACAGCAAAAATAAACAATGAATTTAAAAATTATTATAGTTTAAAGGACCTCTGGGACAACATCAAGTGTAACAACATTCATATCATGGGGGTACCAGAATAAGAGAGAAAGGGATTGAAAACCTATTTGAAGAAATAATGACTGAGGCTTGGGCTAGGTAGCTCAGTTGGTTAGAGCATAATTCCAATATGCTAAGGTTGTGGGTTCAATCCGCAATCAGGGCACATACAAGAATCAACCGATAATTCATAAATAAGTGCAACAACAAATAGATCTCTCTCTCTCTCTTTCTCTCTCTAATCTCTCTCTAAAATTAATACAATAAAAAAGAAATAATGACTGAAAACTTCCCTATTCTGGCAAAGGAGATAGACATACAAATGCAGAAGTGCAGAGAGGCCCTAACAAGATGAACCCAATGAATTCCACACCAGGACACATAATTAAAATGCCAAAGGTTAAAGACAAAGAGAGAATCTTAAAAGCAATAAGAGAAAAGCAGTTAGTTACTTACAGGGGAGCTTTCATTAGACTGTCAACTGGTTTCTCAACAGAAACTTTGCAGGCCAGTAATTAGCACAAAATAGTCAAACTGATGAAAACCATGGCCCTCCAACCAAGATTATTCTACCCAGAAAGACTATCATTTAGAATTAAAGGACAGTGATAGAGCTTCCAAGACAAGAAAAAGCTGATGGAATTCATTTAATATCAAAGGAGAGATAAAGACCTTCTCAGACCAAAAAAAAAAAAAAAAAAAAAAAAAAAAAAAAAAAAAAGCTAGTATTACAAGAAATACCAGTATTACAAAAAATGTTAAAGGAAGAAAAAGAGATTTAAAAAATGAATTTAAAGAAATGGCAAAGAGAGAACCAAGATGGCGGCATAGGTTAACGCCGGAGTTTGCTGCTTTGAACAACTACTTCAAAAGTGAAACTAAAACACGGAACGGACATCACCCAGAACCACAGGAACGCTGGCTGAGTGGAAGTCCTACAACTAGGAGGAAAGAGAAACGCACACGGACACTCAGAGGAGGCGCAGTGCTGAAGTCAAATTCTGAGGTGCGGAGTGTGCGGAGTGGGCTGGCGGCGGAGGGCGTGGTTGTTGTTTTCAATCGGGAGGGAGTCGCAGACTCTGAGCTCCAGATCCAGGCGAGTCTTTAGGGACCCAGACTCAAACGGGAGAAGCGGGACTGTCTGGCTTTGGTCAGAGCGAGTGCAGCTTTCTCTCCCAGCTTTGCAGGGGGTGCTGGGACTCAGAGAGGCAGAGCCCCTGGGGACAGGACTGAGAGCCGCCATAACTGCTCTCTCCGGCCCACCCTGTTGATCCTGTGCGACCCGCCCCGCCCAAGCCCTGCACAGAGGCCTTTGCCGGATAGCCTCAGGCAAAGGCTAGATTAGCACCTCCCTAGAGGACAGAAGTTCTCTCACTGCTGACACAGCTGATTCTCATAGCCACTTGGCCTGGAGGTCAAACCCTCCCTGGAATTAGCTACAACAATCAAGATTTAACTATAAGACTTCGAACAAAGACCACTAGGGGGTGCACCAAGGAAGCATAACAAAATGCGGAGACAAAGAAACAGGACAAAATTGTCAATGGAAGAAATAGAGTTCAGAACCACACTTTTAAGGTCTCTCAAGAACTGTTTAGAAGCTGCCGATAAACTTAATGAGATCTACACGAAAACTAATAAGACCCTCGATCTTATATTGGGGAACCAACTAGAAATTAAGCACACACGGACTGAAATAACGAATATTATACAGACGCCCGACAGCAGACCAGAGGAGCGCAAGAATCAAGTCAATGATTTGAAATGCGAGGAAGCAAAAAACATCCAACCGGAAAAGCAAAATGAAAAAAGAATCCAAAAATGCGAGGATAGTGTAAGGAGCCTCTGGGACAGCTTCAAGCGTACCAACATCAGAATTATAGGGGTGCCAGAAGATGAGAGAGACCAAGATATTGAAAACCTATTTGAAGAAATAATGACAGAAAACTTCCCCCACCTGGTGAAAGAAATGGACTTACAGGTCCGAGAAGTGCGGAGAACCCCAAACAAAAGGAATCCAAAGAGGACCACACCAAGACACATCATAATTAAAATGCCAAGAGCAAAAGATAAAGAGAGAATCTTAAAAACAGCAAGAGAAAGAAACTCAGTTACCTACAAGGGAATACCCATACGACTGTCAGCTGATTTCTCAACAGAAACTTTGCAGGCCAGAAGGGAGTGGCAAGAAATATTCAAAGTGATGAATACCAAGAACCTACAACCAAGATTACTTTATCCAGCAAAGCTATCATTCAGAATTGAAGGTCAGATAAAGAGCTTCACAGATAAGGAAAAGCTAAAGGAGTTCATCACCACCAAACCAGGATTATATGAAATGCTGAAAGGTATCCTTCAAGAAGAGGAAGAGGAAGAAAAAGGTAAAGATACAAATTATGAACAACAAATATGCATCTATCAACAAGTGAATCTAAGAATCAAGTGAATAAATAATCTGATGAACAGAATGAACTGTTGATTATAATAGAATCAGGGACATAGAAAGGGAATGGACTGACTATTCTTGGGGGGGAAAGGGGTGTGGGAGATGTGGGAAGAGACTGGACAAAAATCGTGCACCTATGGATGAGGACAGTGGGTGGGGAGTGAGGGCGGAGGGTGGGGCGGGAACTGGGAGGAGGGGAGTTATGGGGGAAAAAAAAAAAGAGGAACAAATGTAATAATCTGAACAATAAAGATTTAATTTAAAAAAAAAAAAGAAATGGCAAAAGTACATACATACTGATATTTATTTAAATGTAAATGATTTAATGCTCCAATAAAAAGATAGGGTGGCTCAATGATAAGAGCCCTTTGAACACTCTTGGATTCTGCTGAGAAGCTGAAATGTCTAAAACCATTATTCTTGCCTTGCACCAAATATCATTCCTCTCTGCAAGTAGCCCACAGCCTGGAGAAAGACCTCACAGGGTAGTAGAAAGAAATGAATGATGAGTTCTTCCCACCATCTGGTACCTGCTTTAAAGAGGAAAAAGAAAATACTTGTGGCCACGTAGTACTGGATGAGTGCCGGGGCTGACCAGCAAGACCCTGAGCGATGACGGATGAATAGATTACTCCGACACAACATTTGCTGTGAAACAGTGGGCTAAAAAGTAAAACAAAATCCAATTTTTAAAAATCCTATTTTTAAAATATTTATTCATTATAACTTTGAATGCTTACTGCTTAATTTTAGAATATATTAGATTATACCTGGTGCCTCAGTGTCTTCTCTTGTAATATTCTGTAATGAACTGCTGCTCTGCAGACCTGACTATAACCTGGAAGGGAATAGGACTAACCCATATCGAAATCACATACTGGGTAAGCAAGGCCGCTCTGCACGGGCATTGTCTCTCTCCTCCCAGGAGATGGAATGGTTACACGTAAGGAGAAGCTGTGTCATAGGAGGGAAAATAACACCCATTGGAAGTCCAGTACACAAGAGCGTTGGAAGGAAGCATGAGTCAGAAGAATTCAAGAGGTCTACTGCCTAAAAGGAGGCTCAAAGTAGATAAGCCTTTCACAAGGGAAATACAAAAGCTAAAATGCCATTTGCAAAATTAACTTCTGCTTTATTGCAGAATCTTTATATAAAACATCATTCTTGCCATGATAACCACCTAGTCATACCATGGAATGAAGGCAGACTTCATTAGTTAAATAGGGACAAAAGAGAACTACTCCTAACCAAACTGAAATATTATCTCATTTTCCGTGTTATCATTTCCAACAGATACACTCACACTATTAGAGGAAGTCCCGGCTGACATGAAGGCAAGAGTATTTGATTCAGTCCATAAGCTCACCCTGAATTTTATCAAAGGAAACTCTAGTTCATGTGTATCAGCCTCTCTCAATCTTTAATTAGCTTCTTGTTAAAATGAACTTTCCCTTAGTTTTCTGGAGTGGGGGGAGGTGGCCTTAGAGCTTGACCAGCGCCACCCCATCCCCCCTGCCAAGGACAAAGCAGGGACCTTGTCTCCGGATTAGGGGAAATAGTTAAGAAGGAGAGGAAAAGAAAATTGCTTTTCCAGCTTCTCTAACTTCCCATGCAGCCTACGGAGAAAGGCAAGCATCCCTTGGGAGGAAATAACAAAAGTGCCAAACCGTAGATGGATGGATGAGGTCTGCATCCCTGCAGTGGACCGGGGCTCTTGCCTGAATAGTGTCGCACACTCTTGTCCCTTGCTCATGGTGGTTATCAGAAGGCCAAATGGACATTTATTACCCGTTGGCCCTGCCCTCCTCGGGGCCTCTGCCCTTGAAGCTCAGTTCCCTTTCCTGCCAGAAATACCAGGGTCAGGGAAGGGGGTCTGGTGAAGCTGCAAGAGTTCAGTTGCCTTGTTTCCTCCCACAGCACATGAGGTAGCCAGTTAGATCATAAGATGCATCTATAAGAAACCTTAAGAGACAACTACTTCAACAGGGTGTCAGGTAATAGGCGATAAATGAGCCCTTCTTAGAAAACCACTCACCACTATGTTGTCTCTAAGGTACTTCCAGCTCAGCTAATAATAATAATTGTTATTATTTAACAACCCCCCCCCCCCATAAAATAAACATTTAAAGTTTCTGTGGCTAGTTACCTTTTCATTGAGGGTAGGTTGGATTCCTACCAGGTTTGTCTTACCACACACACTGTTTTGTCAAACCTGATTGCTAACATACTTCATAACTCACTGTGCACTGCTGAGAGAGAGAGAGAGAGAGAGAGAGAGAGAGAGAGAGAGAGAGAGAGAGAGAGAGAGAGAGAGAGAGATGAAAGAGAAACAGCAACTGAGCAACTGGCTGCCTCCCATACATGCCCTGATGGGGACCAAACCCACAACCCAGGCATGTGCCTCAACCAGAAATTGAACCCGCAACCTTTTTGGTGCTCCAACAAACTGAGCCAACTGGCTGGGGCACAGTCTCCATATCCTTACTTAAAACACAATGATGTGCCGAAACCGGTTTGGCTCAGTGGATAGAGCGTCAGCCTGCGGACTGAAAGGTCCCAGGTTCGATTCCGGTCAAGGGCATGTACCTGGGTTGCGGGCATATCCCCAGTTGGAGATGTGCAGGAGGCAGCTGATCGATGTTTCTCTCTCATCGATGTTTCTAACTCTCTATCTCTCTCCCTTCCTCTCTGTAAAAAATCAATAAAATATATTAAAAAAAACCAACACAATGATGTTTCCAAGTATAGTAATGGAGGCAGGTTCATTTATTTAAAGAAACTAAACCAAATGAGGTTGTGCATTGTGACCCTGGATAATGCCACGTTGGTGAGCCTGCAGGGAAGTGAGCACTCTTGCACCCTGCCAGTCATGCGTCTTTCTGAGAGCCATTTGTGTCAATAGCCTTGGGTTCTGTGTACTCTTTGACCTATTTCTATGAGTTAAGCACTAGTACTTCATTTTACAGATAAAGAAACTGAAATTCAGAGAGATAAGTAACTTCCCAAGGTCATACAACAAGTTAGTAGTGGAGCTGCAATTCAAATTCAGTGACTTTATCCACACCTTACACTTAACCCCTATACCATAAACTTCATTTAATAATACGGGTTTGTCTTTAGAAAGTACACATATAATAGAATAACATGCAGCAATTTAACATGTAGTACAAGAATATATGACGACATGGACAAATGTTTGCAAAATTACATATATCCAAAGTAAGTTAAAGAATGCAATCCTAGCCCAGCGGGTATGACTCAGTGGTTGAGCATCCATCTATGAACCAGAAGGTCCCACTTCAATTCAAGGTCAGGGCACGTGCCTGGGTGGCGAGTTCTATAGATACCCGGTGTGGGGTGTGCAGGAGGCAACTGATCAATGATTTTCTCTCATCATTGATGTTTTTATCTCTCCCTCTTCCTTCCTCTCTGAAATCAATAAACATATATATTTTTAAAAAGTTAAAAGAAAGAATGTGATCTTAATTTTATTAGCTATACATAAGCATATGTATATAACATATATATATACATATATATGCATAGCATAGATATTGTGAGATAGATAAATGCACATCTAAAAAGACTGGTGAGATCATAAGTCAGCTATTTCTTTCATTCTGTGTATCTGTCTTTCCTATATTTCCTATTTTTGTACTAAAAATTGTTGTTTTAAAGATGTTCAATCTCACATCTCATAGTGAAAATCTGCAATTTAAAGACAAAAGCTACTTTTATATAAAAAGGAACATGAAAATGAAAGATGCAAATTAATTTTAAAGTGGATTATCACAGGCTTCTGGTAAAGATGGCAGATAGGGTACTCACATCCTCCCACAAGCACATTAAAATTACAACTTAACTGCCCTGGCCAGGTGGCTCAGTTGGTTGGAGCATCATCCCATACACCAACGGTTGTTGGTTCTATTCCCAGTCAGGGCACATACCTAGGTTGCAGGTTTGAACCCAGGTTGGGATGTGTTCGGGAAGCACCACTCGGTTTCTCTCTCACATCAATGTTTCCCCCCCCCCCTCTCTCTCTCCCTCCCTTCCTCTCCCTCCCTTCTTCTCTCTCCAAAATCAATAAAAACATATTCTTGGGTGAGTGTTTTAAAAAATTACAACTAAACTACAGAACAACCATCCCTCAGACCACCTGAAATCTAAATGAACAGGAGTCCCATAACCAAGGACAAAAGAAGCTACATGAGCCTGGAAGGAGGGGTGGAGATGCGGACTGAGCTGGTCCCACACCCATACGTGGTGGTTAAAAATAGGAGGAATATCTTGGTTGAAGAAGTCCACACTGAGGATCCAGGGGTCCTAGCCCCACAGCAGGCCCCCATAACTGGGGAGGTTCCAGTGCTGAGAAATCCCCATAACTTCTGGCTGTGAAAACCAGCAGGAATTGTGGCTGAGTGAGATGGAGGGCTTCTGCAGTCCCAGAAGTTCCTCTTAAAGGGTCTACACATGGACTTTGACTCACGCTCATTGAGTTCCAGCGCTGGGGCAGCAGCTCAAAAGATGCCAGGGACATACAGGAAATAACTGAACTGTCTGGCATCAGCACGAGGTCTGGAGGGGCAGCTTTCTCCCAGACAGAAGTGCTGGCAGAGGCCACTGTTCCTTTGCTAGGCCCTCCTCACACAGAGCCAGCATGTGGGCACCATATCTGAGGCTCTGTCAACCTGGCTAACACTGTTCACCCTGCCCTGCTGATTCTCTGAGACCCAACCCACCCAACTTTTGGACCCAGCCAAGCTGTTTGTTTTCAGTGGCTTTTCCACACAAACAGCCTGTCTTGGCTCACACTGTGGACTCTCCTAAAACCTCTTAAACAAGCAGCATCTGGTCTCGCATGGCCTATACCTCTTGGTAAGTGGTCCCAAGCCTAACACTAGTAGCAGCTGCCTTTGGTGAGCAGGTTGGCCTCTCCTGGGCACATCCAAACCCAGAACAAGTAGCATGCATCTGAAGATCACTTTGTAGCTCATACCAGGTGACCCTGGACAGGACACAAGCAGTGGCTGACCTTGTTCTGCATATCCCAGGAGGTCCCAGAGCCAGCGCACTGATGGACAACTTCAGACCATGCTAAAACACCACACAATTACCTCCATAAACAACACATTCAGGCATGAATTCAGCAGACGTCAGAACCCTGAAGCAAGTCCTGCTTTGTGGAGTTGGCCCCTGCACAGCAGATGCTCCACAGTGGTCATGTGTGACCAGTCCTTGAAGCTGATTGGTCTGGGGGTAAATCCCTCCCATTTATGTGTCAACGGTAATCAAGGCTCAAATATAATAGGAGGATACAAATAGGCCATATGAGTGGGTGCACCTTGGGTGACTGGGGAGACTGCACCACTGGGCCCAATAGGACACCTACTACATAAGGCCACTCTACCCAGACTGGGAGGCAATAGACACTCTACCTAATACATAGAAACAAACACAGGGAGGCAGCTAAAATGAGGAGACAAAGAAACATGTTCCAAATGAAAGAACAGAACAGAACTCCAGAAAAGAACTAAATAAGCAATCTACCAGATGCAGAGTTCAGAACATTGGTTACAAAAATGCTCAATGAACTTAGGGAAAGAGTAGATAAACTTACTAGTAGTGAGAACTTCAACAAAAGGAGAGGAAACATAAAAATGGAGAAAGAAAACATAAAAAAGAACCAGTCAGAAATGAAGATTACATTACAAGAAATCAGCAATAAAGTATATAAAGCAGAGGATCAAATCAGCAATTTGGAAGCTAAGGAAGCAGAAAATACCCAATCAGTATAGCAAAAAGAAAAAAGAATCTAAAAGATGAGGGTAGTTTAAGAAGCCCCTGGGACAACTTCAAGCATACCAACATTCACATCATAGGAGTACTAGAGAGAGTTAAGGAATTGAAAACCTATTTGAAAAAATGACAGAAAACTTCCCTAACCTGATGAAGGAAATACACATACAAGTCCAGAAAGCACAGAGAGTCAAAAAAAAAAGATGAACCCAAAGAGGCCCACATCAAGACACATCATAATTAAAATGCCAAAGATTAAAGACAAAGAGAAAAACCTTAAGGGCCAATTACCTACAAGGGAGCTCTCATAAGACTGTCAGCTGATTTCTCAACAGAAACACTTCAGGCCAGAAGGGATCAGCACAAAATATTCAAAGTGATGAAAAGCAAGGACCTATATCCAAGATTATTGTACCAAGAAAAGCTATCATTTAGAATTCAAGGACAGATAAAGAGCTTCCCAGATAAGAAAAAGTGGAAGTTCATGACCACCAAACTAGTATTACAAGCAATGTTAAATGGTCTTCTTTAAGAAATAGAAGAAAAAAAGATAAAAAATATGAATAATAAAATGGCAATTAATACATATCTATCAACAATTACTTTAAATAGAAATGGATTAGCCCTGGGTGGTGTGGCTCAGTTGGTTGGAGCATCATCCCATTCACCAAAAGGTGGTGGGTTTGTTTCCCAGTCAGGGCACATACCCAGGTTGTGGGCTTGATCCCCGTTTGGGGTGTGTGCGGGAGGCAACTGATTGATGTTTTTCTCTCACATCAATGTTTCTCTTTCTCTCTTTCCCTTCCACTCTTTAAAATCAATAATAAATAAATGTAGATGGATTAAATATTCCAATCAAAAGACATACGGTGGCTGAATGGATAACAAAACAAGGCCCTTACATATGCTGTCTACAAGAGACCCACTTCATTGAAATATACATACAAACTGAAAGTAAAGGGATGGAAAAGATATTTTATGGAAATGAAAAGAAAAACAAGCTGGGATAGCAATATTTATACCAGACAAAATAGACTTTAAAATAAAAGCTATACAGCAAAAGACAAAGAAGGACCCAACAATTCCACTTCTGGATATTTAGTTGAAGAAACCCAAAGCATTAAATTAAAAAGACATATTCATCCATTTGTTCATTGCAGAATTACTTACAAGAGCCAAAATACGGAACCTAAATGTCCATCACTAGATAAATGGATAAAGAAGTGGTACATATATGGAATATGACTTAGCCATAAAAAAATAGTGAAAGCTTGCCATCTGCAACAACATGGATGGACCTAGAGGGTATTGTGCTCAGTGAAATAAGTCAAATAAATAATGCCAGCCCTAGCTGGTTTGGCTCAGCGGAGAGCGTCGGCCTGCAGACTGAAGGGACCCAGGTTCGATTCCGGTCAAGGGCATGTACCTGGGTTGTGGGCACATCCCCAGTAGGGGGCGTGCAAGAGGCAGCTGATCGATGTTTCTATCTCATCGATGTTTCTGACTCTCTATCCCTCTCTCCCTTCCTCTCTGTAAAAAATCAATAAAATATATTTTAAAAAACATAATGCCAGAAGATATTACTTATATGTGGAATGTGAAAAACAAAATAAATGAACAAGCAGAACAGAAACAAACTCACAGATACAGAGGACATTTTGGTGGTTGCCAGATGGAAGGAGGGTTTGAGGGTTGGGTGAAAAAGGTGATGGGATTAAGAAGTACAAATTGGTAGTTACAGAATAGTCATAAGGATGTAAAGTTCAGTGTAGGGAATATAGTCAATAATATTGTGATAACCATGTATGTTGTCAGAAGGGTATTAGATGTATCAGGTGATCATTTATATAAGTTATATACATGTCTAATCACTGGGTTGTATACTTGAAACTAATATTGTATGTCAACTGTAACTGAAAAATAAAAATTTATTTAAAAATAAATAAAATAGCCCTAGCCGGCTTGGCTCGGTGGATGGAGCGTCAGCCTGCGGACTGAAGGGTCCCAGGTTCAATTCTGGCCAAGGGCACATGCCTGGGTTGTGGGCTTGATCCCCAGTTGGGGGCTTGCAGGAGGCAGCCGATCAATGATTCTGTCTCATCATTGATGTTTCTGTCTCTCTCTCCTACTCCCTTCCTCTCTGAAATCAATAAATATATTTAAAAATAAAATAAAATAATAAAAATAAATAAAATAGATTACTATGATACTTTGGTACAAAGTCCATCTTGATTTTGTCTTCCTTGATTTTGTCTAAATGTTCTTATTTGCAAAGGTTGTTTATGTTGGTCACAAGTAGCAAAAGGAAAGAGCTACAGGGAAATTGAACAGGACGACAGCACCTACCCCTGAAGCACCTACTAACTAGTGTTTCTTTTCTAGTGTGAATGGCATTACTCCATTCTCTAATCCTGTAACCCTGAACTGAAATTTATACTGTTTTTATTTAGTTTTTGTTTGTTAATCCTCAACAAAGAATATCTTCTCCATTGATTTTAAGAGAGAGTGGAAGGTGGGGAGAGAAAAGAGAGAAACATTGATGTGAGACACATGGATTGGTTGCCTCGCACATGTGCCCTGACGGGGACTGGGGATGGAACCTGCAACCCAGATAGGCGCCCTTGACCAAGAATTGAACCCAGGACTCTTCAGTGCAAGGGCTGGTGCTCTAACCACTGAGTAGCACTGGCCAAGGTAAAACTTACACTTTAACATGAGACTAGAATATCCAAATAAGAGACTCCCTGGTTAGTGAAAAAATATCAAGAACTCATGTTTATTTATTGATAAAGGATAAGGATGGGAAAAACATGACTTGCTAACTTTCCCATGTTGATCTTTAAAAAAACAACAGCTACTCAGCATGTTTGTTCAGTCTGCAGCTTCTTTTCACATGACTTACAAGGTGTTATTTTAACAGGAGTGGGACTCACTGAGCAATGTGGCTGACTGAGGAAGAGCCAGGTCATGCAGAGAGTAGCCTCCGGTTCTATCCTAGCAGAGAGAATATTCTTGTTGGATTTGTTGAAAAGCTCTGACAGGAAGGAAGAGACATTAGTGAGAATTTCCCTCAGATAACACGTTTTAGTTTAAAGAAATCCTGCTCAATTATGTTCCCCAAATATCATACATGAGTAATTTAGAACGGAAGTTGGAAACCTTGCTTTTTTTTTTTTTTCCAATAAATTTTCTTTTTTTCTTTGCCAAACTTCCCATTGCTACAATGGAAACACACACTGTATATTTAATGGATAGACTGTCTTTCTCCTGGTGTTTTTTGTTTGTTTGTTTGTTTTCTGGGTGAAGATTGGTTCAGTTCTAGTTCAATGACTACACAGTTGTCTTACTATCATATCTCCTTTCCACCAGTTAAAGTGCTTATTTCAATTTTTACTGCATTTCTAAGTAGTATTATGTACACCATAGATAATTATGAAAGTACCAAAAAGTCCAAGAAAAATTAAAACCCCACAATCCTACTACTCAGGAAAAAATACTATTAATAGTCTAGTATTAATAATATGCACTTTTTTAACTTACTGCACATTAGCATATATTAAAGATTCTTAGCAGCCAAGAAAGAAAGAAAACAATTTACCTTTGTTTCTGTTTGTTTTTTAACACAATGAATCGCTTTTATTTCGGTATGCATCCACATCTCAGCAATTAGTAGTCCTGAACAGAAAAGTGGAAAAGTGCAGCAATTTGCCAGGAAGTCAAGCCCACCAGTTTTAGGGTTCTGCCGTGCAGACCGTGTTCTTTCTTCATCCCCGTTGAGGACCCTGAGAAGATGCAGCACCGAAATCAAAGAATGCACCGAATTCAAGGTTCTTTTTGTGCCAGTTGTCAGATTCCAAACTAGACCCAAATGGATTGCAAAGATGACCACCTGAGAGCCCTGTTTAAAACTTCAACTTGTAAAAGCAAAGGCAATGATAGGAACACACAAAACAATTCATTCACAGGGATCATGTGTGCTTACAAGTGTCTTCTGTGGCCTTCCTGAGCTTAAAAAAAAAAAAAATCAGCTGATGATGACAGTAGAGAGTGGCCCGACTGTGGACCCATTTATTTCCTGGGCTGGTGGAGAGTAAATGAATGTGGTTCCAAAAGTAAGTGAGGGAAGTCAGGCTCTTTCCAGCCTTACCTGCTGGCTTCTGGCCAAGGCAAGGGAGTGTCATGGAAAGTGCTGGGTGGTGATGGTGCAAGAAAGGGACTTGAGGGGGAAGGAGAAAGCAGCACCCTGGGATATAAAGGTGGTGGTGGTTGGGGGGGGGAGAGGGCGGAGCATGGGGAAAGCCCTGAATTCCTCACCAAAGGCCATTTTTGCAGGGGAGCAGAGGGGGTTAAAAATCTATGCTTCGGCCAAGGTGGTAGTAGAGAGTGGGGAAAGGATAATGGCCTGGAAGTGGGAGGGGCATAATTTAAGACTTAAAAGAAGAAACCAGGGGTGCAAATGAAGCGCCCCCACACCCAGCAGCAGTCCCACAGGCAGTGACCTTCACATCTACTCTAACAAGCCACCCTGAGCTAGAAAGCTGTTGCAGGGAGGAAGCGGGGGTGTGAGCGTGGGGGTGTGGGAAAAGGTGGGTAAAGGGGGAGAGGAGGTGGGGAAGGAGAAGACAGAGCCGCAGGCCAGGGGTCCTCAAACTTTTTAAACAGGGGGCCAGTTCACTGTCCCTCAGACCGTTGGAGGGCCGGACTACAGTTTAAAAAAAAACTGTGAACAAATTCCTATGCACACTACACATATCTTATTTTGAAGTAAAAAAACAAAACGGGAACAAATACAATATTTGTATTTGCATGTGGCCCGCGGGCAGTAGTTTGAGGACCCCTGCCCCAGGCCATGTAATCAGCAGCAAGGTGATTGTGTGTCTTTTCACAGTTGAGTTAGATGTGCCCCACCTGTTACGGTGGGAATTGATTTAAATATACAGGACTTTTTTAATCCGAGAAGTTCAACTCTGTGGACCGTGGTTACACTTGACAGGACGATTTCTTATGGCACAACTTATATATTCAAAAGGACAAAAAATTAGTATCATTTACAGTGTCTTACCATCAATTGCCTTTGAATGGACATTACACTTCGATGTCCACAAGACGTATCTAGAACACTTCCGCTGTGGAAAATGAAGACTGCTTGGATCCAATGGGGGAGGGGCGGGCCTGTGGCTTTCTTGTTGATTAATTGCCGTAACACTGTCCTTCAGGTGGCTGAGGGTGTTTCATATTTTCTTTAGACATCATTAGGCAACGAAGCCCTGCAGGACTGCAGTGCTATGTGAATTCTGCCACTTCACTAGCACTGATATGGCTCCTGGTCCCCCACTCCGCTGGAACTATTAACTCCATTCATATTTATTTTTGTTACAAATCTTACAAGGGGGGGATGCTCGTGGGTATTTAGGTCCATGCTCTATTTTAAGGCTTTATGTTTGGTTTTGATTGTTCTTGGAGGCCCAATGATCATCCCTATCCATCTTGTAAGTGTTCCGTCTTCCTCGACTTCCAGACCCCAGCTAACTGTGCCATCTCCTAGTCCTTCCTGGCCTTCTTCCCGTTCTTCCATCAGTCGAAAATTGTGAGGGACTTTTACTCCCCAGCCCGCGGTGGTTGCCATCTTGCATTGCTGGAAGGCTAGCCAACAATTTACCTGTTTTTTTAAACAGTGTTTCTCAAACCTCGACCATGAATCCTTTGGTAGTATAATAACTATTCATGACCTGAGTAATTCAGGATCTGAGGAACGCGTTTGAGGAACGTCACCTACGTGAACGTATCACTGCCCACAAGCTTCAGCCCCATTAGTGATCCAGAGTTAACCAAACTCACCAATGTTCACCCCTCGACCTCAACTCACACAGACTAAAGTTGAATAATTTACTGTGCTAACTTTTCTTCAAGAAAGCACCATGCATAGGTAATTTAATATTATGTAAATTATATCTCAATAAAAGCTTTTTTTTATTTTAAGACAATATGCTTGCATTTTAAGAATACTGAGTAGAGTAACCCGATGAAGACAAGAAAACAATAGTTTTCAGGGCTATTTTATGAGGACCAAGGTGACTCATTCCTGCCCACAAGAGGGGATACATCTTTAGTTACAATGAAGTCTCCCGGATTCATACTTCATAATTACATCTCTTCCAGTTTTTCCTTTCAAATGCTCTGGCAATGTTTGCAAATTAATCTACTTAAGTTCTCCTACTGGACAAAAAGGTAAATGAATATATCAGGGTGGAAATGAATAGCAACAGCTATATTCCAAAACAACACTGTAAGTGCAGTATTTCTTTTAAACTTCATATTTTCCCCAATATATACATGTAAGGAAATATATTTAAAGTTCAGAGGTTAAAAGTTTTTAATTTGAAATCTTTAGGAATAACTGATTTATAAAGAATATGTGTTATACATTTACCTGTGCCTTTATATGCCTTAAAACACATAAAATATACTCCATTTAAGCACGGCTCAAAGCTAAACACCTCTCTCTAATTTTACCATCTTTTTCTAGAAGCAAAAATTGACAAGGCTGATGTAAGTGCTGAATCAGAATCACACTCCATGCATCCCTCTAGAGTTGACACATGAAAAGATTTAATTTACTGCCACAGATCAGCAATTTTCAACTGGTGTGCTGCAAGAAGTTTTAAAACATGAAATACCTGACTATTTAGTCAGGGGTACTGACTTTTCCACCTTAGATTGTGAAATAAAAAAATAGCAACAGCCAACACAATATTAGCCACCAGGTGTGCATGCCCTGTCTTAAACCATAAATATATAGGTTACATATGAGTTGTATCTTATTGGTCAGGTTGCATAAGTTTGTACCTGATTGGTTAATTCTTGCATGTGCCGAGGGTGGGGGGTGGGGGTGTGGGGTGGGGGGGGGGCGGTCAGTGTGGGGCAGGGGGGGAGGGAAGGCTGGGAGGGGGGAAGGAGACATATGTACTACTATTTGTAATACTTTAAACACTAAAAAAATTAATTAAAGTTTTTTTAAAAATAACAAAAAAGAAATCCTTATATACAAGTATAGGCATCTGATTTTTTAAAAAGTCAGTTTGGAGCAAAAAGGTTAGGTAATTACCATTATTATTTTTCTGTAACTCAATCAAATTATACCTATTTTTAATCAGATCAGTAAAATAATATTTTTTTTGGTGTGCCACGGAATTTTAGTAATTAATTTGTGTGCCATGAGATCAAAAAGATGATTGAAAATTGCTGCCATAGATGGATTATACCATCGAAATGACTCTCAATAACCACTTTTAGTTTGTTTATCTCATCACCCACGCAAAACAAAAATATCATAAAAGGAGATGATACTTTTAAAATTTTTTTATTGATTGATTTGAGAGAAAGAGGGGACAGACAGAGGAAGAGAGAGAGAAAAAGAGAAACATTGATTTGTTGTTTCACTTATCCATGCATTCAATGGTTGCTTCTTGCAAGTGCCGTGGCTGGAGATCGAACCCACAACTTTGGTGTATGGGGACGATGCTCTAACCAACTAAGCTACTGGCCAGAGCAAAGATGATACTATTTAAATGCAAACTGTTTACTCAACTATTATACTATTTAAAACACCACTCTTCAAAGAGGCCACAAAAAGTATAGCATTCAAACATCTTAGGTAAGACTCTTCAAGGGTAAGCTTTTCTGTTTTTCAGTCAGCTTGTTTAAAGTTTAACAGCAACAGGATACTTCTGTAGAGACGTGCAGTTGGTTCAGACTCAGTTTCTGCTCATGCTACGCAAAGCATCCATGATGGTTTTATTGTACTCTGCAATCTGCTTGTTCACATTCTTCATAACTGTCTGGTAATCACTCTCTTGACTCTTAGTTGCTATGACTAATTACATGAGTTAAGGGGGAACACTATCAATACAAATCCTATCTAATAAAAGAGTAATATGCAAATTGACCATCACTCCAACACACAAGATGGCCACCCCCATGAGGTCAAAGATGGCCGTCAGGGGAGGGAAGTTGGGGGGGAACAGCCCTGCAGTGGAGGTCAGTTGGGGGCAACCAGGCCAGCAGGGGAAGGCAGTTAGGGGCAATTTGGCCAGCAGGGGAGCAGTTAGGTGTCGATCAGACTGGCAGGGGAGTGGTTGGGGGCAGTCAGACAGGCAGGCGATCAGTTGGAAGCCAGCAGTCCTGGATTATGAGAGGGCAGTCGGACATCCCTTGAGGGGTCCCAGATTGGAGAGGGTGCAGGCTGGGCTGAGGGACACACCTCCCCACCCCCCACCCCCGTGCATCAATTTTGAGCACTGGACCTCTAGTCTATATATATAAAAGCCTAAGTGACCCTTACGGCAGAATGACCGGAACAACCGGTTGACCAGTCACTATGATGCACACTGACCACGAGGGGGCAGACGCTCAACACAGAAGCTGCCCCCTGGTGGTCAGTACACTCCCACAGGTGGAGCGCTGCTCAGCCAGAAGCCGGGCTCAGGGCTGGCGAGTGCAGCTGGGTGGTGGAAGCCTCTCCTGACTCCACGGCAGTACTACCGAGTGGAAGCAGCAGGTGCTGAGGGCCGGGATGAGCATCAGCGGCGCAGCGCCCAACCCTGGTTCTGGCTCCTCCCTGGCCACCTGCCACTTGGCACACTGCTACATCCCTCTCGCAATTTGGGGCCCCTCGGAGGCCTAAACCACAGTCAGACATCCCCAGAGGGTCCCAGATTGCAAGAGGACGTAGGTCAGGCTGAGGGACAACCCTCCCCTGCCCCTCCCCCCAATGCATGAATTTCTTTCACCGGACCTTTAGAAGTAATATAATTGTGGGTCAGAAAGGAACCAAATAATACTAGTATTTTCCTTATTGATAACTGAAGATGGGACAGGAAAAGCACAATTAAGCTATTTTTAAAAAACAATATATTATTTTAACAAATTAAGCATCAATTGAATCTTAAAAAGCCAGGCAGAACTGGTTTCAAAAAAGTTCACTTAAAATGGAAAGCTTTTTTATAGTTAATGTTATACATCTCAATCAAATTCTGGTCTTAGAACAATCCAACGTTCAGAACAACTATGTTCTCTAGAGTATCACAAAGAATTTCAGGTCAGTCTCCAGACTTCACTTGATGCTGCACAAACCTGGAGTCCTGTCCATCAGCATATTGTGAACGGGAGTCTTCTGCTTTAAAACTAAGTTGTATTGATTCTCATAGCCACTTGGCCTGGAGGTCAAACCCTCCCTGGAATTAGCTACAACAATCAAGATTTAACTATAAGACTTCGAACAAAGACCACTAGGGGGTACACCAAGGAAGCATAACAAAATGCGGAGACAAAGAAACAGGACAAAATTGTCAATGGAAGAAATAGAGTTCAGAACCACACTTTTAAGGTCCCTCAAGAACTGTTTAGAAGCTGTCGATAAACTTAATGAGATCTACACGAAAACTAATAAGACCCTCGATCTTATATTGGGGAACCAACGAGAAATTAAGCATACACGGACTGAAATAACGAATATTATACAGACGCCCGACAGCAGACCAGAGGAGCGCAAGAATCAAGTCAATGATTTGAAATGCGAGGAAGCAAAAAACATCCAACCGGAAAAGCAAAATGAAAAAAGAATCCAAAAATGCGAGGATAGTGTAAGGAGCCTCTGGGACAGCTTCAAGCGTACCAACATCAGAATTATAGGGGTGCCAGAAGATGAGAGAGACCAAGATATTGAAAACCTATTTGAAGAAATAATGACAGAAAACTTCCCCCACCTGGTGAAAGAAATGGACTTACAGGTCCAAGAAGCGCGGAGAACCCCAAACAAAAGGAATCCAAAGAGGACCACACCAAGACACATCATAATTAAAATGCCAAGAGCAAAAGATAAAGAGAGAATCTTAAAAGCAGCAAGAGAAAGAAACCCAGTTACCTACAAGGGAATACCCATACGACTGTCAGCTGATTTCTCAACAGAAACTTTGCAGGCCAGAAGGGAGTGGCAAGAAATATTCAAAGTGATGAATACCAAGAACCTACAACCAAGATTACTTTATCCAGCAAAGCTATCATTCAGAATTGAAGGTCAGATAAAGAGCTTCACAGATAAGGAAAAGCTAAAAGAGTTCATCACCACCAAACCAGGATTATATGAAATGCTGAAAGGTATCCTTTAAGAAGAGGAAGAGGAAGAAAAAGGTAAAGATACACATTATGAACAACAAATATGCATCTATCAACAAGTGAATCTAAGAATCAAGTGAATTAATAATCTGATGAACAGAATGAACTGTTGATTATAATAGAATCAGGGACATAGAAAGGGAATGGACTGACTATTCTTGGGGGGGAAAGGGGTGTGGGAGATGTGGGAAGAGACTGGACAAAAATCGTGCACCTATGGATGAGGACAGTGGGTGGGGAGTGAGGGCGGAGGGTGGGGCGGGAACTGGGAGGAGGGGAGTTATGGGGGGGGAAAAAAAGAGGAACAAATGTAATAATCTGAACAATAAAGATTTAATTAAAAAAAAAAAAAAAAAAAACTAAGTTGTATGGCCACTGGGAATAGAGGCCCTAATGCATTTCATTTGGAAGTATGCTGTGGTCCACGCTGCTCTGAGCAGTGTCCTATAGCAGAACATATGCTGCATGGAGTCAGGATCTAATCCTCCAAGCGGAGATGTCCTTGAAGGGGAACAGGGAATAGAAAACTACTTTGGGGAAATGTTTCTTACAACCCCACAGGGCATGTCCTCAGCAGCTGCTTCCTCCTATAGGCATTCAAAAAGATAAGCAAGAAGATGGGACGTAGGTACCATTTTGGTAGAAATCAGATGAAGTTGAATTGGCTGAAACAGATGAGCTTGAAGGTCAAATCTCTCATACGACTACTTAGTTTATCTCCTTTGCTGCACGGATATCCAAGTACAGCAGTATAAACAATGATCCCCCTTTCCCCCCTACACACATACATACGGTTATATATAATTCTCCCAACAACTCTACGAGAGGAACTATTAACTCTATTTGAGATGATAAAATTGAGGGTTAAACAAATTAAGTAAATTGTCCAAAGTCCATGACTTATAAGAAGTTAGCATTTAAAATTAGATCTACTGACTCCATATCCTGTACTTAGTCCCTATGCCACACTACTTTGCTACACCTACACACACACACACACACTAACTATTGTAGAGTGGAAACTAAATCTTATTCCTTTATTCCCACATAGTTTAGGCTCAGTGTTTTATACATATTATGTACCTGAAAAAATGTGTATTGAATTATTTCATTTCAGTCTGTAGATAAATTCATAGAAAAATAATCACTAGATCAAGTTCATTTGCAACTTTTTAAAGGATACATTCTTTCATCACAAAATTATTTTGTTCATGGTGTTGCCACTTCCTTTCCAAATTTGTAAGCTAAAAACACAAAAGAAAAATGTTATCCAGCGCCCCTATTCGCAAAAATTATTAGACACACTTTTAAGAGGATAAGAAAAAAACAAAAACACCACAACTTTAAATCTTATCAACTCCTTGCATGAGATAAAGCTATTGTAGACAAAAAAGAAATTTAGGGAATATTAAATAATAGTAAATACATGAATAAATACAATGTTGCCTCTGACAATAGGTTTAGTCTATGTTTATTTTAGTAGGAATATATTTAAAATATTTATTAATTTATTATACCAATGAACATGCCAACCGAAAGACAATTTACTATTTATGCCTTTCCTAAAAGAACTTAAAAAAGAATGAGGCATGATGGGAATGTCTCCTTGAAATGTGGAAGTCTAAAGCCATAAATGTAACGTATATTCTAACACTGTCTAAGGTTCAGCTATATAGGAAAGACTTCCTTATTTCCAGGCTACACTTCCTGTCTAGTTCTACAAGCTGTGATAAGAGCAGAGCTGCAGTGTGAAGATTATAAGAGGGCTGGCGAAACGCTGGCACTGTTACAATAATTTCTGCATCAACAGGAAGCTAATGTGGATATTATATTGATGGTTGCTTCCTCAGAAGACAATTTTACTGTTATAGAATTAAATTGTTTTTCTGATTTAATTAACCTTGTAACTCTGGGTTACGGTCTTTCTTTTTTAAGATACACATAGTTTGTGTGTTTTTTTCCTAAGCAAAGTGCCTTCTGAAAAATAAAACACAAAATATTCTGCCCAGACATTTCCAAGAAGTAATAATCATTTTTAAAAATCTGATAATTAAAGCAGCTTTAGTAATATTTCTTCATACTCTCATGATAAACTTATTTTCGGGGCATAAGTTCAGACTTAATGTAGCATCCATCCTAATGTTTCCTCCAAAGAGATAAATCTAGATATTAGGATGAATCATAACTAATAAATCATGTGAACCTTATGCGCTGTGAGTTAACACAACTAAATCAGATCTAGCTCCCCAGACAGGACCTTGAAGTGAAGATGGACTGAAGGAAGCTGTCAGCACTTTCGGACAATAAATCTAATAACCTTTTGCAAAGTCAAGTACCACACTTTTCCCTCTTTGTTTTACACAAAGAAGTGGCCTTCTTATAAAGCAGCAGACCTTAGGTGCTACACGAATAATACTATAAAGCAACACTGTGCCAGATGGTCAAATTCCTCCCATATTATACATCTATATTTGAGATTTGCCTTTAAATCTCCAAGTCTCTCATGAAGCACAATTCTGGTTTTTTTCCTACAACTTACTTAAAACATCTAGTGTAAGTTCCTTATATATTCTAGATATTAACCCCTTATCTTATATACGATTTGCAAATATTTTCTCCCACTTCATAGGTGCTTTTTTTTTAAAAAAAAAAATATATATATATTTTATTGATTTTTTTACAGAGAGGAAGGGAGAGAGATAGAGAGTTAGAAACATCGATGAGAGAGAAACATCGATCAGCCACCTTCTGCACATCTCCTACTGGGGATGTGCCCGCAACCCAGGTACATGCCCTTGACCGGAATCCAACCTAGGACCTTTCAGTCCGCAGGCCGACGCTCTATCCACTGAGCCAAACCGGTTTCGGCCATAGGTGCTTTTTTATTTTGTTGATTGCGAAAGGAACAGAAGCTTTCTAGTCTGATGTAGGTCACTTATTTCTGCCTTTGTGGCTTGTGCTTTTGGTGTCATATCAAAAATATCCTTGTCAAGACTAATGTCACCTATGCTTTCTTCTATTAGTTTTACAGTTGTTCCAATATTAATATGTTTAAATGACTTCAAATAACTAATAGCAATTCATTCAAAAAATAGTCTGTGATGTAAAATTATTTATAGATGTCAAGAACTAGTTTTCCATGAAATATTGTAATAGATAGGGAGATCAGAATTTGACTCGATTATTTGGAACTCAAAAAAGGCAACAATATAATACTGTATAGTGTGTCTTATGTTATAAATTCCTATTATCAGTATATATGGTTAGAATATGATTAGAACTTAATGTAGAAATAAACAAAACAACTATTGACTGGCTCTAAGAAATTGTGTTTGTCAAATATTTTCCTCCTTAAATAATCTAATCAGTAGAAGAGGGCCAGTATTCCATAAGAAACATCACTATTTTTTCCTAAGAACCATTTAAGACGATGACTCCATAAACATTTTTTAGGTTTCTTCTTCAGCACACATCACAGACTGTTTTTTGAATGAATGGTTATTAGTTATTTGAAATCATTTAAACATATTAAAAGGTTAAATATTCTAAACATCCTAGGATACTTTCACCACTTAAAAAATCTATATCAAGACTTACAGATTATGAATTAGAGACAGAATAACTGACTGATAAATTTTAATTATGTAAATTAGTGATTTCTAAGCTTTTAGTAGTTGTAGCAAACTCTGGTGAGCTTCTACCCCATACAAGAAGAATATATAAGGTATACCTTTTTTTAAAAAAAAATGGTACATCCAGACAATGATTTAGCTGATGTCACACAAAAAAGAACTTGAAAATACAGTGGGGCCTTGACTTACGAGTGTCCCGACTAACGAGTTTTTTGAGATACCAGCTGTCTCTTAGCCGATTTTTTGCTTTGAGTTGATAGAGTAATTTGAGTTAACGAGCTCCTTAATGAGCTTGGTCTCGGAATGAATTAAACTCGTAAGTCAAGGCCCCACTGTATTGGGGGAGGGTAGGTGGGTGGGAAGTAATCAACCAAGAACCTTGTATGCATATATGCATGGCCCATGGCCACAGACAATGGGGCAGTGAGGGCCTGGGGCAGGAGGGGCAGGGTGTGGTGGGCTGGGACAGGCTGGAGGGGGTCAATGGGGAAAAAAAGGGGACATATGTAATACTTTCAACAATAAAGAATTATAAAAAAAGGAAAATAAATGCTTAAAGACAGTATGCATAGAATGATTTCATTTTTTGGTAAAAACCATATAATTAATATGGGTGTATAACTGCAAAGGAAAAAGTCTATAAAATGTTATACCAAATGTTAATGATCATCTGTCATGATCACATTATTATATAAAGAAAAGAAAGAAAAATGTTAACGCATTTAGCATTAATAAATCATAGTTTCAAACTGTTACATAGCTGTAAATCAAGAAGTTCAAGGCTAAGACTGCTCTTTACAGCATTATGTGAATAATTTTTAAAATTAGAAATAACCTAAATGTCCAATAATATAGAATTGGTTTAGTAAATTATGCTATATTCATGTAGTCAAATATTATAAAGAATCATATTTAAAAATATCTACAGACAATGGAAAGTACTTATCTATAATAATAAAAGTGTAATATACTAATTAGACCAGACAGCTGAACGACCTTCCGGACATCATTCTGGGCAAAGCTGTGATGGAGGGGATCAAGGCAGAGGTAATTAGTGGCAATCAGGCAGGCAGGAGAGTGGTTCGGGGAGATCAGGCAGGCAGGCAAAGTGGTTAGGCGTGATCAGGCAGGCAGGCAAGCAGTTAGGAGCCAGCGGTCCCGGACTGAGAGAGGGTGCAGCCTGGGCTGAGGGACCCCCAACCCATGCATGAATTTTGTGCACTGGGCCTCTAGTAGTTAATAATGAAAAACGAGTGAGGTGACATCTCATTGTAATTTTGATTTGCATTTCCCTAAAAGTTACTGATGTTGAGCATCTTTTTATATATCTGTTGGCCATTTGTATGTCTTTTTGGGAGAGGTGTCTGTTCAGGTCCTCTGCTCATTTTTAATTATATTGTTTGATTTTTTGGTGATGAGTTTTTTATATATATTTTGAATATTAACTCCTTGTCACAGCTATGGTTTACCAATATCTTCTCTCATTTGATTGGTCCCCTTTTTGTTTTGTTGCTGGTTTCTTTTGCTGTGCAGAAGTTTTTTGGTTTGAGATACTACCTCACACCTGTTATAATGGCTACTAGTATTATCGACAAAACAAGTAATAACAAGTATTGGAGAGGTTGTGGAGGAAAAGGAACCCTCATTCACTGCTGATGGGACTGCACACTGGTACAGCCACTATGGAAAACAGTATGGAGGTTCCTCAAACAATTAAGAATACAGTTACCATATGACTCAGCAACACCTCTTCTGAGTATCTAACCCCAAAATTTGAAAACATTTATTTGCAAAGATATATGTACCCCTAAGTTCACTGCAGCATTATTCACGGTGGCCAAGACATGGAAACAAACAAAGAATCATCCTTCAATAGATAACTGGATAAAGAAGATGTGGTACATATATACAATGAAATACTACTCAGCCATAAGAGATGAAATACTGTCATTTGTGAGAACCATGGATGGATCTTGACAATATCATGCTAAGCAAAATAAGTCAGAGAGAAAAAAGAACCATATGATTTCACTCATATGTGGAATAAAGAACTGAAAGCAAAAAGTGAACAAATAAGACAAACAAAACAAAACCTCACAGATACAGATAACAGCATGGTGGTTACCAGTGGGAAGAGGGGTAGAGGGCAATAAAGGGAAAATGGGTCAAATATATGGTGACAGAAGATTTAACTTTGGGTGGTGGGCACACAATACAGATGATATATCATAAAATTATATATTTCAAACCTATGTAATTTTATTAACCAATGTCACCCCAATAAATTTAATTTAAAAATAAAAATAAATTTCTAAATAACATGTACAAAATGATAGCATTTCTATAGGTATATAGAAATAAATGTGTACATATATGTGTATGTATAAATAAATGTGTACATATACACATATAGACTAGAAGGACCCACACAAAAATGACAAAAAATTACCTCTTCTGGATGGTGGAATATTAGTAATCAGGTTTTATTTTCTTTATTTATAGATTTTATGAGTTAGCAAAGTTTCTGCATTAAAAATGCTTTACTTTCGAAAAATTTTTAAACTATTATCCTAACCGGCTGGTGAGGCTGAGTGGTTGAGCGTTGACCTACGAACCAGGAGGTCAAAGTTTGATTCCCGGTCAAGGCACATGACTGGGTTGTGGGCTTGATCCCCAGTACGGGATGTGCAGGAGGCAGCTGATCAATGATTCTCTCTCATCATTGATGTTTCTATCTCTCTCTCTCCCATTCCCTTCCTCTCTGAAATCAATACAAAAAATGAAAATAAAACTATTATCCTAATGGCTGTGCCCTGAACAGCGCCTAGCATAAAGAAGGCCTTCAATATAGCTTTATCGAAGACAGAAAAGCAGGAGTAAATTCATTCTGAGTGGAGGTTATTTGGATATCTACAAAGCCAGAAAATTTGGAAGGTAAATAAAAAGATGGGGAAAAAAGGAAAGGATCATTTTGAGGTGAGAATATTAAGAGAACAGGACAGATAGTCTACAATCAAAATTAATTGCAAAGTTTGTTGTTGTTTTTTTACCTGAGAATGAGTCTCATTTTCTTGCAAGTGTGCTTTTAGTGTCTCATATTCTGTGGTTAGCTTCTCTGTTATTTTCTTAAAGGCATTTCTGCGGGTTGATAACACTGTTCTCTCCTGATGTAATTTCTAGGCAGATCCAAATAGAAGTAAATAACAGGCTTTAGCAATATCTCATAAGCCAATATAAATTGAATTTGACAAATACTTTCAATGATATTCTGACAAAATTCTACCAAGGCTATAATTACTTTAAAACTGTTTATAAAAACATCCTTTGAACTATAACAAGCTAAATTAATATTAACTATTTTAATAACTCTCATAAGGCTTCCATATCTATTCCTGCCCCACCAAATGTACATTAATGCAAATGCAATAAAAAAAAAACCACTGACAAGTCTTAAACAGGGAAATACCATACTCAAATCTGCATTTAACAAAATTCGTATTTGTTGAAATGCTCTATCCCTTGCTTTTCAATTTGTGCCTTTGGTTTAAAAGTTAAATCACACCAGCCAGGCTGGTGTGGCTCAGTGACTAAACGTTGACCTATGAACCAGTAGGTCACAGTTCAATTCCCAGTCAGGGCACATGCCCGGGTTGCAGGCTTGATCCCCAGTAGGGGGAGTGCAGAAGGCAGCTGATCAATAATTCTCTCTCATTATTGATGTTTCTGTCTCTCCCTCTCTTTTCCTCTCTGAAATCAATTAAGTATATTTAAAAATAAAAAACTTAAATCACTCTAATCTTCTACAATATGTGTAAACATCTTTATTTTTTCTTAATACACATCAAATAATCAACTGAAAATAATATATATTAGGTTTGATAAATAAAAAACAATTTGAATAATTTTGTAATACTATTTACCTTTTTCTTTTCTTCACCTGATGCTTTTAAAGCTGGCAAATCATTAAATGTCTCCAGATCAATCATCATTTGCTTAATTTTGCTTTTTAGAGAATGTTGCTCCTCAGTCATCTTACTTTCCAGAAGCTCCATTTTCTGTAGATCCAACTGTAGGCGTTGACTGTCTGAACCATGGGAAAATTCAAGTTCATAATTAATCAAAACTTTATTTCTTTCACAAAAGGAAATGCGCAACTATTAAAAATCATGTTTTATAAGAGTATTGGCAAAAAAACCCAAAAACATATTCATTGCAACCAGTTAGACAATACAAAGATAAATTAAGAAAAAATATACGCATCCCCCAGGTAATCAACGTAACCTGATGAAAAATGCGTATTAGCTATACTTGTTTCCATGCTCATATGAACATACAAAAAGAGACAGTTCTTTTCTTAATATTATAACATATGAGATAAAGAGTCATTATTTTAAACTAGAGGCCCAGTGCACAGATTCGTGCATCAGTGGGGTCCCTCGGCCTGGCCTGTGCCCTCTCACAATCCAGGACTCCTCGGGTGATGTTGGAGAGCCGGTTTCGGTCCGAACCACACATGCCAGGCTGAGGGACCCCATGGGGATCAGGCCAACTTATGTCTGAAAAAAGCTTATCTCCATAAAGCATATCACATCACAGCCTTCTTGTGCTCAGGAACGCTAGCCAACACTTACGCACTATGCGTGGGGGGCATTTTGAATAGCAAAAATCACCACAAAATGTGGGGAAAGTGGCGCTAATTATACCACAGAAAGGACAGGTTTACAGTATGAGAACTACAGCAAGTTCTTGCCTTATTTTGCCTCCACTTGAAATGCTCATGTCAGACAATTCAAAATTTTCACCAGTCTACACACGGCACAAATGACCATGAAAGGGCTATAAGTGTTGATTTTGGGATTACACATTCATTTTAGTGAGTAGGTAAATTCGTAAATATAGAATCCATGAATAATGAGGATTGACTACACATCTGTTCATGTGTGTGTCTCATTCTTTGTTTCAAAAGTATTGAGCACCTACCATGTGCCCGCTGCTGAGGATATAGAGGAAATCAAATAGAGACATTACTTGTGCTCAAGGAGCTATATTCTAGAAGTGGAACCAGGCAATAAAATAAGCATGTACATTAAACTGAATAACTACAGGAATCCTTCCTTATCCGTGGGGAATATATTCCAAGACTCCATGTGGGTATATACTGAAACCTTGGATCATACAGAAACCTATATATACTATGTTTTTTTTTCTCACACATACATACATACCTATGATAAAGTTTAATTTATAAATTAATTTAGAATTTAAGTTATAAATAAAAACTAATAATAAAATAGAATGCTTATAACAATAAAATAAGGTTTATTTGAACACGAGCATTGCCATACCAAGACATTTGATCTGATAATAAAATGGCTAATGACTAATGAGCAGGTAGCATAATACAGGGTGGATATGCTGGACAAAGGGATGACTCATGTCCCAGGCAGGATGAAAGATAGTGTAAGATTTCATCACACTACTTAGAAGGGTGTGAAATTTAAAACATAAGAATTGTTTATTTCTGGAATTAAGCATTTAATATTTTGGACCACAGTTTACCCCAGGTAACCAGAACCATGGAAAGCAAAATTACAGATAAAGGGAGACTTCTGTAGAGAGTTATACAGGGTACCATAAGAGCATAGGCAAAAGAGCTCTCCAAGCCCTGGCTGGTGCTCAGAGGTTAGAGCACTAGCCCACAATCAAAGGGTCACGGGTTTGATTCCTGGTCAAGGGATGTACCTGGGTTTCAGGTTCAACCCCAGCCCCATCAGGGGTACATGTGGGAATCAACCAATCAATGTGTCTCTCTCACATAGATGTTTCTCTCTCTCTTTTTCTCTACTGCCCCCCCCCCCAACTCCCTCTCTCCCTTTCATTCTTTCTAAAAAAATAAAAAGTACAAAAAAGGAAAAAATATCCTTGGGTGAGGATTGACAAAAAAAAAAAAGTAATAATAAAGAGTTCTCAAAAATCATCCTTTTTAACTGAGGCCTTAAGGATTGGGAATCAATCAAACAAAGGAGAATGTAAAAGTGTTCCAGAGAAAACATTCAACACATGCAATGTCCAGCGGTAAGAAAGCATGGTATCTTTGAGTAAATAATAAAGTTCCATGTGACTAGAACTCAGAGTTTGAAGTGGGTGGTGGTAGTAGATAAAACTGAAAAATTAGACGGATTTCAGTTCCAGAAGGGGTTTTTAAGTCAAGATAGGGCACTAGTACTTTATTCTAAGGGCCAGGAAGGCAAATCCTCAATGAGTTTTAAATCAGAGTGTGGCATAATTAAATTTTAGAAAGTTAACTCTGCTTGCAATGTGGACAATTAATTAGAGAAACCAGAACAGCTGGTTAAGTGTTGGTCCAGCAATCTAGACAAGAAATCTTAGACTGGTGTAAGATTAGGAATTTTTTATTAAACAATATTTATTAAATGCTTTCTATGTGCCAGGCAAACTTCTAGGCCTGGAGGATATAGCAATAAACAAAGCATAGGACTACATATCTGAAATATACAGTTATAGCAAATGGAAATAAATGAGAAAATAATGCAGGAGAGATCTCAAGGGACTCAAAACATATTAGGTACTAGTATTTGGGATTAATGAAATAATTGGACACAGTGGTTGAGCAAGGAATCAATGCAGAATTCAATTCAACTTGAGTAAATGAGTAGATGGTGGGGTAGGCAGAGAGAGACACAAACTTTTGTTTGGGGAATGGAGTGAAATGATGGGTTGGAGTCAATTTAAAATATATTGCATTTGGGATACCTCAGAAACATCCCAAAAGTAACATGTCCATGTATAGGCCTGTTGAAGTTTGAAGACACAGATTTTGAAATCACCAACATAGAGATGGAAATGGTTGAAATCATTAAGAGAAAAGGATTCATGACAGAACTTATACAAATAAACTGACATGAAGAATCCTATAAAAAAGAATAAGAAATGACCAAAGAGGAGAATCAGAAGCTTTAGGAGAAAGACATTTCATGAAGAAGTAGTTTGTAGTACATAATACTACTTAGAGATTTAAAAAAGAAAAGGTTGCAAAATATGTGTTGGACTTACTGACTGGGAAGACTTTGATGTATCTGTTGAGAATAAATTTCTTAGAAAGAAACAGGTCCAAGAGTGAGAGCAAGGCTTTACGAAATCTGGTTGTGAAGCCTGTGAAAGGGAGTGATGGTAGCTGGGCAGAGAACACTTGGGAAAGGCTTTTTCTTTTTTTAAACAGGGGATAAAATATAGAAAAAAGACTGGAGATAAATACCAAATTTCTAATAGTAATAAACTCTTGACAATGGGAGTAGAAATATTTTTTTAAATATATATTTTATTGATTTTTTACAGAGAGGAAGGGAGAGAGATAGAGAAACATCGATCAGCTGCCTCCTGCACACCTCCTACTGGAGATGTGCCCTCAACCAAGGTACATGCCCTTGACCGGAATCGAACCTGGGACCTTTCAGTCCGCAGGCCAACGCTCTGAGTCCACTGAGCCAAACCGGTTACGGCTAGAAATATTATATTATTTTATTTATGCTTTTCTATATCTCCTAAGTCCTCTATAATAAATATGAACTATATTTATAATCAGAAAATATTTTTTTAAATATTCAATTCTAATAAAATTATATACCTACCTTCTATGTCAAAAACTTAACTTTTTGATTCTGATTTTAAAAGTCCCTTTTTAAAGGGGGAGAAAAGTATAAGAGAGAACCAGTATTATGGAGTCCCTAAAATGTGCCTGGCTTTACCGGCTATCTGACTTACTTTTCATAATAGACCTAGGGGGTAAACGTTATATGAGGAAACTGAAGCTTAGAAAGGTAGTTTACGTAAGGTCACACAACCAGTCAAGGCTTTGGTGCTCAATGATGTTATCATCTTTATCAAAGGTTCATTTTTTTGTTTGTTTTGTTAATCTTCACCTGAGGATATTTTATGCCATTGGTTTCTAGAGAGTGGAAGTGGGCAGGGGGGAGGAGAGAAAGAAATACAGATGTGAGAGAGACACATCAACTGATTGCCTCCCACATGCACCCTGACCAGGGCTGGGGATCGAACCTGCAACCTAGGTACATGCCCTTGAGTGTGGGCCGACACTCTAATCACTGAACCATACCAGCCAGGGTGAAATACTACTTTATGATAAAAAAAAAAAAAAGATGCTTCTATGAGCAACACTGAGGTATGGGAAGAGAAAAGCAAACACAAGGTCTTCTTGCTACTTCATGCTTCTTTCCTCAAGGCATCATTCTTTGTTTGGCTTTCCTTATATCAAGGTAAAATCTGATTAGAGCTAACTCAAAAATGGATACTAATATGGAAATGAAATACCTGTCCGGCATATTCAGATGAAGAAATCTGAATTCAAACATGCCTTGCAAATTCCTTTCTCTTGTGTGCTCATTTACACATGTTAATAATCCTATACATCCAATAGCTACTTATTGTACAGAGGTATACAGTAGTAATACATTTTCATCTTAGAACATTTTGCCTTCACTTTTCCTCTATTTTAAAGTAGGAATACAAGTGCCCTCAGAAAAATAATGATGATATTTTTACAGTGTCAAAGTCAAATGTAAACATATTTTTATTATGTATAGATTTCAGGATAAATGATTTTTATATTAAAACTAGAGGCCTGGTGCACAAAATTCGTGCACATGTGGGTGGGGTCCCCTCAACCCAGCTTGCACCCTCTCCAATCCGGGACCCCTCGGGGGATGTCCGAATGCCGGTTTAGGCCAGGATCGGGCCTAAACCGGCAGTTGGACATCCCTTTCATTACGGGACTGCTGGCTCCTAACTGCTCACCTGCCTGCCTGCCTGCTTGATTGCCCCTACCGCCTCTGACTGCCAGCCTGACTGCCCCTAAATGCCCCCCTGCTGGCCTGGTCATCCCCAACTGCCCCCCGCTGCCAGCCTGGTCACCCCTCACTGCCTCCCCACCCCCGCCGGCCTGGTTGCCCCATGCATCCTGCTGTTTGGTTGTTGCGCGACAGTATCCCAGACAATTTGCATATTCCTCTATTATTAGTATAGAGATAACTTTAATTTTTTTAATTTTTAGAGATAACTTTTTTTAGAGTAAAATACAAAATTAAAATTAATGTTTAATGACAAAGTTTAATCTTGTAGTGAAATGTATTGTTTCCATATATATTTCTATAGCTCCTTTCATTGGTTTTTTTATTTGTTTGTTTTTGTATTTCAGCAGTTTGACTATGATGTGCTTAGGTGAAGGACTTTTATATTTATCCTGTTTGAGATTCAATAAGCTTCTTAGATCAATAAAATTAAATTTTTCATAAAATTTGGGAAATTTTTAGACAATATTTCTTCTACTATCTTTTCTCTCCCATTCTCTGTCTTTCCTTTCTTTCTCTTTGGGACACCAATTACATTTATGTTAGATTGTTTGAAATTGTGCCACAGATCATTTAGGCTCTATTCATTTTTATTTCTTCTTTAGACTGCATAATTTCTATTGATTTATCTGCAAGTTCACCAACTTTTTTTTCTGCTGTCTTCAATCTTCAATTAAGGTCAATGAGTGATTTTTATTCACTTACTTAAATTTTCAATTCTAGAATTTTCACTTGGTTCTTTTTTGCTAATTTCATTTCTCTGTGGGATACTCTATCTGTTCACTTATTATTATTTTATTTTCCTTTAAGTATTTAAATATATTCATAAAAAGTCCTTTTCGTTTCAACATTTGGATTATCTCAGGTTCAATGTATAGTGACTGCTTTTCCCTTGACTCACATTTTCCTATTTCTTCACATGTTCAGTAAGTTTTTATAATATAATGGACATTTTAAATGATATGTTGTAGAAACTCTACTGCTCCTTTCAAGAATGACTTGTATCATAAATGGGCAATGAACTTCACTGAACTAAAACTCTAAACATTTCTCCTTTGGAATGGGCAGCATCTGAAATCTCCATATCAGGTATTTCAACTTTTAGCTGCTGCTTTTCCCTAGGTCTCCTAAAGTCTACCCAATGCATACCTAGCTCAGCAGTCAGATCAGAATTTGGGTAGAGTTTATACAGGCATACCTTGTAGATATTACATGTTTGGTTCCAGACCACGGCAATAAAGCAAATATCACAATGAGTTACACAATTATTTTGGTTTCCCAGGACATATAAAAGTTATGTTTATACTATACTGTAGTCTATTAAGTGTACAGTAGCATTATATCTAAAAAAAACAATGTGCATACCTTAACTAAAAATATTTTATTACTTAAAAAAGCTAACCATCATCTGTGTCTTCAGTGAGTCGCAATCATTATGTTGGCCGAGGATCTTGCCTAGATGTCGATAAAAACACAGTATCTGTGAAGTGCAGTAAAACAAAGCACAATAAAGCAAGGTATGCCTGGCACTCAATCTCCTTCTATGTCTCCCTATTATGTAGGCACGCAAAGATTAAGTTAGTCGGTTTCTTCATATAAGAGTTACCAAAATGTACTTGCAATTAAGTGCTATTATCTTTACAGATTCTCTAATAAAAAGAAGTCAAATGCAAACCTTTCCTTCTATCTAATAAACCAAAGAGATTATTTGATTAAAAATATACCAGGAAGGTGACATTATAATAAAAATCTCAGGTTCAAAAACTGGGTGACTCTAATCACAAGTGTAACAATTATCGCAGAGAGTTTAAAATATCAAATAGTAAAAAAAAAAAAAAAAAAAATGCTTCAAAAGACATTGATTTAAGAAAGAAGGCTCTTAGCAACCGAATTTATTTTAAGTTGGTATAACTAAGCTTAAACATTTTTTGTTGCTTTAAGAGTCTATGACTCAACCATATTGGCACATGTTACTAAAAAACATATATATGTATATGGACTTAAATGTTGTTGACAGGGTTTTGTTTAGGTGGTTTCTTATCTCTAAGGTCAAAAAGAGTTCAGATGAGAATTAAAGTGCTAAAAAAGTCACTTAGGCTTATGGTTTCAATGCTCTGAATAGGAAATGTACTTAGCTTGTATATTTTGACTGTTGGGTGAAAACAGTTATGTAAATCTAACTATAAGTTTAATCTGAAGATATATTAAGGAAATATTTTGGAGCTACACAAACTGCTTTTCCTAGCAAAAGGGAGAAAATGGTGGTTGGTATAGGGTAAAGTTTATCTTCCTGTAACAGCAAGTCCCCATGAAAAGCTAAAGGCTTCTCCAAGGGAAGAGACAGGAAGAGGATGCAGACTAGTTCCTTCTGATATGCTATGAAGTTGCAAAGTTTACCAAGCAGTTGTGTACACAGTGGCAAAATCTCAGAAGGAACCGCTTTGACCTAGGGAAATGTTTCTCAAATATTCTGCCATCAGTGCATTTGTTTATTCCCTGGAGTTTCCTTTCCAAAAATATAAATAAAAATGATTGCTGACAGGTACCTTGCCTCTTTACTCATGCAACACACCAGTGTTTCTCAAACTTTAAAAAAAAATTATTGAATTTATTACAGTGACATTGGTTAATAATATGTCTCAAATGTACAATTCTATGATACATCATCTGTACATTGTATTGTGTGTTCACCATCCAAAGTCAAGTCTCCTTCCATCACCATTTATCCCCCTTTAGTCTCTTCTATATCCCCTCAACCCCTTTCCGGCTGGTAATCTGTAATCACCATACTGTTGTGTTTATGAGGTGGGTGTGTTATTCTATGTAATACTTTCACATTTTACACCCTGTACCCAAACACCCTCCCCTCTGACAGCTAACTGTTCTCTGTGTCTATCAGTATGGTTTCTACTTTGTTTATTTTGTTCATTAGATTCCACATATGGATGAAACCATATGGTATTTGCCTTTTTCTGACTGGCTTATTTCAAGTAGCATAATATTCTCCAGGTCTATCACACTGTTACAAAAGGTAAGATTTTCTTCTTTTTTAAAGCCCAGTAGTATTCCATTGTGTAAATATACCACAGCTTTTTTATCTACTCATCTACTGATATGCATTTGGGCTGCGTCCAAATCATGGCCACTGTAAGTAACACTGCAATGAACATAGGGGTGCATATATTCTTTCGATTTAATATTTCAGGTTTCTTTGGATATATTCCTAGAAGTGGACTCGCTAGGTCATGAGGCAGTTTCATTTTTAATTTTTTGAGGAAATGACATGCTGTTTTCTATAGTGGCTGCACCAGTC
The DNA here is from genome assembly GCF_963259705.1 of Myotis daubentonii. NCBI lineage: Eukaryota > Metazoa > Chordata > Mammalia > Chiroptera > Vespertilionidae > Myotis > Myotis daubentonii. Next base: position 14,938,244 of record NC_081850.1, read on the forward strand.
TGTATCCCACCAACAATGTACAAGGGCTCCCTCATGGGTCCTCTTACATGAGACACATAGACCAACTGTCCAGGATCTGTGTTGTTAGAACACATAAACGTGATTTCAGTAGGCAGGCATACACATGTGAGATTGAGTCTGTGTGTGACAGAGAGAGACAAACTTAGAGAGGCAGAGCCGGAGAGATAGCCATTAAGCTACTCATGATAGTCACCTGTGTAGTGGGTCTTACAAATGTCTTATCTTCTTGAGGTGATATCTAAAAAAAATTAAATAGAGTGGGGCTCACTCTGTGGGGAGGAGAGTTGTCATCTCATTCGAAGTCAGGTCAGGTGGAGTCCAATTGGTCTGAGGCTGCCATGTGGGGCCACAGTCAGCACATACTGCTTGTCTGTCTAGAAATGGGAACCCCTGAGCAGAGAATATAGGTCCTCTACTGGTATCCGAACATATATATACATATACTCTCAATCCTTAACAATGAGAAAGCAAACACCACAACATGAAGTAAGCATAAGGTCTGGATAGCCACCTCCCCACTGAAGATACAGAGGTGATAGGGATACAAGATAGTGGTGGAGTCGGGAAAAGGTATACTCACCTCCTCCCAGGACCAAATGCAAATGACAACTAAATTACAGAAAAAATCAACCTGAATAACCAAATGAAGACTAGCTAAACAGAAGTCTTATAACCAAGGATTACAGAAGAAGCCACATCCAGAGTGAAAGGAAGGGTGGAGACACAAAATGGTGCTAGCCCTGCACCCACATGTGGCAGTAGAGAATCCACAGGGATCTCTCAGCTGCAAAAGTACTTTCTGAGAAGTGAGGGGTCTTGAGCCGAGAACAGGCGCCCACATAACATCTGGATGTGAAAATCAGTGGGGAGTCTGTCCACCAGGAAGAGACAGGGGTCTGGTAGAAAACAAGTGCCCTCTCAAAGGGTGAGAACACAAAATCTCAGTTGCGGGCACTCACCCCGAGTTCTGGCAGAGAGACGGTGGCTCAGAGCAGAAGAGAGTCATACAGGGAGAGGGCTGGACGACAGCTGCCAAACTAGTGCTCTGCCTCTCTAAGTTTGTCTCCTGTACTGAGTTCAGGAAATGTCCCACAATTCCCTCAGATGACATCTTTCCCAGTCGAGCACTCCCCCCCATTCGGCATCACCCTGAGGGAATACATTAGGTCCACCTTCCCAGCTCCCTGTGGCCCTGCCCTGCCAAACTAGTGCCTTGTGGAGGAGTCAGTTGGCTGTGGCCAGCTTGGGCCCACACTGCAGCCTTTCTTGGAAGGCTCTGAAGGAGATTCGGGCAGACTCAGGGAGTGGCAGAGGTATACAGTAGGTTAGATGAAGCAGAGGATCAATTCAATGATTTAGAAGACAATGTAGCAAAAAACATCCAATCAGAGCAGCAAAACACACACACACACACACACACACACACACACACACACACACACACATCTTCTTTAAATGAGGGAAGCCCTGGCTGGTTTTGCTTAGTGGTTAGAGCAGCCGTGGGCAAACTACGGCCCGCGGGCCGGATCCGGCCGGTTTGAAATGAATAAAATTAAAAAAAAAAAAAAAGACCTGTACCCTTTTATGTAATGATGTTTACTTTGAATTTATATTAGTTCACACAAACACTCCATCCATGCTTTTGTTCCGGCCCTCCGGTCCAGTTTAAGAACCCATTGTGGCCCTCGAGTCAAAAAGTTTGCCCACCCCTGGGTTAGAGTGTTGGCCTGGGGACAGAGGGTCTCAGGTTTGATTCCTGTCAAAGGCACTACCTCAATTATAGGCTCAATCCCTAGCCCCGGTGAGAGCACATACGAGTGGTAATCAATGTTCTCTTCTCACATCAATATTTCTCTCCCTCTTTGTCTCTCCCCGCTCCCTTCCACTAACTAAAAATTAATGGGAAAAATATCCTCGGGTGAGGATTATCAACCACAAAAAAATAAAATAAAAATGAGTGTAGTTTAAGGGACCTTTGGAACAACATGAAGTATAACAACATCCGCATCATAGGGGTACCAGAAGAAGAAGACAGAGAGCAAGAGACAGGGAACTTATTTGAAGAGATTATAACTGAAAACTTCCCTAACTGGGTGAAGGAAAAAGACATGCAAGTCCAGGAAGTACAGGGAATCCAAGAAGACCAATGCAAAGAGGCACAAACCAAAACCCATCATAATTAAAATGGAAAATTTAAAGACAGAGAAAGAATCTTAAAAACTATAAGAGAAAGAAAGTTAGTTACCTACTAGGGGCCTGGTGCACAAAGATTCATGCACTGTCATTTGCATTTGGTCATGGGAGGAGGTGAGTATACCTTTTCCCTACTCCAGTGCACCCTCTCCAATCTGGGAGTTTCTGTCTGACTTTGCAATCATATGAGCGAATTGTCTGAGACCCCCAACCCAGTTTGGTTTGTTGCTCACAGAATAACAGAGGCCGTTTTTTTTTCTTTGCTCAATTGGTGGTGATTTCCTGGAAGTTTTAGGATATCTTCCCTTTAATTTTTCCTAGACACTATGATTTTACTTATGTCTCTCACCTTTGCTTTCCCTCCATTCCCAACCGCAACAGTAACTTGCTCCAGGCTCACTTTGCTCTAGTGCAGTGGTTCTCAACCTGTGGGTCGCAACCCCTTTGGGGGTCGAATGACCCTTTCACAGGGGTTGCCTAAGACCATCAGAAAACACATATATAATTACCTATTGTTTTTGTGATTAATCACTATGCTTTTATTATGTTCAATTTGTAACAATGAAAATACATCCTGCATATCAGATATTTACATTACAAATAACAATAGCAACATTACAGTTATGAAGTAGCAACGAAAATAATTTTATGGTTGGGTCACAACATGAGGAACTGTATTTAAAGGGGGAGAAGGTTGAGAACCACTGTCCTAGACACTAGAGCAGTGGTTCTCAACCTTCCTACTGCCGCAATAGTTCCTCATGTTGTGGTGATCCCCAACCATAAAATTATTTTTGTTGCTACTTCATAACTGTAATGTTGCTACTGTTATGAATCCTAATATAAATATCTGATATGCAGGATGGTCTTAGGTGACCCCTATGAAAGGGTCGTTTGACCGCCGAAGGGGTCGCGACACACAAGTTGAGAACCACTGGTCTAGGAGATCTGTCTGCCACCAGAACTATGATTCCCAGCATTCCTGGTGCTCCCTGCACTCTGGGCTTCCGTTTCCGGTCCTGGAGCTGCCACCAAAACTACTATTCCCAGAATTCCTGGTGCTCCCCATGCTCTGGGTTTGCCCTAACTTAGGGAGCCACATCCCCCCAAGTTGCCAGCTCTCCCACTCTGCTCTGTGTATGCAAATTACCCGCCATATTTGTTGGTTTAATTTTCATACTCACTCCTCATTGGCTGGTGGGCGTGGCGTGGGCGTGGAGGGATAGCTAATTTATTTCTCTTTTATTATCCTACTAGAGGCCCAGTACACAGGTCCCTCAGCCCGGCCTGTGCCCTCTCACAGTCTGGGACACCTCGCGGGATGACCACCTGCTGGCTTAGGCCCGCTCTCCAGGGGATTGGGCCTAAGCTGGCAATCAGACATCACTCTGGCATCATGACAGCCAGCGGGGAGCAGACCTAAGCTGCAGTCAGATATCCTTAGTGCTGCTGAGGAGGGAAGAGAGGCTCCCACCACCACCGCTGTACTGGCAGCCATCAGCCTGGCTTGTGGCTGAGCAGAGCTCCCCCCTGTGAGAGCACACTGACCAACAGAGGGCAGCTCCTGCATTGAGCGTCTGCCCCCTGGTGGTCAGTGTGTGTCATAGTGACCAGTCATTCCCAGTCTTTCTGCTGTTAGGGTCAGTTTGCATATTACCCTTTTACTATATAGGATAGAGGCCTGGTGCATGGGTTGGGGCCGGCTGGTTTGCCCTGAATGGTGTCCCAGATCAGGGTGGGGGTCCCGCTTGGGTGCCTGGCCAGCCTGGGTGAGGGGCTGATGGCTGTTTTCAGGTTGCCCGCACCCCCTTCAGGGTGGGGGTCCCCACGGGGGTGCCTGGCCAGCCTGGATGAGGGGCTGAGGGCTGTTTCAGGCGGGCCAAGCCTGCAACTGAAGCTCCCAGTCTCTCCTTTTTTTCTTCTTTTTTTTTTTTTATTCTGGGATTTATTTACCTCTGTAATTGAAACTTTGTTGCGGCTCCAGCTCCAAGGCCGGCTGGCTGAAAGCAGGTATCTGGGGTTTGTTTAGCTTCTATAATTGCAACATTGTTGCTTAGAGTGCAGCTCAGAGTTGGGCCGCAGCAGGCGAGGAACCTTGGCTTCCTCCATCACTGGAGCAACCAAGCCTCATGTTCGCTTCAGCTGCCTGGCTGCCAGGCGCCATCTTGGTTGGAAGTTAATTTGCATATCACCCTGATTAGCCAATGGGAAGCGTAGTGGAGGTACGGTTAATTACCATGTTTGTCTATTATTAGATCCTATCTAATAAACTTTAAAACAAAGGCTATAGTAAGAGACAAAGAAGCACACTAAAGAACAACAAAGGGAGCAACCCAACAAAAGGATATAACCCATGTAAACATTTAGGTACCCAGCATAGGACCACCTAAATATGTAAGGAAAATCCTGATGGTCATAAAGGGTGAGACTGACAGTAATACAGTCATAGTAGGGAATTTTAACACCTCACTGACATCAATGGATAGATGCTCCAGACAGAAAATCATTAAGGAAACAATAGCATTAAATGATGCACTACATCAGATAGTTTAATCAGAGCATTTCAAAGCAGCAGAGCATTTCAAAGCAGAATATACATTTTTTCAAATACATATGGAACATTTTGTAAGACAGACCACATGTTAGAACAGAAAACAAATCTCAATAAATTTAAGAAGATTGAAATTATATCAAGCATCCTTGCTGATCACAATGGTATGAAACTAGAAATCAATCACAAGAAACAACAATAGAAAAACACACAAAGACATGGAGGCTAAATACCACAGTACCAAACAGTGACTGGGTTAACAATGAGATCAAGGATGAAATCAAAAGATACCTTGAAACAAATGAAAATGAGAACATAACAACCCAAAACCTATGGGACATAGCAAAAGGAATCCTAAGATGGAAATCCATTGCATTACAGACCTACCTCAAGAAACATGAAAAAAACCTCAAATAAAAAAAAATCTAACTCTACACTTAGAGAAACAGGAAAAAGACAAACAAAACCCAAAGTGAATAGGAGGAAGGAAATAATAAAGATCACAGCAGAAATAAATGAAATAGATTCTTAAAAAAAACAACCCAAAGATCAATGATACCAAAATCTGGTTCCCTGAAAAGATAAATTAGATTGACAAACCTCTAATCAGACTCATCAAGAAAAAAAGAGAGAAGACCTGAATAAATAAAATCAGAAATGAAAGAGGAGAACTAACACCAAAAAATACAAAGGACTGTAAGAAAATCTCATGAACAACTATATGCCAACAAATTGGGCAATCTGGAAGAAATGGATAAATTCCTAGAAACATACTATCTTCCAAAACTGAATCAAGAAGGATCACAGAATATGAATAGACATATTACCACTACTGAAATTGAAGCAGTAATCAAAAAACTCCCAATAAACAGAAGTCCTGAACCAGATGATTTCACAGGTGAATTTTACTGAACATTCAAAGAAGCACTAACACCTATGCTTCTCAAACTATTCCAAAAAAAATTTAAGAAGAGGTAAGATTCCTAAGCTCATTTTAAGAAGCCAGAATTATCCTAATTCCAAAACTACATAAGGATACTACAAGCAAAGAAAATCACAGGCCAATATCTCTGATGAACATAGATGCTAAAATCCTTAACAAAATATTAGCAAATCAGATCCAGCAATATATTAAAAAGATTATACACCATGAACAAGTGGGATTCATTCCAGGGATGCAAGGTTTGTACAATATCCACAAATGAATAAAAGTGATATACTACATAAACAAAATGAAGGATAAAAACCACATGATCATATCAATATATTCAGAAGAAGCATTTAATAAAACCCAGCACCCATTCATAAGAAAAACTTTCAGCAGACTGGGAATAGAGGAAACATGCCTCAATGTAATAAAAGCAATATATGACAAACCCACAGCCAACATCATATTCAATGGGCAAAAACTAAAAGCATTTCCCTTAAGATTGGAAATAAGAGACAGGGATGTCTGCTTTCACCACTCTTATTCAACATAGTAATGAAAGTCCTAGCCACATTTAAATTGGAAAGAAAGAAGTCAAACTGTCATTATTGGTAGATGACATGATACTGTATATAGAGAACCATAAAGATGCCACTAAAAAAACAAACAAACAACTAATAAACCTGATAAATGAATTCAGTAAAGTACCAGGATACAAAAGAAATATCCAGAAATCAGTTGCATTTTAATACACCAATAAAATTGATCCCATTTACAATGGCTTTGGGGGAAAAAAGAGAAAGAAAAGAAAGAAAAGAAAGAAAAGAAAGAAAAGAAAGAAAAGAAAGAAAAGAAAGAAAAGAAAGAAAAGAAAGAAAAGAAAGAAAAGAAAGAAAAGAAAGAAAAGAAAGAAAGAAAGAAAGAAAGAAAGAAAGAAAGAAAGAAAGAAAGAAAGAAAGAGAAACCTAGGGAAGAGTCACATTTGATGGCAAGAGGTGGTAGCGTCCCCTTCCCTTCTGCAGGCAGGAAAGTTAGACAGCCACTCAAGAAAACACCATGAAGAATACTGGTATCAAGAGACTACTGCATACCCATCTTTTATGTATATTCTCAATTATCCCAAGCATTTTCATTCCATCATTCTTCTTGGAGAACTTCTAATTCAAAGTTACCACACGTTAGCACAAAGAACACCTGTAGTTAGAATCCACTCGTTCAAAACCCAAAGATTTAAGTAAAAAATATATTTTTAAATATATTTTATTGATTTTTTTACAGAGAGGAAGGGAGAGGGACAGTTAGAAACATCGATGAGAGAGAAACATTGATCAGCTGCCTCTTGCACACCCCCTACTGGGGATGTGCCCGCAACCTAGGTACATGCCCTTGACCGGAATCGAACCTGGGACCCTTGAGTCCACAGGCTGACACTCTATCCACTGAGCCAAACTGGTAAGGACTTAAGCAAATTTTTATATGACTTTATCTTAGGCTCTTTAAGATCAATTTTGCATATTTGTTTCTTTCCATTTTTCCCCCCAGTATATTTTTATTGATTTCAGAGAGGAAGGGAGAGGGAGAGAGAGAGAGAAATATCAATGATGAGGTAGAATCACTGATGGGCTGCCTCCTACATGCCCCACACAGGGGATTGAGCCCACAACCCAGGCATGTGCCCTTGACCAAAATCCATCCCAGTACTCTTTAGTCCACAGGCCGACACTCTACTCACTGAGCCAAACTGGCTAGGGCTGCATATTTGTTTCTAACCTCTGCCTGTACTATCCAAATGACAATCAGTAGTCATATATGGTTTTTGAGCATTGGAATGTGTCTAATACAAAGTTAGATGGACTGTGACTATAAAATCTAACAGATCACTTTTATATACTGACTAGCGGCCCGGTGCACAAAATTTGTGCATTGGGGGGGGGGGGTCCCTTAGCCTGGCCTGCACCCTCTCCAATCCCGGACCCCTTGGGGGATGTCTGACAGCCTCTCACAATCTGGGACCACTGGCTCCTAACTGCTTGCCTGCTGGCCTGCCTGATCACCCTAACCCCTCTGCCTGACTTCCTAACCGCCCTTAACCAGCTCTGCCTGCCTGATCACTCCTAACCACCTCTGCCAGCCTGCCTGATTGCTCCTAACTGCTCCCCTACCGGCCTGATTGCCCCTAACTGCTCCCCTGCTGGCCTGATCGCCCCAAACCACCTCTGCCTTGCCCCACACCTGGGACCCAGGAGTCCCTCCTCCGGCCGGTTGCAGGCACCTGGGACTTGGGCTTCCCTCCCTCTGGCCAGCCGCAGACACACAGGTCCCAAGCCAGCTTCGCTAGGGCTGGCCGCAACCACAGGGGACCGTGGGTGGGCAGTTTTGCTCAGGCCGCAGCCGCAGGGGCTCGGGACCGCGGGGTGTGTGGCTTATCCCTCTCCCGGGCCACAGGTGCAGGTGCAGCCGCTGGCACCCAGGACTGCAGGGCAGGCAGCTTGTCCCTCTCCCAGGCCACAGCCTGGCTGGTCCCCATTCCTCTCTTGTGAGCTCATTTGTGCCTGGCTGGCCCTCATTCCTCTCTCACAATCTCATTTGTGCCTGCTGGTCTCCATTCTTCTCTCCCCAGTGTTGCGTGTCTGAGCCATTCCGGCGTGATGGCATGAAGGTGTGATGACCATTTGCATATTAGATCTTTATTATATAGGACTAGAGGCCTGATGCATGAAAATTTATGCACTGGAGGGGGGATCCCTCAGCCCGGCCTGCCCCCTCTCACAGTCTGGGAGCCCTCAGGGGTGGGAGGTGACCCAGCGATCAGGGGAAGGCGATGCCCCATCACACCTCTGCTGCTGCCTCTGCTGGCAGCACAAGCCTTGGTCGGCCCTGGTTACCTGTGCCTTGGGTGGCCCTGGGTGGCTGGGGGGCTGAGGGGACTGGGAAACTCCAGAAGCAGGCACACAGAGCCCAGCAGGCCCGGACTTGCCACACGCCTGCTGCCCGGTGGGGCTGAGGGGACTGGGCGCTGCCATCTTTGAGGGTGTGGCAGTCAATTAGCATATTCCCTCCTTATTGGCTGTGGGCGCCGCTATTTTTGAGGGTGTGGCAGTCAATTAGCATATTCCCTCCTTATTGGCTGTGGGTGCTGCTATTTTTGAGGATGTGACAGTCAATTAGCATATTCCCTCTTTACTGGCTGTGGGCGTCGCCATCTTTGCGACTGTGTGAGGGTCAATTAGCATATTCCGTCTTTATTAGATAGGATTAAATGTTAAAATGATCTTATTTTGGACACACTGGGTTAAATGAAATATATTATTCAAATTCATCTGTCTCTTACTTTTTTAACATGGCTTCTAGGAAACTTAAAATTATGTATGTGGCTGGCATTACATTTCTGTTGGACAGTGCTGCTCTATTCTCAGATGAATCATCATGGCTGAAACTAATTATAATTAACATTACCTCCTCTAGGATACTTCTCCTAACTACCCAAGACTGGGGTGAACATGAGTCCTATGTAAGTACTTCCATTGCTCCTATGCTCCTATCATAGCATTACTTCATTATATTTTAACTAGAGGCCAGAGCACAAAATTTGTACATGGGTAGGGTCCCTAGCGGCTGCCAGCTGCTGGCCAGAGCACCTCCCTTCCCCCGGCCGCCTGCCACCTGCAGCTGCTGCTGCTGGCTGGGGGGGCGGGGGGGGGGGGAAATCTCCCTTCCCTGGCTACCTGCCACCGTCGGCCCTGCCCTCTGGTTGAACTTCTGGTCAAGGGGACAATTTGCATATTAGGATTTTATTATATAGGACTAGCGGCCCTATGCATGAAATTCGTGCAAGAGTAGGCCTTCCTTCCCCCGACTGCTGGCACTGGCTTCCCTCCGGCACCCGGGACCCAGGCTTCCCTCCAGCCACCAGGAGGCACCCAGGACCCGGGCTTCCCTCGCAGCCCCAGCTTCATTCAGAAGGTCCTCTGGAAGGATGTCCGGCCTAATTAACATATTATGCTTTTATTATTATAGATTGTTTACTTTCATTCCACCTGGTTGAAAGTTCCTTGGGGAAACTGAGTGGATTTTTTAAAAAATCTGAGAATAACCAAGTTATAGCACAGGTATAGAGAGAGATTTTAATAAATGTTAAATGAATGAGACTATCCAATGAAATACCATTAAGTTGCTGTGAAAAGTCACACAAAATTCTGAGACTATAAATGATTTGAAGCAATAAGCATTCATAAATTATGTCCTCAGTCTTTAAAAAAAAATCAAAGAGAATAACATTAGATTTTTGTAATTTCTTACAAAACAGAGATTTTTAAAATCTAGGTTGTTTTCTCACCTGAAGTCAAATTCCTAGCTGTACTTTGTGATTTCTGCATTTCAGTAGATTTAAAATTGAGATCATCCTGCATTATCTTCAGCTCTTGATTCGTGATAGAGGATATCTGTTTCATACGATTTATATTCTGTGTTTGAAGAGAAATAAAAATTATTAAAAAATCCACAGATTTAACTCTTCAATAAAACCCATAGAAAATACTGCTAAAGGATTGGATGTTTTGAATGGGTGTTCTTTTTTGAAATACATCATTAATTACATATATTTCATAGAAGAACAGAGTGAAATGCAAATCAGGTTTTCTCTATAAGGACAGGCTAAATTAAAATTCAGAATTTTAAAAAAGATTTGCTTTGTTTAATTGCACACAAAAAAATTCAACAACACTATTTTAGGAACTGATTCGAGTCTTAAAACACTAAGAATATTGAAAAGAAACATGTATTTCTCCTCTCTTGGTACCAAACACCAGTGGCTGCTCAATAAACATGTTTTAGTGCATCAAGATACTCATTAGATATCTCATACCTTCGTGTTTATAATATATATTACAGGGTAAAAATATATTTAAAAAACATATATTAACATTTTCCAATATTATATATCTGGATTTTGAAATTTATCTGTACAAATGCTACTTCTAAAAGTTCAGATAAATTAACAATGGAAGAAATTCTTAATAATTACTGTGAATTAGTTCCTCACTGCTGAATACTGACATCATATATATATATATATATTATATATATATATATGTATATATATATAATATATATGTAATATATATATATGTAATATCGATATACATGTCATGCTTCTCCCCATAATCCAACAAATTCACTGAATTTTGCTAGAAAGACAAAAATTAATAGCTTAAGGAAAATAACATAACAAGCAAGAGAATTTTAAAGAAACAGTTTAAGTGAACAAATGTAATAATGAACCATGCATTTTTTGAGTTGGATTGAAAGAGGTAATCACAGTAAAAATAAGGACACCAGGACAGATACATGGTACTTACCCGACTACTGTGCTCCAAAAGTGCAACAATGTCAGCTTCTATCTGTGCCTTCCGTTCCAGTTCCTGATTCTTATTTCCCTCAAAAGCCTCGATAAAAGCTGCCAATTGAGAAATATGATGAGAGGCTACTCTTGCTATAGTTCACACTATATAAACTCTGATTTGTGGGTCTTAAGAGTAGAAATTCAAGCAAATTTTAAACTATCAGTGTTTAATATTTTATTAACCCAAGGGTAATTACATAATAAGAACATCTCTACATTCAAACTTTTAAAGCTTAATTATTATAACCTTATAAGATACAAGTAAACTAAAAATTTATATAGGCCCAGAAGTAACAGTTGATTTAAAAAAAATCAGGAAAAAACCTGTGTTTACATAGGATCTCCTTGATACATCTATAATTATTAACATTTATAATTAGCCACTAATTTTACTTCTGAAAATATTAATAATTGCTATATTATCTGAAAATCAGTATATTACTTATAATGCTGCATTCATCTCAAGTAAATAAGTCTAATAATTTGTTCAGATTATAAATATTCTAAGAACTCATCTTTCTTCTTGTCTAAGAACCAGTACACAATTTGCTCTTATTTACTTTCTTAAAGTATTTCTACAGATCTTCTAAAAATAAAAACGTATAGTTAAAAACAATTTTACTGCTAACATAAAACAATGAATTAACCATCAACAAAACAACAAGAAAGCCCACTGCATGGGAGAACATATTTGCCAATGCTATCTCAGATAAGTGTCTAATCTCCAAAATTTACGGGGAACTCGCACAACTTAACAAAAGGAAGGTAACAACCCAATAAAAAAATGGGCAAAGGACCTAATAGAATCTTTTCGAAAGAGGACATTCAGAAAGCCGAGGGTCATATGAAGACATGCTCAAAGTCACTAATCATCTGAGAGATGCAAATCAAAACAACAATGAGGTACCATCTCACACCTGTCAGAATGGCAATCATCAACAAAACAACAAACAACAAGTGCTGGAGAGGATGCAGAGAAAAAGGAACCCTGGTGCACTGCTGGTGGGAATGCAGACTGGTGCAGCCACTGTGGAGAACAGTATGGAGTTTCCTGAAAAAACTAAAAATGGAACCCCCATTTGACCCAGTGATCCCACTTCTAGGAATATATCCCAAGAAACCAGAAACACCAATCAGAAAGGATATATGCACCCCTATGTTCATAGCAGCACAATTTACAATAGCTAAGATTTGGAAACAGCCTAAGTGCCCATCAGCAGATGAGTGGATTAAAAAACTATGATACACCTACGCAATCGAATACTACTACGCTGCTATAAAAAAGAAGAAACTTTTACCATTTGCAACAGCATAGATGGACCTGGAGAGCATTATGCTAAGCAAAATAAGTAACTCAGAGAAAGGTAAATATCACATGATCTCACTCATATGTAGGATATAATGAACAACATATACTGATGAACAAAAATAGATCCAGAGACAAAGAAACACTGAACAGACCATCCAACCTCAGAGAGAAGGCAGTGGGGGGGGGGGGGGGGCGGGGGGCGGGTAAGAGATCAACCAAAGGACTTGTATGCATGCATATTAGCATAACCAAGGACATGGACACGGGTGGTAGGGGCTTGTCCTGGGGGGTGGGAGTGGCCAGGGGTGGGAGGGGTCAATTGAGGAAAAAGGAGACATATTTAATACTTTAAACAATAAAAAAAACACCAATGAATTAATTTTGATACTTGCTAATATTTTAAGGAAATCTTGGGATATTGTTAAATCAAAGCTGGCAATTAGTGCTTTATAGCATGCTTCTTTAAAGGTAACTATTGACATCAGGCCTATAAAAGTTCATATTTTATAGGTCTAGCAAAATGACACTTTAAGAAGAAAACCAGGAATAGATAATTTATATCAATTTTGAAACTTTTTAAATGCACAATATTAGTTTAAGTGAAAATCAATCTACAAAGTTAAGATTTTTTTTTAAGAGAGGCTACAACTAAAGACTATTAAATGTGATAGAACTAAGTAACATTAAATAAATATTACAAAAGCTAAAAAAGGTGAAGTTATTAAAGGTGAACATAGTGAAGCATATAAAAGAGAATATTCAATATTCAAGCAGTAAGTGGTCTATAGATTATCCTATCTAATAAAAGAGAAACATGGTAATTGGCGTATAACCACTACCCTTCCCATTGGCTAATCAGGGCAATATGCAAATTAACTGCCAGTCAAGATGGCGGCCGGCAGCCAGGCAGCTTGAAACTAACATGAGGCTTGCTTGCTTCACTGACGGAGGACTCCAACGTTCCCTGCCTGCCGCTGCAGGCCTCTGAGCTGCAAGCAACTATGTAACAAACATAGAAGCTAAACAAAACCCCAGAAACCTGCTGGGCTTCAGCCAGCAGGATCGCAACATTGTAAGCAAAGGCCAGAAACCTACTTTCAGCAGAGGAGGCCTAAGAGCTGGAGCCAAACCTCAAAGCTAAAGCTGGCCCAGAATAAAAAAGAAAAAAAAGAAAAAAAGGAGCGGATGGAAGCTTCAGTCACCCCCAGCCTGAAAACAGCCCTCAGCTCCTCACCCAGACTGGCCAGGCACCCCAGTGGGGACCCCCCAACCTGAAGGGTGTGTGACCAGCTGCAAACAGCCATCATCCCCTCACCCAGGCTGGCCAGGCACCCCAGTGGGGACCCCAACCCTGAAGGGTGTGTGACCAGCTGCAAACAGCCATCATCCCCTCACCCGGGCTGGCCAGGCACCCCAGTGGAGACCCCCACCCTGATCCAGGACACCCTTCAGGGCAAACCAGCCGGCACCCACCCATGCACCAGTCCTCTACCCTATATAGTAAAAGGGTAATATGCCTCCCAGCACCGGGATCAGCGGAGCCGCGAGGCCTCCCGGCACCAGGATCAGCGTGACAGGGGGCAGCGCCCAAACACCCTGATCACCCTGCGGCTCTGTGTGTGACAGGGTGCGGCGCCCCAACCCGCCCCCCTCCCCCCATGGACCCTGCTCTGTGTGGGACGGGGTAGAGTCATAACCTCCCCATCGGCCCTGCCCTGAGTGTGAGAGTGGCGGCACCCCAACCCCCTGATCAGGCCTGCTCTGTGGGTGATAGAGGGCGGCGCCCCAACCCCCTGATTGGCCCTGCTCTGTGCGTGACAGGGTACAGAGCCCTAACCCCCCTGATGGGCCCTGCTCTGTGCGTGACAGGGGGCAGTGCCCCAACCCTGATTGGCCCTGCTCTGTGTGTGACAGGGGGTGGCGCCGCAACCTCCCCATCGACCCTGCCTTGAGTGTGACAGGGGATGGTGCCCCAACCCCCCAATCGGCCCTACCCTGAGTGTGACTGAGGGTGGCATCACAACCTCCCGATCGCCCTGCTCTGTGTATGACAGGGGGCGGCGCCCCAAATCCCCAATCGGCCCTGCTCTGAGCCTGACCAGGGGTTGCACCTAGGGATTGGGCCTGCCCTCTGCCACCTGGGAGCAGGCCTAAGCCAGCAGGTCGTTATCTCCCGAGGGGTTCCAGACTGCGAGAGGGCACAGGCTGAGCTGAGGGACCCCTCTCCCCCCCGAGTGCACAAATTCTTGTGCACTGGGCCTCTAGTCTATATATAATATGCAAATAGACCGAACGGTGGAACAACCAAACAACCGGTAGCTATGACATGCACTGACCACCAGGGACACATGTGGTACATGGCGGGTGTCGGCTGTGGCGGGATGGAGCAGGTGAGCAGGGGCACCAAACCAAGGCAGGGTGCCGGTCGCTGTTATTGGGGTGAGCCTCTGGAGGTTACTGGAAGTTCTTTGCTCCTGTGTGCCACAGTCCTGCCCGGAGCTCACATCTGCTGCCAGTGCCAGAGCCACCACTCGCACCCACTGCTGGCACCTGCCCCACTAGCACCCGCAGCCGGTGCCAGAGCCGCTGCTCGCACCCACTGCTGGCGTTGATCACCCCTGAGGTCTTCTGAGGGGCGATCGAGGCAGCAGCCGCCACTCCCACCTGCTGACGGTGTCAGCCCTGCTCGCACCCACTACTGGAGCCAGCCCCAGTCGCTCCACGCTATCAGCTGATGCGAGCAGGGCTGGCACCGTCAGCGCGTGGGAGCAGAGACAGTGGAAGCAGGGCTGCCAGCAGACAGGGAACCAGGGGCCATAGCAGGAGGGGCTGGGCAGAGGCATGGAGTATGGGCCAAGACCTGCCCCTTTGCCCACTGCAGCCTCGCAGTCCAGAGTTCCTTTCAAGGTGCATGAATTCGTGCACTGGGCCCCTAGTATAGACTATAAATAAATACTAGATTTAAAATCTGTCCCTAACATACATTAATACATACACTTAAACACATACAAACTTTCTTAGAATTCTCTACCTATCCCATATGCTAGATATTTATATAATTCTTCAAGGCAAATACTTTGAATGTCCACACTTCTGCATTTATTAGCCATTATTTCTTCCCAAATGAGATCTCTGATTTGGCTTAAGTGAACAGTTACCTGAAAATATAATATTTTCATATCTATAAGACTACCACTTACCATCCATACTTTCCTCCCTTTTTTTTAGTTCCTTGTACTTCTGATTCATTTCACCTATGAGAGATACAAAATATAATATTAATTTCAAAAATTCCAGATACAATATTCTAAATTAGAATCATCTCTTAGGTACTCCATATGTGATTATTCATTGAATATTCAGTACCTTCAATTAGGTGTAATTCTTATACACTGACTTACAGAATCTTTTAATACACTATATTTGTATGTTTGACTATTTGGAAAGGACTTAAAGGCTTTCCAATGGTTCTCTATTTCAGTCCCAACTTTGAGCTATTCAGCCTACACATGAACACTCCTGGTAACGGAAACATAAGCGCCAACGAAAGTTCATTCCACCTTTGAATAGCTCACATCAGCAAGCAAGATAGTGGGCTACCTCCCCGACAGAGCTTAAAGTCTAGGTATTTAACAAGTAATTAAAACGTACTAAGTGCTATGGAATGAAAAATAAAGGGCATTACAGAAGCATACAACAAGGACAACTAATTTAGTTGAGGAGCTCAGGAAAATTTTCTCTAAAGAAGTAGTAATTAGGCTGCATTATAAAGAATAAATGAGTAAGAGTTACCCGGTCAAAGAACAGAAGATTAATTTCAAAGTGAAAGCATTACAAGTACAGAAATATGAAGGTAAGGATGGCTATGACACTGAAAGGGTAATATGGCTAAGGCAGAGAAGGTAAGTGAAAAGTGGCACAAACATGAGGCAGGCTATGAGAAATCTTATAAGACACATATTATAAAAGTTTGGACTTCCTTCTAAGAACAATGGTAAAATTACCGAAGAATTTTAAGCAGGGGAATAAAATGGTCTGTTTGCATTTCTAAAAAAAAATTTTCTGATCTGGAGAATAGAAGTGAGATGGAGGTTATAAGACTAGTTAGGAGCTTGTTACAGTAATGTGGGTGACAGATGAAGGTTGCTTGGTGTAGAGTGGTGGCAAATTAGGATGTAAGGTGGTAAGTATTTGTTTGAGACATTTAAGAGCCAGACAAAGGATTTTGGTGAGGGTTAAACAGGGAGGAGTCAAATATGACTCCCAGGTTTCTCCTGGAATAACTACAGGACATGGTGGCATTATTAATTAAAAGGAGAAGCAGCATGTTGAAGAAGTTGCTTATAGCAGTTTTGGACATGTTTCATTTAATATATGTAAGAGACATGTTCAAAAGGGCAAAAATCTGAGGACCAGACAGCTGGATGAAATCTGACACAGGCTGCAGAAAAGGCTCATCAGCAGAGATGGATTATAATTACGTTATACAAACGGGATTTCCAGTGTAACCAAAACTGAGCTGGAGGCACATGGTCTTTTCTTGGGCTAGTGAGACAGCTGCAGCCCTGTGTCCCCAGGGCCCGGGGAGAGTAAGCAGAATACATTTGTGTTTGCTTCATTCTGGAGAGACTAAGGAAGCTTATTAGGATGATGCCAAGCAAAGAAGGAGGGGATAAAAGGCTAAGGGGGTTCCTGATAGGAAGCCAGCATCTAGAAGGACTTTAGGAAGAAGACTTCAAAGAAAATGGGGGAGCCGAGAGACTCAGAGACTAAATCCCAGGTTAGCGGTGCTCCATCTAACTTCCTATAGCACATACAGTTCTTCTCAGTACTGGCTACAGCAGCAAAGAAGGGAGGGAGCAGAGGAACATAATCGGGTAGAGCTGCTAATTTCATGGAGGCAGGATTTCCACTTGGACACAGACTTGCTTGGTGGGAAGTGAGTTAAAAGTACACAAAACTGAAGGCAGCCAGAGACCTGGGTCAGTGAACAGCTTTTTCTCTTTCTGGTCAGAAAATATTTTACCCAGGCTCATTCTGATACACAGAAAATCTTGTCAAGGCCCCCAAACAGTACTGTCTAAGAACAGTGCATACCCAGTGGTCATGAATTCCTAGCGAGGGGAGACCAGGACCTACAGGGAACACTGGGTTCACTCAGGCTAAGGCTTCGAATGCATGAATGACTACTGAACTACTACTCAGTTCAAAAGATCAGCAATGGTCTCAGAGCATGACTAGCTGTGAGGGGAAGGAAAAGAGAACATTTGTTACCAATGACAACCTTTGTAAATGATTACGTTTTTTAAAGATGAATTAAGATTAGAACTATAAAAATGTCATCATTCATTTACCTTATGGCAATGCATTTTGAGTGGGAAACAGAGAGAAGTGGCGTGTGTAGCACATATAATCTGGAATAAATACCCTCAGAGGAGGGTGATGTGCATGTAAATGTTATAAAACAGCTGAGAAGTAGCAGAAAAGTTAGTATCTGCTGAACCTGTCATGGCCTAGGTTTCTGAGTGCTGGTTCCTTATTGCGGCTGTCTGAGAAGCTGCACTCTTGAGAGATGAGTCAGGCATTAAGGGATTAGGAGGAGGCCTGCAACCTAGGCTTTACAGGAATTTAACTCATCATATCTTTCCTCTTCTAAAGTTAAGAGAATCTCCTACACGTTTCCAGTTCCTCATGTTGCTATAAGATCTCAAGCCATCATAATGAAGCGTCGCCTCCTGCCATTCCAATGAAATTGTTCTCAATAACATCATATTATTCTTTAATTATCAAATGCAAGGGGCAGTTTTCAACTCTTATCTTATTCTGCAATAATTAACACTATTGATCCATCCAATTTTTTCCCTTATCTGTTTTGTTGGGGCCGCTTTTCTGGGTTTTCTTACGCTTAGATAATTCCTTCTCTGTCTTCCCTTCATGGTGTTCTATTTTTTCTTCATTTACATTTTGAGTTCTGCTATTAACTGACTTGTAATGTTACATTACACCCAAGGAAATCCCACCGATTCCTGAGGTTTAAGAACTCTCAACTGTGGCTTTTCCCCTAATTTTCAGATTGTTTTATCCAATTATTTTCTAGGTATATTCATCTAGGTATCTTTCAGGACATCCCAATACTAGTATAGCCATAATTAAACTCACAGTCTGCACCCCTCTGTATTCCCTAATACATTTGGAAGTCCTTCACCATATGCTTATCATCAAAGTCAAGGGAATTCCTCCCTTATGCTCCCCTCAAATCCATGCTCTTAGTCGCCATCAAATTGAGCTGGAAGACACATCTGCTCAGCGTCTCCAGCTATACAGCTGCCAGCCGGGTGAGATAGGATAGAGCTCCCGTACGTCTTAGCAGATTCCCAAGCTTCAGAAAACCTCCTTCCATATCACTGTTGTTAAGAAAAGAGTTCAGGGCACTAGTGAACTTCACTATTTTATGATTTCTCAGTTGGAGGATTAATGTGTGAGGGGCTCATATGGGCAGTCCTAAGGTAGGGGAGTTACCAAATGTGTCCTTAGATTTGCAATCACAGGAGAGGACACAAGATCATAGATACAGGAAGCTGATCAGTATATCCTACTGGAGGTGGAAAGCAGGCAAGCAAAGGGTCTAATGTAGTAAAACCAAGAACAAGGAAACCAAAGGAGAGGAAAAGGACACAGGGTCATTTCAGAGCTATCCTCAAGTTCTGAGCACTCGATGTGATCATGGTTGCACATAATATATTCCAAATTTACTGAGTACCTACTAGTGCCAGATACTGTAACAGGTGCTACAGAAACCAAAATAAACAAGATAGCTACCAGTCTATGCTAGAAGGGTGTATAATTTATTAGGTGTTCAAAAATAAAAAATTAAAATACAATATAAATTATGTATAAAATAATATGGCAACTAGATGGGTGATTAAAGCCAGGACACTTCCTCCTCCTCCACTCCTACTTCAATTTTAATTAGTTTTGAGGTCCTATGAAATTCCACCTTTTTACCTGGTCTCTCTCTCCCACCAACTTTTGACACATCATTAAAGCAGTATATACTAAACTAGCTTATCAACTACTATTAAACTGGTATGTTAAAATTAGTACATGTAAATTTATTATTTTAAAGTAACTTTTGCCTTTAGGTTTAACCCAACTGACCAATCATACATTCTCTACAAATGTTTTAAATTTAATCAGGACATTTTCTTTACAGCTTAAACAGACAAGATCTGATAATTCTATTTCTACACACTGGAACCACTTTAAAAATGTGCAATTATCTAACTATGTAAAAGTTCAATTACTGCTAAAACCGTCAAAACTTTAAAGAAAAAAAAAGGACTATGTGGAAGCAGTTTCAACAGAGTAATGTCAATAATATCTGGTGGCATAATGAGGAGTCCTTGGCATGTACTAAACACAGCATAACGTTTTAGTTACTGCCTAAAGCAGTGATTATCAAACTTCAGCCTGCATTAGAACCATAGGAAGGTTTTGTTGAAACACAAATTGCTAAGCCCTATCCCTAGGGTTTCACATTTAGTAGGCCTGGGGTGGAGATCAATCATTTTTATTTCTAATAAGTTTCAGATGGTGCTGTTATATTTGGTCTGGAGATAATAGCACCATTCTAATAAAAGACATAAAGCATACTTTAACTAATCTCCAACTTAGACAATAAGCAATGATCCATTTTTCTTCATGAAATGTATATTTAGAAACTAGAATAGCAATGAATATATGCCATTTGAAATCTCAGATACCAGAAGATAAACCACACTGAAATTAGATCATTTTGTATATCCTGGGGAAAACTTTGTTAATGGGAAAATACTTTCCAAAACATGTTTTGGGAAAATCACCAGGAAAGTTATTCTGAGACACACACACACACACACACACACACACACACACACACACACACACACTCCATTCATCTAATTCTCACAGCAACCCTAGGAGTGATTTAGATACTGTTATTATCTCAATTGTAAAGACGAGGAAACTAAGATATGTAAAGGTCAAGTAGCAATTCCAAAATCAGCCAGTAAAATAGCACAGTCCAGATTTGGCATTTTGGTTGCAGAACCTGTGCTCTACAATAAAGTTATTCTGTTTTAATAAATTGCATTTTACCTAAAATAACCAAAGAACCAAAGCTTCTAACCTGGGTCTTAAAACTCTGAGCATAAAGAAATATTCTAAGTGTTATGTTTTATATTTTTATAACTCTTGAAAGAAACATAGAAATTATGGAATAAACTGCAAATGAGTTCACTCAGAGTTTAGGAGAGTAACTGAATGATCCTATAGCATTTCATGTACACTTCTATTCTGATACATACTTATCACATTGTAGCAGTTAGATATTTAGATATTTGTGATATGTTGTATTAAGAATCACATGGTAGTCAATTTTACAATTTAATCAATCTTTGGGAAGATACTGTACTTTAAAAATGAAGGAATAATTTGTAGTAAGTAAAAACTCCCAAAAATCCTTCTTGGGAATGTATGTGACTATATTGTATTAACTATTCATCAAACCTTGCCTGTGTATGTAGATATTCAGAAAATTAGCCCCACCTTGTGGATCATGGCAGTACCACAAATTCAGGCCTTTGAGAACAGGGACTTGTCAGAAAAGTGTATATTATCTTGACTGACAAAAAGTAAGCAATTTATAACAACTAGCATTGGTAAGGAAGCAGTTTCACATACTGTTGTTGATTGTATAAAATGGTACAACTTTTTCGGAAATAAATTTGCAAAAGCAATAAAAATTGTGAACATAAGTCACATTCTATTAAATATTTCACTTAGTTCACATATAACATTATATTAGTTTCAGATATATAACCCAGTGATTAGTATTTATATAATTAAGAAGTAAACATTCTGATAAGACATACACAGTTACTAAAGTAATATTAACTATGTAAATATTTCATAAGAGTATTTTTGTTTCACAAATGCAGAACTTCATATCAGAAATCCAGAATTTTGTTTGGGCAATATAATGAAAACTTTCCGGTCAAGGAGAATTTGGTTAAAATACAGACTTTACCCCTTACTAGCTGGGGGAATTTGAGTAACTTCTCTGAGCTCCAACAAGTGTAAAAGGGGTGACAATGCTTCAAAGGGTTCTTGCAAAGGTCAGGCAAGTAATCAATCAATAGTAGCTAGTTCTGTTATTTATAAATCAAAAAAGTATAAATAAATGAGTACACTGAATTTAAAATTGAAGTAAAAAATTTTAGAGATAGAATACCCTTTTTCCTTGCTAGTAATATTTCTTTAGCCATAATAGCTATACATATATATGCACAGTTTATAATATAATACCTAACTCATAAAAATATAGTCAATTCTTGATAATCCAAGAGCATACTAACTGGTTTGCAATTAATCTATGATGACAGTGCCATGAGAAACCCACCTTCCTCTCCCTTACTACAGAGAAGCTGGTTAAGAAACTACAGTACCCAACCTCCTCCCCTGACCACACTGCAGCTCCCAAGTCCCCACCACAGCATTTCGACTTGTTCAGACCCCAGGCTTCCCCAAGTGCTCTGGTTCCTGTCTTGGCTCTTCAAATTCCACTACTAGAAAAAGTTGGAAGAGAATCAAAAATTCCAGGACTTGCTATGTCATTATTGGGTCCCCTAAACAAGTCTTTCTTTCTGGATTATTTGTGACTTCATCTTCACTCCTCCCAACTCTATCAGTTAACCCAGTTAATTAATAATTCACTATATTGAGAACGTATTAACTTTAAAATCTGTAACAACATGAAACCATTTTACTTCATTTTTTTAACTGCTTTGCCAAGGAAAATAAATTCTTATCATTCTATAATCATTTTAAGTTATTTCAAGTTTTGAGTTGGCTTAAATAATATTAATTATAATATTTAATATTATACTTTAGTATTTTTGTAAAGTTAGTGATGTCATAATTAAATAATAAATCCCGTATAAACAGTCCCCAAGGCCCAAATTAACACTGTATCAATACTGCCATATAGCTGTTAATATACATTATAAAAATGCCAGAAAAATTACCTTGATGTTCTTCTAAATCCATATCAAGTTGTCTAATTTCTTCATGAAATTGATTGATTTTTTCTTTTATATCTGTTAACCTATTGAAAATATTATTTAATGAATTTGTGACAGTTAATATAGGTATTCAGTGAAAACATTTAATGATGATGTTAGGAAATCATTTCTTTTCTAAGCTACATAAACAATATCTAGAAATAATGTGCCCTATTCTCAGGATAATACTACAAATTTAGAGAGAAATGCTTTTTTTCTAGATCTTTTTTCATGATTCACATTTGAACTGAAAGTATATTCTGCAACTGTTAGGTCGCCTGATTCCAAAAGCTGATGCTTGCCCACATTGTTTTGAGCATGACTTAGAACATTAGGGAAGTGAAAACTCTTTAGTAACTTGTTTTTGGTAGGTTTGTATCACCTGAACTAATTGGAAAATTAATCTCAAACATTAAAAAATAGGAGAAAGTTTGCACTGATAGATCATATGGGTTAAAATTCTAGCAAAAGCAGCTGTACTTAGTATACAGTAATCATAGCTGTGGTTCTGGAATATTTGTGACTTGATCTTTACTCCCTCTAACTCTATCAGTGAGATGGAACTATGAGTCCAGATCTTGCATCTATATATAACTGATTTTTCACAAAGATGCAAGACAATTAAATGGGAAAAGAATATTAAATATCTACAGGCCCAGTGCATGGATTCGTGCACTGCTGGGGGTCCCTCGGCCTGGCCTGGCATGTGGGGATTGGGCCGAAACTGGCTCTCCAACATCCCCTGAGGGGGTCCCGGGGGCAGTTCTTGGGTGATGCACCCCGGAATTTGGCTCCCTCCCCTCTGGTTCCTGGTGCATCACCTGAGAACCGCAGCTGTCAAGTCACCACAGCTCAGCAGCTTCTGCGTTGAGCGTCTGACCCCTGGTGGTCAGGGTGCATCATAGCTACCGGTTGGTCAGTCACTTAGGCTTTTATATATATATAGATATTTGTCAAAAAAGAATATTTCAATAACTGGTGCTGGAACAACTGGATATGTACAATCAAAGAATAAAATTGGACTCATACCCTACAATCATATACAAAAATTATAAAACTCTTAGAATAAAACATAAGCATACATCTCTGTGACTTTGGATAAGAAACTGATTTCTTATATATAACACCAAAGCAAAAGCAATAAAAGAAAAAATAAATAAAATAGACATCAAAATTTAAAACTTTTGTGCTTCAAAGGATACCTTCAAGAAAGTGAAAAGGTACCTAACTGGTATGGCTCAGTGGTTGAACTTTGACCCGGGTACCAAGAAGTCACTTAATCAATTTCAATTCAGGGGACATGCCCAGGTTTCAGGCTCAATCCCAAGTAGCAGGCATGCAAGGAGGCAGCCAATCAATGATGTTTCTCTCTCACTGATGTTTCTATCTCTCTTCCTCTCTAGAAAAGACATCTAGTCAGAGTGGCTCAGTTGGTTGAGTGTCGTCCTGTGCACTAAAAGGTTGCGGGTTCAATCCCCAGTTGGGGTATGTACAGAAGGCAGTCGATCAATGTTTCTCTCTCACATTGTAGTATCTCTGGCTTTCCCTTCCTCTCTCTCTCTCCATTTCTCTCTCCCTTCCTCTCTCTTTGTATGTCCTTGTATGTCTTCGGGTGAGGATTAAAAATAAAATAAAAAAGAAACTGAAAAGATCATTCACAGATTGGGAAAAACATTTTGCAAATCATTTATCTGTTAAGAAATTTGTATCTAGAATAAATGAAGCCATTACAGTGAAATAAAGATAAATAAACCAATTTGAAAATGGGCAGAGGATCTGAACATAGATTTCTCCAAAGAAGATATACATATGGCCAATAAATACAAGAAAAGAAGCTCAACATCATTAATCATTAGGAAAATGCAGGTTAAAACCATAATGAGATCCCACTAGGCTGACTATAATAAAAAAAAAGATAACAAGTTTGAAGATGTGGAGAAATTGGAACCCTGGTAGAAGTGTAAAATGGTGCAGCTGCACTGGAAAATTATCTTGCAACTCCTCAAAAAATTAAATATAGAGTTACTAGATGAGTCATCAATCCCACTCCTAGGTGTATACCCAAAAGGAGTGAAAACATATGTCCATGCAAAAAGTTGTACCTGAATTTCATACCAGCATGATCACAGCCAAAAAATGAAAACAATTTAAATGTCCATCAATGAATGGACAGAAAATAAATATGCTATATCCACATAAGAAATATTTGGCAATAAAAAAGAAATATTGATACATGCTACAATACAGATGAACCTTGAAAACATTATGATAAGTGAAAGAATGCAGCCACATTGGACCATATATTATATGATTCCATTTATTATATAAAACTAGAGGCCCGGTGCACAAAATTTGTGCACTGGGGGGGAGTGTGGGTCCCTCAGCCTGGCCTGTTCCCTCTCACAGTCTGGGACCCCTTGGGGGATGACCACCTGCTGGCTTAGGCCCGCTCCCCAGGGGGATCAGGCCTAAGCTGGCAGTCAGACATCCTTAGTGCTGCTGAGGAGGTGGGAGAGGTTCCTACCACCACTGCTATGCTGGCAGCCGGCAGCCTGGCTTGTGGCTGAGCAGAGCTCCCCCATGTGGGAGCGCACTGACCACCAGGGGGCAGCTCCTGCATTGAGCATCTGCCCCCTGGTGGTCAGTGTGTGTCATAGTGACCAGTCATTCCCAGTCATTCTGCTGTTAGGGTCAATTTGCATATTACCCTTTTATTATATAGGAGTGCCTGGCCAGCCTGAGTGAGGGGCTGATGGCTGTTTGCAGGCTGGCCACAGCCCCTTCAGAGTAGGTGTCCCCCCTGGGGTGTTTGGCCAGCCTGGGTGAGGGGCTGATGGCTGTTTGTTTGCAGGCTGGGAACAGCCCCTTCAGGGTAGGGGTCTCCCCTGGGATGCCTGGCTATCCTGGGTGAGGGGCTAAGGGCCGTTTGCAGGCTGGCCACAGCCCCTTCAGGGTGGGGGGTCCTGCTGGGGTGCCTGGCCAGTCTGTGTGAGGGGCTGAGGGCCATTTTCAGGCTGGCTAAGCCCCCCAGCGGGGACCCTCACCCCATGAGGGTGTGGCCATCCTGAGTGAGGGGCTGATGTCTGTTTGTAGGCTGGCCACGGCCCCCAGCCACCCAAGCTTCCAGTGGAGGCTGGCTGGAAGCAGATATCTAGGATTTATTTGTCTTCTATAATTGAAACTTTGTTGCCATGAGCGGAGGCCGCAGCCGGCTCAGGGGAGGCAGGAAGCTTGGCTTCCTCCATCGCCCAGGCAACCAAGCCTCTGGCTTGCTCCAGCTCAGTGGCTGCTGGCCGCCATCTTGGTTGGGTTAATTTGCATATAGTCGCTCTGACTGGCGGGCGGGCATGGCTTAGGGTGTAGCGAAGGTATTGTCAACTAGCATCTTTGTCTTTTATTACTGTAGATGTCCAGAATAGGCCACTCTACCTACATAAAATAAAAGTGGTTCTCTAGGGCTAGGATGAGGGGATGATTGGGTGAGGATAACAGGAAGGGTATAATTAAGGTTACTAAAGAGATCTAATATTGACTGAAGTGATACTTGCATAACTCTGTGAATATACTATAAAACTCTCAACTGTATACTTTAAATATGTGAATTGTATAAAATGTATTTAAAGCTGAAAAAAAGATTGAAAGTTATGTCAATATTATCAATGTGAACCACGCCAAAATCACTGTGATAATATGCACCTCTTGTACATTTAGAATTTAATTTAAAAGATGAGAAAGGGATGCAAAATGTCCTAGTACAAATGTACTTACTGTCGCTCCATACTGGCTATTTCCTGGTTATCTTCTTTAACCTATAAAGGCATAAAAAGAAAATAGTATTTAAAGAATTATTCATTGTTAGGCTATCTTAAAAATAATTTCCTTCTAAGATATGTTGCACTAAAATGTCAAATCTTGTCTCTTGAAACTTACTTAAAATTCAACCTCTGAAGTTAAAACGAACATCTCTAAGGAATTATTCACACATTTTTATTTATTCCTGAAAGAAAGGGTGGTGACATAATATTCATACTAACCCACATGGTATCATGAGGTTAACTGTATCAGTTTACATAAATATCTAAGATATAAACCCCCAATATATAAGGTGGGGTTGACAGATTTAGCAATCCCACTGCATTTGAATTTCAGATAAATAAATTTTATGGTACATATACATCATGCAATATGAAATATATATATATACACACATATACACACACACACACACACACACACACACACTAAAATATTCTTTGCTCCTCTAAAATATTAATTTATTTTATCTGGTAACCTGTCCCAACGAAGACCGCTCTTCCTTTGACTCCAATGATCTCTTTTCCAAGGAAGCTTCAGAGAATCTAGATTTTAATACTTTTCTAGAATGATCATAATACTTAAATAGCTCCTGAGTTGATCCTTAAGGTTCTTCCAAACCCATTGGATTCAATCTAAGACTACAAAGGAATTCCATTTGTAGGCTCCTGACTGGCTCTTCTCAAATACACATGCAGTTCTCCTAAGGGCTCTATAGTTAGGGTATCTCATGATAAATAATAGGATAATTATAACTTAGTATTAAATTAAAGCCAGCCTTGGGGTAGTAAGGAAGCTAGTGAATACATGTGACATGGCTGTATGACATATTGTGATTTCATAGGAGATTTTATTTATTTATTTTCAATAATAATATCAATTATAAGAATCACTGATCGCCTGCCTTCTGCATGCCCCCTACTGGGGATTGAGCCTGAAACCCCAGCATGTGCCCCGACCAGGAATTAAACCATGACCTTCTGGTTCATAGGTCCATGCTCAACCACTGAGCCACAGCAGCCAGACTCTTTTTATATTTTTTAATCCTCACCTGAGGACATGGGGCAAGGGAGAAGGGGGGAGGGTGAGAGATTGAGAGAGATAGACAAAGAGAGACACATCGATGTGAGAAACATGGATTGGTTGCCTTTTGTATGTGCCCTACTCGGGGATAGAACCCACAACCTTTCGGTGCACAGTACAGCACTCAAACAACTGAGTCATTCTGAATAGGCAGATTTTGGAGGAGATTTTAATCCTATCTAATAAAAGAGAAACACGGTAATTAGTGTACATCCACTACCCTTCCCATTGGCTAATCAGCGAGATATGCAAATTAACTGCCAGCCAAGATGGCGGCCGGCAGCCAGGCAGCTTGAAACTAACACGGGGCTTGCTTGCTTCAGTGACGGAGGAAACCAACGTTCCCCGCCTGCCGCTGCAGGCCTCTGAGCTGGCAGTTTGAAACATTGTTACAAATATAGAAGCTAAACAAAACCCCAGAAACCTGCTTTCAGCCGGCCGGGATCTCAGAGCTGGAGTTGATACAGTGTTTCGATAATAGAACCCAAACAAACCAGATACCTGCTTTCAGCAGCAGAGGCCTCAGAGCTGGAGCCAGAGCTAAAGCTGGCCCAGAATAAAAAAAAGAAAAAGAAAAAAAGGAGCATTTGGGAGCTTCAGTCACCCGCCAGCCTGAAAACAGCCCTCAGCCCCTCACCCAGACTGGCCAGGCACCCCAGTGGGGACCCCCACCCTGAAGGGCGTGTGACCAGCTGCAAACAGCCATCATCCCCTCACCCAGGCTGGCCAGGCACCCCAGTGGGGACCCCCACCTTGATCCAGGACACCCTCCAGGGCAAATCAGCTGGCCCCCACCCGTGCACCAGCCTCTATCCTATATAGTAAAAGGGTAATATGCCTCCCAGCACCGGGATCAGTGGAGCCACGAGGCCTCCCAGCACCGGGATCAGTGTGACAGGGGGCAGCGTCCAAACCCCCTGATCACCCTGCGGCTCTGTGTGTGACAGGGTGCGGCGCCCCAACACCCGCCCCCCCCACGGGCCCTGCTCTGTGTGTGACAGGGTGCGGCACCCCAACCGCCCTCCATGGGTCCTGCTCTGTGTGTGACGGGGTAGAGCCATAACCTCCCCATCAGCCCTGCCCTGAGTGTGACAGTGGCGGCGCCCCAACCCCCTTATCGGCCCTGCTCTGTGGGTTATAGGGGGCGGTGCCCCAACCCCCACCATGGGCCCTGCTCTGTCTGTGACGGGGTAGAGCCATAACTTCCCCATCGGCCCTGCCCTGAGTGTGACAGGGTGCGGCGCCCCAACCCCCTGATCGGCCCTGCTCTGTGGGTGATAGAGGGTGGCGCCCCAACCCCCTGATCCGCCCTGCTCTGTGCATGACACGGGGGAGCACCCCAACCCCCTGATGGGCCCTGCTCTGTGCGTGACAGGGTACGGAGCCCCAACCCCCCTGATGAGCCCTGCTCTGTGCGTGACAGGGGGCAGCGCCCCAACCCCCTGATTGGCCCTGCTCTGTGCGTGACAGGGGGTAGCGCCGCAACCTCCCCATCGACCCTGCCTTGAGTGTGATGGGGGCGGTGCCCCAACCCTCCAATCGGCCCTACCCTGAGCGTGACTGAGGGTGGCATCGCAACCTCCCGATCCACCCTGCTCTGTGCCTGACAGGGGGCGGCGCCCCAACTCCCCAATCAGCCCTGCTCTGAGCCTGACCAGGGGCTGCACCTAGGGATTGTGCCTGCCCTCTGCCACCCGGGAGCAGGCCTAAGCCAGCAGGTCGTTATCTCCCCAGGGGTCCCAGACTGCGAGAGGGTACAGGCCGGGCTGAGGGACCCCCCCCCCCCCCCAGTGCACAAATTTTTGTGCACCGGGCCTCTAGTTTCATTAATAAAAGTCATTAGCTGTGGGACACTTCATTTCTAAATATGATGCCCAAAACAAATAATGGAACAGATTTTCAATAAGATTACCTAATTATTTATTAACTAACGAAGAAAAGTTTTAAGTTTTCCTCATAGAATCCAAAACACGAAAAAAATGGCCATCATATGCATGAACACCACATAAAATTAAGGTGTATGTAAAAAAATCCATTTATATCAGAGATGATTTTTACTAGATTTTAATGGTCAAGTAGTTCATACTGATTTAGGTGAAGCTCACTTTTCACTCTTTTTTAAAGACACAATAAACTTAATGGCTTTCTGGTCAATTCAGATGGCTTAAATAAAATAAACATATTTGTCAAATCCTGATATATTAAAATAAGTATGTTTGTTTTTCCTACCTGCTTAAGTAATCTCTCTCTCTCTTCCATTGGGGACCCCATGCTTTTGTCTTCAGCAACCATTTGATCTCGATGGGACTCTAACTCATAAAGTTTTTCATGCAGTAATACAGCCTCCTGTTTTACCTGGGAGTGTGCTATTTCCTGAAGGGAGCAAAAAAAGGAAAAATGCATTAATTCATCAAAAATTATTTCAAATAGGTTTCATTTTATAAGAATAAGGACACATTTAAACCACCAGCATCTTTTAATGGATATATAAAGTATCTAGATTAATGAATAATGCTAGGAAACACATTTCTAAACTGGAATAATAAAAATAGATCCCTGCATATTTTCTTCTTTTTTTAAAACTTTTTAAAATTTAAATTTATTGTTTAAAGTATTACATATGTCTTCTTTTTCCCCCATTGACCTCTCCCCAGCAGATCCCATTCCCCAGTACATGCCTTCCCTCCCCCCCCCGCCCCCTACTGGCCATGTCCAATGGTTATGCTTATATGCATGCATCCAAGTCCTTTGGTTGATCTTTTATCTCCCCCTCCCCTCCTGCCTTCCCTCTTAGGTTGGACGGTCTGTTTGATGCTTCTATGACTCTGGCTTTATTTTTGTTCATCAGTTTATGTTGTTCATTATATTCCACAAATGAGTGAGATCATGAGATATTTATCTTTCTCTAACTGGATACCAGGGGGGTGAAGGCATGGGGGGGGGGGGCAGAGGACAATGGGGGATAAGGATACATATGTAATACCTTAATCAATAAAGGGAAAAGAAAGAAAAAAAGAAAAAATGAATGTTTAAAAGTCCATAGGTAAAGGTTTTAGGCAAAGATCAGTAATGGATTAGCTTCAGGTGAAAAGGCATGACAAAAAAAATACAGATGAAGGCCGGGGGAAGGTCAATGGGGGAAAAACGGAGACATATGTACCTCCTATTTGTAATACTTTAAACAAGAAAATAAAAATTAAAAAAAAAATACAGATGAGCTCTGGCTGGTTAGAGCATCGTCTTGCATGTACATGGGTTGTAGGTTCGACCCTCCATCCCATTTCAGGGCATGTGCAGGAGGCAACTGATTGATGTATCTCTCTCACATGGATGTTTCTCTCCCCCTTTCCATTCTCTCCAAAAATCAATGGAAAAAGTATCCTCGGGTGAAGAGTAACAATAAAAAATAATACAGTCCGGCCGGTGTGGCTCAGTGGTTGAGCGATGACCTATGAACCAGGAGGTCATGGTTCGATTCCCGGTCAGGATACATGCCGGGATTGCAGGCTAGATCCCCAGTGTGGGGTGTGCAGGAGGCAGCTGATCAATGATTCTTAATTTTTTCTAATCTTAATATTTTCAAGCAAACTTTTTAATAGCAAATTTCCAAAAGAATGATTACAAAACATTCATATTTATTTCTTTTGCAAGCTAGATGCCAACAATCATGGCAATCAATGTTCCATTGTTACTAATTTTATTATCATTGTATCTACCTGACTCCATAGGAAAGGCAGGCCAAGTTTGAGGTACAGGCAGTATACTGAAGTGCAAAGGACATGAAAAGGTAGTTCTCAGAAAAAAGAAATACACTGAACAACAAATAAATAAAGAGAACTCAATTTCATGCATAAATAAATGAAAATTGAAACAAAATAGTAATTTTTACCGATTACACTAGCAAATATGGAAAAGATGGGTAATGCCTGCTGTCAGTGAGTGCAGTGAAAACAGGCACTCCCATATATTGGGTCTACGAGTAAAAAATGCAACAACCTTTTTGGAAGGCAATTAGGCAATCTCACATTTTACGTTTATGACCCATTGCAAAAAATGTATCTTACGATATACTCATATAACTTTGCATAAAATGTATGCAAATGTTTCCATGCCAGCATTATTTATAACTCCTCCAGTCTATTCATTACAAGGCTGTATTACAGCCATACAATGTAATACAACGTAGTGATTTTAAAATAATGAGGGAGCCGTTCTAAGAGCTGATGTGAACATCCAGGAGAGAACATTAGGTGAAAAACAAAAAAGCCG
This sequence comes from Myotis daubentonii, assembly GCF_963259705.1. Lineage (NCBI taxonomy): Eukaryota > Metazoa > Chordata > Mammalia > Chiroptera > Vespertilionidae > Myotis > Myotis daubentonii. The sequence continues at coordinate 14,969,912 of NC_081850.1, forward strand.
CGGACAGCACACTAACGTGAATCCCACTGAAGGTTTTCCACAACAGGAAAGCCAAATTAGGATTACAGGATTATTGTGAAGATTCAGGGACAATGTTGGTGACATCTGTCAAGAATTCAAAAAAGTACAAAGTAAGCACTCAATAAATGTAAGAGGAGCTCTGTCTGGAAAGAGGGCAAAAAAATCGGGCATTTTTACTTCCATCTTATTCTTATTTTATTTTTTTTACCATAAACATGATTTGTTTTGTGAATTAAAATTGTTTAAATAAACAAATAAGAAAATGAATGCAAGCTTTTACATCTTTAGTGATAAAATGATCTCTTCATTTGTTTTATCTCTTGTTCATATGTCTTTATTTTTTATTGTTTAAAGTATTACATATGTCTCCTTGTTCATATCTTTAAATTACCACTGGATTATGTGCCCCATTAGGCCGAGTGACTTGTTTTGTACACAGTAGGTACTTAACTGAATCTAATTTCTTACCAAATTAGTATATTTATGGCCCTAAGTGGGGAAGAAATTATTATACTCTTGTAAGTAAACTGCTAAATAAATATTTACTTGGATGAGTTCCATTAATATATTTAGCTGAATCATATATATATATAATTTTTTGTTTTGTAGATGAGTAATATAAGAAATCTTATTTGATTTTATACTTACAGCTTCCAGACTGTCTTTTTTCATGTTCAATGAATCTAGCTGCTGCTGAAGTGTATCTAATTCCTAAAAAGAAGAAAAAAAGCAAATACATATGTCAGTTACATTAAGAATAAACTTGGCCCTTGCTGGTGTGGCTCAGTTGGTTGGAGTGCCATCCCGTGCACCAGGTCACAGGTTCGATCACAGGTCAGAGCACATACCCAGGTTGCAGCTCCATCCCTGGCCAGAACGCATGCAGGAGACAACCATGGATATTTCTGTTTCTCTGTCTGTCTGTCTCTCTCTCTCCCTCTCCCTTCCTCTCTCTAAAAATCAATAAAATGGAAAGAAAAAAAATAACACTCCAGAATAAATTTTTCTGTTTCTCAATATTTTAAATAAATATGTGACAAAGTAAATTTTGTAAACATCTTCAAAACTTATCTTGTAATTTGACTAGAATTTACTAGTATTCACTGCTATTTTTGCCAATTTTTTCATTATTTCTAACAACTTTGCCATGATCCACCTCTAAAACTACTTTATGCCCTGTCTGGGTGGCTCATTTGGTTGGAGCATCATCCCATACACTAAAAGGTTGCAGGTTTGATTCCAGTTGCAGGGCACACATTTAAGCTGTGGGTTCGATCCCCAGTCCAGGCATATGGGAAGCAACCAATTGATGTTTCTCTCCCACTCTATATTTCTCTCTCTCTCCCTAAAAAATCAATGGAAACATATCCTTAAGTAAAGATTAAAAAAAACAACTCTATAAGCCTGTTGAAGGTAGCCTATCCTTTTCACACTAAATCATCACATCACTGTAATCATCAAGTTTGAAAAGCCTTCAAACTCATTCTGTCATTGTTTAAAGTTATAATTTTTAATTTTGATTTTTTAAACCATGTTTTCATATCTCTTTTGCCTAATTCCTTTTTAAATTTAATTGATTTATTTTTAAAAATTTTATTTTATTGTAGCAAGAAGACTTAAGATGTCCCTAATTTCTTTTAGGGCCCAGACCTACAGCAATTTACATAACTCAACACCTTTAAGGGAAAAAAACCCTTAAACTGATTATTACTCACTTGAGAACCCCTATGCAGGATTAATTATATTTTGACATTTCTGTAATACCCTTTTTTCAATGTTTCATTGTGTCTTATAAATCCTGTCTAAAATAAAAGTTATATTAAACTGTCAATGAAGGAATCTAATGAACAAAATAAAATGAAGAACAAAATGGAACCAGAATCATGGGTACATGGAATAGACTGGAGGGTGCCAGAAGGGAGAGGGTGGAGGTGACCGGATAAAGAAGGAAAAGGGAGCCAGGTCGGTATGGTTCAGTGGTTGAGCATCAACCTATGAACCAGGAGGTCACGGTTCGATTCCTGGTTGTGGCATATGCTGGGTTGGGGGCTCAATCCTCAGTGTGGGGCATGCAGGAGGCAGCCCATCAATGATTCTCTCTCATCATTGATGTTTCTATTTCTCTCTCCTCCCTTCTTCTCTGAATTCAATAAAAATATACTTTTTTTAAAAAGAAGGTAAAGGGTTTAGCTAAAGAACACACATGCATAACCCATGGACACTAACAATAGTGTGGTGAAGGCCAAGGGAAGGGGAGGTGGGGTGGGTAGAGGTAGGTAAAGGAGGGAAATGGGGGGCATCTGCAATAGTGTCAACATTAAATATTTTTAATAAAAAAATGTGAGGTTTATTAGGCAGGAAGAAAAAAATGTAAATATTCATTTCATGTGGCTCAGATATATTAGGCCTTTTAATGTTGCTATTAAAAGTTGATTAAAAGTAAGTGTTTTCATATGTCTTTATGACATTCAAAAATGAAGGATGCATAGAACTGAACAAATAATATAGTAAAAGCTAGGTCATCATGCAGCATAAGAATAAATTTTTCTAAAGCAGTGCTTCTCAAATTTAAATATCCTGTGAATCATCCGGGGACCTTGTTAAAGACGGAGCAGTAAGTCTAGTCAAGCTCTCGGGGGATGCCGATGCTGCCCATAGTGGCAAGACTGCTGCATGCCTGTCCCGAAGGAGTCATTAGTATTACCTGTAATAATTTCTCATTTGTGGTTTTCATTTCTATGTACTTGACTTGTTTTTCAGGAGACATATTTTTTATAATGCCATCTGCTGCTTGTTTTTCCTGTTCAATTTCTTCTTCTACACTTCTAATTTGTCTCTCCTTCCTGAAACCAAAAGTATGCAATATTCCTTACTATCCTGAGGGACAAAACCATTACTGTTACTCAGGTCCTGGTCTCAATTAAATAGGGCACATAAATGTATTCAATCATAATTGTGGATCTAAAAGTTCTTATAAACATACAAATAATCCTATTTGACCTGTACAAAACTTGGCTCCACTCAGCACAGACTTACTTTGTCTTTTTCTTCTGAACCCCCAAATGATTCTATTTTCTTACTCTCCATTTTACTTACATTCTTATAAGAAACACAAAAATCATCGCAGAAAATCATTAAAGCCTTCAACATGAGGATGTATTTATAATTTTTGCTATCATACCTTCAAGACAAATAAGATAGTTGCATTTTAGAAGAGTTGTTTTCAAACATCTCATAGCTACAGAATTCTTTGACCAAATGAAATACTGTATGGAAGTTTACCATGTAAATCATATAAAGTAGCACAGCTCTGACTGAACTGGGAGTAGAGAGAGCTTATAGTGCAATATGATTTTTAAAAATCACAGCTTTAGATTAATATGTTTTGCTTAAATTCCCTTTTATCCACTGCTTTAACTAAAACTGGTATTCCACAAATTATCAGCAATATTTTAGCAATGCAAAGTAATAATTTCCAAAATCATAAAACAAAAACATTAAAAGTACAACCATATTTAAGTAGTAGTAGTGAATTAATTACAAACAATAATATTTATCATATAACCACAAGAAATACCAGTGATGTGCCAGTTACTACCCTATGCAAGGTCAATTATCATTAGTATAGAGAAACATTTTGAAAAGAATAAAAAGGTAAGATGCTAGTTATCATGTAAATATTTCAAGATTTACATATAAAAATTTTTCTTAAAGATAAATTTTAATCCCAATGCAATAAATTTATATTTTAAGTTTCAAAATGATTATTCTACTATTTAATCTCTTTTACAAGTAGATAACCAACTTCTACAGTTTTCACAATCACTAGCTAAGTCCTATATAGTCACATATCGGTGACCTTCACACTCTTTACACACTCATACTCCATTAGCATAAGATAACCTAAACTCAGAAATCTTCCTGAAAAGATATCATAATAATCAAATAAATGACGAACATAATGAAACAGACTGCCTGGAATTTTTATTTATTTTTGTCTCACTCTAGGACAAGGAGTGATGTCTTTCTTTACTTTGAACCTCAATTACTACAGTGCTTGATGTTACAAGTATGTTTACTGTTGCTACAATTTATATGGGTCTATGCAGGGGTGGGCAAACTTTTTGACTCGAGGGCCACAATGGGTTCTTAAACTGGACCGGAGGGCCGGAACAAAAGCATGGATGGAGTGTTTGTGTGAACTAATATAAATTCAAAGTAAACATCATTACATAAAAGGGTACAGGTCTTTTTTTTTTTTTTTTTAGTTTTATTCATTTCAAACGGGCTGGATCACGGGCCTTAGTTTGCCCACGGCTGGCTATGGGCTCATAGAACTTTCAAGCAGAAGAGGTTATCTATTTCAGTCTTTTTGTTTCATAGATTAAGGAGATACTGAGGCCTAGAGGAGTTAATCGTCCGGAACAAACTAATTCTGAACTCCATGATTACTTGCCTCTTAACCATGTTTCTTTGTGACATGTCTTGGTGTAGTTAGATGGAAACTAATGTTGTACAGTATTCCATTTTACAGAGAAGTTAACAGCAAAAGGCAGGTAACTGATTTTCTCAAGGCCACATAATGGTCAAGTGTCAAGTGTTTTGATACTAGCACTTGGCTCAGGTTATAACTTGGCAGTAAATCACCAATGATGGTGTCATAAAAATGAGTATATAAAGTTTAAACTCAGTGGAGTACTAAATTTGGTGGTATCTTTTCATCTTGTATCTTTCTAAACACAAAATACCTTCAGGAATAACACTTAAATCACTTTAGCATTCTCAAATTTACATACTTTAACTCATAAAGTAAATTTGTTAATATTTAACTTTTATGAGTAATTAAACATAAAGATTATGCAAACCACCTTACTTGTTACATTAAAGAAGTCAAAGATGACTTTAAGAAATTATTCTTCTAGTCAATCTTTTGCTAAGGAAGTCTAGTGGTTTTTTTAAATCACCTGCTCACTGGGTACAAAGGTTAAAACAAAGTGAAATGCAATCATCTGACATAGCTTTCTTTTTAATGGTGAAGAAACAGAATAGATTTCTTAGCACACCAGTCTCAGAGACAAAAAAAAGTAAAGGTAAGATCTTATATATTTACAGGTTTGGTGGTTGTTGCTGAATTTTTTTAAAAAGTCATATTTGTTTGTTAAATTTGTACAAAAAAATTATGCCTTTGCTAAATGATGAAAGAGCAGAGAATATGATATTTTCACACACTCTATAGATATTAACCTTAGAATAGCCAAAAAAAATTTCCCAAATAAAGTTATAATAAAATGTATTTTTCTTTTTAAAAAAAGGTTTCATCTAATCAAATTTATATGACCTTTTTATTTTGAAATATGTTAATCACACAACATTTTGAGGTGACATTAACTTAAAAACAAATTTGTAAAACAAAAAATTACTGGCTACCCGTAGATAATTGTTGAAATTGGGTGATGACTATTCTCTTTACTTAGATGTTTTTCTTGAAGTTTTCCATTACAAGTTTTTAAACTGGAGGGGAAAAAAATCTTTAAAATGGTTAATTGTAAGAGTGAAATTAATTGTGAATTATTAACATTTTACTTCAAAATACATTGATTTTTGGCATAAATATCTAAAATATTTAATGGCAAACTATAAATACCTTTAACAAGACCAAAATAATTACAGCGTATTTTTACTTCATAGTATATAACAGTCATATATAGCAAATAATCAAAAACTCCTAAGAAACTTGTGCTTAAAAACTACATAAGAACAACACTCTTTCTTTTTCAATATCTATCATTTCCTCTTATATAAAGCTTTTTTTCTCTCTATGTAGACTGTAGGCTATGTAAAAGGGCATTTAATTTGTGAAATAATTAAAATAAACTGATATATTTGTTCTCTATTTTTTAATCACTACATTTAAACCCAAATTTCAAATTGAGAAAAAAATCCAACTTTTTAAATAGGGTAAATTGACTCAAGTACATTTTCTTCATAATCTACTGGCTAGCTATTCTGGCAATCTGATTTCTTCAAGATAGACAATAATGCTAGCAAATGTTTCCTCTGTCTAGTGATTTATCCATTCAGTGTCTGGCTGGTCAACATCTACCCCCTTTCTCAATTTTTTCCCTCTCAAAAAATAAACAAATATACAGAAAGTCCCATTGATCATGGAGCTCAATCAATGCATTTAATGGCTTTAGACCTAATGCCTTAGATTGCTGAATGCTTTCTTATACAGAATCTACTTTAAGCTCTGAGTATATACTGCTTCTAACTTTAAAATTTATCAAAGAGAAAGAAATACTTCTTTTCTAATTCTTATAATTTTATTTCCTTTAGCACACTGGAGAACATAATGATTAGTAATAAATAGATGATAAAGATAATAAATACAAGAGGATCCTATTTCTATTTCCATATAGGCTCATGGTCTTGCCTGACCCCCATTACCTCCTTCAGCTACTTCACTCCATATCAATTTTTTACTTAAGTTCACTTAATTTTCTTTGTAGTCTAATTGCTTCCTTTAATGATCCCTATCCTTTTTATTCCAGAAAAAAATAGCACTTCTACTTTACCCACATCTGGACCCTGCCAGTGACAACAGTAAGAACTTCACAACACCACTGAGAAATACTGAAACGAGAAAATGAAGAGGCCGCACACATTCCTAGGGACCACTGAACATGGGCAAAATACCTTTTATATACGATTTGGGGATACTCTTTTGTGGGCAGTGGTCTGGAATAAGTGATAACTTGAACTCATTTCTGACTCTAAAAGGGATTCTATTATGATCTATATCCAAGTTGTAATATCTAGAAGGAATAGTGGCTTTTTCTAACAAATTTGACTTAGCTACAGAAAGGGAGAAAGAAGAAGGGAAATAAGTATAAACACATAAACAAATAGAAGGCAAAGAGTAGATTAACTAGAATAGGGTAGTATCAAAATAACAATAAATACCTAATTGCTAATGAGGTAACAGACAACAGACTTTAGTAACGTGAAAATGAGTCTTGCTTATTCTGAGTAGTTTTCTACTTCCTGCTCTAGTAGAATAAACTTTTCCTTAAAAATCATTAAACAACATATGCTGTAAATAAAAAGGCTCAAAAGAAAAATAAGACTTAAATTATAGAAAACCACTAAGGGTGGTACTAACATGATATATTCATATCTTTCAAACATCATTTGTTCGTAGCTGTTTTTAGTGTTGACTTAAAAAATGCACAAATAAAAACAAGAAGCATGAATGTCATGAGTAAAATCACTAAATGGAAAGTAACTATTAAGCAAGAAGAAATTACTCCAATAAATGGCAACTTCTAGTGAAAGATGGTATAATGAATGTTGCCATTAACTTTGACTTCTCCCCCAAACCTGACAGAAATGTAAATAAAAGGCAAGAAGGAATATAAACTCATAAGAACAAAGAGAATGAAAAAGGATGCAACAACAATAAAACCTAGAAACTAGACAGTTAATAGTTAAGTGGAAACTGACTGGGAAAGCAAAATTTCCCTGAACCAGCAGAGTGGAAAGCTGAGGAGCCACAGGATTTACACTGCAAAATGCCAAACTGGCCCAGAAATTGGCAGCACCAGGTGTTCTGGAAGTAGAGGAGGGGCTAGATTCTAGTTTAAAGTTTCCTGCCTATCTCTGTCCAGTCAGGTAAAGCTCCTCTCCCATATAAACAGAAGATTAAGGCTTCCCTCCACCACCAGGATCATTGTGCCAAAAAGAAAAAAAAGGGAAAGTAAGTTAAGGTTGACATACTAATTATTGAGATAAACCCACCTTTTCTACCATTCCGCTCTCAAATGCTAGTCATTTGGCTTTATCTGTTCAGTCAAATTAGAGAAGTCATTTTTGGCCCTAGTCCATTTGCTCAGTGGTTAGAACATCAGCCCTCAGACTGAAGGGGCCAGAGTTCAATTCCAGTCAAGGGCATAGGGACCTGGTCGAGGTGCATGCAGGAGGCAACCAATCAATGTGTGTGTGTGTGTGTGTGTGTGTGTATGTGTGTGTGTCTCCCCCCATCCCTTCCACTTTCTCTAAAAATCAATGGAAAAAAATATCACCGGTGAGGATTACCAAAAAAGGAAAGGTCATTTTGGGGATCCAACCAGTCCTAGGAAAAGATCTCAAGATAATGACATTTAGGGATTCCCAAAGAAATAGTCGAATAAGTTTTTTACTCTACAGAAATAAGACCTATATAAATGTTGTATCCAAATAGCTTTTTTGTTTCCCAGTCTTATCTGTAAATTGCAAACCAAATATTAACAGATATATGAAGACAGAATGTCTCTAATATAAAGGATACTGACCATTATAAAGTGGAAAAGCATAACAAGACGACATAGAGGCTAATAAAGGAAAAAAGAACATGGAAGATACAAGACACAATAACTTATGTTATAAGATACTATTAAAGAAAATTTTCAGAAAACAAAAAGAGCTCTTAGAATTAAAATGAGTTGTAAAGGAAAACTTTAAGAGATTAACAATAAAATTGAGGATATATCCTTGAAAGCAGAATAAAATGAAATATAGGCAATTCAAGATAAAATATTAGAAAATCATTCTAGGAAATCCAACACCCAAACACCAGATTAAAGCAGTTCTAAAGAGTAGTGAGACTTAAAAAAAAATGGTGAAGAAAATTATCAATGAAATAATTCAGAACTGAGGGATAGAGCTTCCAGGGTGAAAGCATCCACCAAGTACCCAGTTTCATGAATGAAAACAGATTCTCAGGAAGATCCATGACACTTCAGAATATTGATTTTAAAACCTTAAGAAGAGGCAAGTTACATAAAAGGATAAAGAACTAGAATGGCATAGCATCACCATTCTTAACAGTAATACTAAAAACCCTACGACAATGGGGCAATGCCATCAACAGTTTGAGAAAAAACCATTTCCTATTTATAACTTTACTTCTAACCAAATTATCTTTCAAGGTCTAAAAAAATTTCCCGCCTATAGACCTTCTTAGGAAGCTATTACAGAAAACTCCATTAAAAAAAAAAAGCAGTAATCCAAGACAGGCATTCTAGAACACAGGCATCCAACCATAAAGACAAAAGGGAATGTCTTCCATAAGGGTGGAGGGAGAGTGGAAGTCAGCAGCTGTTTAGAGGGTACAGTCCTCATCTCCTCTAGGTTACAGCATGGCAACAGGCTCTGGGAGAGACTTCTTTAAGCACATTAAATATCAAAAATGCATGCAACATTGAGTGATTTGTTAAAGGGCTTGAGTATAAATGCATTAAAAAAAGAAGAAAACTAAGCCCATAAAAATAACAATACAGTACATTTAATTTAGTGAAAAATTGTGAGCAGAAATAGAAAAGTAATCCTGTTATATGGCTCAGACACTGATAGTTTTACACATTTGTGACACACGGAATACTCATCTAACCCAAATTATAAGTAACTATGTATGAAGACTAAAAAGACAGGAAGTACATATATTTGTTGTGTTAGAGATGAAAGTAGGGAGTGTTTGAAAGAGAACTAAAGACTCTTATTATCTTCTCTCTGTCTCTCGCTCCCAATTTTTTGGGGGAGGCAACCAAATTTTTGGTGGCTTTGTTTCGACAAGGCTGGTGTGTGGCATCTAAAGAAAAGATTAAAAAAAAAAAAAAAGAAAAAAGACTCTTATCTCTCACACTTGTAGGTAAATGGATAATACCAATAAAGAACACCTTAATTTTAAAAAAAGAAAAAGAAATAGCAATATAAGAATATACTACTCATTGACATGGACAACAGTGTGGTGATTATGGGAGGTGGGGTGGAGGTGAAAGAGGGTATAGGGGAGATAAAATGGTGATAAAAATATAAAGGAAAAGAAGAGTATTCTTAAACACATATACATAAATACATATTCTTCTGGACCTTATTTTTTAAATATATTTTTATTGATTTCAGAGAGGAAGGGAGAGGAAGAGAGAGAGAGAAACATCAATGATGAGAGGGAATCATTGATTGGCTGCCTCCTGCACACCCCTTATTGGGGATCGAGCCGGCAACCTGGGCATATGCCCTTGACCGGAATCGAACCCAGGACCCTTGAGTCCGCAGACCGATGCTCCATCCACTGAGCCAAACCAGCTAGGGCTGGACCTTACTTTCAATAGATCCAATGAGACACTTAAAAAAATACTGTCTTTCATTCTCCATAGGAGTTTTCTAATTTAAGATTAGAGTACAGGGATGGGTGAAGGAACATGTAATTGTTTCACATTTTATATAGTTTAAGAAAAAATAGATTTAAAAGGAGAAAAAAGGAAAGCAAAATGTCTTCAATAATCTCTGAAGTGCTAGTCACCTACTGACATGACAATACTCTCTTTTCCACCAGGCCTGCAATATGAAAGCCACATGCATACTGATCTTGTTTTGGCCCCTCTTCATGCTAATACTTTCAGATGAAAGCCAGACTTTTAAAACAGTAAGTTTTTACAATCAAAACAGTGAAAATATTTTCAAAGGTACACTTTGAATGTCCCAAATAAAAGAAAGCAAAAAAAGAAAAAAATCCAAACCAAGCCATCAAAACTAACTCTTTAGTTAGCTGGGTATATTCAAAATCTGTGACCTCTGAGCCAGATTCTAATTTGACAAAAGCAGACTTCATTTTTTAACAGAATTATTATTCATCATGTATTTCCACATATACAAATGGGAATACACCAAAAGTCTTTCTTTCTGTAATGATTATACAATAACACCTGTATTACAAACTAGAATCTCCCTGCTCAATCAATTATACATATCAGAATTTCCTTAATCTTCAATATTTCATCCCAATAAAGAAATAAAAGCATTAGCTTTTCCTTTTTCACACTATAATATTGAAAGATTAGACAGTAGATTTTTTCTAAACTATTTTCTTCCAATGTTTAATTGCTAGGATATGAAATTTAGAAAATTCTGTTAATATATTTCTGATTAATACATTTCTTTTTTTATTTTTTAGGAAGTCAAATGTAATTTCACTAAACAGAATTATTATTTGATTCCAGCGGATATCAATAAAGAGGTTACTGTACTTGATCTCAGTTATAACCAAATTACTCTGAATATTACAGACACAAGTATTCTACAGATGTATTATTTACTCACTGAGCTCTACTTGATTGAAAACAGTGTCATCATCTTATGTAATAATAGTTTTGGTAACCTCTCCAATCTACGAATTTTAAATATCTGTAGAAACTCCATCCACATAATTCAACAGGGTGCATTTACAGGCTTAACTAAATTACAACAGTTATATCTATGCCAGAACAAAATATTACAACTGAATCCTGATATATTTGTGCCTCTTAAAAACCTGAAATTTCTGAATCTGCAAGGCAATTTGATAAGCTATTTTGATGTACCACAACTGTTTCATCTGGAATTAATCATTTTACATGGAAATCCATGGAACTGCTCCTGTAGTTTACTGAATTTGCAGAATTGGCTAAACACATCCAATGTAACATTAGGTAAGCTATCATTATTACATTAATCAAAACCAAAAATGTGATTGATTTTTGGTTGTTTCGCCCCAGAAAAGTCTCCCATTTTCCCCAGATTTTCACTACAATCTTAATCGTAACATCTTTACTATTACAAACTAAACAATATATAGATACTGTACCTAGTAACTATATTTATAAAATAACTTTATAAACAGGAATGTGCATCTTTCCCTTGTGTTGCTAGGCAATATAAGAGTTTCTTATAGTACCAATAATGACATGTCAAAAAATTCTAATTTACATAATTATAAAATGTTATTAACCATATTTTATTTTCCATAATAAATCATAATTTATTCTTTCTGATTTACTAGAAAATGAGAACATCACCATGTGCAGCTACCCAGATAAACTGAAATACTACAGCATCAAAACAGTACCTTATAAGGCTGAATGCTACTCAAAACTTCCTTCACCTATAACTGAAGACCTTCAGATTAATTTTCAGTCAATTAGGAATTCAACATTTAATAGCTCTTTGAACAACTTAACAAGAAATTCAGGTAATGTACTGGTATTGAATACTAACATTGCTGAAGACAGCATACTAAAAAACTAAATTAGTTCTCATTGTTTTTCTGCATTTTAAGTTACTAGAAACAACGTAAAATTCCTCATGTCAACAAAAGATTTACAAAATACTGGGTTTCCAAAACAGGCTCTGCTGGTTACCAGGCAAATGCCACTAGGCATATTACTTAACTACTCTTAGGCTTAATTTTAACTAGTAAAGTCACAATTCTCCTTTTGTTTTGTTAATCCTCACCTGAGGATATTTCTCCACTGATTTTTAGAGAGAGTAGAAGGGAAGGAGAGAGACAGACAGAGAAACATCAATGTGAGAGAGACACATCGATTGGTTGCCTCCCACAGATGTCCTGTCCAGGGATGGAGGCCTGGGGATGGAGCTTGTAACTAAGGTCTGAGCCCTTGACTTGAATCGAACCCCGGCCCTTCAGTCTGCAGGCCAACTCTATCCACTGAGCCAAATCGCCAGGGCAAGTCACAATTCTTAAAATGTATAAATCAATAATGTTCCTAGGTGAATGGATAAACAATCCCTGTAAAGACAGGAGTTAGTCTTTTACCACTCAAGGAAATAACTTTATATGTTTATTTTGTAGTTTTATTAACTTTTGCTTAAAGAAAATTATAAAGTACATTCATTTCTAATACCAATATTGGGGAGTTATTAAGATGTCTAATTTTTGTTGTCAATTTAACAAAATATCTTCCCTCTCTCCCTCTCTCATTCTCTCTCCCTGTCTCTGTATCCTATTTAAGAACATGGACCTCTTGGAAAAAGCTGGGCTTTTCTTGTTGGTGTTGTAATGACTGTACTGGTGACCTCTCTCCTCATTTTTATTGCTATCAAATTGCCAATATGGTATAATAGTCTGCTTAGCTATAAACATCATCACCTGGAAGAACATGAAGTAGAAACCTATGAAGATGGTTTTACCCAAAATCCAAGTTCCCTTTCACAGATACCAGATACAAACTCGGAAGACACTACAGTAATATTTGAACAACTACATTCATTTGTAGTGGATGATGATGGGTTTATTGAAGACAAATACATAGATACTCATGAATTATGTGAAGAAAATTAATTTCTTTCAATTTTTGATTATTTTAAAAATGTTACCAGTTCACTGAAAGTTTAGACATGGAGATTTTCATATGTGACATACCTAACTATAGCTAGTAGAACTTCATATTAATTGCAACACATATTAATATCATAAAATTATGTTTTTCTCATTGGTATTGAAAAAGTTAGTCCAAATACCGTAACTGACACTCCTTGGTAGCTAATAGTTACAACACTATTCTCAGTAGTATTCAGAAGACTATACATACTAGTAAAAAAAAAAAAAGCCTAAAGTAAATTATTAATTAATTAAAATAAACTGATTCTCATATTAGTTCAGATATTGGATATAATACAGATAAGTTATATTAATGTTTTACTTATTGGAATCAGTAGAGAAATAAAGGTTTTGGATTTATATCATAAGTCAGAGTAAGGAACAGAGATAGCTTAAACTGACAATGCACTTGGGTTGATTTTTTTATGCTCACCAAATGAATTCATGGAATTGGAAAACATTTTTTTAATGCTTCCTGAATTGGCACAATAATTCCCTGAAAACTTAGTAGCAATTTAGAGCATAGCATTATGTCCAGGCACAATCCCTAATAAATTATTACTGATCTGGGTTATAAAGAAAGATTGTCACCACAACGCAGTGTATCAAAATGATCTATAAATAATCTTATTTTAAAAAATACATATTTCTGTCTCTCTTAGTGAGATTTCTATTCAAATAAGTTGTGTTGGGGCTGAGAAATCTTCAGTTGGTCCATGAACAACTGTTTGGGATCCAGATCATGGAGGAACGTTTCCCAAACTGTTTTCTAGAACGTTAATTTCCAGAGAGAGACATTCAGAAGTATCGACGGGGGGGAATTTGTACATGGTCAAATTACTAAAGAATTACTATAGGAAATACTAGGTTTAAACAAAGTGAAACAAGATTCTTTACTATATAGGACTCATCTGAAACTTTACTAAGCTAAAAGCAAAGTATCAAGAATTTTCCAACCTTTCTTTAAGGTATGCCTACTAAGAGCTCATAGCACAATAAGGGTCCAAAGAACATAGTCTGAAAAACACTGGCCATAAGACTATTATAGGAAGAGTCTAAAAGTCAATTCCTTGTAATCAACTGGCTGTAATCATAATTTTATTAATTTAATGGAAATACTGGCATTAAAATTGTAACAAAATCTATCATAGGTGGGAAGGTTAAATGTATTTATCTCTATCTTTTACAGGAAATATCTCTAAAACACTGAAATATATTCATGGGTGAAATGATGTTTTTGATTTTCTTCATAGTACAGAAAAGGGAACAATGGCTAAAGGTGTACATGAAGCAGGGTGGGTTGTGGAGCTGGGTTATGGGTATATAGGACTATAGTATATTATTTTATTTTTGTTCAAATTTATAACACAGTTTTTAAAATGTGTATTTACTTGGTACTTTCTTAGAAAAAAAGAGACTACAAATAATGTAGACGTACATTATATTCTGCAGTCATTTTAAAGTTTGTATCAATACATAAATTCAGTTCAAATGTCTATGAGGAAAACAAAAACTGTTTAGGATGATATACCTAGTGAAATAGAAAATGAACTCATTTATTATGCATATTTGCTTGTGTTTATCAAAATGTTTTTAGTATTCATTAAAGAATATAAATGCTTTACGCATACTATTTTCTAATAGATATTATCAATTATATTTCATTGTTTTCAATCTCAAGTATAAATGAGATAATAGAAACATGAGGAATCTTTTTCTAAATAATCTATCATTTTACCAAATATGTCATATTTTAAGAGGCAAATATTAATATTTGAGAAACAGAGTAAAATAAAATTTAAATATGAATCAGTAAAGCCTACATTAATCTCTTATATTCAAGAGCCTCTTATAAATGAATATTGGGTAGTTAATAAATATCTAACTAAACAAAAATAAATAAATGGACTTAAAATTATAATTACATATGTTTTTAAAAGATAACTAATTTTTGACTAATACCAAACTAGAAAAGTATATACAACAGAAGTTGAAGAAAATCATTAGCTCATGCAGCTCTATGTAACTGAGCTTAAAGTCAGGTGTGTAAGAATTGTAGTAATATATCGAGGCTATATATCATAACCAACTTATTATGAAGAGATGTTCAGTAATAAACCAGATGGTCATGCCATACTAAATGGTGAGATTAAAGTAGAAGAACATTAAAACAGAAGTTTTTTACACCTGCCTTCAAAAGGTATGGCATTTCCTACTCCCTTTGAATGAGGAGTATCAAGGTAGATCTTTGTGTTAGTGAGATTTTGGTTATCTGCTTAACACATAAAATAAATCTATTCTGCTGCATATAAAAGTAAACTTCATAAAAATAACTTTTGTTCATAACTTAAATTTCTTCTTAAAAGGGTCAGGAGAACCTATTTCATTCAGCCTCAATTACAAACTACGGATATGAAGTTTTGAAACTGCTGACACTTTTAGAACAAACTTGTATATTTTAAGAACTATTTCTTCAACCAAATGAGCCAAATAAAAATAAAAACTCTAACATTCTCAAACTTATAATCTGTGGTTTATCATTTAGTATGAAATATCTATGAAACATGTACATATAATATTTACAAATATGACCTAGGCATTATGTAAGTCTGTAGATAAATGATTAAATAAATGAGGACTTACATATTGTAAATATCATAAGGACTTCAATGGGCTATATTATTTATATTATTTATATTATTCTTTAGGCACCTAGAAGAGTATCTTATATAAAGTAAATGATAAATATCTGCACTAAATAACAGAACAACAATAACAAAAAAAGAAAGTTTTCATGTAAGAGCTGGGTCACCAGAAAAATGGAATTTCCTTTGTACAAGGGAAGACACTTCCAGTATATGTAGTTTTTAAGAAAGCATTTTACAGGAACATCAAATAATGGAGGGGGAAGAGATTTCTTTGTTTTCGATCAACACGAGAATTGTATTTATCTTTCAAAATTTTTATTATATTTTAACATGCTAGTTTTCATTAAATATTTACTGTACATGCAGAGGTAACATGACAGTATATTTGGTGTTACAGAATTTTGTTAATTTTGGTAAACTATTATCCTTGCTCTCAAAGAGATTACTATTGATATATTTTTGGGACAAAATGTAGGTAGTATATGTATGTACAAAATAGCTCATCTATGTTTGCATTGCCTTAGACAATATTTAAGGTCAAAATGCAGATGAAGAAAATTATGTTAACCATTGCCGTTGTCTGAATAATTGCACCCCTCTAAAATTCATGTGAAAATCCTAACCCCCAAATTAAAGGTGTTAGTAGGTGGGGACTTTGGGAGATGAATAGGTCATGAGGATAGAGCCCTCATGAATGAGATCAGTGCCCTTATAAAGAGATCCCAAAGCTCCCCAGACCCTTCCACCCGCTGAGGACACAGTCAGAAGGCCCCAGGCATGAACCAGGAAGAGGGCCTTCACAGGAAAGGGACCATATGGTGTCTTGATCTTGAACTTCCCAAACTCCAAAACTGTGAACAATAAACTCCTAATATTTATAAGATACCCAGTCTATGATATTTTGTTATAGCAGCCCAAATGGATATCCACTTATTATTTTGTAGGCATTAGTGTCACTGCCATAATTCCCTTAATATTTAATCTTTAACCAGTTATATGTAAATATGCACATATAATCTAAACCTATGATATGGATTTTACTAATATAACTATTATCAATTAATAATTGGATAATATATGAGATAATGAAATACTGTAAATAATGTGCCTTTCATTAGAATGGGGTTTAAATCTCATAATTCAAATTAGTTAAAAAGCCCAGGTTAAAATTATAAACCGTAGAGATAAGAATGTTTTGATCCATCTTAAGACTTTTAAACTCCTAGAAGTAGAAATTATAGCTATCTAATCTATACAGTACTTTTACTTGTACAGAATTTCAGTACTTAGTAGTAAATAAAGATAATAGATGTTCAAATAATAATTTGCATTGCAAATATTCAACTTTTTTTAAATTAAAGAGTACAACAGGGAAAAACAAGAAAATCAGTAAGGAAGTAAATGACTCAGAAGTTAAACTACCTAATACAACTCACTTATAAATGTTTTATTTCTATATGGATTGTACTTACGCTTGTCTTTCTGTAAATATGATATCCATACTTTGTGTTTCTCGATCATTTTGAGCTTTAAGCTAAATAAAGAGTTAATACAAAAGTGAGGGATAAGAAATTGCCATTTTAATCAAACTATTTAAAGGTTATTCAGATTGTGAACTAATTGAGAGATAATTACAATAATTCTAATGCCACATGAAAAAGTTTTAAAAAATACAGTATTTGTTTCAATTAACAAATCACCATACCAGATCTTTTTTTTTACGTCCTCTTCACAGGCACGGTAATCTCACATCAAAAGTATTCATTTTGTCAAATACTCCAATGTAAACTTAATTTATGAAATTAAAATCTCAAATATTTATTGGATGTTCAACAGTTGGTTAATAATATGTTAAATTTAGACCCAACACAAATTTTATTCTTAAATAACTCAGGAGTGTACCTGAGCACTCCTAATTGACTCTACCTGTATATATTCAGCCTAGAATTTGGACTTATCCCAAATAACTGACAAAACACATACAAAAGATTTTACTTTTTACATTTGGCATTAAAAATAGTTTTCCAATTGGGACTTCTCCTGTATTCTAAAAGCCAAGAATAATTTCACTAAATTATCATGCTTTTAGAACCCAATTTAGAAAAAAAGAGTCATTTTATAAATTCTGTTTCACAGAACTTTGAATGTGTAAATAAATGATAAGCTATGTTAGTTATAAGTTGCATGTTATTTTCATCCAAATGTTTATAATTAAAATAAACTAGCTGCTAACATCTCATTTACCAATCAAAAGTAGTATTAATGTCTGGCATCATATAACTATTTGTTTTTTCCCCTTTCTTATTAAACTCTATACAGGTACCATAATATGTCCATTGAGTACTCAGCTCCATTTGTGCAAATATTAAACCAAATTAATTTATATGCAAACTAATTTACATATAAGAAAATGTGGATGGGACTCCCTGACTAATGCTAAATGCAGGACCGGTTAAAACATCGCCTTTTGAAAGACACTACGGTATCATCCATTTGGGAGAGCCAGTGAACAGGAAAAAAATTTTAAAAGCACAACTAAGGGAACTCAATTATAATAGTGGTATTTGGGATGAGTAATACCTATCTCTAAGGTCCATAGGTTTCATCACACTATTTCTAGCTATAAATGCTTTGTTTTGGAGAATATGATCTATATTGATCTACAGCTCATAAATTTTCTTACCATGTTGTAATCATTCATTACTTCTTCCATTTCAGTATTGGTATTAAGTTTATCTACCAACTAAAAATAAAAATACACAAAAAAATACATTCTATTAGTGTATAAATTTTCTCTTATTCCATAATATAGGTATTCAATCTTACAAATAATAGTCATCTAAGTATGAATACTTTCAAGTATTTTATCTTCTAAGATAAAAACAAATATTAAGCTACCTAAGTAAGCATACACTGTGCATTTGGCCAATCAATAAACTACATTTTTAGGAACGTAAAAAAGTGAACAATAATGAACTACTACTGTTCCCGCAGATTGTACTTGCAGAGATTTGCCTGCTCTGAGATGTCTGAGCTTATAAAGGTCCAGAGAAGACAAAAGTTTGGAAAAGATCTCTTTTTCTCTAACTAGACCCCAGACTCTCCCCCTCTCCCTCCCCTCTCCCCCAGGGGAGGTGGATGTTAACTGATTATAAAATTACACCAGTAAAAATATAAAACAATTTATTAATTTTTTTATTGATTGACCTTTAGAGAGAGAGAAAGAAGGGAGAGAGAAAAGAAAGAGAAGAGAGAGACATCATTCTGTTGTTCCACCTCTGTATTCATTGGTTGCTTCTTTTATGTGCTCTAAGCAGAGATCAAACCTGCAACCTTGGCGAATCAGGACAACGCTCTAACCAGATGAGCTACCAGGCCAGGGCCACAGCACTTTAATCTCTACACTTTCTATAGTTTTAATCTTTTACAATGAGCTTGTATTCACGTATTATTTGGTATTTAAAATAACACATTTTTAAGTGGTAAAAAGCAATGAAAATATTCAAAGAAAATCTTTATGAAAAAGCAAATACCATGTTGTAGTCTGCTAGTTGTCCTTGAAACTCTTTGATTTCAACAGCTAAAGTCTCAGCTCTGCAAGCATAAAATAAATACACTCATAAACAGATAAATAAACAAATGAACATTACAAATTCAGTATAAAACTCCTAAAATATATCACATTAAATGCTACCGATAAAAAAGATCTTGCATATTTTAGCTGCAAAATTACTCACCTCTTTTCATATGACAAATAAACTGAATTCTCTTGATTGTACATTTCTATTTCTTTCTGAAGTTTATTAATTTCTGTTGTAAGTTCATTTATTTTACTTCTAAATGAAAAGAAATAAGTCAGCAATACTTCTAGTCAAGATAAGACTTTCTAATCAAACAAAAAAACTTTTCATAAATGTGTAATAATATAAATGGTTTTGTGAAATTTCACTTAAAAAATAATTTAAGTGGCTTATTTAAGAATGAAGTATATCCCAACGGATAAAAAGCGAACATAGATTCTCTACTCACTAAGAAAGATGACACAGGACCAGAATGGAAACCCGGTCAAACTGGTACAATCTATAGACAGAAGCAGATGCCTAACTGTCACTCTCACAGCTCCTGCTTCCCTCTAGGACAGGGTGTCTCAAGAGTGCGATGAGTGAGAAACCAAGATGGCGGCGTAGGTTAACGCAGGAGATCGCTGCCTCGAACAACCACTTCAGAGATATAACTAAAGGGCAGAACGGACATCATCCAAAACCACAGGAAGGCTGGCTGAGTGGAAATTCTACAACTAGGAGGAAAGAGAATATCATACCCAGACTCAGAGGAGGCGCAGTGCTGAAGTGAAATACTAAGGTGCGGAGTGCACACGGAGCGGGCTGGAGGCGGAGGGCGCGGTTGTTGTTTTCAATCGGGA
Source organism: Myotis daubentonii (assembly GCF_963259705.1). Lineage (NCBI taxonomy): Eukaryota > Metazoa > Chordata > Mammalia > Chiroptera > Vespertilionidae > Myotis > Myotis daubentonii. The sequence goes on from NC_081850.1 coordinate 14,990,196, forward strand.
GGGAGTTTCAGACTCTGAGCTCCAGATCCGGGCGAGTCTCTGGGGAGCAAGACTCAAACGGGAGAAGCGGGACTGTCTGGCTTCGGTCGGAACTCGAAGGCAGCTTTCTCTCCGAGGTTTGCAGCCATTGCTGGGACTCTGAGAGGCAGAGCCCCTGGGGAAGGAACTGAGAGCAGCCATAACTGCTCGCTCCGGCCAGCCCTGTAGATCCCCTGGGACCCGCCCCGCCCAAGCCCTGCGCAGAACCATTTGCCGGATAGCCTCAGGCAAAGGCTAGATTGGCACCGCCTTAGAGATCCAGCACAGAAGCCCTCCCACTGCAGACCCAGCGGACTCTCATAGCCAGTTAGCCTGGAGGTCAACTCACCCCCGGTATTGCCGACATCAATCAAGGCTTAAAGGCAACAAGACTGCACACAAAGACCACTAGGGGGTGTACCAAGAAAGCATAAAAAATGCGGAGACAAAGAAACAGGACAAAACTGTCAATGGAGGATATTGAGTTCAGAACCACACTTTTAAGGTCTCTTAAGAACTGTCTAGAAGCTGCCGATAAACTTAGTAAGGCCCTCGAAAAGACTGGTGAGACCGCCGATAAATGTTGTGAGATCCTCAAGAAATCTAATGAGACCCTCGATGTTATATTGGGGAACCAACTAGAAATTAAGCATACACGGACTGAAATAACGAATATTATACAGACTCCTGACAGCAGACCAGAGGAGCGCAAGAATCAAGTCAATGATTTGAAATGCGAGGAAGCAAAAAACACCCAATGGGAAAAGCAAAATGAAAAAAGAATCCAAAAATGCGAGAATAGTGTAAGGAGCCTCTGGGACAGCTTCAAGCGCACCAACATCAGAATTATAGGGGTGCCAGAAGATGAGAGAGACCAAGATATTGAAAACCTATTTGAAGAAATAATGACAGAAAACTTCCCCCACCTGGTGAAAGAAATGGACTTACAGGTCCAAGAAGCGCGGAGAACCCCAAACAAAAGGAATCCAAAGAGGACCATACCAAGACACATCATAATTAAAATGCCAAGAGCAAAAGACAAAGAGAGAATCTTAAAAGCAGCAAGAGAAAGAAACCCAGTTACCTACAAGGGAATACCCATACGACTGTCAGCTGATTTCTCAACAGAAACTTTGCAGGCCAGAAGGGAATGGCAAGAAATATTCAAAGTGATGAATACCAAGAACCTACAACCACGATTACTTTATCTAGCAAAGCTATCATTCAGAATTGAAGGTCAGATAAAGAGCTTCACAGATAAGGAAAAGCTAAAGGAGTTCATCACCACCAAACCAGGATTATATGAAATGCTGAAAGGTATCCTTTAAGAAGAGGAAGAGGAAGAAAAAGGTAAAGATACAAATTATGAACAACAAATATGCATCTATCAACAAGTGAATCTAAGAATCAAGTGAATAAATAATCTGATGAACAGAATGAACTGGTGATTATAATAGAATCAGGAACATAGAAAGGGAATGGACTGACTATTCTTGGGGGGGGAAGGGGTGTGGTAGATTCGGGAAGAGACTGGACAAAAATCGTGCACCTATGGATGAGGACAGTGGGTGGGGAGTGAGGGCGGAGGGTGGGGCGGGAACTGAGAGGAGGGGAGTTATGGGGGGGTAAAAAGAGGAACAAATGTAATAATCTGAACAATAAAGATTAAAAAAATAAAAAAAAATAAAATAAAATAAAAGAGTGCGATGAGTGACTAAATAATACCTTGGCATGGGGTGCGGGGGACTATCCTCTGCACTGTAGGATGTTTAACGGCATCCCTACTTCGGATGCCAGTAACATATCCTCCGAACCTCAGTTATGACAACCAAATATGTGTCTAAAAATTGGCAAATGTTCCCTGGGGAGCCAACTCACCACCAGTTGAACACTGCTCTAGAATCAAACAATCACACAAGTAGCTAGAACTACTATTCTTTGATGCAGAATCACAAATCTTGGAGAAGGGAGGCAATGCAATGATGACAAATGGCTTTATTTTGTTTCCTTCTTTTGAATAAAAAGTGCCTGGGTATCAAGAGATGCTATACAACGATGGCCTCACTTTCTCATTGATGTTAGCTTTAAGGGTAGATGGGGAAAACACACTTCTCTTTATTCTAGAAGTTTGAGAATCAAAAAGCCTCATGTAATTGAGAAACAAAACAATCAAGAAGGACTAAGAGAGAAAAATGAACTTTTAGGACACAATAGAAGGATTACCTGAAGTGGAAATAAGAGAGAAAGAAGGTATAGATGAGGAGCAAAGAAGAAAATAAAGTAACATGGGAAAATAGAAATAAGACAGTAGGACATCTGAGCAGAGGAAATAGGTAGGTAGAAAATACGACATACATTCTTGATATAGAGCTGCACAGAGATATATAACAAAGCTTACGAATTCATTAAAATTAGGCCACATTTGTAACAACTCACCAAATCCACAGGGTGTCCCAAAAACATGAATACACACTTTAACCGCTGACAGCTCAATTGATGTTTCTTTCTTTTCAGCCAGACTAAGCTTTGAACAAAGAAAATTCACCCTAAAATGCTACTAGAAGTTTGAAAATGCAATTGAAGTACAAGCACTGCCTTTATAATTATTCAAAGTGTGTATACATTTTTTTGGGACACAGGGTGCCCCCCCTCCAGCCCCCCAAAAATGTATACACACTTTAACAGCTGATAATTCACTTAATTTTCACTTGTTTTCAGGTCTGCCTGATTTAAAATAATGGGTGAAGCTAGAATAAGCTTCAACAAAGGTTTAACCTTTAGACTTTTTTATGAGGTTACATAAAAAATAAAGTTTATGGTACAAAAGCGGCAACAGTTGACAAATTGAGGGTGCACAAATACCCAATGAAACGATTCTTTTTTAAAAAAAATATGTTTTTATTGAATTTTTTGTTTTGTTAATCCTCAGAGGAGGACATTTTTCCCATTGCTTTTCAGAGAGAGTGGAAGGGAGGGAGGGAGGGAGGGAGGGAGAGAGAGAGAAACATCGATGTGAGAGAGACACATTGACTGGCTGCCTCCTGCACACACCCCAACCAGGGGACAGGGAGCAAACCTACAATCCAGGCAAGTGCCCTTGACAGGGAATTGAACCCTCAACCCTCCAACCATCGAGCCATACCGACCAGGGCTGTTTTTATGGATTTTTTTAGAGAGGGAGCGGGAGAGAGAGAGAAACATCAATGTGAGAGAAACATAGATCAGCTGCCTTCTGCATACCCCCCCCCCCCACCAGGGATTGAGCTCACAATGTGCCCAGGCTGAGAATCGCACCAGACCTCTTGGTGCATGGGTCAACGCTCAACCATTGAGCAACACCAGCCAGGCAAAAATGATTCAGGATGTTTGCAATTCCACTGCTTCACATAATCAGCAGTGCCTGGACCAGACTGGATATCAGTTTGTAAACAGGCATTAACAACAAACAAAAAAATTATTTATTTCTGTAGATTTTTTTAAATTTTGAAAATGAACTGTATATTAATAAACACTGACTTTATAATCATTCAAAGTGCATATACATTTTTCAGGACACCCTATATATTTAGGTAAAACTTTGTATTAAGTAACGTTTACAAATATATATATATATATATATATATATATATATATATATATATATATTCCTTTTCTTGTTAGATGTAACTGGTGACATTTCAATAGTATTTCAGAACAAGTAGTGAAAGAAGCATAAAAGGTTATTTTTAGAGATTTTAAAAATGAACTTGAAATATATAGCTTACATGCAAATATATAAAATTTAAAATCTCAGCCTAGTTGCATTATATATGTATTTTGTAATATAGCCAAATTATCCAAAAATTATGTTAGAACATAAAATCATTCTTATAAATCAACATATAACTAATTATCTTAATAAGTACAACAGTTAAAACTTTATGTAATGCATAGAAAAAAAAACATTTATTTAACATACCGAAGAAGCCCAAGATAGTAAGATTTGTCTAAAATTTGCCTCTGAGGACCTAAAAAAAAAATGTTTTTAAGCATTAGTATTCAATTTGGAAATCCCACCAAAATAGCAAATCAAAAGCACAAACAGAATTATGCTACACAATTCTCTGACAGTCCTTATGAATGTGCCAATAAACCTGATAATCAAGAAGAATCATTGAAATGGAAAAGAGAACTAATATCTTACCATTATGATATATTAGAAGCTTGAGTTAAGCCCACAAAAATGGGTTTAAGACACAGGTTGACTGAATGGAAACTGGGTCTAAGAGAGTCTAGAAAAGGGCTATCAAAGAGAACTTTCTGCAATAATGAAATATTCTGTATCAGTGCTGTCCAATAAATGAATTGCATGGGATTACCAGCACTTGAAATGTGGCTGGTGCTATTGGGAAACTGAGGTTTAATTTTACTTAATTTTAATTAATTTACATTTAAATAGCTACATGTAGTTATTGGCTAGCATAATGGACAGTGCAGATTTAGACTGAATTTCTCAATGCAAGTAAGAGATGATGATTTTTCATAATTTGTCTCAGAGACTTTTTTATACACATGATCTCATATTTCAGTAGGACTACGAAAGTACTCCTAGGTTAAATGTCCCAAATCTTGAGACAGATGAAATGCCCTGCAAGGTGTGAGGTGTAAGGCGAGGGAGGTCTAAGTGGAGGAGAGGGAGAGAATGTCTTATTAGAATGGGAAATGGAGCACTAGAATAGGTCAGAACAAAATCACAGCAGATAGCGGTAACAATAAAAATGTTTACACAAGGCTTTGCGGTATATTGGTAGAAACTGACTAAATGATATTGGTCCTGTTTTGAAGGAGAAATTAATAAAGTATAAATACTTATTGAATTATTTTTAATCTTTATTGTTGAAAGTATTACTTATGTCTCCCTTTTTCCCTCCACTGACCTCTTCTAGCCCACCACCTAACCACCACCCCCAGGCCTTTACCACACTATTTTCTGTGTCCATGGGTTATGTATACATGTATACAAGTTCTTTGGTTGATCTCTTCCCATCCATCCACCCTCCCCTACCTTTCTTTACTGAATTCTTTTTTTTAAAATATATTTTATTGATTTTTTTACAGAGAGGAAGGGAGAGAGATAGAGAGTTAGAAACATCGATGAGAGAGAAACATCGATCAGCTGCCTCCTGCACATCTCCCACTGGGGATGTGCTCACAACCCGGGTACATGCCCTTGACCGGAATCGAACCTGGGACCTTTCAGTCCGCAGGCCGACGCTCTATCCACTGAGCCAAACCGGTTTCGGCTTTACTGAATTCTTTATAGAATTTCATATGTTGCTACCTTTAATGTTTAATAAGTAATATTAAACACCCAAACATTTCCATGAATAGAGTTTTTAAGACTAAACAACTACATGATTTTCACAGTATTGATTAACCAAGCATTTCTAAATAATCTATTGGTTTTTAATATTTTGTGAGCTAAGTTTGTTATAATACAAGTAAGAAAATGAAGTCTCCTGAAAGGCATGACATACTATATTATAAAGGGTATTATGATATCTTATAGTTAATTTTGTACCAGTAAAATATCTTCATTCCTAGTAAGTCCTTTGCCACAAATATAGAAAATAAAACAATTCACCATGCTTTTATATATATATGTATATGTATATGTGTGTGTGTGTGTGTGTGTATATATATAGTTTGAATCATAACATACAGTGTATTGTTAAGCCTTTATTTTAGTTTATTTATTTTTTTGCTTTTTTTGGTTATGGCTTTCTAAACACATACAGAGAAGCATAATGAGAGATGGCTATAAATCTACAGTAGCCTCATTTCTTACATATTATAATGCAGTATTAAATATTAGAAAAGTAACACATCTTGACTCACTTCTCATACACAAATATCTTAATAATGTAATTTTGATATAGAAACAATAAAAAAGTATTTCAGAATATTTTCATAGAGTACTAGAAATCTAATTTTTATTCTTAAGCTTTTCTTCAATTTATTTCAAATTTCTTGAATTTGTAGCAAACCTCCATGTTTAGAAATGAAGATCAAAATACCTCACATATGTAAACTAGAGGCTGGTCACAAAATTCGTGCACTAGGGAGGGGAGGATTCCTCAGCCTGTGCCTTCTCCCAGACCAGGAGCCCTCGGGGCATGTCCAAGTGGGACATCTTTAACATTGCTTCGGAGGTGGGAGAGGCTCCCGCCACTGCCACTGCGCTCGCCAGCCGTGAGCCCGGCTTCAGGCTGAGTGGTGCTCCCCCTGTGGGAGCACACTGATCACCAGGGCGCTGCTCTTGCATCATAGTGACCGGTTGTTCTACCATTAGGTCGATTTGCACATTAGCCTTTTATTATATAGGATAATTCTCCAGCTCATAATGTTATTCTCTTATTTTGTGAATCACTGAATAAGAACTGAGTAAAACTGCCTCTTTCACTCTGTAATTCTGATTTAGTAATATGGTACTACAATATTTCTTATACAAAATGTACTCATCTTCTTAAAATAGATACCTTTAATCCCAGTTTTCATTCCACTCAAACCTTGCTGTGTTACTGGACGATCTGCAACTTTAATCTGAGAAGACAGAACTCCTCCTGTCCCTATGAGGCCACCACGGGAGCCTGGTCTTGCAGTTCCAGGTGATATCTAAAGAACAAACAAGATTTCACTTTTAAGAAACTAGAAAAGCACTGTAACTCTATTACTATTAAGACTGCAAAGAGAATATTAAATTTTAATTTGACATAATTTGTAAAATAGTCCCATATTTTTTGTTTGCAATATAAAATAGTGGTAAGTAAACTTCTTTAAATTTTAAATTTCTATGTGTAGACTTCATAATACTTCAAAATTGGAAAAGAGTTAAATGTCCAAATACTTTTCCTCATTTAACAATAGACTAATAGCTAAATAAGTTGTAGTAGATAACAAAATAGTTTACAAAAAATAATTTATAATTTCATTTTGTAAAACAAAAAGTCTGGAGGATTATACAAAAATAGTAACAATGGTTATATCTATATAATGATGTTATAGTTCATTTTTATTTTGTCTTCTGATGTTTTCAACATTGTTACAGTAAATAAATATTACCTTTAAAATCAGAAAGAAAAGTTTCACTTTAAAAAAAATTAGACATAATCCCATCACCAGATAGCCCCGTATTTAAGGGCTTAATTCATTCACCAAGCATTCACATTATTACTTCAGGTCTACAAAATCCAATATAACACTCTACACCCTGAGGAAAGAGCAAGACTCTCTTCTTGTCAGTGCATATAGTGAGTACGGGCATGGGAAGGTATAAAAGATAACCTGAAACTGCTCCAAGTGATCCTTCTTTTATCTTCCTTTTCCACTTTTCTTTTTCCTGCCTCATTTCCAAATAGTAAAGTAGTAAAGTAAACATGTAGTAGAAATTTTATACTGGGGCTGGATACAACCACTGTCATTCATTTTGATTGTTTTTCATTGTTAGCTGGTGGCCTCTAACCCTATTAGCTAACATAGTTCTTAAGTGATTCTGAGGATTATTTGGTAATTATTTTGAGTACAGGAGGCCAGCAACAGTGACACATTCCAGAAGAAATAGGTTGGACACAAGAACACTATCAACAAATTCAAATGAAATTAATTCAGGCTTATTCTGAATGATCCTTGTGAGAGAATGCTAAATCTCTTCCTGGGTAATTCTTCTAAATAATTTCCTCTTCAGCTCTATGTGAGCATAATCATGACAGCTACTCAAATAATTATGCAAATTTTACAAATATCCAGATGAAAGTATAAAGAAAGTATAAATTAAAACTGCACACATTTAAAAAAAGAAAGAACCCTGACTGGTTTTTCTTAATGGTTAGAGCATTGGCCCATGCACCCACGGGTCATGGGTTCGATTCCCGGTCAAGCACATGTACCTTGGCTGCAGGTTCCCTTTCTGGTAGGGCCCTGTTCAGGAGCCAACCAATCTATGTGTCTTTCTCATAGCAATGATTCTCTCTTTCCTCCTCCTCCTCCCTCCCTTACCCTCTCTAGAAATCAATGGAAAAACTATCCTCAGGTGAGGATTTTAAAAATAAATAAATAATTAAACATTTTAAAAATGAAATAGATATACATGTATTCACATGGAAATATATTTATGGTATGTTACTGATATATTTATTATATATTTCTGAAAGTAAAGGACAAGAATGTATATATTATCATCTTCATTTTGAAAAATGCTGAAACCATCAATTATATATGCCTATGTGTCAGTATTTGTAAATAGACAGAAAAAGTTTGGAAGGATACACGTCACACTGTCTGACAACGACCATACCTGGGGTAGGAGGAAACTGACACTTGTTGTTTCTGTATTTTACAATGAGCATTATTCTTTTAAAAACTGCAAACATTAAATAGGTAAAGCACCTGGCAAATATTAGGTGGCCAATAAATGTAAGATCCCTTTTAATAATATTTAGTTAACAAGCATAAATTCTTACTAGAATAAAAGAAAAGATATCCTAACTCAGTACTACATATGACTTTAGAAAAATCATTTCAGTATAAGTTGATGAAGATATTACCTGAAACTCTAGAAAAATCTCAAAAATGTAAAAAAACTGATTTCGACAAAATTCTTCCCTCCCCAAAATACTGCTCTTGTTGTGAATTAAGTATAGGATCCAACATTATCTCTATAGTCCAAGCTATATGTACCTTATGAGGTAATAAAACCATTTGTTGTAAACATCAGAGCAATTACCATGAATATTTTGGTGTATTCACTTCTTTCTGTGTACATATAATTTTATATTAAATCACATCACACTTTTTTTTAATTTAATACTCTATTATATATATTATTTTCTAAAATGTGCTTTAAAAAATTTTAATGGGTACCTAATAGTCTATGATAAGGATAAACATATAATTTTTTTATGATTCATCTGTTGTAAACCCATTTAGGTTATTTTCAAATTTCACTGTTATAATTATAAAGAAAATGTAATAATTATCTTTATAGGATATTATTCTGCTTAGATTATCAGTTTATAAAGTTAATGCATTTTGTTCTAATGTATTTTTCTCTTACGATTCACTTATTTATGACACTATCTTACATATAAGCTCTTAATATTTGTTAGAGTTCGTTTCTAGACTGCTGTGGCAACCAGAACATTGTTTTACTTATTATTTATAAAATATTTTTATATTAAACTATTGTACTTTCTTATTTTTGTTTATTGTTTTAGATAAATTTTAGTTTTATAATGATATACCCCTATGCGCACGCGTGCGTGCACGCGCACACACATACTCACTCTCACACACACACGCACACGCGCGCACACACACACACACACACACACACACACAAAAGAAATCTCATTGAATTTAGATTGGTTTATAACATTTTAATACAGAAAGAGCTCTTAAATATTCTGAACTCTAGGTATGACAAATATATTGCAAATATTCCTTTACCAGTTTGTCATTTTTCCTTTAGGTGTTCAATAGTGTTTTCAATGTGGTAAATTAAAATATAAAAATAACCTCTTCTTCACTATTTGTGTCATTTTACAAAGTCCTAGTCCATACTAAGTTTATGTGAAATACTTGCCTATATTTTCTTCTAGTACATTTATGATTTCCCTATTTTTAAATATATTTCTTTATTGATTTCAGAGAGGAAGGAAGAGGAGAGAAAGAGAGACATCAATGATAAGAGAGAATTATTGACTGGCTGCCTCCTGCACGCCCCCTACTGGGAATCGAGCCCGCAACCTGGGCATGTGCCCTTGGCCAGAATCAAACCGGGACCCTTCAGTCTGTAGGCCGACGCTCTATCCACTGAGCCAAACCAGCTAGGGCAGATTTCCCTATTTTTAAATATAAAGTTTCTAACATATCTAGAATTTTGAGCCCTAGCTGGTTTGGCTCAATGGATACAGTGTCAGCCTGCAGACTGAAAGGTCCCAGGTTCGATTCTGGTCAGGGGTACATGCCTGGGTTGTGGGCTCGATCCCCAGTGGGGGCCATGCAGGAGGCAGCCAATCAATGATTCTCTCTCATCATTGATATTTCTATCTCTCTCTCCCTCTCCCTTCCTCTCTGAAATCAATAAAATATATTTTTTGAGAAATAGAATTTTGAGTGAGGAAGGAATCAATTTTTAAAAAACAAATGGTTTTCAGTCATTTGAATGTATTACTGAATACTCCATGCTTTTTCAACTAATTTGAAATGCCACCTTAGTCATTAATTAAATTCTTACATGTCTTGATTCTGTTTCTGGTCTATCCATTTCATTTGATTTTGACAACAATACACAACAACACTTGAATACTTGTAGTTTTAAAATACATTTGAATATCAGCATGAGCATGCCTCTTCTCTCTACAGTCTTTCAGACATTGTCCCACGCTTATACAATACAACATTTTCAAAAAACAAACATATAGCCTGTTCATAAAGTAAAGAAAGAGCAAAGAAGAATTTATTATTATAGACAGGCTTTCCAACTTTACCAATATATATGCACAAGAATTCAATAGATTTGTTTTAAACTTACTCCAGTTGCCACTCGAATATTTCCTGATGGGGGTCGAATTCCAGAAGGAGGCCTTCCTGTCAACCCAATTCCACCTCGTGAAACAGGGCGAGCTGCTGCTGGAGGCTTGTGATTACTGGCCATTGTTTGTTCACTTTAACCACTGTTTAGAAAGAAGGAATAATTCAATTCTTCTTTGATATCTTCTATAGTTAGACACTAGTGACCCACATAACCCTTCCTTCAAACATTTAATCCACAATGGTTTTTCTTGTAAATTGCCATTCCAGGTATTACTACAAGGCTGAGCCTGATTTAATTTTGTTCAAACTTGACATTAATGTTCCATTTACTAGTAGAACCATGAAATCATTTACTACAACATGACTTCCTCATTTCCCTACCCTATCTAATAAAAGAGAAACATGGTAATTGGCGTACAACCGCTACCCTTCCCATTGGCTAATCAGGGCACTATGCAAATTAACTGCCAGCCAAGATGGCGGCCGGCAGCCGGGCAGCTTGAAACTAACATGAGGCTTGCTTGCTTCAGTGACAGAGGACTCCAACTTTCTCCGCCTACCACTGCAGGCCTCTGAGCTGCAACTCTAAGCAACTATGTAACAAATATAGAAGCTAAACAAAACCCCAGAAACCTGCTTTAGTCCAACGGGCTTCAGCCAGCAGGATCGCAACATTGTAAGCAAAGGCCAGAAACCTACTTTCAGCAGAGGAGGCCTAAGAGCTGGAGCCAAGCCTCAAAGCTAAAGCTGGCCCAGAATAAAAAAAAAAAGAAAAAGAAAAAAAGGAGCGGTTGGGAGCTTCAGTCACCCCCAGCCTGAAAACAGCCCTCAGCTCCTCACCCAGACTGGCCAGGCACCCCAGTGGGGGCCCCCACCCTGAAGGGTGTATGACCAGCTACAAACAGCCATCATCCCCTCACCCAGGCTGGCCAGGCACCCCAGTGGGGACCCCCATCCTGAAGGTTGTGTGACTAACTGCAAACAGCCATCATCCCCTCACCCAGGCTGGCCAGGCACCCCAGTGGGGACCCCCACCCTGATCCAGGACACCCTTCAGGGCAAACCAGCCGGCACCCACCCGTGCACCAGGCCTCTACCCTATATAGTAAAAGGGTAATATGCCTTCCAGCACCGGGATCAGCGGAGCCGCGAGGCCTCCCGGCACCTGGATCAGCGTGACAGGGGGCAGCGCCCAAACCCCCTGATCGCCCTGTAGCTCTGTGTGTGACAGGGGGCGGGGCCACAACCTCCCTATCCACCCTGCTCTGTTTGTGACAGGGGAAGGCGCCCCAACCCCCTGATCAGCCCTGCTCTGTGCCTGACAGTGGGGAGCTCCCCAACCCCCTGATAGCCCTGCGGCTCTGTGTGTGACAGGGTGCGGTGCCCCAACCCCCTGATCGGCCCTGCTCTGTGTGGGACAGGGTGCAGCGCCCCAACCCCGCCCCCCCCACGAGCCCTGCTGTGTGTGTGACGGGGTAGAGCCATAATCTCCCCATCGGCCCTGCCCTGAGTGTGACAGTGGCGGCGCCCCAACCCCCTGATTGGCCCTGCTCTGTGGGTGATAGAGGGCGGTGCCCCAACCCCCTGTCTGCCCTGCCCTGAGTGTGACAGGGGGCGGTGCCCCAACTCCCCTATTGGCCCTACTCTGTGAGTGACAGGGGGGAGCTCCTCAACCCCCTGATCGGCCCTGCTCTGTGCATTACAGGGGGGAGCTCCCCAACCCCCTTGATGGACCCTGCTCTGTGCGTGACTGGGGGTGGCGCCGCAACCTCCCCATCGACCCTGCCTTGAGTGTGACAGGGGGCAGTGCCCCAACCCCCCAATCGGCCCTACCCTGAGCGTGACTGAGGGTGGCATCGCAACCTCCTGATTTGCCCTGCTCTGTGCATGACAGGGAAAGGCACCCCAACTCCCCAATTGGCCCTGCTCTGAGCCCGACCAGGGGCTGCACCTAGGGATTGGGCCTGCCCTCTGCCACCCAGGAGCAGGCCTAAGCCAGCAGGTCGTTATCTCCCGACGGGTCCCAGACTGCGAGAGGGCACAGGCCGGGCTGAGGGACCCCCCTCCCCCCCCGAGTGCACAAATTTTTGTGCACTGGGCCTCTAGTCTATATATATATAAGGCTAATATGCAAAGTACCCCCTCAGGAGTTCAACTGGAGACCAGCAGTTCAATCCCTTGCTGTTAGGTGCACTGACCACCAGGGGTGGCACAGGCCAAAGGAAGGCCCTAGCCCACTGCCAGAAGGCCCTGATCAGCCCTGATCATCAGCCAGACCTAGGGACCCTACCCATGCATGAATTTCATGCACCGGGTCTCTAGTTTCTTATCAAAATACAAACCCCTCTAGTTATCTCTCCCATGCTCTTATCCCATAGGCCAGTAAGTTTTCTCTCTCCTGAATATCCAGCTTCTTTCTGATCTCCTAATCTTTCCTCTGTGCTTTCTGGTCCATGATTGACTCCCTTATATTCTGAATCCTGTTATGAAGTACTTCCATTTACTCTTCCCTTTAACAAAATATTGGCTTTCCCAAAAGCACTTTTGGTAATGAAGGCTGTTGTAGCTTCCAGTGCTACAATTCCAAAGTTAAGAAAAAGTGTGTGGCATTGTCCTTGCTTTCCACTGTCACTTTTAAAACATTATTCTTCCTCGCTGGCCTGTGTTCTCAGTGGTTAGAGCGTCAGCCTGCGCACCAAAGGGTCCTGGCTTGGGTTCCTGATGAAGGGCCCATACAACTGGGTTGCAGGTTTGATCCTTGGCTCCAGTCAGGATGTGTGAGGGAGGCAACCAATCAATGTGTCCTCTCACATCAATGTTTGTTTCTATCTCTCTTTCTCTCTCTAAAAATCAATGGAGAAAAAATATCCTTGGTTGAGGATTAATAACAACAAAAAACATTATTTTTCCAAGTATTTTAAAAATAAACAGAATTCTCTTTCTTTAAGGACCAGGGAATACAAGCATATTGCCTTGGATCTTTCCTGGCTGTTTTTATCTAGGTACCTCCTACTCTCTCCCCCAACTTCAGTAAGGTCTTTATACCTAGTGTAGTCTATTCCAGTCCCACTAACATCCCAGTTGACTTTCATATGGATACTGGATTCAATATCTAAATTCTAGTTTCACAGTTTCCTCACCTAAATTTTGGTAAACATCTCAACTTCATTTCAGATACCATGGCCAGACCAGGAGCTTGTCACCATCCGGAATTACTTAATCTCAAATATTTTAACTGAAATACTTCATTCTCTGACTTCCATCTCCCCTTTTACCCCTTTCTCATCTTTACTCTGCCTACACCTCTCTTTAAATCATTTCCTTAATTCACTTATTCTCTCCCAGTTTATCAATCCTTTCCTTTACTCATCAGAATATTATTTAAGGTTTTGGCTGATATTTTTAGAATAACATTTTTCAAATTATGAGTCATGACCTATTAGTGGGGTTGTAAGAACAATTTGGCCAATTATGTTTTAAACATGAAACAAAATAGAAAATGTAAGAGTTCACTGCACATATAGGAAGGGTATTGTTTCATTAAATTTTTGTTTCAGTTATATTTATATAAATGTACACATATATTTGTTCTGGTCTGTAACGATGTGAAATGTATGCCCTGTTATAGGTCTCAAAAGAGTTTTAAAGAAATTGATCTAGAGAGCGAAAATGGAGAAAAAGAGTGCTCAGAACTCTACCTGAAGAGATAGTATAAGAGACTAAATATGAAGGCCAAGAAAACAAATAGAAAAACTTGGAGGCAGACACAGCTGACTCTCATAGCCAGTTGGCCTGGAGGTCAAATCCCCCCAGTATTAACTACAACAATCAAGGCTTAACTACAACAAGACTGCGCACAAAGACCACTAGGGGGTGCACCAAGAAAGCATAAAAAAAAAATGCAGAGACAAAGAAACAGGACAAAATTGTCAATGGAAGATATAGAGTTCAGAACCAAACTTTTAAGGTCTCTCAAGAACTTTCTAGAAGCTGCCAATAAACTTAATGAGATCTACAAGAAATCTAATGAAACCCTCGATGTTATGATAAAGAACCAACTAGAAATTAAGCATACACTGACTGAAATAAAGAATACTATACAGACTCCCAACAGCAGACCAGAGGAGCGCAAGAATGAAGTCAAAGATTTGAAATGCGAAGAAGCAAAAAACACCCAACCAGAAAAGCAAAATGAAAGAAGAATCCGAAAATACGAAGATAGTGTAAGGAGCCTCTGGGACAGCTTCAAGCGTGCCAACATCAGAATTATAGGGGTGCCAGAAGATGAGAGAGAGCAAGATATTGAAAACCTATTTGAAGAAATAATGACAGAAAACTTCCCCCACCTGGTGAAAGAAATAGACTTACAGGTCCAGGAAGTGCAGAGAACCCCAAACAAAAGGAATCCAAAGAGGACCACACCAAGACACATCATAATTAAAATGCCAAGAGCAAAAGACAAAGAGAAAATCCTAAAAGCAGCAAGAGAAAGAAACTCAGTTACCTACAAGGGAATACCTATACGACTGTCAGCTGATTTCTCAACAGAAATTTTGCAGGCCAGAAGGGAATGGCAAGAAATATTCAAAGTGATGAATACCGCCGGAACCGGTTTGGCTCAGTGGATAGAGCGTCGGCCTGCGGACTGAAAGGTCCCAGGTTCGATTCCGGTCAAGGGCATGTACCTGGGTTGCGGGCACATCCCCAGTAGGAGGTGTGCAGGAGGCAGCTGATCGATGTTTCTCTCTCATCGATGTTTCTGACTCTCTATCTCTCTCCCTTCCTCTCTGTAAAAAATCAATAAAATATAAAAAAAAAAAAAAAAGTGATGAATACCAAGAACCTACAACCAAGATTACTTTATCCAGCAAAGCTATCATTCAGAATTGAAGGTCAGATAAAGAGCTTCACAGATAAGGAAAAGCTAAAGGAGTTCATCACCACCAAACCAGGATTATATGAAATGCTGAAAGGTATCCTTTAAGAAGAGGAAGAAGAAGAAAAAGGTAAAGATACAAATTATGAACAACAAACATGCATCTATCAACAAGTGAATCTAAGAATCAAGTGAACAAATAATCTGGTGATCATAATAGAATCAGGGACATAGAAAGGGAATGGACTGACTATTCTTGGGGGGGAAAGGGGTGTGGGAGATGCGGGAAGAGACTGGACAAAAATCGTGCACCTATGGATGAGGACAGTGGGTGGGGAGTGGGTGGGGAGTGAGGGCGGAGGGTGGGGCGGGAACTGGGAGGAAGGGAGTTATGGGGGGAAAAAGAGGAACAAATGTAATAATCTGAACAATAAAGATCTAATTAAAAAAAAAAAGTTTGCCAAAAAAAAACAACAAAAAAACAAAACTTGGAATATGTGTCAGAGATCCCAAGAGAAAGCAGGAATGATCAGCCAGGCCATTACTGTTGGGATTTCATATAAGATGAACAGTGAAATGTCAATTGAAATCCCCATCGAAAAAGCCATTAATGACCTTCACCTCTCTACACTAAACTACTGTCTTATAAGCACCATCAATTATTTCCTATCCTTGAACTTTCCTCAACTAATCTGGCAAAATCAGAAATTCCCCTCTACATCCAACCTAGACTACTCAACATGGCTGGTAGAAATCATAACTATACAGACTGGAATACTGCAAAGTAACAGTCACCAACACTTAGCTGTACCCTCATCTCAGAAAAATGTATTTATCCTTGATAAGCGACTTTTCTCCTAAATGATTCCAACCCTTAGCCATTTTCCTATCTATACTCTGTTCCTGCCACTCTCAGCAGATGACTCAATTTCCTACTCATCTGACAAAATTAGGACTGGAAATCCATCATGTTTGGAGTACCCGCCCTTGTTTAAGATTAACCTCTATTGTGACTTACCCTCTTGATTCCACCTTCTTTGGGACATTAGACTCCCTTTCCTGTCCCCTCTCCTCCTACCCCAATCTCCTTTGGAATTATCCCACTCCATCCTATATCTTTAAACTTTCTTCATTCTTTCAGTCTGATATGTTCAATTATTTCTTAACCTTAAAAATTAATTTACTGATCCTGAAACCACTTTTAACTCTGTCCCATATATCCTATTCCTATGTAGCCAAACTCTAAAGAATAGCTTATACCCACTATTCTCTCTCTACCTTTTTAATTTCCACTATCTCCTCAATTTCTACTATTCCATTCAAATGGCCCCAGCCAATGCAGCTAGGGATGTAAATGGCATCTGGTGACCACTCCTAAATGAAACCATTTCCATGACACTCCCCTTTTCTGGTCTCCCTTTTTCAGTCCTTTCCTTTTTCAGATCTTCCTCTTGGTAACACTTCTAGTCACACAAGCCAGAGACTCATTCCCTGATTTCTTCCTCTACCTTATTTCCCATTGCTAATCACACAATCCTACTGACTGTTCGTAAATGTTTAACATGTACCCTTTTCTCTATCCCTATAACACTGTTCAGGGCCTGATGGACTCAAGTGGATTATTATACTGGCCTCCTTACTGGTCCGCTTATATAACACACATCTTGCCTGTTATCTTCCCTAGAAATCCTTCCACAATTAGTCCATAACCTCCCCTTCTTAAATTTTAAGTTATAGGCTTGTCCTATATGCTACTATGCATCCTGGGCATATCTCTGTCCCAGTATCTATCACACCAATTGAAATTATTAGCTTAAGTATTTCTCTCCCTTGAGGACAAGCCCTGGATTTCATTCATCTTTAGGTCCCCAGTATCTACTAGTATAACAGCACCAGGCAAATACTGTTCTCCTTTGGTTTTTTTAATCCTCACCTGAGGATATTTTTCCATTGGTTTTTAGGGAGAGTGGAAGAGAGAGGGGAAGAGAGAGAAACATTGATGTGAGAGAAACACATCGATTGGTTGCCTACTGCAGGAGCCCTGGCCAGGGCCAGGGAGGAGACTGCCTGCAACCAAGTACACGCCCTTGATCAGGACTGAACCTGGGACCCTTTGGTCCGCAGGCCTAAGCTCTAACCACTGAGCCAAGCTGGCTAGGGCTCTGTTCTCCTTTGTATTTTCTGAATTTCCTCCCACATTTATGCATTATAAATTACAAAACTTGACTATATTATTAAAAAAGAAACGAATCGCCCTAGCATTGGCCTTGGACTTAAGGGTCCCAGGTTCGATTCCAGTCAACGGCACATGACTGAGTTGCAGACTCAATCCCCAGCGAGGGGCGTGCAGGAGGCAGCCGATCAATGATTCTCTCTCATCATTGATGTTTCTATCTCTCCCTCTCCTTTCTTCTCTGAAATCAATAAAAAAAAAAAAGAAAGAAAGAAAGAAACGAATCATTTCTTGAACTAAAACGAATTCTCTGTTTCTATACTCCATGCCCACTTCTTGGATTGCTTTTATTCTATAATCTTTCATCCTTTTTCTATGTTGATGATAAATCAATGTCTCCAGGTGTGTCCTTTAAACTGGGCATCAATTCTAAATTTTCAACTGTTTATTGGAAATTTCTACTCAGACATCCCATTATCACTTCCTATTGAGTATGTTCACACCAAACTGAAAATCTTCCCACTCCAACTAGCTCTATGGGTCTATTTCCTTGCCATTTTGAACAATGTGGACAAAGTAAGAGAGTTATTATTTCAAATGGAAAAGGGAGTTTTATGAAATAACTTTTTGAAAGGCAGACAAGGTCTATGGTCAAAATGATCTCTCCCAGCCGAAACTGGTTTGGCTCAGTGGATAGAGCGTTGGCCTGCGGACTGAAGGGTCCCAGGTTCGATTCCAGTCAAGGGCATGTACCTTGGTTGCGGGCATATCCCCAGTAGGAGATGTGCAGGAGGCAGCTGATCGATGTTTCTAACTCTTTCTCTCTCTTCCTCTCTGCAAAAAATCAAAAAAATATATTTAAAAAAAAAATGATCTCTCCCAAAGAAAGCTAACACAATAACCGTTTGTTTCCAGCAGAATTACTCAACCTTACTCTAGCTTTCCTGGTAACTTTAAGAAAGTGTACAATCGCCCAAGTGTTGCTCAGTGGTTGAGTGTGGACCTATGAAATAGGAGGTCATGACTGCATTCCTGGTCAGGGCACTTGCCAGAGCTGCCACTGGAGCCCCAGTAGGGGGCGTGCAGGAGGCAGCCTGTCAATGATTCTATCTCCCTCTGAAATCAATAAAAATATTTTAAAAAAGAAAATTTACATATCAAATTTCTACCTCATTTCCTTTGCCACTGCTTTACTATCATGATAAAAGCACAGTATGAGATCAGTCCTAGGTGGCAATATAAAAGGGAGGGGTCTAGTAACAAAAAAGCCACTAGTTGGGGGGTTATTCATACATACTCAGAGAAGCCTGGCCTTCGCCTCCAGAAAGATAAAGGATGCAAACTTCAGCTCTGACAGTTACCACCACCCCTATATCCCCTCTGGGGGTGTATCCTCAGCTGTGAAACAGAAGGTGGCCACAGCATCTTGCATAGCTGTTAAAATTGCAGGTAGCATATACAAAACACCTGGCTCCTAACTGTGATTACTATCGTTATCTTCCCTAAAGCAGCCATTTTAACACATATAACGAAGCGTTAAATTGCTAAGTCCCTCCTGCTATTAAGGACAGACATAAACCTATTATTTTGAGTAACATCTCTGAACCCTAAGAATTTTTTCTTTGAGGCTCTTGCATCCTTCCCAGTGGTCTCGCCTTGGCAGGTCTGCTCAGGGGGCAGGGAGAGGTCTCCGTGCGCGCTTTGGCCTGGCGACAGGCCTGAGAATAACTAAAAAACGGAGATCGCATTTGTTTTGTTTGAGCGCATCAACATCTCCAAGGCGAGATAATAGGTCCGGAGGGAGGAAGGGAGGGAGGGAGGCGACTCGGGATTTCTCACCTGTGCCGGCGCGGCAGGAGGGAGGTCGGCAGGCTCGGCTAAGCCACCACCGGGAGCACCAGGCCGCCCCACCAACGCGCCCCCTCGCCCACCCTGGCGCAGCTTTCCTGGGTACGCAGGCCTGAAACCACTGCAGGCTCCGCGCCTCCGCGTATCCCGGCAACGGGGGCGGGGCGGAAGAGGCCCCGCCTCCTGACTGGCCAATCCTTGGCCTCGACTCCTAGTACCTCCTAGCCAAGCGAGAGTAAAAAAGTTCTCGCGAGATTTGAGGACCTCCAGGTTTTTCTGCAAAGAATGGAAAACAGCAAGTTGACTGGGAGAGAATATTTTTATTTGAAAACCTGGTGGGTTTTGTTTAAAATAATCAGAACAACCACTCGGATTGTGTGCCTGGCCTGTACTTACAAGTTTTATTACATCCCTATGAACTCTCCCGTCTGTTACCTTGTAATACGTTGTTTTGCTTTAATGTTTTGATTTTTTTTAGAGAGGAAGGAAGAGGGAGGGATGGAAACATCCCTGATGGGGAAACACCGACTCGCTGCGTTTTGCACTCCCCCTGCTGGGGATCGAGCCTGCAACCAGGGCAGGTGCCCTGCATGGGAACCCAACCGGGGACCTCTTGGTTCATGGGTCACGAAACTGAACCCCTGAGCCACACCAGCCGGGCAGAACGTTGAGTTTTTAATAAAAATCATGTGATGTTATTCTGTGGGAGGCAGCATTGCACAGACTTCTTCCAGAAAATGGTAGTTTTCCTTCCTGTTGGGACTGCACATCGTACAACACACATACAGCGTTAAGTATGGATGCAATTCTGGTGCCTTTTGTTCCTCCTCATCTTAATGGAAGTTGCAAATCTTTAAGCTTCCTTTCAGAGTTCTTTTGATTCACGTTTGTGAGAATGGCTGAAAAAAATTGCAAGTCGTTTTTTTTTTTTTTTTTAATATATTTTATTGATTTTTTACAGAGAGGAAGGGAGAGAGATAGAGAGTTAGAAACATCGATCAGCCGCCTCCTGCACATCTCCCACTGGGGATGTGCCCGCAACCAAGGTACATGCCCTTGACCAGAATCGAACTCAGGACCTTTCAGTCCGCAGGCTGACACTCTATCCACTGAGCCAAACCGGTTTGGGCGCAAGTCGTCCTTTAAAAAATTATTTTAAAATCGGTGTTTTTAAAAAGAAATCCACTCTAAGAAATACCGCACCTCTCTAATAAAATAACTTGCATTTTATTTTCTTCAGTCTTCCTACATATAGACGGACCTTAAAGGTTATTGCAGGTGATAGGAGTCCGGTTACACAGCTACCGTCATCGCATGTGTATACATCGGACTTGGAGCATTTTTCACGTTATTTCCCACTCACGTACATTATTTACATCCAAATTTATTATGTGCCTGCGTGAAAGTAGTTTAAGATCAACGCCATACCAAGTTGTTACAGACACCTCGCACCAATACCAGAGACGTGTTACCAGACAAGACAGCCCCCTGAGCCAGTGGGAGAGGGCTGTCCCCAAACTCAATCCTTATCTTCTTATAGAAATGAATTTATTCAAGAGACCTTGCCTGCGTTGTGAAAAGCCAACTTATTAAAGCATTTAAAGCATGCGGCTTTATTGAAAAAAGCAAAAGCAAGCAAACCCATACTCCTGGCTTAAGAAGCACATTTTAGCTCACCTGAAGAGCAGGTTGGATGGTAGGCTGAGGTATTATATTCCCTCCTGGCTATAGGTCTCAAAATTCCTCTGCTGAATATTTTGGTACAGATTAATTCTCAAGATCCCCCCACCCCTGCTTTTTGTTGTTGTTGTTGCTGCTGCTGTAGTTGTTTTGGCCTTCCCAGAAATCATGAGACACACCTGGCAACTTTATCTTGCCAAGTCTGGAGATTGCTGGCTTCTCTGCTGAGGGAGTAAAACTGCCCTTTTTCCCTTTCCCCTTTCCTTCTCCCTTTCTGCATTCTCTAATTAGGGAGGTTTTGGTAACCGTTTGCTCTCCTGTGCTTGGCTGGGGAAGATAATGGCCTGTTAGTTACAAGCTGGCTGCAAATTGCCCATACTGTTTGCCTTGTTTTAACTTTCCTGTCTTAGTTTCCCTATTTCTCCTGCCCTGGAATCCTGTAACAGAATAATATTACGTGGCTGAGTTCTCAAAGTTTGTAAAATATTTTCGTTAAACTATACAATTTGATCCCAACATATTTGTAGTGGTCATTTTTTCCTTTTGGTCATTGTAGTGAAGGGTAGTAGAATTTGCCACCTCAGAATATGGCACTTTGGTATAAGGATTATTTTGAGCTAAAGGCAATTGAAAAGCAGATACAAGAAGAGCTCTTTAAAATTCCTCTACTTTCTCAAAAGAGAACATAAATTTTCAAAGACTTCCCTTCTTGCACATGAGGAACCTACACAATCAACTTTACTAATTGGTCTTTACCTACCATGTTTCTCATATATTTGCCTTTCCATAATTTAATGCCTGTAAATATTTAAGGTCCTTTTCTTTTTGTCGTTTACATAAAAATTGATTGTTCCTTTGTTAGGATGCTCTAGCCACCTTTGTGAGTTACTCATCCCTGAGTTTCTCTCTTGTATATATGATATACATATTAACAAACTTTCTAGTTTTTCTCTTGCTAATCTTTTGTTACAGAGCCCCAGCAGAAAACCTCAAGGGTAGAAAGAAAAAAATTTCCTTCCCCTACAACCTTTAACTGTCCAACCACTCCATATATTGTCGAAGAGGTTATTGACGTTATGCATATCTCTCCCGTTAGCGCTTTTATTGTTTTAAAAATTTTTGTTGATTTTTGAGAGGGAGGGAGGAAGAGAGTGAGAGAGAGACAGACAGACAGACATGATTTGTTGTTCCACTTTTTTATGCATTCATTGATTCTTGTATGTGTCCTGATGGGATCCAAACCGAAACCTTGGCTTTCTGGAGGACTTTCTAACCAACTGAGCTACCCAGCCACAGACTCCCCCTTGGTGCTTTGTTTTTATATTTTTTAATTTTTTTATTGATTTTAGAGAGAGGGAGAGAGAAACATCAATTGTTGTCCCCTGGAGACCCCCTACTGCAGCGGTTCTCAACCTGTGGGTCGCCCTTTTAGGGGTTGAACGACCCTTTTACAGGGGTCGCCTAAGACCATCGGAAAACACATATATAATTACATATTGGTTTTGTGATTAATCATTATGCTTTAATTATGTTCAATTTGTAACAATGAAAATACATCCTGCATATCAGATATTTACATTATGATTCATAACAGTAGCAAAATTACAGTTACGAAGTAGCAACAAAAATAATTTTATGGTTGGAGGTCACCACAACATGAGGAACTGTATTAAAGGGTCGCGGCATTACGAAGGTTGAGAACCACTGCTTACTGGGTATGGAGCCCTCAAAGGGGTATGGGCCCTGACCAGGAATAAACCTGTGACCTTTTGGTGCATGGGAAGACAACCCAGCCTGGGCTCCCCCTCAGTGCTTCTAAACATGTGGGAGGGGGATCCAGCATTTCTCATTTGTTTACAGATGTTGTTACTGGGAAACCCCCTGTTGGGCTGGGCTGCCTGTCCGCTGTGTCCAATAACTAAGGCAGGGTTGAATCATGTAAGGCATTTACTGAGAAGACCAGCCAACCAAGAAGACAGGGAGCTTATAAGCATTCAAATCCTGTCTTACAGCAAGGTGCAAGGGACAGGATTATAAAGGGGAAGGGGCTAGGGCAGTGGTCGGCAAACTCATTGGTCAACAGAGCCAAATATCAACAGTACAACGATTGAAATTTCTTTTGAGAGCCAAATTTTTTAAACTTAAACTATATAGGTACATACATTGTTATTAACTTAATTAGGGTACTCCTAAACTGGCCTTTGCTAAAAATGTCCTCAATCTGATTGAGGTACGTTCGCTGAGGTCGACCCCTTCCAACTCTCCCATCCACACTCGTATACTTGTTTCGTCTATCTCCTTTCGTTCATTCGTTCATCCTCTCTATATGTCCAAACCATCTCAACATACCTTTCTCAATCCTCAACACTACATCTTCTTTCACTCCACAATGTTCCCTAAAATTAACTTAATAAACTTTACGTAAAGTTTTAAGTCAACTTTGCACTGTACGGGCGCGCCCACACGTGGTATTTTGTGGAAGAGCCACCCTCAAGGGGCCAAAGAGCCGCATGTGGCTCGAGAGCCGCGGTTTGCCCACCACTGGGCTAGGGTGAGTGGAATTCAGTTATGTGTAGTCCTGGCGGTCCGCAGAAGTCACCTATTGTCCTTAATCATAAGGTGATGAGATGATGTTTTGACTCCTGGTAGGTGGGTCTGACCACGCTTATAGGTTCTGCTTGCCAGATTCACAGCTGAGTCACCTCCTTAATCGCTTTGCACAAGCCTTAAAAAGGAAACTTCAGAAAAATTTAACCCCCTACTCACAAATAAGAAACTTAACCCCTATTCACATAAGTATGTGTTCTAAGATTTAAAATATGGTTAATTTTCAAATTAATTTAGATGCTCTATCAGATTATAAGTCCCCCTATCAAAATGAGAGTTGAAACTATTTGAAATCTTTAAAATGCTTAACACAAAGTATTAAGTTTTAAGTACCAAGACCCCAGTTTAGTGTTCACAGAACTTAAGGCAAGCGATTGTTTCCAATTTGGCCCCAAACTCTCTCGTCTTAATTAAAAACACACCACAAAAACAACAAAGAAACAAAAACACAACAAAAACGTTTAACTTGTAAAGATATCAGGAGACTATGCATAGGTTTGGGGAATGCGGAGAAAGCTGCCCTAATAGATCACCACTCTAAGTAACTTCAACAGACCTGAGCTCTGCAGACCAGGATTTAAAATACCAGGATTCCGCGCACCCGCGGCACACGCCACCCCGTCGCGTGGCATTGTGGGATTTGTAGTCCCCGCCTGCCTCCCAGATGGTAATGCGCAGCTCAGCCCGAGCTCAGGAAAAACGAGGCCTTGGCCAGCGCCGGGTTTGGGGCGCCTGGGCAGAGCGGGCGGGCGTGTGGCTTTTCCCCGGCCCCCCGGGCCGAGCGCAGGGGGGCGGCGGCCTTGCTCCCCTTCGGCCTCCGGGCGGGCTGGCGCGCACCCTCTGCGTCACGCGGGCCGGGCCGGGGCTGATGATAAATTCCGGCGTGCCGGTCGGGGTTGCTGTGTCACTCGGCCCGCCCGGCGCGCCCCTTCCCGGCCGCCCTTCCGCACTGGCGCTCGGGCTCTTCCGGTGTCAGGGCGCCTCTCCTCTGCAAGTCCCTCTCGCGCCGCGGCCCTTCGCACACCCCACCGCCCCTGCCGACTGCTCTTGCTCGGGCCCGGGCCCGGGCGCCGGACCGACCGGGGCCATGGAGAGCGTCGCCGCTAGGTATCGGCTGAGCTGCTCGCTCCAGGGCCACGAGCTGGACGTGCGGGGCCTGGTGTGCTGCCTCTATCCGCCGGGGGCCTTTGTGTCCGTGTCCCGGGACCGCACCACCCGCCTCTGGGTGCCGGACAGGTGAGCGCTGCGAGCCCGGCACCCCCGCGCCCCTGACTGTGTTGCACGCGTCCTGCCGCGCGTGGGGAGAGAGCTAACCCTCCCGGCTGCGCCCTGCCCGCTCCCGTCCTCCCCGGCCTGCGCTCAGGGCTGCGTTCCCTCCCGGTCCCGAGAGCACGGGCGCTCGGGGCGCGCGGTGGGAGCCACCGGGGCGCTTGGGTGGGAGGAGCAGCGGGTTGGGGGGGCCAGGGACCTGCTTTCGTGTCCCGACTTGACCACGATCGAGCGGGTGACCTTGGACGAACTTCTTCCCTCTTGGGGCTTCAGTTTTTGGACGACGATGTCCCGTGTGGCTTTGAGATTTTGGAAACTGATGGACGCCCCGTGCACCCTCCTGCGTGAGGCCGTGTGAACGCATCCGCTCTAGGATGTGCTCTGTAGCCTCAGTTCTCAAACATGGCCCTGCAGAAAGTTGTCCAAGTCGGAGTTGCTTAGCCTGGGGCCTGTGATGGGCTTCGATGGAGGGGAGGCGATCTCTCACATGTTCTGTGGACGTGTGTGGGGGGGTTTGCTGCTTTTCGAGGAGAGAAAGTCCATTGCCTCCTCACTCACAAATAAAGGCACAAAAGGTTAAGCTCCAGTGCAAATCGAGTTCAAGAGTTCAGCCTTGATTTGGCCGATTGTCACTGGAAAACAGATTTCAGTTCAGAAAGAGAAAAATTGGAGCAGAGTTACTTTGTTAGCCTCCCCATCAGTAGAGGTTTCACACGGAGGTTGGGTGATCCATAAATTCAGATGGTAGCTATGGGTTGAGTGCCCTCTAATTTGTTTGGTTAGAAGAAGAGGACAGACAAGTTCTCTTATGTTTTAATGAACTTGCTTATAATGTGGAAGGGAAGATGGATCAAAAAAACAATAGAAAAATAATTACATATTTGGCATAAGGAAAACAAGTATCCATATAGAGTTGAGTGGAGAGAGATGTTAGAGAAGGAAGCCTTTCTGAGGAGGTGTTTTCTTTTTTTGAAATATATTTTATTGATTTTTTACAGAGAGGAAGGAAGAGGGATAGAGAGTTAGAAACATCGATGAGAGAGAAACATCGATCAGCTGCCTCCTGCACACTCTCTACTGGGGATGTGCCCACAACCAAGGTACATGCCCTTGATCAGAATCGAACCTGGGACCCTTCAGTCCGCAGGCCAACGCTCTATCCACTGAGCCAAACCGGTTAGGGCTTTCTTTTCTTTTTTTAATCTGACACATGGAGCTTGTCATGGGAGCCAGGAAGAAGGAAGGCGAATTGGAAGAGCACTGTAGGTGGCGGGAGGGACACACTCAGAGGCCCTGGACTGAGCAAGAAGACAGCCGCTTTGTGCAGGAGGGAATGCGCTGTGAGGTGGGGCAAGTCTTTGAGGGCAGAGGAAGGGTTGTCCTAGTTCGAAGCCTTTATTTAAAGGGTTTCAAGCAATAAGCAGCACGATTCCATTTACCTGTTGAGAAGTTCCTGCGAGCTGCCGGTGGAGAACGGATTGCAAAGGGGTAAAGGTGGAAGTGGATCATTTTGGAGGCATTTACAGTAGTGTACCCGGGCGAGATAGACTAGCGTAGGGCCGTGGTCGGCACACTGCGGCTCTCGAGCCACATGCGGCTCTTTGGCCCCTTGAGTGTGGCTCTTCCTAAGCCTCAGGAGTACCCTAAGTAAGTTAATAACAATGTACCTACCTATATAGTTTAAGTTTAAAAAATTTGGCTCTCAAAAGAAATTTCAGTCGTTGTACTGTTGATATTTGGCTCTGTTGACTAATGAGTTTGCCGACCACTGGCTAGGATATTGTAGAGCAAACTCCTGTATTGAACTGGAGATGACTTCTAAAGGTCTCTTCTAAGGTTGTGTGATATTCCAGACCACCTCGTAATAGTAGTGTGTGTTTGAAGACGATTACTGTTAACGTGTACATCTAAAATGGAGGTCAGTAGAAGCACATGCCCACTAGAGTGTAAATGTTGACATGAGGAGTATCTAAAGGGGATGCCAGGTGTCGTGGCTCCATCTGTGCATGTTGTGTATGAGTGTGCTAGGTTGACAAGAACTTAAATCACTGGAGTGATTGTGTTTACCAGGAACTTGAGGAACTTGGGGCTGAAATGATCCTCTATCTGAAAACTGGTTCTTTCGTTTAACTCATGTTGTTGTTGTTTTTTTTGTTTAGTTTTTCAAAATTTATTTACGTATTTTTTCACTTAACACTGATTGAGAGCCTGCATTGTGCCAGGCACAGGGCAAGATGGTAGATGATTGGAGAGATAGATAGTTTTACTTCTTATTTCCAGTTGCTTAGGGTAGAGCATCTCACAGTCACTGGGTGATGAACTTCTTACGCATCCCAAACTAGCGTGTCTCAACCATACTTTTAATGTTGTCAAAGTGTCCTCGGGCTGATAATCCTGACGATTTTTATTTCATTGCTTATTAATACAGTAATGAAGCGCTGTAAAATGTTTGGAGAAGTAGTTAATGAAGGTTGTTTTCGTTAGGTTTCTGGATCAGGTAGTGTAGGGGTGGACTGGAAATGATGGGGGAATTTAGTTTCAGGGATGCAAAATAGTTCAAGGGTGGACTAGATACCTCATCTTTCACAAAAGCCTGTTGGGAATCCCCAAAATACCTGGGCCTTCTGAAAGTCCTTCAGAAAAGAGACATATTTTTCTTTCTGATTTTTTTTCTTTTTGGTTGTACATTAAACTGAACCAGTCAGCATACCATTCTTTGAGATTGCTTCAGGCTGCTATAAGCCCACTTCAGATTAAACTGGATTTCTTAAGTCTATCACAACTATTGTTTTGCCTTTGAAAACTATCCATATTTGAAAGACACAACCACAGATTTTACATTCTGCATTAGATCTCTCCTGACTATGCCATGGTCTCATAAACACTCATCACTTTGGGACCTTAGGCAAATACTTCTGTGGGGTTTGTTAATAAATCAGAGCAAGTCCCTTCCCACTCCCCATTTCCCTTTCTCGGAGGCAAAATTTTCATCTCCTAATAACTGCTTATTTTTTATTTTACTTATCTCTATATAAAATGCTGTACAGTCATGTGCTGCTTAACTAGGAGGATACATTCTGAGAAAAGTGTTTATAGGTGATTTCGCTGTGCGAACCTCAGAGTTCACATACACTAATCTAAACGATATAGCCAGACTACACACCTAGACTATTTGCTCTTAAGATACAGTCCTGTGCAGCATGTTTCTGTACAAAACAACACGAGATTAAATCAAGCACAGAGAAAATGATACAAATTCAGAGACGCCGTAAACAGATGTATGAGGCTCCTGCAGTGTAACACAGCATACTGTTTTACAGCAAACTTACTATCTAATAAAAGAGAAACATGCAATTTGACCATAACCCCGACACCCTTCCCATTGGCTAATCAGGGCGATATGCAAATTAACTGCCAGCCAAGATGGTGGCCGGCAGCCATGCAGCTGAAGCAAACAGGAGGCTTGCTTGCTCCAGCGATGGAGGAAGCCAAGGTTCCCCGCCTGCTGCAGCCCGGCTCTGAGCTGCAGTCTAAGCAACTATGTTGCAATTATAGAAGCTAAACAAGCTCCAGAGACCTGCTTTCGGCCAGCTTCGGCCTCAGAGCTTAGAGCTGCTGTGATGGCAACAGAGTTTCAATTATAGAAGCCAAACAGACCCAGAACCTGCATTCAGCCCTCAGAGCTGGAGCCGGCTCTCAGCTCCTGTGACATCTATAGAAGGTAAATGAATTCCAGAATAAAAAAAAAGAAAAAAAGGAGAGGCTGGGAGCTTAAGTTGCCCTCCAGCCTGAAAACGGCTCTCAGGCCCTCACCCAGACTGGCCAGGCACCCCAGTGGGGACCCCCACCCTGAAGGGGGTGTGACCAGATGCAAACAGCCTTCAGCCGGTCATCCAGGCTGGCCTGGCACCCAAGCAGGACCCCCACCCTGATCTGGGACACTTTCAGGGCAAACCAGCCGGCCCCCACCCGTGCACCAGGCCCCTATCCTATACTACAGGCAGCGCGGAACAGCGCGAGCTGCCATCCGGGCCCCATGTGCAGCCCTGGGCAGCGGGGCATAAGCCCCGCCCCCAGCCGGGACCCCTGTGTGCCACCTGAGCCCCCAGCCAGGACTCCCGTGCCACCTAAGCCCCGCACTGCTAAGCCCCGCCCCCAGCCGGGACCCTATGACTATTGGAGAGCAGGAAAGTGCCGCTGGGCCCTAGGTCGCTGTGGTGATCCAGCAATCGGTAAGTAGAAAAGTGCGGCCTGTAGGCAGCCCCCAGCTGCGCCTGATCCGGGAGCAGGAAAGCAAGCCCCGCCTACGGGCAGTCCCCAGTTGTGCCTTCTCCCCAGTCGCCAGGAGGATCCAGGAGCAGGAAAGCAAGCCTGGCCTGCGGGCAGCCCCAAACTTTGCCTGCTGCCCAGTTGCCATGGTGATCTGGGAGCAGGAAAGCAAGCCTGGCCTGCGGGCAGCCCCAGGCTGAGCCTGAAAGGGGAGCAGGAAAGCCCAGCTTGCGGGCAGCCCCCAGCTAGGCCTGCTCCCCGGTCACCATGGGGATCTGGGAGCAGGAGAGCAAGCCCTGCCTGCGGGAAGCTCCAAGCTGGGCCTGCTCCCCAGCTGCCATGGAGACCTGAGAGCGGGAAAGCCTGGCCTGTGGGCAGCCCCCAGCTGGGCCTGCTCCCTGGTCGCCATGGCGATCCGGGAGCAGGAAAGCCCGGCTTGCAAGCAGCACCCCCATCCTGGCCATAGCTCAAGGGAGAGTACAACATGCATTGAGTCCAGGAACCTGAGAGATCAACACAGGGGCTCCTGCTCCAAGCCTCCATGGTGTGGCTGGGGGCAGGCCCCAGCAGACACACACACACACACACACACACACACACACAGTGCCTGCTCTGAGCCTCCAATGTGGCTGGGGGCAGATAACCCCAGTGGACACACACACACACACACACACACACACACGGCAACTGCTTCGCGCCTACGTGGTGTGGCTGGGTTCAGGCCCTAGCAGACAGACACAGACACACACACACACACACACACACACACACACACACACCTGCTCCGAGCCTCTGCTGCCAGACTGTAGCCATCAGTAGGACATCCACTGAGGGCTCCCAGACTGAGAGGGGCAGGCTGGGCTGAGGGAACCCCACCCCCCAGTGCACGAATTTCGTGCATCGGGCCTCTAGTATTTTTATAAGTAGAGTATACTCTAAAATAACGATAAAAAGCATAGTATAGTAAATACATAAACCAGTTACGTGCCTTTATTACCATTATCAAGTACATAATTGTATGTGCTATACTTCTATATGAATGATAGGTTTGTTTACACCAGCATCACTACAGATATGTAATCCACTCCATTATAATCTTATGGGATTACATCACATGCAGTCCAATTGACTGAAAGATTATGCAGTGCATGACTATATTGCTATTTCTTTTTATTTTTAAAACCAGAGGCCCGGTGCACAAAAATTTGTACACTTAGTGGGGGAGTGGTCCTCAGCCCGGCCCGCGCCCATTTGCAGTCCAGGACCCCTTGGGGGATGTCCACCTGTTGACTTAGGCCTACTCCCCGGGGGATCAGGCCTAAGCTTGCAGTCAGACATCCTTCTGGCAGCCAGGGAGCCCTCGGGGGATGTCCGACTAAAGGCTTAGGCCCCCAAGGGATCGGGCCTAAACCATTAGTTGGTCATTCTTAGTGCTGCCACGGAGGTGGGAGAGGCTCCTGCCATCACCTCTGCGCTGGCCAGCCATGAACCAGCTTCTGGCTGAGTGGCACTCCCCATATGGAAGTGCACTGACCACCAGGGGGCAGCTCCTGCATTGAGCGTCTGCCCCCTGGTGGCCAGTGCACATCATAGCAACCGGCCATTCTGCCGTTCAGCCAATTTGCATATTAGCCTTTTATTATTATTACTAGGGGCCCGGTGCACGAAATTCGTGCACTGGGTGTGTGTGTGGGGTGGAGTGTCCCTCAGCCCAGCCTGCCCCCTCTCACATACTGGGAGCCCTCAGGCGTTGACCCCCATCACCCTCCAATCGCAGGATTGGCCTCTGACAGAGGCGTCAGGCCTGGGCAGGGGACCCTCATTTCCCCCCATCACTGGTTCTGCCCCCAGCCCAGGCCTGATGCCTCTGGCCCAGGCGTCAGGCCTGGGCAGGGGACCCCCAGACCCTTCTGATTGCTGGCTCTGCTCCTTGCCCAGGCCTGATGCCTCAGCCAGAGGCGTAGACCCCCATCACCCTCCGATTGCCTGATCGGCCCCTTGCCCAGGCCTGACGCCTCTGCCAGAGGTGTCAGGCTTGGACAGGGGACCCCCATCTCCCCCCGATCACTGGCTCTGGCCCCCGCCCAGGCCTGAGGCCTCTGGCCCAGGAATCATGCCTGGGCAGGGGACCCCCATCTCCCTCTGATCGCTTGCTCCACCCCCCGCCCAAGCCTGACACCTCTGACCCAGGCTTCAGGCCTGGGCAAGGGGACCATCATATCACCCCAATCCCCGGCTCAGCCCCCCGCCCAGGCCTGATGCCTCGGCCAGAGGAGTTGACCCTCATCACCCTCCGATCACCAATCACCGGATCGGCCCCTTGACCAGGCCTGAGGCCTCCGGCACAGGTGTCAGGCCTGGGCAGGGGACCCCCAGCTCCCCGTGGTTGCAGGCTCTGCCCCTGCCCAGGCCTAACGCTACTGGCCTAGGCGTCCGGCCCGGGCAGCGGGGACCCGCAGCTGCAGCGGCCCCCCGATCATGGGCTCCGCTTTAGGCCCAGGCAAGGGATCCCTAGCTCCTGGGACTGCCAGCTTCAACCGTGCCCAGCTCCAGTTGCTGGCTCCACCCCTACTTCCTGCTATCCCTGGCCAGGGCGGCAAAGGCACCTGATTCTCCAATCATGGCTGGGGGGCGGGGCAAAGGTGGCCCCAGGGCCGCCTTTGCCCTGCCCCCCAGCTCCTAGCTCCCCCCTGGGTTTTCAATCACTGTCGGTGGCAGGGGGCTTCTTCCTACTTTCCCTTTCGCCTCCCTGCATTGTGCCTACATATGCAAATTAACCGCCATCTTGTTGGCAGTTAATTTGCATATAGCCCTGATTAGCCAATGAAAAGGGTATCGTCGTACACCAATTACCATTTTTCTCTTTTATTAGTGTAGATATAGGATGTCCCTTTTGCCCCCTCTACACAGCTCTTGCCCCACACTTCTCTCTGGCCAACACTGTTGTCTGTGTCCATGGGTTGTGCATATATTTTCTTTGGCTAATCCCTTCTTTAAATTCACTTCTTTAAATTTTATTTTCAGATAAGTGCTTATAACTGCACTATTATATATTTTCTATTATATCATTTAGAATTAAGGTATTTTTTAATTGAACCCTTGTAAATTTTAGCACAATTTAATAAATTATGCTAGAAGCAATTAGGAGATTTTTCATGTAATGAAGATACATTTCAATTAATATTTTATTAATTTTTAATTTTTTAATATTTTAATTTGAAATAATCTCATACATGTAAAAAAAACCTATAAAATACTAGAGCATATTATATGTACCCTTCACCCAATTTCTTAGGTTTTAATAATTTAAACATAACCATTATACAACTACCAAAATTTGGAATATATTTTTCTTATAATCTCTTTAATGTTACTTAATCCATTTACTTTGTTTTTGTTAATCTTCACCCAAGAATATTTTTCCATTGAATTTTAGAGTGAAGGGAAAGGGAGAGACACATTGGTTGGTTGCCTCCTGCACATGCTCTGATAGGGACTGGGGATCAAGCCAGCAACTGAGATACTTGCCCTTGACTGGAATCGAACCTGGGACACTTCAGTCCACGGGCTAATGCTCTATCCACTGAGCAAAACAGGCTGCAACTTAATTCATTTACTTTTAATCTATATGTGTATTTATATATAAAGTGGGTTTTGTTTTTGATTCACCCTCATAATCTGTCTTTTAATTGGTGCATTCATGCCACTGACTTTCAGAGTGCTTACTGATAGAGTTACTGCCATATCAGGCGGCTTCTGGGGCTTCCGGGGCCGGCCTGCGGCCCGGATTGGATCCTATCACGGGCGGCAGACAGGCGGCTTCTGGGGTTGCCCACGGGGGCCTGGATGGTGGCTCGCGCTGGTGGCTGGCATTGTGCCGCCCTGCCTGCAGTATGCAAATTAGCCGCCATCTTTGTTGGTGGTTAATTTACATATCTCACTGATTAGCCAATGGGAGGCATAGCGAAGGTATAGTCAATTGCCATGTTTGTCTATTAGCGAGGATAGTGTATTTCAGGTATTTTCTGTAGATCTTATTGTGGAATATGAGAATTTAGCTCTCTTTTCACCTTCTGCCAATGCCTATCACAAATGCCCTTAAATTGACTTAATTGAAACTGAATCAGTATTGTGACTGTACAGAGTCTGTGTGCACCTAAGCTATGGAGTAAACTGATAACTTTAACAATTTTATGATCTCCCTATAGCTACTAATTGCCTTATTTTGGGTTTTCATTTGCTTAATTTTCTATGTATCACTAATTCAGCTTTAAATGCTAGTTGTTTATCTCTCTCCTTTCAAGACTTTAGACATACTGGATATTTTACAGTTTCCTCTTTCTTTTGGTGAAAACTTTCTGACCTGCTCTGTCTGCCCCTGGTACACAACTAATCCTAGGACCTCCCTTTATTGTTATCTCCTTTATTCCCTTTTGGACCTCTTGTGCTTTATTTATTTATTTTTTAAATATATGTTGTTACTGATTTCTGAGAGGAAAGGAGAGGGAGAAAGAGATAGAAACATCAGTGAGAGAGAATCATTGATTAGCTGCCCCTACTGGGGATTGAGCCCACAACCTATACATGTGCCCTTGACTGGGATCGAACCTGGGACCCTTCAGTCTGCAGGCTGAGGCTCTATCCACCGAGCCTGAGCCGAGCCAGCTAGGGCTCAATATCTTTTACTTTCTCTTTCTTGGTTTCCTCCCTTGATGTTTTATTGGAACACATCTTCCAGGAGCTTCCTAAAAGCACTGTAAGTCCAAAAAGGATTCTACTCTGCCTTGCTACTTGAATAATAATTAAAACATCTGCATCATTCTAATCCTATCTAATAAAAGAGAAACATGGTAATTAGCTGTACCTCTGCTACCCTTCCCATTGGCTAATCTGGGTGATATGCAAATTAACTGTCAGCCAAGATGGCGGCCGGCAGCCAGGCAGCTTGAAGCGAACATGAGGCTTCCTTGCTTCAGTGACGGAGGACTCCAATGTTCCCTGCCTGCCGCTGCCAGCCTCTGAGCTTGCAGTTTGAAACATTGTTACAAATATAGAAGCTAAACAAAACCCCAGAAACCTGCTTTCAGCCAGCCGGGATCTCAGAGCTGGAGTTGAAACAGTGTTTCGATTATAGAACCTAAACAAACCAGATACCTGCTTTCAGCAGCCGAGGCTTCAGAGCTGGAACCAAGCCTCAGAGCTAAAGCTGGCCCAGAATAAAAAAATAAATAAATAAAGGAAGGAGTGGTTGGGAGCTTCAGTCACCCGCCAGCCTGAAAACAGCCCTCAGCCCCTCACCCAGACTGGCCAGGCACCCCAGTGGGGACCCCCACCCAGAAGGGAGTGTGACCAGCTGCAAACAGCCATCATCCCCTCATCCAGGCTGGCCAGGCACCCCAGTGGGGACCCCCACCCTGATCCAGACACCCTTCAGGGCAAACCAGTTGGCCCCCACACATGCACCAGGCCTCTGTCCTATATAGTAAAAGGGTAATATGCCACCCAGCACCAGGATCAGTGGAGCCGCGAGGCCTCACAGCACCGGGATCAGCGTGACAGGGGGCAGCGCCCAAACCCCCTGATCACCCTGTGGCTCTGTGTGTTACAGGGGGCGGGGCCACAACCTCCCTATCCGCCCTGCTCTGTTCCTGACAGGGGAAGGCGCCCCAACCCCTGATCAGCCCTGCTCTGTGCCTGATAGGGGGGAGCTCCCCAACCCCCTGCTCGCCCTGCGGCTGTGTGTGTGACAGGCTGCAGCACCCCAAACCCCCCCCCCCCCCCCGCATGGGCCCTGCTCTGTGTGTGACAGGGTGCGGCGCCCCAACCCCCCGCCCCCCCCATGGGCCCTGCTCTGTGTGTGACGAGGTTGAGCCATAACCTCCCCTTCGGCCCTGCCCTGAGTGTGACAGTGGCGGCACCCCAACCCCCTGATCAGCCCTGCTCTGTGGGTGATACAGGGCGGCGCCTCAACCCCCCCTGCTCCCCACGGGCCCTGCTCTGTGTGTGATGGGGTAGAGCCATAACCTCCCCATAGGCCCTGCCCTGAGTGTGACAGTGGCGGCGCCCCAACTCCCTGATCCACCCTGCTCTGTGTGTGACAGGGGGCTGTGCCCCAACTCCCCTATCGGCCCTGCTCTGTGAATGACATGGGGGAGCTCCCCAACCCCCTGATGGGCCCTGCTCTGTGCTTGACGGGTGGCGCCGCAACCTCCCCATCGACCCTGCCTTGAGTGTGACAGGGCGGTGCACCGGTCCTCTAGTCTATGCTAATAAAAGGGTAATAATGCTATTTAGACTGGGAGACCTCCATTATGAATGTACATGTTCCTCATACCCCAAGGCTCAACTACGCTTTGTGTCCCCCAAAACTGTCACCTTTCTCAAGAAAAAGCTCCAGACTTTTGCTGGGTACAAAAGGGCAGTCGCCTGGCTGGGGTGTCTAGCTGCTTTTTTCTTTCTTTGTAATACTTTAGGTATTATTGATTCAAGAAGTACTTAATTCTTACCACGTAGAACATTGTGCTGGGAACTTGAGAAGATAAAAAGAACCAGGTCTGGATTCTGCCATTAAGAACTTCGCAGACCAATACAAAAGCTGCATGCAAACATCTATGCCAGGATGCTCAGGGACACACAGGCCAATTTAGTGGTTTACGTATACAGATTTTTTTTTATCATATCCTATCTTTTAAATTTCTTTGGTTTTATTGATAAAATGGTTTCTAAAAACACATTTTAAAAAACCCATCAAAATAAAGTGGACAAGTTTAAAAATAGCTACTACCAAATACCTTCCTTTGAAGATTTTTTTTTGTCATATGATTCAACTTCTGACTGATTCTGAAAACTTTCAACTAGTTTTCCTTATTTTAGTTCCTGCCTTTTCTTGTCCCCATTTTTAGTGGTACATACATAATGCTGTTAATTCTTTAGCCTTTTGGGGATTTATTGGTGGGTTGGTTCTCTAGTTTCCCTGCTGCCTACATACATAGATACATATACATGCATGCATATATCTACATGTGTGTGTGTATATATGTACATATATATTTTAAGAAAGGTATAAACCCACAAGGCTAGGAAGAAAGAGAAAGAACAGGATTTTAACTTCCAGTAGTGAAGCTGACAGAAAAGTAGTAAGAGTCTTGGGAGACATGAGAAAAATGAGTTCTACGCAGGCGGCAGGGAAAGTAGAGAACCAATTTACCAATGGATGCCCAAAAGGCTCAAAAATTAGCAGCATTATTTGCCTACACACACACACACACACACACACACACACACACACACTGTTTTAGAGGTGTTTGGGAAGGGAGTGAAAATAGATGAGTGTGTTCAGTCTTTACTCAGGAGTCTTAATCTCTGTATTTATCTCATCTCTTTCAACTAGACTGCAAACTCCTTGCTTTAGCTTAAGTCAGATACATAATTCTTTATATCCCTCTCAGCAACTAACCACCTTTCATATAGTATGTCATAATCTGTTAGACTTGTTATGTAAGGCAGTGATGCTAAGTGAC
This sequence comes from Myotis daubentonii, assembly GCF_963259705.1. Taxonomy (NCBI): domain Eukaryota; kingdom Metazoa; phylum Chordata; class Mammalia; order Chiroptera; family Vespertilionidae; genus Myotis; species Myotis daubentonii. Next base: position 15,027,028 of record NC_081850.1, read on the forward strand.
TAAATGTGTAACAAATTGGTAATCTTTCCAGTCCCCAGGGAGTTGATGTGCTGTGTCCCTAGAGCAGTCATTTACACATAGTTGTATTAGTTCCTATGGTTTGCAGTTCCTATGGTTTGCATATTGAGAATGATTGATATTCTGTTTAGATACACATACCAGTGATGGCGAACCTTTTGAGCTCAGCGTGTCAGCATTTTGAAAAACCCTAACTTAACTCTGGTGCCGTGTCACATATAGAAATTTTTTGATATTTGCAACCACAGTAAAACAAAGACTTATATGTTTGATATTTATTTTATATATTTAAATGCCATTTAACAAAGAAAAATCAACCAAAAAAATGAGTTCACGTGTCACCTCTGACACACGTGTCATAGGTTCGCCATCACTGTACTATACTGATGGGTACAAAGTTTATGTTTGATAATGTGAAAACGTCCTCAGTGTTTAAGGCTTATTGATAGTGGGTTCCATTATCCTAATTGCATGAATGGTTTCACTTCACCATGGATTTCTCAGGGTAACAATTACTGTTAAGTAGAAATGAAAATGTAGGATGAGGAAAGCAACTTAATATATTTGTTCCCTTCCCTTTCCTTCCTTGTTCTTCCTGTTAGTTAACTGTTATTAATGAAAACCTAACTAAACTTTTCCAAAGGTGATATAAATCTTTGTAGTAGCTGATATACACTGAGTGGCCAGATTATTATGACCACCTGACGTTTGTAGGCAAATTAGCTATAATTTCACGCTGAGGTTGCTAGAGGGCCAGACCATTATAAATAGGGAAGCAGGTTGTTTACCACGACAGTAGAAGTGATTTTTTCTGAAGATATGGGTAAACAACACGATTTAACAGCCTTTGAACGTGGGATGATTGTTGGTGCTCGGAGCCATGGAGTTATCAGCAAAACACCTTTGCTGTCTGCAGTTACCAAGATAAAACGTCTCCAATTGGAAAAAAGTCATGTGGTCCGATGAATCACGTTTCCAGTTACATCATGTAGATGGCAGAGTGAGAATTTGGCAGAAACAGCATGAAAGCATGCACCCCACATGCATGAGTATAACCCTTCAAGCTGGTGGGGGCTGTGTTATGGTTTGGAGCATGTTTTCCTGGCATGACTTGGGCCCTTTAATTCGTGTGGAACAACGTCTGAATAGCACAACATACCTAAGTATCGTTGATGATCAGTAATTAATAAATAATATATGATCAGGTTCATCCTATCATGTTGATGGCGTATCCCAATGGAGATGGCTTCTTCCAACAAGACAGTGCGCTATGCCATGGTACTCGTATTGTGCAGGAGTGGTCTCAAGAACATGAGGGAGACTTTTCCTTGCTTAGGTGGCCCCCACAATCACCAGATCTCAATCCAACTGAGCATTTGTGGGACAAAGTTAAAAGAGCCATCAGGCAGCTGGTTCCACAACCATCAAATCTCACAGAACTGGACAATGCTATTCATCAGGCATGGTGTCAGATTCCTCGCATCACCTTTCAACATCTCGTGGAGTCAGTGCCAAGAAGAATCTCCGCAGTATTGAAGGCAAAAGGTGGCCCAACGAAGTACTGATCGGGTGGTCATAATAATCTGGCCACTCAGTGTATATTAGCTATTTAATATTTAAAGCAATAGATACTTGAAATAGTGTGCACTCTGTAAAGCTCAACCTAGTAGACACTAAATGAAATGAGTACTTTGGCAACTATGTCCTAGGCTATGTTAGAGAACAGTTGTATGTCTTATTTATTATCATGTCTTTCTAGTCCTAACAGGGGCTTCACAGAAATGCACTGTATGAGTGGCCACTCTAATTTTGTATCTTGCGTATGCATCATACCTTCAAGTGACGTACATCCTCATGGACTAATCGCCACTGGAGGAAATGACCATAATATTTGCATTTTCTCACTGGAGAGCCCAGCACCACTTTACATACTAAAAGGTCACAAAAATGCTGGTGAGTATAGTGCTTTGGTGTGTTTCTATTTGAAAAAAAATTTATCCGTTTGAAAGTAAAATTTACAGATAATTTTTTCCTGTTTTTTGTTTGTTTGTTTGCTTTCATATTTGTTAACCTATTGGTAATAGGCTTGGTAGTAAAATCCTTTTTTGGATCAGAATTTTGTTCTATAAATTCTGATACAGATTTACTGTTATTAGTAAAATTTATTATGCTTACACAGGGGTGAACAAAAGTAGATTTAAGTGGTAATACAAATAATACAGTAAATAATAAATAATATATGAATAAACTCCTTTTCCCATACTCACAACTGTAAACCTACTTTTTGTCCACCCCTGTGTATTTAAAAAGTAAAGTGTTCAGCCCAGCCAATGTGGCTCAATGGTTGAGTGTAGACCTATGAACCAGGAGGTCATGGTTTGATTTCCGGTCAGGGCATGTGCCCAGCTTGCTGGCTCGGTCCCCAGTAGGGGGCGTGCAGGAGGCAGCTGATCATTGATTCTCTCTCATCATTTTATATCTCTCTCCCTTTCTGAAATCAATCAAAAAATATTTTTAAAAAAGACTAAAATGTTCAGTTATAAAAGGAAGAGGTGTATAATTTTGATACACTTTGTGATTTTGGATTTTTGGCTATTTTGTGCAAGGAATTTACTGAAGAAACCTAAGAGTATTTTTAAATCTTCTGACTGTTATGTCTATTTATACAGCAAAAACAGATGTGTTTATAGCTCTGGTGTCATTATTGAAGAGGAATACTTTTGAATATCATTTTCTGTGATTTGTGTATACTATTTCTGAGTCTGAAATTCCTGAATTTGTGTATGGCTTAGCAGCTCTTTGTTATAAAATGATGTTTAATCAGTGGAGTATGTGCACTTATTTTTTTAATGTATCTAGAATAGTTTGGAACATCTGTAAGCAAATAGTATGGCCCATAAACACTTTAAACTTAATTTCATTGAGTTTATAAAATGTTTTTGTATGTATGTATGTGAAATCTTCAATACAGAGTGATTCAGTTTTTTTTTTAACTTTCTTCTAGAAATCTTCACTATATACAAAAGTAGAGTGGCCAGGCAAAATCTCATTTATTATCAAATATCCAGTGAATGCTTACATTTACCCAGTTGTCTCATAAATGGTTTTTTACAATTTGTTTCACTGGTGATCCAAACAAGGTTCACAGGTCTTTCAGTCTGTCAGTTTGTTTCCCTTTTCCCTCTCCATTGGAAACCAGCTTATTATACCTGTAGAATGTCCAACAATCTAAACTTTGCTGATTAGAGCCTTTTTGTTCCCTTTAACATGTTCCTCAGTCCCCCATATGTCTTGTAAGCTATTAGTTAAATCTAGAAGCTTGAACAGGTACAGATTCAAGTTTCTGGCAAGAACACTTTATAAGAAATATTGTGTATTTAACACATCCATCCAGAGGTACATAAATATCTCTTTTTGTGATGTTGAGATTGATCAGTAGGTTCTAGTGTTGTACATCCATTCATTATAAAATTCCCATCAGCTTTTTAGTGCCTATTGATGATCATTGCATAGATCCAGTATTATTTCATTAATATTTGCAAAATGACTGTACTCTATGTCATTATTTCTGCATTTAATAACTAGCACTTTTCTATATAGAACTTTTCCACATCAACTCTGGTTACCACGTGAGAATTTTATACAGAGAAGCCAGGTTAAATGCTTTCCTTGCCCCCTCTCCCACTTCTTTTACTGGGTTTCAAAATAAGTTGGCTCCCTAACAATTTTTTTTCCCTTTTTGATTTCTCAACTTGTCCCACATTCGGCCATTGGGATCTTTTAAATGGGCTCCTGTGACCAGAGAATAAATCTCCATCTCCTGCAGTGAGTGAGGATGCACTTTCTGACACTGTAGGCTGAGAGGAGAGATCTAGTGTTTCACTATGTTGTGTGCAGACTGTGAATCACTCTTCTAATTTTTCAAGTCTTTTGCTTAGCCCCATCCTTCATGGAACCAACAGTGGCTGCATACTGAGCCTCATAGTTGCAGTACCCTGTCACTCTACTCCTGAGTTCCTCTTGTGCGTGTTTAAATTGTAACAGGGGTTGGCAACCTTTTTGTGACTGCGTGCCAAAACCAGCAAAATCTCTGACTCAGAATTCTTCTGTGTGCCAACCCTGATTTTTTGAGAACATGTTACGCCTACTTGATATCTCTTAAGGTGTACGTATGTGAAGAACCTTGAAGAAATAATAAAATTAATTAGAGCAACAAAAACACAGTATATGATGATGAAAAATACATTTATTTTTTAATGTACACATGTACACTGATAGTCCGACAGAAAACTTTATGACTCCATTTGGTATTATCAGTGGGATTTTTGCTGCTGCATCACTGATGACAGATTTTACATCAAGTTTATATTTAGTGACCTTCAGAGATATGCACGAGCTACTACTTTCATCTGTCAGGCTACTCCTATTACGAGACTTAACAAAATTCATCACTGAGAACAAAGATTCACAAGCGTATGTGGATGAAACCAAAACACTGGTCGGATCTAGGAAGGCAGGGAGAGTTAAGGCAGAGGCTTAGAAATTGCTCTTCCTCTCTCTTGTCAATCCATGTCTACGGTCTTTAAGATAACTTGTTATGTAAAATTATTTATTTATCTAAGATGCACCTACACTGAATTTATCTGAAAAATAAAAAAGTCGATATTAAGAAAAAAATTGTAAATGGAAGATTATAAGAAAGGGTTTTGCGGGCCAGCAAAAGTTACTGGCGTGCCATGTTTGGCACGTGTGCCAGGGGTTGCCCACCCCTGAATTATAACCTTCCTCCATTTGGCTAAAGCAGTTATGCTAGTTTCAGTCTTCTTTGGCCTTGTAGATTAATACCATTTATAGCATTACTGCAGACAGTCTGCCATTTTTAATCAGAATTCTGTCTTTTTCCCCCCATGTTTTTAGATGACTCTTCATTTATAATTTTTAGCCTGTATAATTTTACATCAATAAAACATTAATTAACTATTTCATTACTATTGAACACTTGGTTCCAGTTTTTTTTTGGTCATAAAGTGACCCTAAGTATCTATATAAACAACATTTCAAAATCATTTGCATTGCCTTCTTATGTGGTTTCTTAGATTGTGCAAGCCACTTAATCCTGTTCCCTCATTTACAGACGATGAACCTGAGGTTGAGTATATCCCTGTGGTCAGCTCAGAAGTGTCATCTGTAGTACTTGCATCAGGCAGTCTGACAACAGTCTTAATCAGTGCACACTTCTGCATCTCCATTGAGTTAAGCCTTATTTGGCTAATATACTATCACTGTGTTTTTTAAATTGTAATGCTTTAATAACTAACAAGATTGAACTTTTTCTATATGAATGCTTTTTTTTCCCTTTAGTTTGTAGTCTTTCATCTGGAAAATTTGGGACATTACTTAGTGGCTCATGGGACACCACTGCTAAAGTCTGGCTGAATGACAAATGCATGATGACCTTACAGGTACAGTAGTTCTGTGTGAATGTGCTAGATAATAATTAAGTACGATGACTCGGTGGCAACTTAAATTAATATCCATTTTACTTTCAGGGTCATACAGCTGCAGTCTGGGCTGTAAAGATCTTACCTGAACAGGGCTTAATGTTAACTGGATCAGCAGACAAGACTATTAAACTGTGGAAAGCTGGAAGATGTGAGAGGACTTTTTCAGGTAATACAGAGTAGACAACTTTTATAATCTCACTAGGGGCCCGGTGCACGAAATTCGTGCACGGGGTGTGTGTGTGTGAGGGGAGTGTCCCTCAGCCCAGCCTGCCCCCTCTCACATACTGGGAGCCCTCAGGCGTTGACCCCCATCACCCTCCAATCGCAGGATCGGTCCCTTGCCCAGGCCTGACGCCTCTGACAGAGGCGTCAGGCCTGGGCAGGGGACCCCCATTTCCCCCCATCACTGGTTCTGCCCCCAGCCCAGGCCTGATGCCTCGGCCAGAGGCGTAGACCCCCATCACCCTCTGATCACCTGATCGGCCCCTTGCCCAGGCCTGACGCCTCCGCCAGAGGTGTCAGGCTTGGACAGGGGACCCCCATCTCCCCCTGATCACTGGCTCTGGCCCCCGCCCAGGCCTGAGGCCTCTGGCCCAGGAATCATGCCTGGGCAGGGGACCCCCATCTCCCTCTGATTGCTGGCTCCACCCCCCGCCCAAGCCTGACGCCTCTGACCCAGGCTTCAGGCCTGGGCAAGGGGACCATCATATCCCCCCAATCCCCGGCTCCGCCCTCCACCCAGGCCTGATGCCTCGGCCAGAGGAGTTGACCCTCATCACCCTCTGATCACCAATCACCGGATCGGCCCCTTGACCAGGTCTGAGGCCTCTGGCAGAGGTGTCAGGCCTGGGCAGGGGACCCCCAGCTCCCCGCGTTGCAGGCTCCGCCCCTGCTCAGGCCTAATGCCTCTGGCCTAGGCGTCCGGCCCGGGCAGCGGGGACCCGCAGCTGCAGCGGCCCCGCGATCGTGGGCTTCGCTTTAGGCCCAGGCAAGGGACCCCTAGCTCCTGGGACTGCCAGCTTCAACCGTGCCCAGCTTCCATCGCTGGCTCCACCCCTACTTCCTGCTATCACTGGCCAGGGCAGCAAAGGCGCCTGATTCTCCGATCATGGCTGGGGGGCATGGCCAAGGCGGCCCCAAGGCCGCCTTGGCCCTGCCCCCCAGCTCTTAGCTCCCCCCTGGGTTTCCGATCACTGTCAGTGGCAGGGGGCTTCTTCCTGCTTTCCCTTTCGCCTCCCTGCATTGTGCCTACATATGCAAATTAGCCGCCATCTTGTTGGCAGTTAACTGTCAATCTTAGTTGGCAGTTAATTTGCATATAGCCCTGATTAGCCAATGAAAAGGGTATCGTCGTACGCCAATTACCATTTTTCTCTTTTATTAGATAGGATTGCTTCATATGTTTAGAACAGCCATGGGCAAACGACGGCCCGCGGGCAGGATCCGGCCCGTTTGAAATGAATAAAACCAAAAAAAAAAAAAGGCCGTACCCTTTTATGTAATGATGTTTACTTTGAATTTATATTAGTTCACACAAACACTCCATCCATGCTTTTGTTCCGGCCCTCCGGTCCAGTTTAAGAACCCATTGTGGCCCTCGAGTCAAAAAGTTTGCCCACCCCTGGTTTAGAAGCTTGAAAGTGGTAGTTGAAAAACATCACCCACATATCTTTCTTTTTTTTTAACCCCCATCCAAGGATATGTTTTATTGATTTTTTTTTTTAAGAGAGGAGAAGAGAGAAATGAACATCAGTTGGTTGTGTGTGCCCACCCCCCCGCCCCCAACACACACACACACACACACACACACACACACGCACGGCTCCACTGGAGATCAAACCTGCAACCTAGGTATGTGCCCTCACCAGCAATCTTTTGGTGCATGGGACAATGCTCCAACCAAGCCACACAGGCCAGGGCACCCACATATCTTTTTAAGATACAATGAGACCTCTCATTAAACAACCAGATTGAATAGTAAATATGTATCTGATAGGCTATAATGTGTGCATGTGCTTCTATAAACTATATATATGTAATTTGTGGATGCATTATGTTTTTTCTTGTCCTTTGAACATGTTCAGTCTGAAACTTCAAAGCATAAGCCTTATTGATGATAGCGCATTAGTGTTAGCTTCATCTATATGAAGGAATACATAAGTGCTTTTATTAATATTGAAGTACATTGTTTATTAATACATTTCAAGCTCTATGTGGTGGTTTAGGTGGGTAGTCTTTAAATCTCAGCTATTAAATAACTTCTACACTGAGGCATCTTCTGTGTAATATTAGTATTGCTGATTTATCTGTGGGGCACTTAGATTTTTTGTATGAATTTTTTTCTTTTTTTTCTTTTACTTAAAGCTTCTCCTCTTTTTTAAAAATGTTTTTATTGATTTTAGAGAGGAAAAGAGAGGGCGAGAGAGATACAAACATCAGCTGCCTTCTGCATGACCCCCACTGCCAGGGATAGAGCTGACAACCTGGGCATGTGCCCTCACCAGGAATAGAACCTATGACCTCTTGGTGCATGGGTCTATGCTCAACCACTGACCCACACTGGCTGGGCTCATTTACTATTTCAAAGTTGATCACCACCTTGGAGGATAATACTGCAAGGTGTCCCTTTGTGAAGATGAAACTATCTATAGATGGAAAATGGACAGTGAGTTATAATATGCATCTCTGTTTTTGTTTCCATACATATATGTGTATCAAGTTGTTACTAATCAGTGATAGCTAATCTAAATTAGCAAATACTGAGCATGGGAAAGGTTTGACTTCTGATCCTCTTTATTAGATGACTAGCTTCAGGGAATGTTGTATCTCTAAAAAAATGTAGATATTTTCTACAAGACTTCAATTAACATGGAAAGAAATTGAATTTTATCAAGTATATCTCCAGTTACATAATTAAAAATATGCAAGAAGTTTAGTCCATAAATTTTTGTCATTTTAAAAAATCAGTAATCATTGGCTTTTATTTTATCATTTTAATGCTTGCATTTATATAAATTGTGAAATGCTCCCAATGATAAATCAGCAATGCTTGGCTGAATATTTGCATTTTGGTTGAATTGGAGTGGTAGAAAAAGTTTAAATTTGATGGAATCAAGAGATGTAGGATAGTCCAGCCCATAGTTCAATTGATGGAGTCTTGTCTTGTACACCAAAAGATTGCTGCTTCGATTCCCAGTCAGTGCATGTACCTGGGTTGCAGGCTCGATCCCTGGTGGAGGCATGTATGGAAGGCAGCTGAGCAATGTTTTTAGCCCTCCCTTCCTTCTCTAAGTGTGTCCTCAGGTGAGGATTAAAAAAAAATATATATATATATTTTTTAAAGAGGTAGGATAATAAATCAGGAAACTTGAATTCCTGTTTTAGCTTTGCCACTAATCTTGTTGTTTTAGAGAAAGTAATCTCTCAACCTATTTTTGCATATTTTAATAAAGTTTACTTTTCTTTGATGGTTTTAATATTTCAAACTTTAAATAATTACAGTCTTTTGTAATCTTAGTTTTTAATTTTCTCTGGTGTTTTATAAATATTAATTTCAGTATTCTGTGGTAAGAAATTTAAGGTTATTTATTCCTTGTTATGTTTTCCCTTATATTTGAATATTGTATATGTTATGAATATGTTACTGGGGAAGAAAAGTTGAAATGTCAGGTAAAAAATGAGAGTTGTGGAGATCAAAATTCTGTTTCTGGAAGGTTTTAAGACAGAATTTGGAGAAGATACGATGAATATAAAATAACTTCCCAAGACTGGTAAGAAATATGGCCAAATCTGAAATATAAATTTGGGTTATCAGGCTTTTCTACTGAAAAATTGAATTTTTCAAATTTGAAATCACGCTTTACTATTCACCAGTGTGTTTTACAATGCTTATGAAATACATAGAGCCATCACCCAAATAATCTATTGTATTGATTGACATAATTTTTTTTAATACAGGGCATGAAGACTGTGTAAGAGGTTTGGCAATTTTGAGTGAAACAGAATTTCTTTCATGTGCAAATGATGCCAGTGTTAGAAGGTGGCAAATTACTGGCGAGTGTCTCGAAGTCTATTTTGGACATACAAATTATATTTATAGCATATCTATCTTTCCAAATTGTAAAGGTAAGGTTATTTTATACCATGTATTTAAAATTTTGTATTAACCTTTATTTCGTCACATTCTTAAGGTAAGGGAAGGAGAACTGATGACTTAAATCAATTTACTAACTGTAATTTGAATAATTTAGTGACTTTATATTTTTTCCTAAAGAAGAAAATGATATGATCATCTTTATATTATTTTACATTTGATGGTTGTGAAAAGTTCTTAAGTGTCTGAGGAAAGGTTTTACATAATTTATTGGTGTTTAGTATGTAAGATGAAAAATGTATAAGAACCTGTTTTTTTTTTAAGTTATATAAAAGTGACAAATACATAGAATCTAATACTATAATTTAAAATACTTTAGCCGAAACCGGTTTGGCTCAGTGGATAGAGCGTCGGCCTGCGGACTGAAGGGTCCCAGGTTCGATTCCGGTCAAGGGCATGTACCTGGGTTGCGGGCATGTCCCCAGTGGGAGATGTGCAGAAGGCAGCTGATCGATGTTTCTCTCTCATCGATGTTTCTAACTCTCTGTCTCTCTCCCTTCCTCTCTGTAAAAAATCAATAAAATATATTAAAAAAAATACTTTAGAGTTAAAAAAATCTATCTAGAAAGATGGTATATATACATGTACTTAATTGTATTTATTCAACCTAATTTTTTCTGTATTTATCAATTTCAGATTTTGTGACAACAGCAGAAGACAGATCTCTGAGAATCTGGAAAAATGGGGAATGTGCCCAAACAATCCGACTTCCAGCTCAGTCTATATGGTGCTGCTGTGTGCTTGACAATGGTGACATTGTGGTTGGTGCGAGGTATTTATTTTCTAGTCAATCAATAAATAATATGTGTCTAGGACTGGTGGACATTAGAGTGCACAGAGATAAGTTATAAGGAAGTTCAGGTGAATTGGAGAGACTGTATGCACAATTCTGGTACTGAACAAGAGTAGTTGGCATAACAGCTTTTACACTAATGATGCTGGATTTATTATGTCAGTACTGTATGTTGTACAGTTGAAACTGAATGCAAAAGAAGTCAGCAAAGGTAGAGATTGGTCTGGGGAAACTTTCTGGAGAAGAAATGTAGATGGGATTTTGAAAGATAATGAGTAAGAAGGGAAATGAGAATTTTTATTAAAAGAAACTATAAGTAAAGATGTAGCATGGGAATGAAAGTGATGTCTTAGGAGATAAAGGAAAATGGTGGAGGACTAATGCTGGGGAAAAGTAGTTAATAGGTAAGATGGGGCTCACTTTTAGATTTAGTGCTTGGGGTTAAAGGGTTATAGCTCTTAAACAAGAAGTGAGATGATTAAAGTAGGACTTATGAATTATTAAATATGGATGTTTTATTTAATTGGTGTTGACAATGGGAAGGAAAGCCACTTAGAAAGCAGCTGCAGTATTAAGTGTGTAAAGTTATTAAATATTGGCTCCTTCATGGCACTGGATAAGAGACCAAAAATGAGATAATTCAGAGGAAAATGATCAGAAATGGGGTGAAAGAAAAGGATAAAGCTTCAAACTTTTGGTGATTGGAAGTGTGCATTAAGAACAATGGGGGAAAGGGAGAACTTGTGAATTGGAGAGACCGTATGCACGATTCTAATACTGATCAAAAGTAGTTGGTATAACAGTTGAAGGAAAATAAACGAATTGAAAGGGCGAAATTGCTGTTAGTGGAATATTATGCAAGAAACAATATTTACTGTTGAATTAGGTAGGATTAGTATATTTGAAAGTGGCTAACTTGCTTCCCCACCCCAAAATTTAGAATTGAGAAATCATGGAAATGAAGTCATTTTTCTGAGACCAAGGTGCCATCTAGACCAAACCCCTTGATTTGGGGTTATACTGCTAGTTAATGGCGTGCGAAAGGCTGATTCCATGTTTCCCTGAGGAACAGATATTGAGCATCTGCTACGTCCTATGTTGGGTACTCCTACCTTTAATAAAGTAAACCCACCCACTACCCTTCATATACTGTAACACCTATTGACTTTTAAAGTATACACTTTATCTCCAAATTTTTATGATGATAACTATTTAACTTGGAATTAAAATTTATGTTAAATATATATTTCTCTGACCTTGCCCATAATTTTTCCCTAGTCTTTTTTTTTTTTTTTTTAATATAGTGCTTTTTCTGATTGATTGATTTTTAAAGAGAGAGGAAGGGAAAGACAGAGAGAAACATTGATTTGTTGTTCCTCTTATTTATGCATGCATTGGTTGATTCTTGCATGTGCCTTGGCAGGGGATCAAAACCTTTGAGTACTGGGATAATGCGCAAATCAACTGAGCCACCAGCCAGGGCTTCCCTAGTCTTTTTTCACCCTGTGCATCGCTTTTCTAGTGAAAACTAATGCAGGGCAGTATGTGCTCAAGTCAGCATAGTGCAGTACTCAGCAATAAACACATAGTAATGTTTCTCATGTTCACAAAGATTCTTCTTGCTTCGGATCACTCAGGTGTGATAATGTTAATAAACTCTGGCAATGACTTAAAATCATTTTGTTTTTCTTTATAGTGATGGTATCATTAGAGTGTTTACAGAATCAGTGGATCGGACAGCAAGTGCTGAAGAAATCAAGGCTTTTGAAAAGGAACTCTCTCAGGCAACCATTGATCCCAAAACTGGTGATTTAGGGAACATTAATGCGGAGCAGCTTCCTGGGAGGGAACATCTGCATGAACCTGGTAAATATTTCCACGTTATCTAGTAGTAAAAATTGTTAGCAGTTATTCCAGAATTTTGGAGTGATTAAAGCAGGGGTCCTCAAACTACGGCCCGCGGGCCACATGCAAATACAAATATTGTATTTGTTCCCATTTTGTTTTTTTACTTCAAGATAAGATATGTGCAGTGTGCATAGGAGTTTGTTCATAGTTTTTTTTTAAACTATAGTCCGGCCCTCCAACGGTCTGAGGGACAGTGAACTGGCCCCCTGTTTAAAAAGTTTGAGGGCTGCTGGATTAAAGTGATAGGGAAAAAAGGTTGTTTTATTTAGTGTAGAAGTCATTGGTGGGTAAAACTGCTGGCTCCCTAGTTCACAAATCAAGGCAGTCGCATCAGAGGGTCTGGTAGTCGTGTTTTTCACCAACACATAGTTGTGGTTTTAAAAAACAAAAGCCATCTGCCCTCAAATGTCCTTTATGAAGCATTAAACATTAATTTTATTACATCTTCACCCCTTTAGTAAATTTAAAAAAATATTCTGGGTGACAGAAGGTAAATTACACATGTGGTGCACCAAAGTTCCATGGCATCTGGAAGATCAGTATTTGTGCAGTCATTGACGTTGAAGGCTGAACTATTGGCTTTTTTCATGGAATGCCATTTTTATTTCACAAATCAACTGGTTATTCAGGCTTGGGTATTTGGCAGGCATTTCTTAAAAATGAACAAACTGAGCTTGTTACTTTAAGGAAAACAACTGATGATATTTGTTGCCAAAAATAAAAGTCAAACTTTCTAGTGTGAATTGAAATTTTAGAAAATCTGTTACTCCTCACCAGGAGCTTAATAGTTTTCCAATGCTTACAAGACTGTTCTAATGATATCAGTTGTACTATTAACAGTGTGATCTTTTTTTTTTTTTTTAATATAATCCTCACCCAAGGACATTCCATTGATTTCTGGAGAGTAAAAGTGTGGGAGGAAGGGGAGGCGAGAGAGAGAGAGAGAGAGAGAGAGAGAGAGAGAGAGAGAGAGAGAGAGACACCCCCATGCGAGAGAGACACATTGATTGGCTGTCTCCTACACACACTCTTACCAGGGCTGGGGAGCCTGCAACTGCAGTACATGCCCCTGACCGGGAACTGAACCCACAACCCTTAGGTCTGCAGGCCGACGCTCTAACCACTGAGTCAAACCGGCCAGAGCAACAGTGTGATTTTTTTTTATCCTCCTATCTAATAATAGACAAACATGGTAATTGACCTTACCTTTGCTATGCCTCCCATTGGCTAATCAGTGTGATATGCAAATTAACCACCAACAAAGATGGCAGCTAATTTGCATACTGCAGGCAGGGCAGGACAGCACCATCCCACCTGCCCTGCTGCCATCTGGGCCTGCTATTTGCAACCCAGGGCGGCGGGTGTCCGTGTGCGACCCGACCTGGGGCAGCGCCCCAACCACCGGATTGGCCCTGCCCTGTGCGCGACCCGGGGAGGCGGGGCAGGCACCGAGGGATTGGGCCTGCCATCTTCCATCCGGGGAGCAGGCCTAAGCCAGCAGGTGGTTATCTCCCGAGGGCTCCCAGACTGTGAGAGGGCACAAGTGGTGCTGAGGGACACCCCCCTCCCCCGCCAATGCACAAATTTTTGTGCACCAGGCCTCTGGTATTAAATAATAAAATGTGTAAACATGTGGACAGTCTGCATTACTCATTTAATATTTTCCAAATGCCAGTTCACGGTGTTACAAAATCATGAATGGGTAAAAGACCTGTTCAAAGTGTAAGAGAGACCAATGGATTTTAGTTTAATAGAGCATGACAAAGTCATTGGTATGGTTTCAGATTCTAAATTGTAACCTTTAAGAACCTGCTACTTGCACAATATCCATATTTTTCTGAAAAGGCTCTTAAGCTAGTCTTCCCTTTTTTAACTTTTTTCTTTTTCTTTATATACTTCTACCAGAACAACAGATTGAATGCACAGGCGGGTATGGTAAATCCAGCTGTCTTCTATTAGGGGAGAGAGTAAAGAGATTTACAAAAATGGAAAACAATGCCAGTATTTTCACTGAATTTCTAAAAGAAACTTATTTTTTATTAAAATGTTTATTCAGTATGTAGTGGATCTATTATTGTTTTCCAGGAAGTAAATATATTCTCATTTTTAATTTCAAATCCAATAAATTAGTTGATACAGCCCACATTAAAAGATGATCTTTGGGCTTCTGAATAACTTTTATGACTATAACGAGATCTTGAAACTAAAACTTTAAGAACTGCTTCCTTAATACCATGTTTTGATATTTTTACAATTCTTTACAAAGTATAGTCTTTTTGTCATATATATACCATACATACAAGAAATATTTACGAAGTGCCTAATGTGTGCCGGGCCTTGTTCTAATATCTGGGAATACAACAGATAACAAAAGATACAAAAATCTCTGTTCTCACAAATTTATATTCTACATGAAGAGACAGATAATTAAAAAGTAAATTTAGATGTCAGATAATAAGTAAAGTACTATGGGAAAAATAAGACCAGGGTTGTGGCTATTTTATCATTTTAAATAAAGCGGTCAGGAAACGTGTAATAGTATAGCATTAGCTGCTGTAACAGATAAACCCTGATGTCAGTGGCTTAACAAGAAAAGTTTATTGCACATGCAAAGTTCGGTTGATGGCAGAGTATGCTGGAGCATGTTTGTAGAATAATTTTGCTCTTCAGGGTCATGGGGACCCAGGCTGATGGAAAGCACCATCTTCAACATGTGATATCAAAGGTTCCTTGGTTATAGACTTTCATCCATCAAACAGGGTAAAAGGGAGGGTAGACAGTGATGGAAAAGGCCTAGAATAGGCCTATCTCACACCCACACAGATACCAATGAGTGTATACTCAGTGTGTAACCCCGAGGGAAGGCAAGAGGCAGGGGGACTGAACAGAGTAAGTAGTCTCTGACCTGACAGCCACAGCTCTATTCTATGGAATAGGAGCCTGACTCTGGAGGACAGCAGGGTCTTTCCCACTGCAGGCTTTGCTGAGAACTTGACATTCAGTTAAGTCTTTAAGGAGGCAAGGGAGCAAATCTTGCCAGCACTTGTGTGAAGCGTGTCAGGGGCAGAATAAATAGCTCGTGCAAAGACTCCATGGCTGAAGTAGGATGGTGGGATGAGGGTAAGAGTAGTGGAAGGTGAGGTCAGAGAGGATGGGAGAGGCAGATTACGTTTGGCCTTGTACACCACTCCAGTGACATAGTCTTTTATCAAGAGTGAGGTAGGAAGTCACTGAAGGGTCTCCAGCTGAGATGTGTCAGAAGCTCCTTAAATTTTTGCAAGAATTTCTGTGGTTGCTGGGTTGTATATAGACTGTAGGGGACCCTAGGGCAGTAGTAGGAGGACATTGAATTATTCCAGCTGAGAAATGATGGTGGCTTATTCCACAGGTATCACTGGAGATAGTGAGCAGAAATAGTTTTCTAGATATATTTAAAGGCAGCTGATAGAATTTGCTGAAGGATTGGCTATGTGGCTGCAAGAAAGAGGAATCAGACTTTACACTTTTGGGCCTGAGAAGCTAGAAGAATGGAGACTCTACTGGAATGAAAGTGTTGTTAGAAGATAGTAATAAAACTTGTTCTAATTTTGATGGGCTAGCTGTTTTCTAGAATCAAATTTTTTAACCTTTATTTAATAAAGTTTCCTTTAACCATTCTTATGCCAATTTCCAGTACAATTTAAAATAGTTTGATAAAACTTTCTACTAAACCAAAGCACACATTCTCTTTTATGTATAAATTTTAATGTTGACAATTTTCTATCTAAATGTTTTTGAATTTTATTTTGCCATTCTATCTTTGATTCTCAAAATTTTTATTTTAAGGTTCTAGAGAAGGACAGACCCGTCTAATCAGAGATGGGGAGAGAGTCGAAGCCTATCAGTGGAGTGTTAGTGAAGGGAGGTGGATAAAAATTGGTGATGTTGTTGGCTCATCTGGTGCTAATCAGCAAACATCTGGAAAAGTTTTATATGAAGGGAAAGTATGTTGACTTCTTTCTAAATACCTTTATCTTAAAGTATTCAACAAATTAAAGGTTTTCTTTTCCCTTTCTCCATGCTAATACAATTTTCTCATGTTTTAACATTTAAAAATATATTTCTATGGGGAAATTATCTTTTCCTGTCTTGAATTAAGTTTTTTAAGAATCTCTTTCCATGTACGGAGGGGTGCATTTCACAGACAGATTCGGCATTATTTATCTTTTAGTAGTAACTATATATAAGCTGTCCCCAACCATTTTGGATTAGGAGCTTCTGTGCCACCTTTCATCTAATGCTGCATGCCTATATTTAACTTGTAAAGGCAGAAGGGACCCTCAGGGCAGTGCTTACAATGCCAGAATGTTTTGGTGAGCCGGGCATGGTAACAGCTAATACTTTTGGCCTTGAGATCAGCCAATTGGAAACCCCTTTGACCTCAGAATTAATGTCATCATAATCTTTCCCTCACCTCCGTCCCTAGTGAAATTTTAATCTTGCAGCTCGCTCAAGTAGTTGCTATTATGATATGCCAAGTGAAGATTTTAACAATGCACTTTGGAGAAAGTTTAAGCACTATAATTATTAAAGTAAAGAACGCATAAAATCTGTGTTATATATGACATTAATACATATGAACATACAAGTTAGTAATCATTTATCTCCTTTTTATATTCCTATTAAAGGAATTTGATTATGTTTTCTCAATTGATGTCAATGAAGGTGGACCATCCTATAAATTGCCATATAACATCAGTGATGATCCCTGGTTAACTGCATACAACTTCTTGCAGAAGAATGATTTGAATCCCATGTTTTTGGATCAAGTGGCAAAATTTATTATTGATAACACAAAAGGTCAAATGTTGGGACTTGGGAATACTAGTTTGTCAGATCCATTTACAGGTAAGTTAGGGTTTGTATTAAGTCTTAAAGTGCTTCTTTCCATCAGTGTTGGTTAACTTTCTTTTTCTAATGTGTTTAAATGCCCATTATGATTAGCTGTTTAAATAGAAACCAAGATCCTGCAGTAGGTTTTTACTTCACATTCATATTTGCAAACCTCAAATTATATAGTAATTCTGTATCTATAAAAATGATTATAAATTGTCCTGTTACGAAAATATAGCCACACTGTAAACTAATAATTTTAAGAAACTTTAATTTAGTCATTTGACATAAAAAGAAAATTCTATGTTCCTTTGTATAGTTAACTTTTTAAAAAATATATATTTTGTGATGAAATTTACCAGTTTCCACATGAGGCTGAATTGGTTAGTTGTGCATCACATCTAAGACTGGACTGTATTTAGATTTTATAAGTGATTTATATTCTACATGTTCATTTTAAGTCAGTTGTTTATAACAGCATAGTATCTAAAATTTTGCAAATGGGATTAGGTTCTCATGCCAGTCCATAAATTATAATGCTATTTAGTATTAGTCTGAATTCTGGGTCCCAGGAACCAAAGCCATCATACAGGATGAAATAAAACCCTTCCTCTTTTCTTAGGTATAGAGCGAGCTCTAAATAAAATTTTGAAATTGGTACTGAATTGTTATTGTTTGGCTGTGGTCCGTTTGACTCCATTTTTCATATGCTACTACTGTTCTTGTTTTATAAGGAAGGGTCTCATGCCTTCTTCCTGTCTCAAGTCCTTATATAGATCTGTCCTTTTTTCTTCTTTCCTGGTGGACAATCCTTGTCCCCAAATTATCTCCTCTTTTCAAAATTCCATCATCAGTTCACATAATAAAGCTAATTTCATCTGCATGTTGACTTGAGCAGGATGATCAGTCTGACTCACTGCTGAACTATAAATGACGCAGCCTTCCCAAAAGCTGCACTTTACAAAAGAGTGGTGGGGGAGGTATTACCTGGACATTTCTGTTGATGGAATTTCAGACTACAGTGCAAAAGAGGGAACACATGATTGCAGTATTGTGTAAGCTATTTGTGGGACTGAGGACAGATAATAAAGCATCTGGTTCTATCTGGAAATCTGACACTATTTGGCATTTTTGCTCTTCTGAAGCTTAACTTTATAAGCATCTTTACATATATCTTTTTGTAGACACCTCTGATTATTTCCCTAGAGGTTCTAATAAAACATATGCACACACACCATGCATTTGTAAAGGTATAAATGGAAGTCTGTTTTCTTTCTAGCACTCATCCCCTTTGTAATTCCTTTCTCCAGTAGGTTGTAAGCTTCAGTGGATACAAGCAATCATGTTCTCTGCTGGATCCCTACACTGAATGCACTGTTTGACACATGAATTAATGAATCCAGGGGTTTCCTAAAAGATTAACATTTGATGCCTGTGGTTCTGATAGCAAAAGCAACAGCAGGAATTCTAGTGAATTTGTATAGGAACAGGAACTGATTGTATATATTACTTGGGTCAGAGACTACCTGCAATTTTCTTTTTCTATTTGAATTCCTGGTCATTTCAATATTTAAATGTAAGGGCTAAGATATAATAAAGTATTAAAGTTAAGAAAACAAAGCTCGGAGATTCACTGACATTTTAGTTTCTTACTAGTCTTTTCAACTGTAACACTTTTGACTATAATTTGTTATTCTCCCATGTAACAGTCTTGTTCTTCTGTTTTCCTCCAAGCTTGGAGTCTTCTCATGTTTCCGTTGTTTGCGTACACAGGTGGTGGTCGGTATGTTCCAGGCTCTTCATCTGGCTCTTCTAACACAATGTCTGCAGCCGATCCTTTCACAGGTGAGATGCAGCTTTGCTTACTATACCTCCACTAAGTGCACTTTATATGATAGGGCTTTACACTTGGAGATGTTATTCGATAACTGACACTTCATTATCTGTATGTCGGATTCTGATGGATCTCCATTTCTTTAACTCTAAGTTTTGCTCATTCCTGGAGTACTTTTGCGACATTCCCCGTGACTTTTTAATAGCATATTATTATAACTCATCATTTTCTCCAGTGGTATCTTCTTGCCAGGAGAGTGATTAAGAGCATAGGTTTTAGAGCCAGACAGACCTTGGTTCAAAATTTGGCTCTACCACTTACTTGCTATGAGGAATTGGCAAGTTACTTACCTTGTCTGAGCCTATTTTTTTTATCTGTGAAATTAGATACTAGGGGAGCCCACCAACCAAGACACAGGATAAGTGCTATCACTGGCAAGATGCTACCGATCATGAGCAGAGAAGGAGCCATGTGAGTCCCTGATATTGGATGGAGCAATGCAGTCAAGAAGTCTGCCCAGGCATATTTGCCTTAGTGTGGAAGGAGACAGTTCACCAGCTACCCAGGATTAGTCTTCCTAACCTAAGTTACTAATTGCCTTCATGAAGCCCTAAAAGTGTTGGTGTGTGTCTTCAAAGTGACTATTGACCAAGGTACGCATGCCTCAGCATCACCATTACTGGAAAAAATGGCCAGACTTGGACTTTAAGGCAGCTGAAAAAGTCTGTTTTCAGAATAGTATTTGATAATGTTTTATGATGTCATCAGAGTTCCTGGACAATATATCAAGCTTGGGAAGAGATTTATGGTATCTGTTGGCCTTGCCAACATACAGTCCCGTCTAAATCATAGATTGGATCAACACACAATTTTGGCTTAGTGTCGTGAAGTTGTGAATTGCTCTCAGTGAGCTATCTTTCTCCTGTGAATGAACTGGTGGACCAGATGCAAATAGCTGCATCCTGTGCATTGATAGCTAGTATATTACAATAACCAACTGTTAAGCTAAATGTGATGGCGCAATAACTGTTAAGGAAGTCTTTGATGACATGATGCAATTTCAAAAGGCACTAAGGATCTGAAGAGTAGATACGGTGGTGACTTTCTCTGTCGGTATATTCAAGCCTAGTGATGCGCTGAAACTCAGAGAAGAGTTTCCAAATGTCGTTGGCAGATGTTTTTTTGGAACCGAAAGAACATAACAAGCTTCAAACAACACCAGCAAAATCAAGAGAAGTCCATCATAACTGGAGCATGTCTCACTGTTGCACAATGTCAATATCTCAGAAGATGCAGTGATTATGGAGATATGCAAGATGGTCTATTCAATAAATGTCCAAGAGAGTTATGGAATTATTAGGGTTACTGAACTATTATAAAAAATAGATAACAGCACCCACCAAATTGAGATTATGAAAATTAAATCATATAATAAAATACATGTAAAGTATTCTAAATAGAAAAACATAAAAATATATTTTAAGTCCTCAATGTATGTAGCTATTATTATTGTTGATGATGTTCCCCCAATTTTACTAAAAGCACTGAGGCCAAAAGGCTTGTCCATCTGGTTTACAACTTAGGGTCCATCTTCAGTCTTTATTCTTTTCCTTATTTACGTGGTTGTCAAATTTCTAATATTAATTAGAATCATCTGGGATGCTTGTTTAAATTACTTATCACAAGGTCTTACCCATAGATTTTGTCACACTAGATTAGTGAAGAGGTTAAAAATACTCATTCCCTGATCCCTCATCCATGGATTCTGATTAAATTAAATGGCCTTGGGTGTGGTTTGTTGTTAGGTTGTTGTGAAAGCTCACTATAGGTTTCTGGAGTGAAACCCTGGGAATCTGCATGTTGTACAGGTGACTATCTCTAAATTTCAGACAACCATATTTAGAAAAGTGTGTGCTTACACTCTGCCTCAGAATGCCTTGGCAAGTTATTCAGCCTTCCTGTAACAAAATATTACAAGTAGTAGTGGTATCTAATTAATATTTAAATGAGTGTATGTATATAAGATACTTAACATGTTAACTGGCATATAGTAAAACCTCAATTCCTGTTATTTTTTCTTTATTTTAATTCTATTTACATTTTTAAATTTTTTTGTATTTTAGTTTTGCTTGCTTTTTTATTTCTTTCCATTTTCAAAGAGACAGCCACAAATATAATCTAAAATATGAGACTGGGCTATTGTCATAGCATCC
This sequence comes from Myotis daubentonii, assembly GCF_963259705.1. Lineage (NCBI taxonomy): Eukaryota > Metazoa > Chordata > Mammalia > Chiroptera > Vespertilionidae > Myotis > Myotis daubentonii. Next base: position 15,048,323 of record NC_081850.1, read on the forward strand.
ATAACTCTTACCAAGTCTCTTTTCTGCTTGTTGTATGTGCCAGTAGAATAGTGTTAACATTTTATTATGGAAACCTTTTAATTTCTCCAATTCACTAATGCTTTTGTAATTCATTTAACTTCTGTAATTATCCCATACTAGTGGCCCGGGGCACGAAATTCATGCATGGGAGTGGGGTGGTGTCCCTCAGCCCGGCCTGCACCCTCCCCAATCTGGGACCCCTGTGGGGATGTCCGACTGCTGGTTTAGGCCTGATCAGTCCTAAACCGGCAGTTGGACATCCCTCTCACAACCCAGGACCGCTGGCTCCTAACCACTCACCTGCCTGCCTTCCTGATAACCCCTAACCACTCTGCCTGCCAGGCTGCTCACCCCCAACAGTCCCATTCCCCTCCCCACTCCCCTGCTGGCCTTCTCATCCCCAAATGCCCCCTCCCCCACTGGCCTGCTTGCCTGCAACTGCCCCACCCCCGCCAGCTTGCTCACCCCCAACTGTCCCCCCCCCCCCACCGGCATGATCGCCCCTAACTGCCCCCCCATGTCAGCCTGCTTGCCCCCACCTGGCCCCCCTGCCAGCCTGCTTGTCCCCAACTGCTCCCCCACCGGCCTGATCACCCCCAACTGCCCTCCCTTCCTGACCCGATTGCCCCTACCACCTCTCCCTTGGCCCTGCCACCATGGCTTTGTCCAGAAGGTCTTGTGGTCTAATTAGCATATTACCCTTTTATTAGATAGATAATAAAAGCCTAATATGCTAAGTGCCCAGTCAACTAGTCATCCATTCAACCAATCAAAGGGTAATATGCTAATGGTATGCTAAGACCACTCAACTGCTTGTTATGACATGCACTGACCACCAGGGGGCAGATGCTCTGACTGGTAGGTTTAGCTTGCTGCTGGGGTCGGGAGATTGGGACTGAGTGAGATGGGTCTGACACGCCCTGGAGCCCTCCTGCGGTCCCTCCCCGGCCGGTCAACTTCCAGTGTCCCTCCCTGGCTCTGATTGTGCACCGATGGGATCCCTCGGCCTGGCCTGCGCCCTCTCACAATCCAGGACCCCTTGGGAGATGGTGGAGAACTGGTTTCATCCCGATCCCACAGGCCAGGCTGAGGGATCCCACTGGTGCACGAATTCGTGCACTGGGCCTCTAATAATGTATAAGACCTCTACTGTTTCTTTTATAACTTGAGGATTATTTTTCTGGTTAACATTTATTGACCAGTAACTAACTATATGCCAGGCACTGTTCTAAATATTTCTCTGTATTAAACTTACAGCCCATTTATTATATATAAAGATGCCATTTCAAAGTATGACTAAAAGTGAAAATAAGTTATTGTATATAAAGGGGGGCAGTTTCAACTTTATAATTTGCAGTTACTTTTGCTTACTTGGTGTATTATTGCATTTTAGGTGCAGGCCGTTATGTGCCAGGGTCTGCAAGTATAGGAGCTACCATATCTGGAGTTGATCCATTTACAGGTATACACTTTTCATTTCCTTTTTTTTTTTTTTTTTTTTAAGATTTTTAAAGTTTATTGAAACTCTTATTTAATAAAAGATTGAGAAAATTGGCATATTTTTTCTTGCTAGAGAACTTTCTATATAGTAAATCAAGACCAAACTTGCTGGCTTTGCTTTTAGAGTGTTCTCAGAATTATCATTACTGCATGTTAGAAACACCCGGGAGCCTTAGAAAAGTACTTCAACCTCATCCCCAGAGATGCTCACCTGGTCTAATATTGCTCTGGGTGTGTCCTTAGCAAGGGCAGTTTCATAATCTTCCGATGTGATTCTAATATACTTCTCTTCTGCAGCTGCTTTCCTTAGTACCCTTGCCAAATCCCAGTTTATTTCAGTCTCTCCTTTGTTCATTCTTAATGTGTTAAAAATGTTATTCACTACATTACACATTGTTCTCATAAGGGGGCTCTGAAAAGAATTTGTTTTTATAATTTAGGCCTAGAATTATAATATTTCATCTTCTCCTGCACAACTAATTTTTTTTTTATTTTTATTCTTAGTATCTAGTAGTCAGTAAAATGCAGAACTAAGTTTGTGGTTTACCTCTTGCAAATTTAACATATCTTGGCATATATTTTCTCCTACTTTATTTTATATGAGAACTAGAGGCCCAGTGCACAACATTTATGCACTGGGGGGTGTGGGGGTCCCTCAGCCCAACCTGCACCCTCTCCAGTCTGGGAGCCCTCAGGGGAGCCCTCTCCAATCCGGGAGTTTCTGTCTGTCTTTGCAATCATATAAGCGAATTGTCTGAGACCCCCAACCCAGTTTGGTTTGTTGCTCATCTTTGAGCATTTCAATAAGTATTTTGTGCCTTATAAGCAATTAATTTTATATGTTTATCTCATTATTTGTACTATCTACCTTCCCCCTTGTATTTCTAACATACTTAGATTAAAATGTTTTATTCATCTTTTTGAAAAATACCTTAACTTTAGGTTGGAACAAAAATGTATAAATTAAGATTTGAAATGTTAATAAGATGTCTTAGAAATAAATTATGCTTTAGTTGAAGTAATTTTTTTCACTGTGTATGAATTTTCACCCTTTGTCATTTTTTTGTTTACCATCAGTTACTATAATACGTACAAACTTAAGAAGTAAAATCATATAAAGGACTAAAACCTTTGACTTTCAAGAACTGAAAACTTGGGGTGATCTATTAAAATGATGTAGAAAATGACAATGCCTACTACATCATTTGGAATAAGCAATAAAAGACATGAGAAGAAAGAGATCAATGTACCTTAGAGTAGATGGGAATGGAGAATTTCATAATTATTTTGTATTCTTTGATCTTAAAAGTTTATTAAAAAATATGATTAGAAAATATGAAATAGAAAACCTTTTTTTATATTTAAGTTCCCATTCCAAAACCAAAATGTATTATATCACATATAAACAGTATATAAAATCTTAGAAATGGTTTTTTTTTTCCTGAGGTTGCTTGTTACTACATGCACTGAGTAGTTACATATCTAAATTGTGATAACAAAGTCATACAATTACAAAAGTGTCATTTTTGACCACTCCTTATGATTTTCAACATTTTCTGTTCTGTAATAGGGAGTAGTGCCTACCAATCAGCTGCATCTAAAACGGTGAATATTTATTTCCCTAAAAAAGAGGCTGTCACTTTTGACCAAGCAAACCCTACACAAATATTGGGTAAGTATATTTTAATTGAATAGTTTTCTCATATATCCACAGACACTTTTCCATGCTCTCAACGCCATTTCTCCTCCTAACATGAGCTGGGAACTGGTGCTTCCATGATAGAGACTTCTGTTGTGGTATTACACAACTGTGGACTACAAGTGCACAATCTGATCATGGACCCCTAATATTTTGTAAGACGCCTTATGCAAAAATAAGGTAAATGTTTTATGATGACTTTAATGAGAAGAAACCTAAAGGGGAAAAGAGTGAATCCCATCTCCTAAGTTCTTAATGTTAAAAAAAAAAGAATGAGTAAAGAACTGAAAAGATAAAAATCTTGGCTTTAAAAAAAATTAATAGCCCTTTGAAATAAGGCTGTTTAAACTTACATTAAAAGTGAAACTTCTCAGTTGACTTTGCTTTTTCTGCTAATTTTTCTCAAAACAGAATGATGGGGTTTTTTGATGCCAGGGATGGGGGGGTGAACCAAGAACACTACCAGTTCTATTTGCCAAAGACTAATAGAGAATTATTTGAGGTAACATACATACTTGAATATAAGATGGGTTTTATTTTTGGTCAGAATTATCCTGTCTTTATAAAATTACACTATCTTTATAAAAATCATTCATAAGTATTTTCTTAATTGCTTTATTTAGAACAATAAGTATATGTACATTTATGGAAAACTGGACATTTTTCAACTCATATACAACATATGCAAGAGATCTCTTTTTGCATTTATTAAATAAACTTTGTTTTCTATATTCTGATAGTGTTAAATTTTTCAGTGCCAAAAATACTGAAACAGGTCCAAGTTTCCAGTTCTGATTGATAATTTGTAAATTTGGACAATTTATATTCTTAAAACTTTTGTGATGGGAATGTAGGCTTTTTTGTTTTGAGATAAAGATTTTTTTGAGGGAACAGTGTTAGATGACTCAAAGTGGCACTAGTGACGACAAGGATACGGTATTGAAGATACAGGTAAAGAGTTTAAAACAAATTGTTTCATGAAGTAATGAATATGGTGGGAAAAATTATTTCCATTAATTGTGTTTAAAATAATGTGATTTCAACAGTGAAGATGGAACGAGTCAATAAATTATTATAGACAGTAAAGTTTTTGACTATTTCATTGATTAGTAGAAATTGATATAAGTTGGCTAAAAGTTGTAAACTTTCTCATTTAGAAAATAGAGGATTGACTCATATGTGGCTATATATGACATGATTCTGCTTTTATTTATGATACTGCTTTGAAATCCATTCAGAATGATTACAAATATGATATACTTTCAAACTTATTCAAAGCAGAAAGCTTCAGAAGATCTTAGAAAATAATAGGTTAAAATAAAGATCACGGTAACCTTTCAGCTTAAAAAGACTCACAAGCCTTATCCTTATTTTATGGTCTTAGATAATTGCCATGAAAAGTCTTACTTCCCCATCGTGTATGGTAATGTACTTATTGAAAAACTTGACACTTATGTATTTTATATGGCTGGTTAGAGAATTTTGAAGGTTTGGTTTTGGGTTTTAGGTAAACTGAAGGAACTTAATGGAACTGCACCAGAAGAGAAGAAGTTAACTGAGAATGACCTGATACTTCTTGAGAAGATACTGTCTATAACATGTAATAGTTCTTTCGAAAAACCCACAGCCCAACAACTTCAGATTTTGTGGAAAGCTATTAACTGGCCTGAAGGTACAGAAACACTCTTTAAAATGTAGCTAGAAAGCAGGAAGTATGTCTTTTCATTTCTATCAAAATTATTGGTGTTTCATTATAAAAATCTTCACAAAAAGGATTCACTACGCTACTTCAATTCATTGTCTTGTTTTGCTTGCATGTGCTATGAGGATCTGAAGGTAATGTAACGATCCCATACATTTGTATTCCATTTCAGAGCATTTGTGGATCCCCTGCAAGCCATGCAAGAAACTATTTGTGACCTGTCGACTCTAGGCTATAAACATTTGATATAAGGGTTTTTTCTTTTTGAGTAAATCATACTTAATTTTTATTTCTAAAATTTTTTTTTTATTGAGGTAACATTTGTTATTATAACAGTATGTAAGGTTCAGGTGTACAACATTACAATTTGATATCTGCATACACTATACAGTGCTCACCACCAAAAATCTAGTTTCCATTTGTTACCAGACATTTAGCTTTTAGTTCTAAAAACGTCCTCTCCCCTACTCTTTTGTGTGTATGTGTGTGTGTGTGCTATTGATTTATTGGAGGAAAAAAAGTGTCCTACAAAATGTCCCGTATTGTGGATTTGGCTAATCATTTAATGAGTTGCTCTATCTCTATAGTCCTGCTAGACATAATTAGATTCTGATTCAATAGTTTTTTAAAGGTGAATACCCTTTCCAAATGATAATGCAAACTACCTTTATATCACAAGGCACATAATTTCTGGTTTCCTAAAGTTTCGTGATGCTTAAGATTTTTTAGTGCATTTGTTCAGATGGTGTCTACCCAGGCCCTTGAATATAAAGCTCTCCACCAACCTAAAAGCACCCTGTATTAGCATTTGTCAATTAGAATTCTATAAAGAACATTCTCTCTTCAACTCTAGTCTTGTTATGGGATTTTTAAAAGCAAGGTCCCAATCCCATTCATTCCACAAGGATTTGAAAACTCACTGTGTGTCAGCTGTTTAAAAAGAATGCCACTCTGTTGGGTTATCAAAGCATATATGATCTTGTAGCAATACGTCCAGTCTTTATAAGTATGAAAATCAATTAACATAGTTTTAGAAATATATGCATTTGAAAGCAGGCACAGGATTTTTAACATATTTTGCAATGAGCATGTGTTAATTTTGTAACAGAAAATAAAATCCTTAAAAATTGAGTAACAAATTTTCTGGATTTTCATAAATATTCATTAATTTTTCTTCTTAATAGATATCGTCTTTCCTGCGCTTGACATTCTTCGGTTGTCAGTTAAACATCCCAGTGTGAATGAGAACTTCTGTAATGAAAAGGAAGGGGCTCAATTCAGCAATCATCTGACCAGTCTTCTGAACCCTAAAGGAAAACCAGCGAACCAGCTGCTTGCTCTGAGGACTTTTTGCAATTGTTTTGTTGGCCAGGCAGGACAAAAGCTCATGATGTCCCAGAGGGAAGCGCTGATATCCCATGCAGTAGAACTGAAATCAGGGAGCAATAAGAACATTCACATTGCTTTGGCTACCTTGACCCTGAACTATTCTGTTTGTTTTCATAAAGACCATAACATTGAAGGAAAAGCTCAATGCTTGTCAGTAATTAGCACAATCTTCGAAGTTGTACAAGACCTAGAAGCCATTTTTAGACTTCTTGTAGCCCTTGGGACACTGATCAGTGATGATTCAAATGCTATACAGTTAGCCAAGTCTTTAGGCGTTGATTCTCAAATAAAAAAGTATGCCTCAGTATCAGAACCAGCTAAAGTAAGTGAATGCTGTAAACTTATCCTAAATTTGCTGTAATGATGGGGGAGGGGACTGAGATTTTAAATTGATTAGTGGGGTTTTTCCCTCACATTTTACATGACTGATAACAGATCATTTGAAAAATGCTGTGGATTAAATAAAATTTCAGATCTTGTAATAAGGGGGTGGGGGGGAATGAAAGAGAAATAATAAAGTTTTTGCACTGATGAACTGTGAGATTTTCCTTTATAATGTGGGTAGGTTTTCAGGAGTTCTGAAACAAATTGAGAATGAGTTATAATCAATAACAACTACAGTGGCATAATTTGTGTATTTTAGCCACACAGGAGAAGATGAGCTTTTATTTAAATCTGTTTTTATTACTTATATATCCTTGGTTGGTAATTGTTGATGGTTGTCTTGTATTGAGTTTCTGCTCTACTCATTTTCATTGCTGGGTTCTTTCAACAGCAATGATATGAGGTCTTGTTTTAGGATAACTTCTCTAGAAATTTTAAAAACTGAAGTTTGTTGTCAATGATTCCATATATTGAAAATACGTAAAATAATGTATTCATTTAAGCCATTTATAAATAGAAAGTGAATTTGTTTGATGGCTCATATTTAGATCAAGTAAGAGCAAATTACCAAGCTAACTCAAGTTAACTCAAGGTCTATGGTGTAGTTTCTTTTGCCATTCACTATTTGAGGTAACTTCATTATTTGTTCCAGTTTTGAAATTTGATTATTTTTGGTCATTTCCATTATTTCAAAGGGAATTTGGAATGCATTAAATTTTAGGCAACTGTACAAGCAAGAATACATCAAACTATCCTATTGGCAGGTCCAGAGTCTGTCCTATGAAATTAGTATTTTTGAGCTCCCAATATCGTCCATGTGCTGTGCTAACCACTTCGATGTTTAATTCCTAAAACCCCTTAAATGAATCCTGATGTTATCTCTGTATTTTCAGAAGTGATAGGAGAAAAGAAGAAAAGTGCATACCATGTTCTCCTTCCTAGGAGTTGGGTAGGGGGGGGTGTCACAAATTCGTGAACATCCTAGCAACTAACACAAAGAATGAGCCCTATTTTTATGCAATTTATTATGTCTGTTGAGTCTGAGCCCCTCTGCCAGAGACTGGACCTCCTTGGATGCTGAGCATTAGAAAACATGATAAGTCTTGGGTATATAAGAGAAGATTTATTGCAGTCCAAGTAGCCATTTCTACTAAGTAGCCATTAGAAAAAGCAGTCGGACCAAGCAGTCTTTGCTAATACAGTAGCAAACACAGGAGCCATACTAAGCAGCCGCTGTACATACCGCAGCCCTACATAAAAGCCTCATACCAGCTGATCAGTAACACACTTTATACTAACTTAGACAAAGAGGCTTCTAGCCAAATAGTGGCATCAATCTTTTGCATTACAGAAGGCCACATGTGCACAGTGTCTGCATCTTTGCTTTTGCACCTGCATATAGCAAATTAGCCTTGAACACCTGATTAGGATTCCCACGCTCAGAGTGGCCTTGAACATCCAGCATACTCAGGACAGGGTTCCCACAGTGTTTAAGAAAACTTCAATGAAGATAAGTGCTACTTCCTATTTTAAAGAGGAGGAGAGATCTTTTCGTAAAGAGGACTGCATAAAATAGTACACTGTATTCTCCATATTTATGTTATATAAAACCATGAGTTTCTTGGCTTAATGCCAAAGATCAATTCCCCAATAGGGGAGAAGATGATTCTGATTATCTAGATCAGGAGTGGGGAAGGTCCAGCCTGTGGCCTCTATAAGGCCCATGGAATCATTTGGTCTGGCCCTGCCAAGGTCATTAGGAGTGAGTTAAATGTTTGACCAAATATAGCAGACTAATTTATAAGTTGATAATTTAGAATGTCCTGCAAATGATGTTACAAATATCCAAATGGCCCTTGGCTAGGGAAGAGGTTCCCCACCCTTGGTCTAGATTAATCCAAGGGAAAACCTGGAATGTCAAAAATGAATGAGTAAATATAGAGTAGATAATGTATTTTGCTAAGTATTAAATTGCAGCTTTCTGGTGTATACCCAGACTTGATTCTACTTGCTGGTTCCATTATGAATCTGTGCTTTACTATCGTTGATTTGAAATTCAGAGGTTTAAATCAAAGATTAAAGTTCAGTTGCAAAGTTGAGGGTTTAGCCAAGGTCCATTACATTACACTGCTTTCTTGTTAGCATGTTACAAACATTTTACCTACAATATATTGAAATACTAGGTACCTTTGGACATAACAGTCTTGGTTAAGAATATACGTTTACTTTTCAACATATTAGGGGCTACTTGTAAACACTTTGCTTCCTATTAGTGTATAACTCTTTTTTAACAACTTTTAATATACCAGTAATTTTTAAAAATATATTTTTATTGGTTTCAGACAGGAAGGGAAAGGGAGAGAGTAGAAATAACAATGATGACAGAGAATCATTGATAAGCTGCCTCCTTTATGCCCCCTACTGGGGATCGAGCCTGCAATCTGGGCATGTGCCTTTACCAGGAATCCTGTGAGCTCCTGGTTCATAGGTCAACTCTCAACCACTGAGCCACACCTGCCAGGCTGTACCAGTATTTCATGTTTTTTGAAAAGTCATAAAGTACAGTTTAGCAAAAGGAAAAAAAAAATCCACTTGAAAGATAAGTGTTGAAGGTATGGTTTAGTAGTATTTTAAATATTTTTTCTTTTTCAGTTAAACATTTTCTTATGATTTCCTTAATATTTTTTCTGGATATAAAAATACATATTCATTTAATGAGACACACAAATAAAAATTTCCGGTAATCATACTACCCAGAGAGAACCATTCTTAATATCATATAAAGGTATGTAAACATGTTTTATTTTTTTAAAGAAATGATATACATTGTTAAATAACCTGATTTTTAAACTTAACATACATTAGTATGCTTACTTCCACCTTAATAAATATATGGGTATACCCATTTCCTATTATTTGACATTGTTTTCTTCCAATTTTTTTCCCAGGTTTTGTTTAATGTTTAAAATTCGGGTGCTTTTTTTCTGGATGTACTAAGAAAGGCAGGATCTTAACTTTGAGGGCAAGTAAACCACTTTGGTGCCTCTTGTGGAGGAAAATAGTCGTCAAAATACAGTGAACAATGATAACTTTAAAAAGAAAAGAGCTAACACCCTCGTACAGAATAAGTAGGTTGATTTCGGTCTTAGGCCAAAGGTGAGGTCCTGTGACTGAAAAATAACTGTGGGGTTCCTGGACTCACTGTAATAAATCAGAAAAGTAAAATGTCCTGTGGCAATGATAATTTTTAATCAAATTTAAAGTCTCACGATATAGCAATGTTTATACAGTATTTTGCAACTGGATTTAAAGAAAACCAGTTAAGTATCATTATAAAGATCAGACAATTCAGGTAAGCTAAATATCATACATTAAGCAATTACTTTATACTAATTCTAAGTTTATCTTCATCCCTATGTGATAAGCACTGTTAGTAATCTTAATTTACAGGTGAAGAAACTGAAATAGGTCCGGTAAATATATAACAAGTTAGTAGTAACTAAACAATGAAGAAGAGAATGATATTTGATAAATGATGTTGCTAACATTGGGTATTAATACGGAGGAAAACAACACTTTGTTGTAGCCATTTCAACTATGGTACTGGTAGAGGCATGTAAGCTTGATACATAGACTAGAAGGTGGCTTTAACAAGCCTCCAAACCACATTTTTCATTCTTGTGTCTTCAAAGGAAGAAATGTTTGCTTATTTCTACATTATTTAAAAATTTTTAATAGAACAACCAGAGGTGCAATGTAATATAGTGAAAGAGGATTCGCTTTGGAGTTAAAAGACATACTTTTCAATGACATTTTCACCACTTGCTAATTTAGGAGAAGTTGCATAACCTCAGCCCCAGTTTAATTATATGTACACTGGAATTTCAAAATATAGAAGAAAATGAGATATTTATATAAAAGCCTAGCAAAATGTATGTCACGTAAGTGCTTATCAAGCATTCCTTTCCGAAATAGCACAAGGCTACCATCTTCATTAACAATAAAAGTGCTGTGTACAAAGAACATTCAAAAGGCAAAATGACAGGCACAGTGATCTGCCAACAATATTTTATTCTTGCTCCTCTCCCATTTAACCAACAGATTTAGTGTACATGTATAACCAACACACTGATTACAGTAAATTGTTAAACTTATTACCCGGTGATTTGATGAGAAAATAGTGTTCCAACCAGTTGGAAAGTATTCAACATTGCAAGTCAAAAATGCAAGTTAAAAGTTAATATTTTCATACATTAGCACCAATTTTTAGAAAGAGCCCTAACTGGTTTGGCTCAGTGGATAGAGCCTCGGCCTGCAGACCGAAGGGTCCCGGGTTCGATTCAGGTCAAGGGCATGTACCTTGTTTACAGGAGGCAGCTGATCAATGTTTCTAACTCTCTTTCCTTTTCCCTTTCTCTCTAGAAAAAGTCAACAAAATATATCTTAAAAGAAAGAAAGGAAGGTTTCAGTGTGTGGGTGACCTTTTCAGCTGGTCCCATATTCCAAGGAATGGATTAAGCAGAACAAGAAAAGGATGTTGATATCCTTTGATCAATTTATTTTGGGGGTACAAAATGCCATAGGGAAATGCAATTTATTTTTGTTTAGCTGCTTATAGCTTCCCTGGGAGCGGCGCCGGCGGTGGCAGCGGCCCGGAGCGCGGTGAGCGCATTTTGTTCACAAAATGTCAACAAAATAAACACCAGCCTTTGAATATTACTTAAATTGAGAAAATACAATGAAATACTAGTGCCAAGTGCCCTCAGAGGCGAAAAGGAATCATACCTAGGAATTAGTGTTAACGGGAAGGACAACGAAGCACATGACCCTATTCCTGTATAATTCCCTAGGCAACCTTTTCAAAAACTGTCCAGGTGCTGATGATAATGAGGTATTTCCTTAAATTCTCTTTCTTAAAATGCTATTTGTGCCATAAAAATTGAAGAGCAATGAAAGTGGAGAATCAAAAACTACAGGTTTAGCAGTGAGTCTGTATACTGACAACGGCTAAAAACTAGTCTCAATAAGGCAGATGGAAAGCTCCACCATCCGGCTTTCGCGCAGCAAGAAACAACAAACTTCAACAACGCGGCAAACTCACTGGCGCGACGAGGGGAGGCGGCGCGTGAGTCCCGGCACCGCCTCCGGAAACGCCTCACCGCGTCTGCGACGGGGCCGGAAGTGACGCCACATTGCGACGCCGGCGCCCGCTCCGGCGGCCGCGGTGAGGTTTAGGTTGTGGCTTCAGAGACGGCGGGCTTTCCGATGGTTCCAGCTCAAGCATCATGACGGGGAAGAAGTCTTCCCGGGAGAAGCGGCGCAAAAGGAGCGGCCAGGAGGCGGCGGCGGCGCTCGCGGCGCCGGACCTGGTGGCCTCGCTGGGCGACGGCGGCGGGACCGCCGGCTTCCCCGGGAGCGGCGCCGGCGGGGGCAGCGGCCCGGAGCGCGGCGAGCGCCGGAAGCGGCGGAGCGCGGACTCGGCCTCCGGGGTGCCGGGCTCGGCGCCGCAGGTGCGTGCTCGCCTTTCTCGCCCTGCGTTTTGGGGAGGATGCGGGTGACTGTCGGGAGCGCTGGCCGCCGAGGTTCCGCCGCGCGGAGGGGCGTGTCCCCACGGCCCGGTGCGCCCCGCGCTCCCACGTTTCAAACTTCAGGTCCCTGAATTTGCGGGTGACGAACTGATTGTGCTTTTGGCTCCCTTCACCCCTGTGGTCTCCCGTCTCCCTAAAAAGTACGAGTAGAGAGCCAGCCTTTACCGCCCGTGCCAGCCTCGCTTTGCCTCTCCACAGCTTCACCTTTAACAGGTGGCCATGAACTCCGCATTGCAAGACCAGGAAACTGAGTCAGAGGTTAAGGACGTCTGCCCAGTCACAGTTGGTTACCAACGCCTAGAATTGTGTCCAGTGTCTGACTACGTAAAGGACATGTTCTTTTTTTTTAATTAACATTTCATTTCGGTATATTTTATTTTTTTGAATATATTTTTATTGATTTCAGAGAGGAAGAGGGGGAGAGAGATAGAAACATTAATTATGAGAGAGAATCATGGATCAACTGCCTCCTGCAGCCACCTCTGGGGATCAAGCTCCGCAGCCCGGGCATGTGCCCTTGGCCAGAATCGAACCTGGGACCCTTCAGTCCGCAGGTCCGCGCTCTGAGGGACATGTTCTTCATGTTCCATTGACCTGCCAAGATAGCGCTGTTTTTAAGAAAATCGTTTCCTTAATAGTATATTATAAGGTGTGCACAAACACATACTTAAAACTTATACAACACAGAAATAAAGGGGAAAGTGTGGCAGGCGCTCTTTAAGAAGCTCCCACCACCCATTAATAGTTTGATACCCAGTCTCTTTATTAATTCTTACCAGACGTGAGTACTTAAAATTTCTACATATAAGCCTTATTGTGACATCGCCCCCATTGAGTTGGATAATACGGCTGCATTGTTGGGATGAGGGGCCTTTATATATGCAATTGCTTCTTTTTTAATGGCTGCCCGACATTTCATTGTATCTTTATTGATGAATATTTAGGTGTTCAGTTTTCTTGCTATTGCAGAGATGATACAAAAGTGAACACCCTTGTACATGTGTCATGTGCAAGAATTACTTTTACTTTAGATTGGAGTCTCAGAAGTGAAATTGCTGGGTACCTCTTCTGGACATTTTATAATGAACTAGAGGCCCAGTGCACAAAAATTTGTGCACTCGGGGTTGGGAGAGGAGGTCCCTCAGCCTGGCCTGTGCCCTCTCACAGTCTGGGACCCATCAGGAGATAATGACCTGCTGGTTTAGGCCTGCTCCCGGGTGGCAGAGGGCAGGCCCAATCCCTAGGTGCAGCCCCTGGTCGGGCTCAGAGCAGGGCCCATTGGGGAGTTGGGGCCCCGCCTCCTGTCATGCACAGAGCAGGGCAGATCAGGAGGTTGCGATGCCACCCTCAGTCACGCTCAGGGTAGGGCCGATTGGGGGGTTGGGGCACCGCCCCCTGTCACACTCAAGGCAGGGTCCATAGGGAGGTTGCAGCGCCACTCCTGTCATGCACAGAGCAGGGCCCATCAGGGGGGTTGGGGCTCCACACCCTGTCACACTGATCCCGGTGCTGGGAGGCCTCGCTGCTCTGCTGATCCCAGGGCCAGAACGCCTCTCGGCTCCGCTGATCTCTAGCCTGGAGGCCTCTCGGCTGCTGATCACCGGGGCTGGGAGGCCTCTCGGCTCCGCTGATCACCTGGGCTGGGAGGCCTCTCGGCTCCGCTGATCACCTGGGCTGGGAGGCCTCTTGGCTCCGCTGATCGCGGGGCCAGGAGCGGGCCGGGAGGCCTCTCGGCTGATCACCGGGGCCGGGAGGCCTCTGGACTCCGCTGATCACCGGGGCTGGGAGGCCTCTCGACTCTGCTGATCACCGGGGCTGGGAGGCCTCTCGATTCCGCTGATCACCGGGGCTGGGAGGCCTCTCGGCTCCGCTGATCACCTGGACTCGGCTGATCACCGGGGCTGGGGGGCCTCTAGGCTCTGCTGATCGCGGGGCTGGGCCGACTCTCACCTCCCTGATTGCGGAGCTGGGCCGACTCTGGCCTCCGCTGACCTCGGGGTCGGGAGGCCTCTCGACTCTGCTGATCCCAGGCCCTGAGGCCTCTCTGCCCTGCTGCTTCAGGGCTGTTTGGCTTCGCTCTGCTTGGAGCCTGAGTATGCAAATTAACCGCCATCTTTTAGCTTTTATAATTGAAACATTGTATCTTTTGGAGTTGTTGCTTCAGGAGCTCAGAGCCCCGCAGCTGCACCAAGCCTCCTATTCTCAGCTGCCTGGCTGCCAGCCGCCATCTTGGCTGACAGTTAATTTGCATATCTCACTGATTAGCCAATGAAAAAGGTATCAGTCGTACGCCAATTACCATTTTTCTCTTTTATTAGTATAGGATAGAATCATATTGCATGTGGTCTTTGGTGACTGGCTTCTTTCACTTAGCATGTTTTTTCAAAGTTCATACATGTTGATACTCATACCAGTACTTCTTTTTTTTGGCTGAGTAATATCACATTTGGTTATCCCATTCGTCACTTTATGGACATTTGGATTGCTTCCACCTTTTGGCTATCCTATATAGTAATCCTATATAATAAAAGGCTAATATGCAAATCGACTGAACAGCAGAACAATCGGTTGCCATGATGCACACTGACTACCGGGGGCAGACACTCAACGGAAGAGCTGCCCCATGGTGGTCAGTGTGCTCCCACAGGGGGAGCGCAGCAGCAGTGGCGGGAGCTTCTCCCACCTCCACAGCAGCGCTAAGGATGTCCGACTGACGGCTTAGCCCCCCCCCCCCCCCCCCCCCCCCCGCGGAGCTCCTGGACTTTGTGCACCAGGCCTCTAGTTATGAATAATGCTGCTATGAACATTTTTAGTGGGGACATTTGTAATATTCTACCAATAAGTATTTGCCATAGGTTTTGTAGTATAAATATGATTGGATTAAGGAAATTTCAATTCCTAGTTCCATGAGGATTGTAGAGTTTTATCCAGTGCTTTTATGGCATTCTGTTGAGATGATTACATAGTTTTCCTTCAGTAATCAGATAATGTAATTTTATTGATATATTAACTAATATTGAACTATCCTTGCAGTCTTCGAGATACCTACTAGTATTTGGTTTGTTGGTTTGGTTGTACTTGGCTGGAATTCAGTATTTTTACTTTTAATTCAATCTATGTTCCTAAGTTAAAGCAGCCTGTGGGTTTTATTTTTCTTGTTATCTTCTCTGGTTTTGGTATCAAAATTCTGCTTGCCTCATGGATTGAGTTGAGAGCCTTTCCTTTTTTGTCCAAACTTGACTATTGACCTATACAGCTTACATCATTCTGTGTCTAGTAGTTTTTTTTTTCCTCTTAACTCTTATTTTCCAAATTCTATGATAGTTACAGATGTATTCAGTTTTCCCACACTCTCTAGATTCAATTTTGGATATCTTAAAATAGTTTCCATATTTTTAGTATTCTGTATCATGATGCTCAGACCAATAATGGTAAGTTGTAAACATTTGCATACAGAACTAAACCCCATTTCTAATAAGAAGTAAGTGTATTTGTGAAGGAAAAAAAAGAAATTATGTTAGTCATATAGATAACATTTCAGAATTCCAAGAGTGCCATTATATTTATTGTGTATTGAGTTCCTATTTATTTATGTATTTATTTGTAACAGTTTATGGAAATACATACCATACAATCTACCCATTTCAGGTGTGCAGTTCAGTTGTTTCAAGTAGTTGCGCAGTCATCACTACGTTCAATGTGAAAATGTTTTTTACCCTCCCCCCAAGAAACTGTGTGTACATCTTGGCTGTTTCAAAGATGCACCCTCACCTTGTTCCCTCCCTAGGCAACTACTTATCTACTTTCTATCTCTATAGATTTATTGATTTCCCTGTTCTGGGCATTTTATAATGAATAGAGTCATATTGTATGTGGTCTTTGGTGACTGGCTTCTTTCACTTAGCTTGTTTTTTCAAAGTTCATACATGTTGATACACATATCAGTACTTCCTTTTTATGGCTGAATAATATTACATTTGGTTATTCCATTTGTCACTTATGGACATTTGGATTGCTTCCACCCTTTGGCTATTATAAATAACGTTGGTATGAACATTTGTATACATGTTTTTTTTTGCATAAGTTTTTGTGCAGACGTGGTTACATTTATTTTGGATATATATCTAGGAATGGAATTGCTGGGTCATACAGTAACTTCTTGAGGAATTGCCAAACTGTTTTCCAAAGTGGCTGCACTATTTTATATTCCTACCAGCAATGTGTGAGGGTTCTAGTTTCTCTACATTCTTACTAACATTTGAAATACTTTGTAAGCCATTAGAACCAGAGTTGACCTTCTTTACTTTTTCAGTCTAATTATAGTATCCTTCTAAGTAGGCTTTTAAAAAAAACGACTTATTATTATTTTTAATTTTAATTTTTTTTTTGTTAATCCTTACCCAAGAATATTTTTTCCATTGATTTTTAGAGAGTGGAAGGGAAGGAGACAAAGAAAGATCAGTGTGAGAGAGACACATTGTTCGGTTGTTTCCTGCAACCCAGGTACATGCCCCTGACCAGGAATCGAACTAGTGACTTTCTGGCGTGCATGTTGATGCTCTAACCACTGAGCATACTGGCCAGGGCTAGAAACTGATTTTTAAACCATTTCATTAGAAAAGAAAAAGAAGAAATCTACCTGAGCTACATAGTTTGGATTTTCCAAGGAAAATGACTTTTGAATTGCTATCTGCATTTGTTAGTCTTGGAAGGATAGTGTGTGTGTGGTATGCGAAATGGGGGTAGGGTAGATTGTTATAGGCAGAAGAACAGTATGTACAGAAGTCCTGCCTGTATGAGGTGAAGGGAGAACAGGTTATATTTGCGTAATTCAAAGAAGTTTGTTGTTTTTGAATCACAAAGAATGAGCAGGAAGGACTAGCTAGAACAGCCGTGGGCAAACTATGGCCCGCTGGCCGGATCCGGCCCGTTTGAAATGAATAAAACTAAAAAAAAAAAGACCGTACCCTTTTATGTAATGATGTTTACTTTGAATTTATATTAGTTCACACAAACACTCCATCCATGCTTTTGTTCCGGCCCTCCAGTCCAGTTTAAGAACCCATTGTGGCCCTCGAGTCAAAAAGTTTGCCCACCCCTGAGCTAGACCATATTACCCTAAAAGCAGTAGGAAGTCATTCAAAGGTTATAAATAAGAAAGATGAGTACTATGTACATTTTATAAAATCCATTCTGGTAACATTATACAAAACAGACTGGAGCGACCTCAGATTATGTTCGGCAAATACACTTAAGTGGCTAGTGAAGTAATCTGGGCAAAAGGTAGTGGTACCTTGGACCAGGATTAAGGCAGTAGATTTGGAGAGACTGGATAGATTTGACAGAAGTGTCTTAAATTACTTGATTACTTTGATTATGATTAGGTTTTATGATAGTTTTAAAAGTGATAATAGCTCCCGGTAAGCAGTAATACATTACTGTATAATATTTGTGATTTGTAATATTTTTGCTGCTATCCTGTTTTCTATATCAATTTAAGAATAATGACAAGACATACATAAAACTTTTGGATGAATGGCCAACTGAAGGATTATTCCAGTTATTTAGAAGACTAAAATTGTAGGAAATCATTCAATATTGAGTATATTTATGTGTCCTAAGATATTATCTCTTTACTTAATATAAACTTAATGAGATAATTGTGGTGTGGAGAATAAGTTCAGAGAATACTGAGCAAATAATTTTTCTTTCCTATGGTTTTAGATAAATAATCTATGTAAACCAAGAATTTGGAATATTTAATGAAGAATTTATTAAATGAATATGTGTGACGTTATGTACATATTCCATACACTGTAAGTAGTATTATGTAATGGTGCTTGAATTTCCTTTCCTTTTAGGAAGCCAAATATCTTTTACCAACTTTGGAAAAAGAATTACTCCTGGCAGAGCACAGTGACCTTGAAGAAGGGGGTCTGGACCTGACTGTGCCGTTAAAACCAGTTAGTTCCTACGTGTCAGACAAGAAGGAAATGCTTCGGCAGTGCTTCTGTGTCGTCGGCGAGAAGAAGTTACAGAAAATGCTGCCTGACGTGTTAAAGGTACTTCATTACATGTGGTACCAGACTGTGCACGTATAAAGAAGTTACACACCTTTTTTGTAGCAGTTGGCTTACTTAATGTAAATTATAATTGGATGTTTTCAACTAAAACAAGCTATTTAAAAACATATAGAAAAGGGAGTTTATATAAATGGCTTTGTACATGTAAAAATTTGCCAAGAAAAAAAAATGGGTGAATTTAGTGTGCTTAGGTAAGGAATTTATTGACCTTCTGGAAATAATTCTGTTAAATGCAGGCATTGTTAGTAATTAAGTTAGAGGTATAATGATTCTTTCTGGTGCTTCAATGGGAAGGCAGAGGAGGACTGGGGGAAGGGTAAGAGTTCAACTCAAAGGACTTGTATGCATACATATAAGCATAACCAATGGACACAGCCACCAGGGGCGTGAGGGCCTGTGCCGGGAGGGTGGGAGAGGTCAATGGGGGAAAAAGGAGACTATTTGTAACACTTTAAATAAACAAACAAAAAAAGATAATACATTGCTGTGTAACAATATTCAATGATGTTTGGTAGTGGCTTATATTTTATTAAATTTACAAATGTTTTCATGTATTTGTTTCTGAAAATTATTCAGAGTAATACATGCTATTCTAATTTTAGAGTTGTAGAAATAGGGTTTGGACAAGTTAGGCTCAAAATCATATATGTAAGATAGAGAGCCAGGATTTGAATATTTAAACCTTTAGAAGAACTACCTGACATAACTAGAATGCTATTGATAATATCTGGGCTCCTGATTACTCTTTGGTTTGTTTTTTCCTGATAGCATGACTGTAAATTCTCATCAAGTTTTATAAATTATAATGTTCACATGTTAACTGTCAGTTTTTCAGATTTCATCCCAGGAAAGGATTAAAAACACATGGCTTTTAATGTGTTGTATTGTAAAGTTTTGCTAATTGGACTTTTTAGTGATTGCTGCTTCCTAGTTTACATTGCCATTATATTACATAAATGCATTTTTTAAAATGTCATTGTTTTTTAGAACTGTTCAGTAGAAGAAATTAAAAAATTATGCCAAGAACAGTTAGAACTCCTATCTGAAAAAAAAATATTGAAGATTCTTGAGGGTAAGAATACATACTTCTCCATTCTGATAACTTTTTAGTTAATACTATATTCAGAATAAATCCTGAGGTGTTCTTTTTCTTACTTGAATATTACTTTAATTTTATTATTGTGTAATCATTGAAAAGTATTTTTACTTCTGTTTGTTCAGAGAAATATAGTTTATATACCAGAATAGCATTTCAAGAATAGACTTTTTAATAATGTATGTGTGGTTTTTCCATCTCAAGGGTATAGGTAAGAGCATAAGTTTGTATACAGTAATAAAATGAAATAAAAAATGTTTACCCAAAATACTATAAAATTGTTTTTTGAGAAAGCAAAGTTTTTTCCTAAAATATTTTATTTTCTGCTTTATAATCTCATTGTTCTTAGTTACCTATAAACTTTAAAGTTCTTTGATCTTCATCATGTTTAAAGATGACACTTTTTATATAATGATTAAAATTAAATTATTGTGACATTTTATAAGTATGCTTTTAATAGTTTGTTTCATTTATAAGGTGACAATGGTATGGACTCTGATATGGAAGAGGAGGCAGATGATGGCTCGAAGAAGGGATCTGATTTAGTCAGTCAGTAAGTTAAAACTTTTTCATTTTAAAGTGTTTTTGGTACTCCTTTGGTGAGTTGTTACCTGAAGAATGATTATTTTTCTGTGTATTATATAATTAAACAGTGTAGAAAGATTGATTTACTTTACTTGTAATGATTGGTTTCTTTTGGTATATATAAGGATGAAGTTTATTGCTTTCAGGATTAAGGTGATTTTTTTAAATAGCTACTCAAGATACAGAACAACAGCAATACCAACTTGAAGCAGAATCATATCTCTCATTTGGAATTTGAATAGTGATACCCACTATTTGTTAAGTACTTTATCAGTCATTATGTTAATGACTTAGAACATTATTTCACTGAATTCTTCTTCAGACCTATTAACATTAGGCAATAATAGCCTCATCTCACAGATACGATCATCAGGTGGTTTATTTTATATAGATATGTATAATTGGATTATCTATGATAATAAAGGCATAATATGCTAATGAGACTGGATGTCCTTCTGGACAACCTTCCAGACGTCCTTCCGGATGAATCCGGGGCTGCGAGGGAAGCCCAGGCCCTGGGTGCCAGAGGGAAGCCGGTGCCAGCAGCTGGAGGAAGGAAGGCCTACTCTTGCATGAAATTTGTGCATCAGGCCTCTAGTTATGATATAAATCCCTAAAGTTTTAGAACACTGACTAATCAAGAAACAGCATGCTAATTTTTTTTCTAGATAATTCTGTTCTGTCACTACTAATTTTAGCATCTGTTGATGATTTTTGACTAAAGCAATTATTTTTTGGTAAATGCCAAAGACTGACTTGTATCTCTCTTTGCAAAGGTAGTGGCACAAATAAGAGTTTACCAGTGGCAGTAGCATAAATAAGTAGTACATAGTTAACCTGAAATCTTGAGTATTTTGTCATCTCTAATAGAATATTACAGGGCGAGTATCACCAAAAAAGGACAATTTCATTTCCTGTTATAACTTCTAGCCTCCAGAACTGTAAGAAATAAATTTCTGTTGTGTAAGCCGGTGGCAGCGCTACCAAACTAATTTTACACATATAC
Organism: Myotis daubentonii; assembly: GCF_963259705.1. Lineage (NCBI taxonomy): Eukaryota > Metazoa > Chordata > Mammalia > Chiroptera > Vespertilionidae > Myotis > Myotis daubentonii. The sequence continues at coordinate 15,069,376 of NC_081850.1, forward strand.
ACATTTCTGGTGAAATTTCCTACCCAAACTTATTTTGGAAAAATTTTAAACTTACATGAAAGTTGAAAGATTGATATAATGAATATCCATATACTCTCCACCTAGATTCATCAACAGTAACATTTTCTGTTTTTGCTTTTTCTTTGTATATTTCTCATTTTCCCCCTCAGAGCCATTTGTATTAGTTTGCTAGGACTTCTGTAGCAAATTCCACAGACTGGCTGGCTTAAACAACAGAAATTTACTTTCTCACAGTTTTAGAGGCCTGAAGTTCAAGATCAGGGTACTGGCATGGTTCCTTTCTTCTGAGGCCTCTCTCCCTGGCTAGCAGATAGCCATCTTCTTTCTGCCTCTTCACGTGGATGTCCTGTGTGTGTGTGGCCCTGCCCTGTGCCCCAATCTCTTATAAGGACACCAGTCAGATTGGATTAGGCCCCACCATGATGCCTTATTTTAGTTTAATTACCACTGTAAAGGGTGTGTCTCCAAAACAGTCACCTTCTGAGGTACTAAGGTCAGAGCTTGAATATTGGAATTTTGAGGTGGAGGGAAACACAGTTTCAGCCCATACACCATTTAAAAATAAGTTGTAGATGTCGTAAAATTTTATGCCTAAACAACTCAGTATGCACTTCCTAAAAATAAGGACAGTCTCCCACAAGGTCATCACTCATAAGAAAATAAACAGTAATTAAAATAATGTAATTAAATGTATTGTCATGTAAAATCTCCCCAATTACTAAAAAAATTGTTTTATAGTATATTTATTTATTTTAATTAATTATGTGGTTGATTCTGGTCCAGGATCCATTTAGAGTTCATGTGTTCCATTTGACTGTTAACACATTTCGTACCGCTCAGGAGTTTTCTCATGTTTCGCGCCCATGGAAAAAGGAGCGAATCTAGATACTTATGTAAATTTTGTTTGGTCCCTCTTCATAGAGGAAAATGTTTTACGCAGTACCATATGTTAAAAAAGTACTAGGAACTTTAATTGTTTAATTGTTTTTGTAAATAAAAATGTTATAATTATTGAAAAACAACACCTAAAGTGCATTATGATGAATTAAATAACGTGCAGTTTGCCCCAAAACGTGCGGTCCCTGGCGTATGTCTTAGAGATTTCTATGCGGTACGCAATGTGTTAATATCAATATCACAAAGCTGAGTTTAAAGGAAAGATTTAGATCAGTGATGGCAAACCTCTGACGCGCGAACTCATTTTTTTGGTTGATTTTTCTTTGTTAAATGGCATTTAAATATATAAAATAAATATCAAAAATATAAGTCTTTGTTTTACTATGGTTGCAAATATCAAAAAATTTCTATATGTGACATGGCACCAGAGTTAAGTTAGGGTTTTTCAAAATGCTGACACGCCGAGCTCAAAAGGTTCGCCATCACTGATTTAGATATATTTTGTGGCTAGTCCAGGAACTTAGTACAAATCTTAAAGGAATTAGAAAATTAACAAACCAAAAGGAAATTGGGAAATGAAACATGAAGGTAAACATTAAAACTAAAGAAATAGAAAACAGAAAGGATAAACAAATCCATTAACTTGGTCTTTGTAAAAACTAGAACATAGATAAACTCCTCTTGGATCTAGTTAAGGCAGCAGTTTTCAGCCAGTGTGCCGCAAGAAATTTTAAAGCATGAGATACCTGACTACTTAGTCAGGGGCACAGACCTCTTTTCCCTTAGATTGTCAAATAAAACTGCTAACACAACAATGACAACATCTAACACAACAATAGCCGTTCAATGTGAATGAGTCAAAATTGTACCTATTTTTTTGGTCTGAATTTTAGTAATTAGTTTATATGTGTCATGAGATGTAAAAAGGTTAAAAATTGCTGAGTTAAGGAAATAAGTGGAGAGCAATTTAATTGAGATCAGGAAGGAAGAAGGAGACATGTGTGAATCTAACTAGTTCACCTTAAGTAAGCAAATGTCTTAAGTTTATAAAACAATATATAGGTATTCTAAAATCTTTAGTGTCAATGATTTCATAGTGTTTTAAAATTTTTAGGTATTGTGACAAGATTTGCAAATGTTACAGATTATGACAGTTGCTTAACAAAAATAACAATTTTAAGTTAATACTGTGATATGGAGGCCTGGGTTTAGGTGCTATCTCCATTTGTAGATGTGCTGCTGGAAAAGAAGTTTTATTGTAGCTAAAATAGCACTAAAAATGAGAACAGGTATTAACTTGGCCTATAATGCGAGGTGATTATGCTCTTAGGAATGTGTTTATAATGAAATTTAAGTCTTGAATAGCGCAATAAAATAATCAGGATTGAAGTTTTATGTATAAAGAATAAAAATACAAACACTTTAGGGAAATCTTAGCAATATTTTAGAATTGCTCTAATAACTTTTTATGAATTTTAAATTAATATGCTTTTAGTAAGTGATACTGAGGGAGATGTCAGTAGAAGTAAAGCTGTATTTCCCAACAGATAATAAGCAGTGTTGAGATAATGTCACAGTTCTAGAAGATAAAGAAATTTTAAAATCCAGGTTCTCAAAATAAAGCGCACCACAGAGCAGGAGTGTCCTGAAACCATTGTTCCTAGTTACTGCTACTTTCTTAGCAGAGGATGGATATGTTCTAAAATACTCATTCAATGCCAATTTTGGATGGTTAACTTTTTTAAAAATTAGATATTTCTAAATAGGTCTTAGGAACTTTAAGCAACACATATAAATTGAACCATTTCATGTTCACTAGACTGTTTAAATAGCAAATAAAATTTCACAAGGAATTGTTTTGTGAAGTGAAAAAATTTTTGGTAGGGATTATTTTTAAATCTCCATTTAATTATCCGCTTTGTAAATCTGAAATGTCAGTGCTTTTGCTTAAAATGGCATGCATGAGTATTCTTAAAATATAAGTGGTTGAAAAGAGCAAGTTGATGTCATTTAAAACAAGTTGCTACTTACAATGTGCTGGTTATTAGTTACAATATACTAGATTTTAATGATTTGTAATAGTTATGTTTCTTAAATGGTCTAGTTATTCCACCATTTAAAATGAGTAGCTTGCTGTTTACTGCTGTTTATAGTAAGTTTAGGCACTTTAGAGATGTTAAAATGAAAGAACAGCATAGTTCATTAAGATGTTTATTCTTGAAAATAAAGGGCTATTCCTCTGGCTTGATCACTGTCTGACTGAGCAGGAACTAGGATTGCGTTTGTGACCACTATTCTATTGCTGAACCTGGCAGCAATACGTGGTAGAGCTCTGATGCTGTTTGTTTCTTAAAAAGCCAGTGATTCACACTGCATTAGTTTTCCTGTTGAGCTATCATGGTACAGCTGCTTGCCACCTTCTGTTTTTAATAAGGATAAAGCCTCCATGTTCTCTTTGATGAGTTAGGGCTGCCCAAGGGGTTCAGCTCAGCTATCTGTAGAGGACTTAAGAATTTGGTTTGTTTCCACAAGTAACATATATTACTTGAATATCTAAATATAAGTAACTTTCAAAGGGGCGATGGCATTCAGCCAAATGCTAAACTCCCAGAGTAACTGTCGATGAATTTTGGAACAAACTGCTATTATTAAACTTCAGTGGAATAAAATATTTGAATAGAAGTTACTGTGCTCTGGAAAATTGGATTAATGGGTAGCATAAGTCTACAGTACTGATTTAAGTAAGCATTTTATCAGTGGATACAAAAATAGGCCTCAGGTAGACTCGACACCTGGGCTTGCTGGGAATGATACACTTCAGAAATTCACCCTGAGCTTCACCCAGCTCACTTACCCACTCGGGAATTTATGGTGTTTTGTACGAGTTATTTATTTGTTCGTTTGTTTAACTCTGTTAGGGAAATTTTCAATGTACGATGAACCCTTGCATATCTATCACCCACCCACTATGTCCCTTCTCATATTCTATCCTCCCAATTTCTGCCAAATTGGTAACTTTGAAGCAAATCTTGACCTACTTAGTTTAAATGTTAAGCAGATAGGAATCTCTAGACCAGTGATGGCTAACCTTTTGAGCTCGGCGTGTCAGCATTTTGAAAAACCCTAACTTAACTCTGGTGCCGTGTCACATATAGAAATTTTTTGATATTTGCAACCATAGTAAAACAAAGACTTATATTTTTGATACTTTATATATTTAAATGCCATTTAACAAAGAAAAATCAACCAAAAAATGAGTTCACGTGTCACCTCTGACACGCGTGTCATAGGTTCGCCATCACTGCTCTAGAACAAGGGTCCTCAAACTACGGCCCGTGGGCCACATTCGGCCCGCCGAAAACATTTATTCGGCCCTCCGGGTGTTTTTGCCGCCTAGCAGCCAACTAGTTTTTTTTTTAAACTATAGTCTGGCCCTCCAACGGTCTGCGGGACAGTGAACTGGCCTCCTGTTTAAAAAGTTTGAGGACCCCTGCTCTAGAACATCCCTTAGAAGGGAAGGAAGTGAGCTTCTCCGGTTTCAGATGGGATCTTCGTGTGAACTGCAGCTGTGCTCCCCAGGGGGACTTTGAGGGACTGAGGAAGCATTGTTTTGTAACTGTATTCCCCTCCCCTCCCACCCCCCCCACCCCCCCCCCCGCGCCACACACACACAAAGTTTGTATGCTTTATATTACAGAAACCTGATTTTGAAAGTATCTCATCACTTTTCTGTCAGTGTATTGTTTGGTGTTTTTTTTTTTAAAATATATTTTATTGATTTTTTACAGAGAGGAAGGGAGAGGGACAGAGAGTTAGAAACATCGATGGGAGAGAAACATCGATCAGCTGCCTTCTGCACACCCCCTACTGGGGATGTGCCCGCAACCAAGGTACATGCCCTTGACCGGAATCAAACCTGGGACCCTTCAGTCCGCAGGCCGACGCTCTATCCACTGAGCCAAACCGGTCAGGGCTGTCAGCGTATTGTTTCATCCTGATGCTCAATCACTGGGTTGGATGTTAGCTGGCATTTTTCCTTTTTTTCTACTATTCCCTCATCATTTTTTGAAGTTGAAATTTTTTTTAACATTTACCTGACTCATTGTAGTAATTGCCCTTACTGTTTCACTTGAAAAATAAATTCACTAATGTTCACAATGCACTAAACTTGTTAATTCTCTAATCCTCCTGTGTACTTCTCTCACCTTTTGAACTGTTTGCTTACCAAGAGTCACTCATGTTTGTTTCCAATTCAGTTATCTTAGTTGCATAATTTTAGTTAAATGTATGGACTGATGAAGTATCTATATGACAGAGGAAAGTTGAATGATTTGGAAAAACTCAAAGAGGCGTTTCTAAAAAGTTGTCACTTAGCTGTGGGATAAGCAACAATAAAATTTGGGGGCACATAGTATAAATACAGAGGGCTATTTTTTTGAACTCATATTTTTGCAATTTAAATAAGCCCAAACTAGAAATGGCTTATGTGAGTAGGTTGAGACTGAGTTTTTTTCTATGGATTCATATTAAAAGTAAGGCTGTGGCCCAGTCGGCTTGACTTAGTGGTTGAGCGCCCACTTATGAACCAGTAGTCACAGCTCGATTTCAGGTCAGGGCACATGCCCACGTTGCAGGCTTGATCCCCAGTGTGGGGCGTGCAGGAGGCAGCTCATCAATGATTCTCTCTCATCATTGATGTTTCTCTCCCTCTCCCTTCCTCTCTGAAATCAATAAAATACACACACACACACACACACACACAATTTATTTATTTAAAAAAATTAAAATGGAAAGAATCTGGTTAGTTTGGTCCTGTTTCTTTATCCTTCTGTTTAGGTATCCTCCCAGTATTTATCATTAACACAAAATTGACTTTCTTTTTCTGTTTAGAAAATTTTTTTAAACCTGTGGTAATTCACATGTGGTTCTTAAGTTCTGCAGATCTCCTCAGTGTATTATTCTGAGTTAAAAAACAAATTCATTGAGTCATAGAAAGGATCAAGAGTGGAACTATATTTGAGGTAAAATAAAGAAATTTGGACTGATACTGGTTTGAGCACTTAAATTCCAGAGATCGGTATAGGACTCACTTATAATTCAAGGCCAAGATTGTAAATTAAGCTTCTTTAAGAAGGAGCAGTGCAGGTTAGAGAAGGGAATTATAAAAATAAAAAAATGAGGTTTTTTGTTTTTTTTTCTTAATGGAAAGAGGTACAAAATATCATTGCAAGATTCTTAACCCAAACCAGAATTAGCAGTGTTCCCTCTCTTCCCCCTTTCTCTCTCTCCCGTTGTTATAAAATTCTTATGTAGTTTTAAACTGTTTTATTGAAATACCATTTAAATATAAATTATTTTTAGTTTTCCTAACTCTAATACCTAGTTTGTCTTATCATCTAGAGGTAAATTTTATAAAATTTTTCATAAAACTAGCAAAAAAATACTTCATATGTACATGTACCTTTCTTATACTTTAAGACATTTCCTTTTTTTGTATATATCTTGCCTTTCACGCTTTTTGATGAAGATATTTAAATTGTATTAGAGAAATCTGAATGTTGTATATAATTGTAGTTTCAAAGTCTGCATCTTGGAAAAATTAACTAGATTTTAAAGTTCCAAACTATTTTCTGAAATTTTTTTCAACTTCAGATAATACTGGTATAAAATCATCTACTGTTTCACTTTTTAGACACAAGGTGGTGCACTGGACTTACAGTCTGAAATTCTATTGATGAGTTTCTTCAACAGCCTTAAGATAAAACAGAACATTATAAAAGTTCACTTTGGGCACTAAAGTAAATTATTTATGAAAGCAGAGAATTTTTATAGAGGGATTTAGTTTTATTTGATGGGAATCCAAGGGACTTTCACAGAGAAAATTAAATAATGTATAAAATAATTCATTTTGCTGCACTATTAAAACTTTTTGTTTGGAAATAATTTCAGTCTTATTAAAATGTCATGAGGATAAGACTATTACAAGAAACATATACTCTTTATCTAGGTTTACCTATCATTAACATTTTATCCTACTTGCACATCTTCTCTTTATATTGGTGTGTTTTTTTTTTTTTTTTGGAATAAAATAGACTTTATTGACGATTTAACAAAAAGACAAAAAACAAGTTAACATCAGAGCAACACCATTTGAATCAAATGTCAGACATCAAAGTTTCCAAACGGACTTTTGGTAAACCCACTACTGGGAAATTTGCACTGGCCCTTAGTTGTAAGCAATCCTTTACTCACAACATCTCACTGGACCTTCTGTCCTCTCATTCTCTTCAATCTTCTCTGTTCCCATGTTGTCCTGTAGAGCAGATGGAATAACCCTTTTGATTCTTCAGTTCTCTCCAGTCATTCCACCAGTTCTCACTTTCTAGCATAGATTCTCTCACAAAGTGTTCCTTCCCATGCCGGGGTCCAACCCCAGCAGGTCCAGGGGTCCCCAAAGGTGTGGACGGAGTTGGCGAAGAAGGAATGACACGGAGACAGCGCTCAGTTGATCAGCAGCCTAGCCAGGATCTCTAGCCAGGATCTCCAGCCAAGTTCTGGTCTGGATCTCCAGAGAGGTTCTGCCTAGGATCTCCAGCCAGGTTCTGTGTCCATGCTCTCCTGCTAGGCTCCACAGCCAGGCTCTGTAGCCATGTTCCCTCACTAGGTTCTTCAGTCAGGTTCTGTCCAGGTTCTCCAGCCAGGTTCAGTCACCAGGTTCTAGTCAGGTTCTCTTGCCAATTTCTGTAGTCAGGTTTAGTCCAGGATCTTTTGCCATGTTCTCTCCAGCGAATTTCTTCTGTCTGTAGGTTCTGTGTAGGTTCTGTCCGTAGGCTCTCTCTTCTAAGTTCTGTCTATATTGGTGTGTTTTTTCCTGAAATATTTGAGACTAAGTTACATACTTTACTCCTAAATACTACAGTGTGCTTTTCCTAAGGATGGTGGTATTCTGTTTTATATAACCACAGTATAGTGTAACTGTAGTTAATTCAACTTCAGTATTTCAACATTGGTACAGTACTTTTATCCAATCTACCATTGGTATTTTAATTTGTCATTTGACTTAGTAAATGTCCTTTACAATGTTTCCCCCCTCTAGTTCAGTAGTCTCATGTCAAATATAACGATTAATTTTTATGACTCTTTATCCTCCTTTATCCTGGGATGTTTCCACAGCCTCTCTTTGTCTTTTATAACATTGATCTTTAATCAATGTTTTCATTTGGGTTATACATTCTCAGCTAGAATATTGCATGGGTGATGGAGGTTGACGCCCCTGGCCAAGGTGTCAGGCCTGGGAAGGGGGCGGAGCCGGCAATTGGAGGGGTCTGAGGGTCCCCTGCCCAGGCCTGACACCTCGGCGAAAGGCATCAGGCCTGGGCGGAGGGGCTGAGCTGGCCATCAGAGGGAGATGGGGGTCCCCTGCCCAGGCCTGACACCTCTGGCCAAGGCATCAGGGCTGGGAGAGGGACCGATCTAGTGATCAAAGGGTGATGGGGGTCGACGCCTCTGGCCAAGGCGTCAGGCCTGGGCGAGGGGCCGATCTGGCGATCGGAGGGGTCTGGGGGTCCCCTGCCCAGGCCTGACGCCTCTGGCCGAGGCATCAGGGCTGGGCGAGGGGCCGATCTGGTGATCAAAGGATGATGGGGGTTGATGCCTCTGGTGAGGCTTCAGGCCTGGGCAAGGGGCCGATCCGGCAATGGGAGGGTGATGGGGGTCACGCCTCTGGCCGAGGTGTCAGGCCTGGGTGAGGGCGGTGCCGGTGATCGGGGGGAGATGGGGGTCCCCTGCCCAGGCCTGAAGCCTGGGCCAGAGGCGTCAGGCCTGGGCTGGAGGGGCCAAGCCAGTGATTGGTGTGAACTATAGAGGAAACACCTTTTCTGACCACTCATTGGCTAAGCTCCCTGTATGCCACTGGTAATATTCTTAGTAACTTAGGTAATAAGAATCCAAAAAGGTCATCTAGGGTTTTTCACCACACTCCTGGCGAAAAAAACGAAGGTCCGCTGCTGGAGGGCTAAGAAATGTCATATCCTGCCTTAGCCGGTTTGGCTCAGTGGATAATGCCTTGGCCTGCCAATGACAGGGTCTGGGTTCAATTCTGACCAAGGGCATGTACCTAGGTTGTAGGCTCCTCCGTGGCTGGGGCCCAGGTCAGGGCTCATGCAGGAGGCAACCAATCAAACTGTTCCTCTCACTTTGATGTTTCTCTCTATCTTTCTCTTTCTCTACCACAGTCTCTAAAAATCAATGGAAACATATCCTCAGGTGAGGATAAAAAAATAATAAAGAAATTATTATTATATGAAAGACACATCTTGAAAATGCCTAAAGAAAGTTGACATTTTTTCATGGTGAAGGGACTGGAGTCCGTGTTGATGAAAAAACCTTGCTGGCTGCGGTGACTGGCAGTGGCTGCAGCAGTGGGGTGATGGGGCAGGTGCCTTCCCCTGATCAGCCCGGTACCTCCCACAAAGGGAGGCCAGACTGCGGCTTAGGCCCGCTCCCCAAGGGGAGCTCCCAGTATGTGAGAGGGGGCAGGCTGGGCTGAGGGATTTACGCAGTCCTATCTAATAAAAGAGAAACATGGTAATTAGCGTACGCCTGCTACCCTTCTCATTGGCTAATCAGCGAGATATGCAAATTAACTGCCAGCCAAGATGGCGGATGGCAGCCAGGCAGCTTGAAACTAACATGAGGCTTGCTTGTTTCAGTGACGGAGGACTCCAACGTTCCCCGCCTGCCTTGCCGGCCTCTGAGCTTGCAGTTTGAAACATAGTAGAAGCTAAACAAAACTCCAGAAACCTGCTTTCAGCAAGCCAGGATCTCAGAGCTGGAGTTGATACAGTGTTTCGATTATAGAACACAAACAAACCATATACCTGCTTTCAGCAGCCGAGGCCTCAGAGCTGGAGTCACAGCTAAAGCTGGCCCAGAATAAGAAAAGGAAAGAAAAAAAGGAGCAGTTGGGAGCTTCAGTCACCCGCCAGCCTGAAAACAGCCCTCAGCCCCTCACCCAGACTGGCCAGGCACCCCAGTGGGGACCCCCACCCTGAAGGGTGTGTGACTAGCTGAAAACAGCCATCAGCCCCTCATCCAGGCTGGCCAGGCACCCCAGTGGGGACCCCCACCCTGATCCAGGACACCCTTCAGGGCAAACCAGCCGGCCCCCACCCATGCACCAGGCCTCTATCCTATATAGTAAAAGGGTAATATGCCTCCCAGCACCAGGATCAGCGGAGCCGCGAGGCCTCCTGGCACCGGGATCAGCGTGACAGGGGGCAGCGCCCAAACCCCCTGATCGCCTTGCGGCTCTGTGTGTGACGGGCCGGGGCCACAACCTCCCTATCCGCCCTGCTCTGTTCGTGACAGGGGAAGGCGCCCCAACCCCCTGATCGGCCCTGCTCTGTGTGTGACAGGGGGCGGTGCCCCAACTCCCCTATCGGCCCTACTCTGTGAGTGACAGGGGAGCTCCCTAACCCCCTGATTGACTCTGCTCCGTGCGTGACAGGGTACGGAGCCCCAACCCGCCTGATGGGCCCTGTGCTCTGCGTGACAGGGCAGCGCCCTAACCCCCTGATTGGCCCTGCTCTGTGCATGACAGGGGGTGGCGTCATAACCTCCCCATCAACCCTGCCTTGAGTGTGACAGGGGGCGGTGCCCCAACCCCCCAACCCTCCCTACCCTGAGCGTGACTGAGGGTGGCATCATAACCTCCCAATCCGCCCTGCTCTGTGCATGACAGGGAAAGGCGCCCCAACTCCCCAATCAGCCCTGCTCTGAGCCCGACCAGGGGCGGCACATAGGGATTGGGCCTGCCCTCTGCCACTCGGGAGCAGGCCTAAGCCAGCAGGTCGTTATCTCCCGTGGGTCCCAGACTGCGAGAGGGCACAGGCCGGGCTGAGGGACCCCCCCCCCCCCCCGAGTGCACTGGGCCTCTAGTCTATATATATAAAAGCCTAAGCGACTGAATGACCAAACGACCTGTCTCTGTGACACACACTGACCACCAGGGGGCAGACCTTAAACGTAGGAGCTGCCCCCTGGTGGTCAATGTGCTCCCACAGCCAATCTCCCAGTCCCCCCCCCCCCCCATTGTCTCCCAGATTGGCCCTGCTGGCCAGCCGGGCCAAGGGACCCCACCCATGCACAAATTTATGCACTGGGCCTCTAGTGTAGTATATTGGCATTCACTCTGCCCTGTGTTGCCAAGGAATATTATTGATATCCTTGTTGAGTTCTGCCAGTCATTCTTGTGAAAGAATAAAATCTGGCATTAGACAGAAAGAAATACACAAAACAGTTATCACAGTTATAAATCTCTCAGATGATAATACCAAATTCAAATTATTTTGTAGTCCCTATTTGAGTTTGTGCTTGTATTAGTAGAGTTTTAATATGTAAAAAACATGTAAGTTCTAATTATGTTGATTGGAAAGAATATTACAAACTTCTCAACGAAATTATTATGTCTTTATCTTTTGGTTATTTAAGGAATTTGTTGTTACTAAGTAGATAGTTTGAGTAGGAAAATTTCCTAAATACTTTTAGTGTATTAGTTTTGGGGTGTGTATGTATAAAAATTCTCAGAAGGTAATGGGTATTTATTTTAAAGAAAATAGCCATTTTGAATATATGAAATTCATTAATTTGATTTTTGCTGAAAACTATTTGTAGTATCAATATTAAGATGATATAATACCCTCTAAGAAGGAACATTAGTTTGCAGCTCTGTTGCAAAACATGGTGAATCAAAACTTTTTTAGGTCATGATCTTACACTTAATCTATATGTATTTTCCATTTGGGTTACAAAATTAGGTGAATATAAAATAATTGGAATTCCAAAGTGCCCATTAAACTAGCAGTTGAACTTGATAAATTATTGGATTCATCTGTGACTTATTTCTTCATTAGCTACTGTGCAGGGTATTAGAAGGGAGACAACGTTCTCTCCACATTCCTTTCAGGTTTGCCCCTTGATTTCACAGAGAAGTATACTGCTTAAATTGGTGGTAGTTTAGAGCTGCTCTTTCTGACCCTTGTATACATGTTTCTGAGTTGCCAGAGTACACTAAATCAGCGGTCCCCAACCTTTTGGACCTCGCGGACCACCGGTTAGCGACCGCTGCACTAAATGGTACCCTGGGGGTGTAGAACATTCAATGTGCCTTTCCAAGTGTCTAACTTAATTCTTGGATATTGAGCTGTAAATATTATTTGATTGACTGTAGGTTTAACAATTGTTTTTATTTATTTTTATTCCTCAGACAAGACATCTGTATAGATTCTTCTTCATCCCTGAAAGAGAACAAGCAACCTGAAGGTCTGGAATTAAAACAAGGTATGAATCAAGTACTTAATTTTTATATAGCATTTACCTGAAGATTATAAGCACTAATAATACATTTTCAGCTCACCTTATTTTACAGTTAGATGACAGAAAAGTTTATTTGATTCAAGATCAAAAGAGTAAAGAATACATCCTTTATTTCATGAGTCCTTCAGCCCCAGAGTGGTTCTGCCTTAGTGATGTATAGTTACAGAGGCCACCAGAAAGTTGTCGTCTTCAATAGTTCTAATTTGATGATCTCTATTACATATCCTTAGTTGTAGATATCAGAGATATGTTAACTGGTAGCTGTGGTTTGTATGTGGAAAAAGAAATCTTATGGGATAATTTACTCTCTTTTTTTTGCAGAGATGTCTTGTCCTTGTTTACTTTCTTCCTTATTTATTGTTTTCTATAAATCGGTATTTTTTGACATTACCGTTTACCAGAAGTAAAGTGGCAATTTGTAGTTTATTTGATCCAAGTAGATAATAGGGCTAATCTTTTAGATATATATTTTTTGTTTGTTTCTTCACATCCTCAATGGGAAAATTGAAAGTAAAAATAAAATTTTATTACTCAGAAATCCCATTTTTCCTTTTTCCTGCTAAAAATACTTCAGAGCAAGTGATAACCTTTTGCAGCCAAGAGGATTGTAATATTTATGATGTAAGCAACTAATCTTTGATAACTTAGAATAGTTTTTTAAAAACTTGAGTTATAAGAACTTATTTCATGGAGAGAATCAGGTTATCAATTTATTTAGGCAGAATTTTTTTTAACTGTGGTCTGTTACTAATGCTTAATTAACAAATTGAAAAGGTGTTGGATAATGAATTTTGTGATTCTTTCAATTTATATATAGAGAGAACAAAGCCTAGATATTCTGTAATTCTAACTTATGTACTGTTGAGTTTATAAATATTTCTGATTGACCTTGAGAATACCATTGCTTTTCAGAAGTCCTCTTTTTGTTAGCCAGACGAAATTATGTCTTTGTATTCTGACTCCTACTGAGCACCCCCCACAGACATAAACTCAGATTCATAGTTTTCATTTACATTTATTTGCCATATATAAATAATGCAAAGCACACATCACTTTCATAAAATGTAGTCATAGTCTTATAGCTCATGCACCATTTATCTGTGTAATTGGACAACATTGCCGTTGCTTTTGCCTCTGTTTTTACTCTGTATCACATGAGCAGGCAGTGTGGAGGTTAGCTAGACCATCTGTGGAGAGAAGAATGTCATATAAAGGACAGAAAAAAACGAGTGGTCAGGCTGATTCTAGGGAAGAAAGAATGGAGACCTCGTACAAAGTAGCCAGTGCCGCCCTCTAAGGGAAGATGTTTTTCTGCTTCCATGTTCAAGCACCTGGAGTCATTAGAACTCCCTTCCCAGTGTCAACAGCCTGTTTTGCTTTGGTTTTCTTTTGGTAACTTCAGTCATTTGAAACCCAGCCATGGAGACAAAAAGGGAGAGAAAAAGGACTCAGAGTAGCCAGATACCACAAAGCTTTTATGCATAGGAGGTTTTATAGGCCACTTCGGTTCTCACTGAGGCATCAGAACTGTCAAAAACACACGATCGTCAGTAAGTGACAGTAAGTAGAGGTGAAAAAACCTTGAGATCAGAGCACATTAGTTTCATTTTGCAATACAGTTCATGTTGTGACCAAATCTGTAGGAAATGGTTAAACTGAATTTCAACTCCTTTTTAAAGGAAGCAGGGAAATAAGTCTTCTAGAAAAATGTCTACAAAAATGATTAAAATATAAAATGTTTTATTGTGTAATGGGATAAACATAAATTACCTAGACGATTCAATTATGTAGAGCTTGTCCCAGATAAATATTTGTATAGCTGAAATCTGAACCAGCTAATAAGTAACTTGCTTGGAAATAGAAATTCTGGTAGGCTCAATACAGATTATTGCCTTTTTTCTAAATGAATTAATGTGGCCTATTTTTAATATGCAAAACTTTCAAAATTGATTTAATATTTTCTCTAACTTTTTTTGCACAGCTAGCTATTCTTGCTCACAGTGAGCTCAATAAAAACAATATAATGCTTTTTGTGAATGCATTGTCATTTTATTTAACAGTTTGGCTGTTTAAGAAAATTCATTGAAGCTTGCTTACTAAAGTAACCCTTTGTTCAGTAGACCAAAATGTAAAGCAGCATTGAATTTTCCCTTTGCTCTTTGAGAATAAAATAAATCTTACTGTACTACCTATTAATGGTGTATGATGCTGACAGGTATTTAAATTACATTTTCATTTTTTTCAGCTTCTAAAATATTCAAATATTTTTAAGTAACTATGAATTACTTAAATTGAAATTGGCATTTCTTTGTTTAGTACTGGTTTTATTGATTTTGTTGATAGGAAATAACATTTATAAAACTGGTTTTGCTAAAGATGGGTATAGATTATACCCTGACTTCTGTCACATTTTAATAAAGAATTAATATCTGAAGATTCACCTTCCATGTGCAAACATTATTGAAATATAAATATAACCTACTGGGGATTGATTGGTATTGTAGTAAAATAGAAATTCTGTTGAGGTTATTTTCCTGAGTCATTCATTTTTAGCAAGAGGGCAGTTGTAGAAGAAACACCAGATATAGTTTTGCTTTTTGTCTTTAGCATAGCTATGTTTGTAAACACATGCACATATACATATGCAAGCCTGAGATCTTACGTTAATTTCTGGAGGATTTCAAGGCTTGAATTTTTGAAAAGATTTTGTTCAGCTTTTAAAATAATAGTGGTTTATATAAATTTCCTAAATTAGTTATTTGTTTTGTCATTAAAATAAAAACTGCTATTGGTTAAAGGTAGAAAATATTTTTAAAATATCAAATCTCTGCTAATATTAATGAGTTTTTCTATTTATCTAAATAAACTTGCTTAAGACATTCAGTAATATTAAAATAATGATTTATATTCAAATTGTTGCTGTAAAGTTTACAATTGGGGAATATGAGTAATTTTGAAAATTATTCTCCTTTGTAACTTCAAGAATTAAGCTCTTGTCCTTGGAAGTTGTTAGGGTAAAACTTTTTTTTTTTTTTTTTTTTTATCCTGACCCAAAGATACTTTCCCATTGATTTTTTTTTTTTTTTAAGAGAGTGGAAGAGAGGGAGTGAGGGTGGAGAGAGAGAGAGAGAGAGAAAGAAAAAACAAAAACAAAACATAATTGTGAAAGAGATATTGATTGGTTGCCTCCCTCATGCACCAGGACCGGAGCATGGTATCCAGCTTGCAACCCACGTGTGTGCCCTTGATTGGGAATCAAACTGGAGACTGTTTGGTATGTGGGCTAACACTATAATCGCTGAACCACATCGGCCAGGGCAGGATATATTTTTTTTTTTTATTATACATGAGAAATACCTAAGTTAAATGTGGGTATTTAGGTTGAAGATAAGTTGAAATCACTTGAAAATATTTGAAGGTCTGCCAAATGGAAGAGTGATTAGGCTTGATCTATATTGCTTTCGAGTATAAAAATAGGGCCAGCAGATAAAGTTATCATTTGAATATTTCAAATAATCACAAGTAACAGAAAATGCAGTGGGCTGCCTTCTGAAATACATTCCTGTTGGTGAAGGTGTTTGAAAACAGGTTATAATAAACGGCCACTTGGTGACACTGTTGTAGAGCTGACTCGAGTAAATGTCTGGCTGTTTGGCCTTGATCTTGAAGTTCTTTTCTAGCTTCAGATTCTGTAAATGCCAGTGCCTAGTGCAGTGTCTTCACTTGGGAAGAGTGCATAATAACTGGTTTCTTAAATTGTTTAATGGAAGCAGGATGAAATACACAATTTCTTTCTAACTACATTTTGTTACTCTATTAGAGGAAAAGATACTTGATTTAAAATGTCTTTAAATTATATGATGGTTCCTTGGAATGCATACATATGAGTATAATCATAAAAATAAATATGCAACCATATGGCATATAAAATTATCGAAATCAATAAGGCGTGTACTACATCTTATTCTGAATCTTTTACATTAGTTTTCTCAGGCAGAGTTTTGTTGTGCTTATGCTCGGATCTGGCCACTTTTTCTTTTTTATTCAGATAACATTGGTTTTTAACAGCAATTTTCAACCTTTTTCATCTCATGGCACACATATATTAATTACTAAAATTCTGCGGCACACCAAAAAGATTATATTTTTTCCCCGGTCTCACAGAAGAAAAAGGTATAATTTTCATTTATTTACATTGGACAGCTATTGTTATGTTGGCTGTTGTCATTTTTTTATTTGACAATCTAAGGGAAAAGAGGTCAGTGCCCCTGACTAAATAGTCAGGTATTGCATGCTTTAAAAATCCTTGCAGCTCACTGATTGAAAATCTCTTGTTTTATAACATTTTGTAAGTTTCAGATACACAGCATTATAATTTGACATGCTAATTTTTAAAAAAACGTAGTTGCCTCATGCAATTATATTTTGGCCTTCTATTTCATGAGTTAGTGAATTATCTTTGAGAATTATCTTCTTAATAAGAGCTTTAAGGCCGAAACCGGTTTGGCTCAGTGGATAGAGCGTCGGCTTGCGGACTGAAAGGTCCCAGGTTCGATTCCGGTCAAGGGCATGTACCTGGGTTGCGGGCACATCACCAGTAGGAGATGTGCAGGAGGCAGCTGAACGATGTTTCTCTCTCATCGATGTTTCTAACTATCTCTCTCCCTTCCTTTCTGTAAAAAAATCAATAAAATATATTTTTTTAAAAAAAAGAGCTTTAAGAAATTGAAAATTAGACTTTTAATAAGGAAAAAATGCACCCAGCGGGTGTGGTTCAGTGGTTGAGCATCAGCCCATGAATCAGGAGGTCATGGTTCAATTCCTGGTCAGGGTAAATGACTGGATTGCGGGCTCGATCCCCAGTGAGGGGCACTTGCAGGAGGCAGCTATGTCTCTCTGTCGATGTTTCTCTCTATCCCTCTCCCTTCATCTCTCAATTAAAAATTATATTTTTAAAAAGGGGGTTAAATTACATTGCCATTGTTTAGTAAAGGTATTAAATATAAAACTACATGAGACCATTTGAATCCTTAAAGTGAGGGATAAATGGAAAAACCCAATTAATTTTCGTTCCTGTTGGTGCTGTTATTATTGTTCTAAGGTAGTACTGACTAGGGGAGGCAAAACTGAGTGAGTAGAGGGACTAGAATAAAAAGAAATGAATTTGCAGTTTTAATGTTGAATTTTGCTAAACAGAACTTGACAGCCAATAGCTCAAAGAATAAATACATTTATATAAAATTTAAAAGGTAGAGAAAAATGCCACCAGAGAAACTTTTATTGCTTTGTAAAAGAAGAGAATAAAGATTATCAGCTAATTAAGCAGCATTGGTAGGCCAAGAGTTTTCCATGCCTACCATGTACGTACTGCCGAGTAACTCTCTGGATTGGCAGATGTTTTGTGCTGCCTCTTTGTATATCGGTATTGCAGGCATGAGCGCTAGAAAGCTGAGGGAGACTGGGAGGAAAGTGTTACAGGCTGCCTGGTGTTGGAAGCAGAGAAGCATATGTACCACTGGTAAAGTTTGAGTCTAATTCCTTTCTTCCTAACCCTAGTTGCCTCCTTGATCGGCTGTATTCACAGAATGCAGCTTCTCAAAAGGAGTTAACTTCTTTAAAGGATTTCAGACACTGTTCTGGGAAAATGCTGTTCAGTTCGGCAATTGGTGAAGCAAAGAGTGGTGTAACCATCAGTGCAACTTAAGAATTTACATTTCTTTTCTCATTCCTTTGAGCTTTTCACAAGTTATTACCAACAGTAACACCAAATGGGATCATCCCTCCTTTTATTTTATTTTTTTAAAGATTTTTAATTGATTTTTAGAGAGAGAGGAAGGGAGAGAGAGAAACATCAAAGTGAGAGTGAGACGTAAATCCTGTCTCCTGAACCACCTTCCTGGGATCGAGCCCACAACCTGGGCATGTGCTCTGACCCAGAATTGAACTGGCAACCTTTAGGGTGCATAGGATGATTCCCAGCCAATTGAACTACACTGTCCAGGATCTCCCTGTGTTTTTAAATCTAATTTTTTTCTAACTCTCTGCTTTTTAATTTGTCTCTTTCTATGAGTAGTAGTTAAATGAAAGGGTGAAAATTACATTTTCTGTGGCTGTTAGCCCACACTGTTTTTGTACCCTTTGAAAGCCCCTCTGTTGCAATTAAATACGATACTTTTCTAGATTTAAAAAATAATAAACTAAACTGGCAAGGCTTGTAGATGCATAATGCCTTACGTGTTTTGTCAAGAATGAAATTACAAATAATTTGAGTCAGTATTTTGAGAGAAGTGTTAATTTTCATGTGTTTTTGTGTTTTTTAATTGTACCCATTTTAAACATTCTATTTCATTGGCTCCTAGACATACTCTTAGGGCAGCTGCTTTGGTGGTCACAAACTCCAAACCTTCATCAAATGTTTGGATCCCCTCTGAATCCTCTGCTTTTATCTAGTTCATTGGGAAAAGTACCTTCTTGTGTAGAAGTGCTCCTACCAAAGGAAAGATAGTCAACATTAGGCTTGCAATCAGATTTTGTTAGTTCCTGTCCCTTTTACATATCCCTCACCATTAGTTTATGATTTAATTAGCAGTTTTGGTTGCCACATCATATTATTGATTTAAGTTGAGCTTACAGATAACAGACTTTAATTTTTTAAAAATTGTTATTTCTTTTCCCCCCCTTTTTTAAATATATTTTATTGATTTTTTACAGAGAGGAAGGAAGAGGGATAGAGAGTTAGAAACATCGATGAAAGAAAAACATTGATCAGCTGCCTCCTGCACGCTCCCCACTGGGGATGTGCCCGCATTCAAGGTACATGCCCTTGACCAGAATCGAACCAGGGACCCTTGAGTCCACAGGCTGATGCTCTATCCACTGAGCCAAACCAGTTATGGCAATTAATTCCCTTTTATTGTGCATGAATTTCATGCACTGGGCTACTAGTTTATTAATAATAATAATAAAAGATCTGATTGGTAGAGCAGGACTGCGAGAGAGGATTGGGACTGAAGGGTGAAAAAGGCCTGGACGAAGGGAATCTCTGACCATTTTCCATTGCAGTGACAGCAATTTTCTAAATTGCTCAGTGTGATACAATTTAAAGTTCTGTTTTCAAGCCATTGAGACTTATTATCTAGTTTATGTTGTGGCCAAACGTGTTACAAAATAAAGTGAGGTGATTGGGCATGATGTCCCCCATGAGTGTGCAGAGGGAGTGTGGCGTGGCCCAAGAAAGAGGAAGGGTGAGTGATAGGTCACAAATCCAAAGGAAAAATGATTATTTCTTAGTTTTTTGAAATAGCTTTAGAGTGTCTATATACTCACTCACCACCTCTTCTCCCAGTTTCCCTTATAATATCTTGCATTAGTGTGGAAAATTTGTTACAGTTGATGAATCAGTATTAAAACATTGTTATTAACTAAAGTCCGTTTACATTAGGGGTCATTCCCAGGGTTTTATATTCTATGGCTTTTGATAACTCTATAATAACATGTACCCACCATTACAGTACCATTAGAGTATAGTTTCTCCTCTTCATCCTTCCCCCAGACTCCTGGCAACCACCCATCTTTTACTGTCCAGTTTTGTCTTTTCTGGATATCGTACAGCGAGAATCACAGAGTCTGTAGTCTCTTTACAATGGCTTCTTTCGCTTGTCAATGTGCATTTGAGGTCTTCCATGTCTTTTTGTGATTTGATAGCTCATTTCTTTTGTTGCTAAATAATTTTCCATTGTCTGGATGGACTGCACTTTGTTTATCCGCTGACCTATTGAAGGACATCTTGTTTGCTTCCAAGTCATGAATAAAAGCTGCTACAATCATTTGTAGGCAGGTTTTTGTGTGGACATAATTGTAACTCTGGGTAAATACCAAGTTTAGTTTTGTAAGAAACAGTCAGACTGTCTTTCAAAGTGCCACACCATTTTACATTCCCGCCAGCAATGAATGAATTCCTGCTCCAAATTCTTGCTAGCATTTGGTGCTCCATTGTTATGTATTTTGGCTGTTGTTATAGGTGTGTAATGGTATCTGGTTTTATTTTGTAACACTCTAATGGCATATGATATTGATTTTCTTCTCATGCTTTGCCATCCATATATCTTATTTGGTGACTTGTCTCGTCAGATCTTTTCCCTATTTTTAAAGTGGGATGTTTGTTTTATAATTATTGAGTTTCAAGAGTTCTTCTCTAGTTTGGATTTCAATCCTTTATCAGATGTGTTTTGCAGACATTTTCTCTCAGTTTGTGGCTTGTCTTTTCATTCTCTTATTATTTATTCATATTTACACATACTTTGTAGGTCTATGTATCTTACATATTGTATTTATTCAGGTGGCTTTAAGAGACCTATGAGAAGAAGATACACTCAGCCTGAACCAACATTCTAATATGTGAAGCTTGTGGTCATTCTGATTCTGTTAAGATCTGGGAGGCAGAATAGAATGTTTAAGTGCATAGATTTTCAAAATATACTCAGGTTTGACTTTGCTTCTGCCATTTTAGTTTTGTGAACAAAGTTACTTAAACTCTCTGCCCCTCAGTTTCCTCATTTATGAAATGGGGATAATAATTATGAGTGTTTAAGGGGATTGTCAAGGGCGGGGGGAAAAAAAGGACACATATATAATACCCTTTGTAATACTTTAAGCAATAAAACAATAAAAAAAAGAAAAGAAAAAAAATAATTATGAGTGTCTAATATTATCTTGGCATAAAAGAGTTATAGAGAAGTGCTTAGTAATAGTAAGTGCTCAATAAATATTAGCTCTTGTAATTATTTCTACCATCATTATTGTTGTCATTAACGCTTTCTGCTTCATCCCCTCCGTATCATCTTGACTATCTAATTGGTAAAATTGTTTCTATATTGAATTATAGTCTGCATTTATGTAACTTTTACTTATTGGTCCTTTTGTGTCCTTTGGATTATGAAAAATACCTCTTCTGAATGATGTCTCTTTGACTTTTGAAGCTGATCCCTTCTATTATCAGAATTTCTTCATTGATCAACCTGTTTTGTAAATAAGTTTTCTTTATCATAAGGAAGTTAAGAAAGTTAACATTTTGGGGATCAAAACTTTTAAAATATATTAGAATTTAAAATATAAATAAATTGAAGGTATAAATGAGCACTCAGAGTTGTAAATGACACCTGGATTTGAGTGATGTCCAAGGCCAAGGGGCTGAGAGCTATAATCTGCATTTATATTCACTTGTCATCAGTTATAGAAGTTTTATAACAAATGCATTTTAAAAAATTATGGTGTACTAACTTTATTAATTAAAATCCTCTTGATGAAAACGTATTTTATCTTAGAAAATGGCCTTGGGCATTCTCTTTTAATTTATTGGTTTAGAACAAAGGGCTTGAAAAGCATATGAAAAGATTTGGGGTAATTGCAATGTGCATGGGGTCCAGCTTACTAACGATTTTTCCCCTTTTTTTGTAGTTTGTAAAACAAAGTATTTTAAACTCTTTCCAGAGTGGAATTTTGCTTCAATAATCAGCAGTACCCTGTCCCCAAAGGGTTTCCAATGTCAGTTTTCAGTGTGTAATGTAGAAGCTTCACTGTGGTGTAAAGTTTTACGTATTTTATTTAAGAAAAAAGATCACAGAACTCCATATGATGGTATAAATTTCCCAATGCTTACATGTTTTAAATTGGAAGAAAAATACATTAAAGTTTACATTAAATTATATCTGTTCTCAAAGTGGAGGTGTCAGTGGGATGGGGGATTATAGAGTATGTTTGGGACTCCATGGTGGGAGGTGTGGGTCAAAAAAGCCCGTTAAGCATAAATAGAAAGGAAATTTTGACTAAGGCAATCAGATTACATGGTTCTTTCCCACTTTTTTTGTTTGTTACAGGCAAAGGGGAAGATAGCGATGTTCTCAGTATAAATGCAGATGCTTATGACAGCGACATAGAAGGCCCATGCAACGAAGAGACAGCTGCTCCTGAGGTCCCAGAAAACACAGTCCAGAGTGAGGCTGGTCAGATGGATGATCTGGAGAAGGACATTGAGAAAAGTGTGAATGAGATTCTGGGACTGGCAGAGTCGAGCCCAAAGGAGCCCAAAGCAGCTACCCTCACTGTTCCTCCACCAGAAGATGTTCAGCCTTCTGCACAGCAGCTGGAGCTGCTAGAACTTGAGATGAGGGCAAGAGCCATTAAAGCCCTGATGAAAGCTGGTGATATAAAAAAGCCAGCCTAGTTATTTAATTTGAACCTGAATTTTAGTTGTGTTTGAACAAAGCCACATGATATGACTTTGTATCTGAAATTTATTTGGGTCTTACATGATATATCTCATGTAACCCTTGTTAGATAAACTCAATCTAGACCTAAAATACCTATGGCTATTTTTGTTGATGTTACTTTCATATTATATATGTGTTATTGTTTTATGAGTTCATGACAAATATTGTTAGATAATTGGATACTTTGTTAGATAAGTATTTTAGCTTGTCTGCAGATTAATATCTGAAAAGCCATTAGCAGAGTCATGGTAATTTTTTTCTTAATTTTTAAATATTTAGGTACCAAGCCTAAAAGCTTAAGAAAAATTGACTAAGCATGTTGCTTTTAAGACCACCTATATTTTGCAATGAAATATTAAATTAGTGCTCCTAGATTTGTTAACAGTTTAAGAATTTTAGTTATGCTCATATGCACCTTGAAAATATGTATTATCTTGAAGATATACACCTTCTATGGTTCTGGATTTACTAGTAAAAACCGAGCAACATCTTTTACTGTAAGGCTTAGAGATCTGAAGTGTCTGAGAAAAACATATTTAATAAAGAAAAAAAGGACTTAATGTAAGTCAGTTTTTAATAAAGTAGAGTAGTTGCCCAGCTTTAGTTCCAATAGACAAGTCATTCTGACAGGTATTTGATTTTTATTGGACACTTTGTTGAAGTGTTTTTCTTCACTAAAAAGGGAACACGTTTTCATTTTCATTCCAAGCTATCGGGAAGAGGAGAATATTTTATCATAGAGTTGTTCGTCTGTTGTTTTTGCTTGAAGATCTGATGTGCTATAATTCCATGAATTAAAAATAATAAAGACTGTCACTCTGAATTTGAAGACTTTTGATACTTTTCCAAAAGCAAAATTAATTTCAGGAAGCTTTGATAAGTCGATGTTATAATTAATCTAATTTTGTATAGTTTTTGTAAATAACTAATAGTTATGGATGCATTTTACCCCATCACTAATTGTAGTTGTTTGATACCAAAATACATTTAGGTAGAGACGCTTAACTTAAAATAAATTGTTGGGTTTTTTTTCCCAAAATATAAATCTCGAACTGTTGTTTTTATAATTGCTCACAATTATAATGTATTTTATGTATAAGCCATGCTTTCCAAATATTCTACGAGGATTTTCCTCAGACACTAAACTTTCAGGGATTGTGTTTTATAGCTGGCTTAATTATATATACACTAGAGGCCTGGTGCATGAAATTTTGCATGGGTGCAGCCCCTAGGCCTGGCCGGCCATAGAAGTGCGAGCATCTGGCGTGGGAGGGCAGGTTCCAGCTGACCTCTGGCTTCTGGGCAGCACCTGGGCCCCCCCTCGCACCTGCCTTGGCCTTGCGCCGCCCACTCACCTGCTCCACCATCCTGCCGTGGTCCTGCTCTCGTCGGGGCCTATCGGGGCCAGCAGCGCCTCCACTACCGCCTGCTGCCAGCACCGCATCGCCAACGCCCACCATGTTCCGCGCTGCCCCAGCAGTCTTACTCCTGGTCTCCTGGTCGAATGACCGCCTGAGGGAACAATTTACATATTAGGCTATTATTATACAGGATTTTAGAAGGTGACTTATAGAAATAGGGAGTATTTATGGAACATTGGAGTTGCAGTTATAAATTCTTTTTGTTGTTCCTAAACAACAAATAACTTTGTCATGTTTTTTTTCCTCCCTGAATCTTTATGATGAAGCGGAGGCCTGCATCATTTGAAAAGCTGCTCTTAGGTGGTAAATGTGAATATGGTTTAAGTAGTGGTTTAAATATGGTTTCTTGTAGTTAACTGCTTTAAGAAAAAAAAAAGCATTGATTATAGTAACATTTTCTGTCAACTTACACTAAAAGTTAAAATGGTAAAATACTGCATAATAAACTGTAATAATGCTGCTACTAATTATAAAATGCAGTTGATGATGTGTGTGATTAAACATATGGGAGTAGGAAAAGGTCTGAGTGTTGTGTAGCTGATTAAAGTCACCACCTTCAGCATTATGTGTGTTCTATTCAGCGTGCAGGCGGGTTAGAGGACATTTGAGTAGAGTTGGTATGTGTGAGGTGGAATGAGCTGAGCAAATTAGAGGTTACTTAGAGTCCTACTTAGAAAAGCAACTTTTTATCTTATTCTTTTTTAATGTTGAAAGACAGAGCTTTTTGAAAATGAATGGCTTTAGAGAACAGGGATAAGTTTGCTCTAGACATGCCTAAGTAATGAGAAAATAACATATATTGATCTGATGCTGTTATTTAAATCATCTACTCACAGGTATTTATTGATTACCTTTGAGGTTGTTTAGTCTTCAGAATCTTAAACTCAAGGATGTTACAGTATAGATTTAAGTGTAGAATAGACTGACTAAAAAAGATATGGGTGCTACTTCCTTTTATATCCCATTCCTCCTTCCTTTGCCAAGGTAAGGAAAATTTCTAGACAATGTTGCATTAATTAAAAGAGAAAAAGTTTGGCAGCCTTAATTTCCGTATAAAGCAGTCCATTTGACTAGGAACTTGGCCAAAATCTTGAATGATAGGTGGCAACTGATAATGGGGTCCTCTGCACTAGACCTTGGCCCACTTTTTGATGTTCCTGCTAATTTACACACTAAGATATATCCTAAAAACCTATTACCACATTACCTGTGTAACATACTAATTATGGAAAATCACCTAAACTCCTCAAATCCTTTTGTTGAGCACCATCAATTCCTTAAAACTACCAGACAATATATCCTTTTAAAATATATCTTGTTACCAAAACCTATTTTCAATAAATTATTAGATCCCAGGGCATGATTAGCTATCTGAGTAGAAGTGTTCAAAGTCATTTGAACAGAATAACAATTTGTGACAAAATACGGTACAGGGAAAAAGTAGGTTTACAGTTAAGTCTATGGAAAATAATACAATAATAATACAAGAATAAACTTTTGCATACTCACAACTGTAAACCTACTTTTGCCCCACACTGTGTTTATTTTTTAATACCGTTTTCAAGGTAGATAAAGCTGGGGTGAACCCATAATTTGGGCCAAATATAGCTGGCAGCCTAAAAGTTTTAAAATTTCACAGTTCTGTTCCATCATAAAAAGTAGGAAAAGAGAGTTCAGTTATACTTTTTCCTCTGTTGTACCTGTTTAATTCTTAAAAAGTAAAAGACCAATATGCTTTAACTTAAAGCTACTAGATTTTATCTTCAAGTACACTCCCTTTTTAAAACAAAAAATACTAATGAATATGTTAGTAGGAACTCAAGTACATTTCCTTGATATTTAATCATTTTGAAAAGCATTGTGATGCAGCTCTGGCTCCTGGCTCAGTTGGCTGGAGCATCCTCCTGTACACAAAAAGGTTGGGGGTTTGATCCCTGGTCAGAGTGCATGCCATCAATGGATGTTTCTTCTCTCCCTTCCTCTCTAAAATCAATAAAACTTAAATTAAGAAAAGCATTGTGATACAAGAAAAAGAGTGGAGTTAAATGAAAAGAGTGAGAGTTAAGAGCAGACGGTTCTGATTCTGTCTAAACCAGCTGTGTAACCTTGGATGGAAATATGCCCAGTAGGTGTGGCTCTGGTTGAATGTCGACCTATGAACCAGGAGGTTGCACTTAGATTCCTGGTCAGGGCACATGCCCGGGTTGGCTGGACTGGTTGGTGTGACTCGCACGGCTCCGTTCTATCCATACACTTAATTGAAAGTCTGAATGTTTCAGGGTGGACGTCGTTGTCCTGAATTTTCCAGCATTGCACTGGTGCCTCCAATTTGCACCAAATCTGTTGAGAAGTCATTTGTTATTTTGATTCTGTTTACTTATATGTGTCCTGTTTGTTTCTCTGGAAGCTGTTAGGAGCTTATCATTATTCCCAGTATTCTGAAACTTATTGATGATGTGTCAGAGGACGGATTTTTTTTTTTAATGTGTTTTATTGATTTTTTACAGAGAGGAAGGGAGAGGGATAGAGAGTTAGAAACATCGATGAGAGAGAAACATCGATCAGCTGCCTCCTGCACACTCCCTACTGGGGATGTGCCTGCAACCAAGGTACATGCCCTTGACCGGAATCGAACCTGGGACCCTTCAGTCCTCAGGCTGATGCTCTACGCACTGAGCCAAACCAGTTAGGGCGGATTTTTTTTTTTAAAGATACTACTCCTGCTCCCCTTTTTCCTGCCTTATACCCTGGCCATGTGAAACCCCGCCAGGTAAGTGCAGGGGAGCCTACACTAGAAATGATCAGATTCACCTTTTCTCCACGCTCCGTCCTAGTCCTCAAATCAGAAACTGTTGGATGGATCTTTTTTCCTTCATTGAAGGTGTACTCTTTCAGGGGCAAATTTTTATGTCATTTGGTTCTGGGAAGTTTTTAAACATTGCTTCTTGGATGGATGAGTTCCCTCTACTGTTATTCTGATCTCTATTTCTATTTCTGGAACTCATTAAGATATTGATATCTAGGCCTGGTTTTTTAATTTATTTTTTTGAATTGTTAAGAGTTTATTTGAGCCAAACTGTTGACAATTTCCAGAAAGCAAGATCTCAAATGCTCCCTATTTTTTATTGTCTCTATTTTCCACCTTTTTCTTCTACTTTCTTATATATATTCTCAATATTCTCTTCCAGTTCTTTCAATGATTTTTAAAAATGTTTTCTATCATATTTTTATTTTTTAACATTTTTTCCAAACTTATTTTTACTATCCAAAAGGCCTTTTTGTGTTTTCATCTCTGAATGTTTCCTTTTAAAAATAGCATTGTGCTCTTGGTCTGTAGGGCAATGGCTCCATCCTGTGTCCTGGGGATCTGGCACATACCCTGTGAGGCCTGGGCCATGCAGGCAGAGCTTGACCTCTGACCAGCCTTAGTCTTGGAGCAGCACCCCGAGGTCCTCCCAGAAACATGGCCAGAGAGGCAGTCTTGTAAGGACCCATCACAACATCTTCTCGTCTGCCTTTTTTTTCTTGATAGGGACTCGCTGTCTTGCAGAGGATGTCTTGAGGCAGTTTTCCCATCTGCCTCTGGTTTCTCTGAGATCTGAGACTGTCTTGCCCCACTTAGGGCACCGCTGCAGGCTATGAATTGCTTAGCTCCTCAGCAACAGTGTCCCATCAATCCTCTTCATCTTTTACTTTGTCCTTACCCTGCACAAAGACCATGGGAAATTGACTACTCTCTTTTTCATTGTCTATGCAAGTAATAAGCTGCCTGAATCACAGAGAGCTCGTTTTTCTTTACCAGCTAAATCTGCCTACTTGGCCCTAGCCCTGGCCTTTTGCTTGTTAGTTTCATGGATGTAACATTTTACCTCTCTGAGGATGTTAATTTTAGTGGTTATTTTCAAGTTGTCTTCTACTCTTTGCCTTCTAGTTCCTTCAAGTTAATTTTTTTCTTGTTTTGCTCTCTATCTGATGTTTCTCAAATTCCCTTGACTCCTCGGTGGTGTTTGGCTGTTTTCGTATGTATGTATGTATGTATGTATGTATGTATGTATAAGACACTAAAAAGCTGAATGAGAGCTCTCTTTGTGAATGAGGCTCATTCATTGGTAGAATTCACTTTTCCCTCGGGCTGGCTGAGGCTGTCCACAGTTCACTCTAAAGGCTTTTTACTGACTCCTCGTATTTTCATAGACTAACCCTGCCCGTAACTCCACGTGGTATGCCTGAGTTTATGCCTGTGGCCTTGATGAATGAAGACCAGCTTTCATGTTTCACCCACTGTATTCTGTCTTTGGAGGAATGTGGGATCTTCGTTACTGAACCTCGCTGGGATTTGTGTTTAGACTCAAGTTGCTTCTTGGTTTCCTATAGGCCCCCTTGGGTTG
This sequence comes from Myotis daubentonii, assembly GCF_963259705.1. Lineage (NCBI taxonomy): Eukaryota > Metazoa > Chordata > Mammalia > Chiroptera > Vespertilionidae > Myotis > Myotis daubentonii. Next base: position 15,097,747 of record NC_081850.1, read on the forward strand.
AACCTTCTTCATCAATGAAGTCAATTCCCCTCAATTATTTGTGTTTCAACTGCCAAAATTTTCTTAACCAATCTGTCTATTGATCTAAATGGGTTAGTCCTTTCAATATCTATACTTGTTATTTTAGAGGACTTTGATGAGGGAACAGTGGCAAATGTGGTATTTAGTATTCTTTGTTTACGCAGATGTTATTTGATTCCTTAACCTGTTTTTGCTTTGTCAATATTAAGAGGTTTTTTTTTTCCCTAACTCTAAATTTAATGGAGAATCTTGATCATAAATGGGAAGGTGTGAGAGAAAGATGGACAAGGATGACAGCAGGTGAGAAAGGGATACTAGCAGCAGGCAATGACACGGTTATGCAGGCGGTCATGTGTGTTTTTTTCACTCCAGTAACTTTTAGTAAAATATGTGTTGATGTTAGTTATTTGTTGTTTATGTTCTCAGATATGCAGTATTGCTGGGGTCCAACCCCAGCAGGTCCAGGGGTCCCCAAAGGTGTGGACGGAGTCGGCGAAGAAGGAATGACACTGAGACAGCGTTCAGTTGATCAGCAGCCTTGCCAGGATCTCTAGCCACAATCTCCATCCAAGTTCTGTGTCCATGTTCTCTTGCTAGGTTCTCCAGGTTCTCCAGCCAAGTTCTGTCACCAGGTTCTCTAGCCAGGTTCTCCAGCCAGGTTCTATCCAGGTTCTCCTGCCATGTTCTGTTGCCAGGTTCTGTCCAGGTTCTGTTGCCAGGTTCAGTCACCAGGTTCTAGTCAGGTTCTCTTGACATGTTCTATCCAGGTTCTATAGCCAGGTTCTGTCTCTAGGTTCTGTGGCCAGTTTCTGTCTAGGATCTTTTGCCATGTTCTCTCGCTAGGTTCTGTCTCTAGGTTCTGTGGCCAGTTTCTGTCCAGGATCTTTTGCCATGTTCTCTCGCTAGGTTCTGTCTCTAGGTTCTGTCTCCAGTTTCTGTCCAGGATCTTTGCCATGTTCTCTCCAGCGAAGTTCTTCTGTCTCTAGGTTCTGTGTAGGTTCTGTGTCTAGGTTCTGTGTCTAGGTTCTGTGTCCTGTTGTCTTGTTACATCTGTATTTATACCAGTTGATTCCAATCCTATCAATCTCTATTCCAAAGGTTAGGGCGTTTCTTATCTCCATTCCAGGGAATAAAGATTATGTAGCTTAAGCATGATTGTTCATAGTTAAAGTGATTAATTACCCGCCTGGCACTTAGTTAATGGGTTTTATTCCCTCCCTAACTTCAGGGGAAAATCCCTACCTGGGGAAACAACCTTTCTCAGAGAGGTGACCTTGGTTAAAACACATAGTGCCAAGAAGGAGAGCAAACATATTAAGAACAGTATGCCATGTATGCCAGGTCCCTAGAAACAGCAAGGATGGACCGGCTCCCGGCACAGTATGTTATCTGATTAGATCTTTTCACATCCTTTTCCTTTTAATTTCAAGAACATTTACTTGAATTATTGTAGTATTTGTTCTTGTCTCTTGCTTTGGTTTTCTTGTAATTTACATTGGGTTTGACTATCTTCAATACTGTATATATATGTCACTTTCTTGTGAATCTTTTTTATTCTCATTTTGATTTAAAATTTTTCATTTTTCACCTAATTCTCTTAAGGTACCATCTGTTGTACTAGTATTTATTCACTCTTATGTTCGTTCTATGTTAGTTTCTACTTGTGAAATGATTTTTTTTTCTTTCTCATTCTTCCCTGAGTTATCTCATATCTAATTCCAGTTCATGTTGTTTTAAGGATTTGTATCATTTTCTTAATAATGTTAATCTCATTTTAAAGTACAAGGTAGTAGTTTTGATATGTTCTGTGGGTCTGTCTTTCTGGTTGCTTTTATTGTCGGTTGAGATATTATTCTGCTCATTATCTTTCTCTCTTATTTATAACAATCTTGCATAGGATTTGACTTTAATACTTTTGTACCTTATTTTTATGTGAAGCCCATTTTTCTGACCTTTTAGAAGGAACCTGGTTCAGTTTGGTTTTTCTACTTTAATGCTCACTTGTCTTTTTGTACTCTAATGTTCAAAACATTGTCCTTGCTTTCTGAGTTTGCCTGACTTTCCTCCTCCCCCCACTTTTACCTGGACTTCTCTATCCTGCTTATTTTGATTCAATAACCAGTTTGATTCTTCTTTGTGTGGGACTCTGTCCTGGAAGGGCCCCCTGGTTGGCCAGTTTCCGGGAGTTCTCATGGGGTAGGCTGACCCAGCTCTTTTCAGACCTTACACCTTGCATTCACCTGCTCTGATTAGAGGCAGAGCCCCTCCCACTTTTGATAGTCTCAGATTGGCTTGCTATCACTTCTACTAATTCTTCTAGAATCAGGCCTATTAGATGCCCAGTTGGCGTCCCTTTGGCTTCCCCTACAGTAGTGCTGATATTATGAAGATCCTATGACTTGGTGGTGGTTTCTTCTAACATGCTTATATTTGGGAGTTATGGGATATACCTATATTTTGTTTTATTTTAAGTGTTATGTTGTCCATGGGTTTTTGTTTTTCTTTCTATTGCTCTGCCTAGTTTATGTAGGGAATTGGAGAGATTAAAAAAGCTTTTGCTACCACTACCTTCCCAGGATACTCATGTGTTTTCATCTTAAAATATGTATTCAGTCTTTATTATATACAAATAATAATGTATTGTATATCAAGGAGAACTAATTTATATGTAAATATCTTACTGAATTATTTACAAATTATTTTGTAAATATGTCTTCTTTAAATTATTTTGTAAATATGTATTCTTTAAATTATTTTGTTAATTATGACAAGACTTTCTTAAGTTTTTTAAAGTTATTTTCTTTAAATTTTAAAACCAAAGCCTGTTTTTTCTACTTGGTAGGAGCAGTTGTTAGCCTGAAGGCAAAATAAGTTAATTCTGCTCCTTAATAGCAAAGGAATGTAGCATCATTAGGTATAATAGTTCATGTCAGTTTAAGGATTTTTAAAAAATCTATTAAGACTAAAACTCATTTATATAAAAAATATGGTATTATAGATTTAAAGGGCCAGTATTTTAACATTACTTTAAAACTCTTTAGAAGTTTTTAAAGATTGTTTTTTTTCTTTGAACAGCTTATACTTATTTGTCACTCTCCTGTTTTAGTATATCTTCTCAGTCTGGAACCCATTTTCTCAAAGTCCAAAAGAGAACTGACTACATGTTTTGGTAGGTAACTGATTTTTCCCTCTAAATACATTTGAGGTAGGATTTTATTTTTCTTTTTGATTAATCCTCCCCTGAGGATATTTTTCCATTGAATTTTAGAGAGAGTGGAAGGGAAAGGGAGAGATATATAGAGAGAAACATTTATGTGAAAGAAACGCATTGATTGGTTGCTTCCTGAACATGCCCTGAACCAGGCCAGGGATCCAGCCTGCAATCGAGGTATGTGCCCTTGACCGGAATCGAACCTGGAACCCTTCAGTCTGAGGGCCGATGCTCTATCCACTGAGCCAAACTGGCAAGGGCTGATGTAGGATTTTTAATAAGAATCTATCTTTAACCATGGCCAGTTGGCTTGGTTGGAGTGTCATCCCATACACCAAAAAGGTTGTGGTTTTGATTCCCGGTGAGGGCACATGCCTAGGTTTTGGGTTCAATCTTGGCTTGGGGCATGGTAGGAGGCAACCTATTGATGTTTCTCTCTCACATCAATGTTCCTCTTTCTTTATCACCCTCCCCCTTCCTCTCTCTAAAATCAGTAGATATGTCATAGGGTGAGGATAAAACATATTTTTTAATTCTATCTTTAGTGTAATTAAAATCACCACCTTAATAGAAATAGGGTATTATTTCCTATCAACATTTATTAGACTATTATAACATGCTCACAAAATAAACAAGGAAAGACACAAATGAAAACCCTCTGTCTGAGATGAGATTAAGAACGTATCAGTACATACTACCACCTAAAGTTTTCCCCTCTGTCCTTTGAAGTAGCTGATAGCTATAAAATAACCTTTGGGGTATTAAACACCTGTGTAATAGCTTATCTGTGGGATTTTTCTATTAGTAAGCATGGCAGAAGAGAATATAATATCAAAAACACTAAGATATCAAATTAAAATCTGATTATGAAGTCCTTTGGCCTATACATAGTTATATAAACCTTCGTGTTTGTTTATATGACAAATATGTAATATGGTAAAAGTGTTTATTATGTTTATCTTATTTACAGCCAGATTTAAATATTAAGATATTGCATTTGTTGGGACAAGTTTCATGTTTTATAGTCCTTGCCATTCACATTAAAAATGTAAATGGAATACTTATACATTCCGAAGCCTGCAAAAAGGTTTTAGCTGCACACTAGGTTAATCGTGCTGCTGCTGTAGTCACAGGAGAAAGAACCAAAGACAATTACTATAAATACAGCAGGGAGAGGAAGCTGTGGAGGACATGTAATCATCCCTGCTTGTTTTTTAAATACGTATTCATACAATTGGCTATTCTGTTTTAAATATATCTTAAGATGCCATCTTTCCTCACCGAATCTGTAGATCCTTTGTCAGAAGTTAATGTAAATTTTAACCTATGGCAAAAAAATCAGTCTTAAATAACTTAACTTTTCCATGTTGAGTGAATGAAGCATTCCATCCTGGTATAGAACATGGTTATGTCAACATATGATAACTGTAAGAACTCGGTTTTCATATTTCCATCTCTGTGTTAGTTGATATCGTTAAATAGCGTGCTAGCCTTTAGTGAAGGACGGGCACTTTGCTAATAGCTTTTGGGCCCTAAAATGAATCTGTATTAGGTGCATTGATTGGGAATTCGGGAATCTTTAAATTATGGTTCTTCCTCACGTGTTTAAATGTTGTGAATTGTCTGTCTCTTTATAGCATTAAATTATTGAGGTGACATTGGTTAGTTACATTATATAAATTTCATGTATACAACTTGATTATCCAACAGCTGTATACTCTATTGTGTGCTCGCCACCTGTAGTGCAGTCTTTTTCTGTCACCATATATTTGATCCCCTTTATCCTTTTCATCCTCTTCCCGCTCCCTCTTCCACTCTGGTAACCACTGTTCTGCTGTCTGTCTATGAGTTTGTTTGTTTTGTTTGTTCGTTTGTTGTTTTTTGTTTTATATCCCACATATGAGTGAAATCATATGGTTCTTGTTCTTTTCTGTCTGACTTATTTCACTTTTTTAGTCTGATACTGTAACAATCCATCCATGTTGTCCCAAATGGCAGTATTTCATCAATTTCTATGGCAGAGTAGTGTTCCACTGTGTGTGTGTGTGTGTGTGTGTGTGTGTGTGTGTGTGTACCACATCTTTATCCAATCATCTTTCAAAGGACACTTTGTTTATTCTATATGTTGGCTAATGTGAATAATGAATGTTGCAATGAATGTAGGAGGTACATATATCTTTACAAATAAATGTTTTCAAAATTTGGGGGTAGATATCCAGAAGAGGCCATGCTGGGTCATATGGCATCTCTCTTGATTTTTTGAGGAGCACCTCCATGCTGTTTTCCATAATAGCTATGCCAGTTTACATTCCCACCAGCAGTGTGCAAGGCTTCCCTTTTCTCCACTCCTCTCCAACACTTCTTATTCTTGTCTTGGTGAGAATAGCCATTCTCACAAGTGTGAGGTGCAGTCTCATTCAGATTTGGATTTGCATTTTTCTTATAAATAGTGATGTTGAGCATCTTTCCATATATCTATTGGCCATCTGTGTTTTCCTTGGGAAAGTGTCTGTTCAGGTCCTCTGCCCATTTTTAATGAGATTTGTGTTTTCCTGTTGTGTTATATGAGTTCTTTACATATTTTGGATATTAGGTTCTTATTGGTGGTATCATTTACAAATGTATTTTCCCATTTGGTTGATTGCCTTTTGTTTTGTTGATGGAGTCTTTTGCTGTGCAGAAACTTTTTTTAAAAAATATATTTTATTGATTTTTTACAGAGAGGAGGGGAGAGGGATAGAGAATCAGAAACATCGATGAAAGAGAAACATCTATCAGCTGCCTCTTGCACTCCCCCTACTGGGGATGTGCCTGCAACCAAGGTACATGCCCTTGACCAGAATCGAACCTGGGACCCTTGAGTCCACAGGCCGACGCTCTATCCGCTGAGCCAAACCGGTTCGGGCTGTGCAGAAACTTTTTAGTTTGATGTAGTCCCATTTATTTATTTATTTTTTTATTTTCCTTTCCATTGGGATCAAGTTCACTAAAACCTCTCTGAGAACAAGGTCCTTAAGTTTAGTGTCTTTGTTTTCTTCTACATGTTTTTATTGTTTCAGGTCTTATTTTCAAGTCCGTAATCCATTTTGAGTTAATTTTTGTGTATGATGTCAGCAGTTTGGTTTCATTCTTTTGCATATGGTTTTCCAGCTCCATTTATTGAAAAGGCTTTCCTTCCTCCATTATATGTTTTTGGCTTTTTTGTCAAACATTAGTTGTCCATATATGTGTGAGTTTATTTCTGGGCTCTCAATTCTGTTTCATTGGTCTGTGTGTCTGTTTTTTCTGCCAATACCATACTGTTTTGATTATTGTAGCTTTGTAGTATAGTTTGAATTCAGGGATTGTGATGCTTCTGGCCTTCCCTCCCCACCCCGACCGCCCCCCCTCCCCCCCCCTCAGCATTGTTTTGACTATTCAGGGTCTTTTATGGTTCCATACAAATTTGAGAAATTTTTGTTCTATTTCTTTGAAAAATGCCATTGGGATTTTGATGGAGCTTGCATGAAATATGTATATTGCTTTAGGTAATATAGCCATTTTAGCAATGTTGATTCTCCCAATCTGTGAACATATACTATCTTTTCATTTGTTTGTGTTTTCAATTTCTTTCAACAATGTCTTATAGTTTTCAGTGTACAGATTCTTCACTTTATTTGTTAAGTGTATTCCTAGGTATTTTGTCCTTTTTGTTACAATTGTAAATAGGATTGTTCTTTTCTTTTCTGATATTTCATTGTTAGTATACAGAAATTCAGTGAGTTATCAATTGTAAGCTCATATTATAAATTAGTTTTAAATTGTTTGCCTTTATTAGCTGAATATTATCAGAAAATAGAGTTTTAAATGGTAGGAAAATGAGGTTTATATATAGAACTTATGGAACTACCAAGTGGATAGGAAACAGGGGTGAGGCTCCCCACATGAGCTTGGTTGATATGTCTACTTTAAACCAGCCCTACCTGACCAACTTTTTTTTTTCTAAATATATCCTTATTGATTTCAGAGAGGGAGAGAGAGAGAGAAACATCAATGATGACAGAGAATTATAGGTTCGCTGCCTCCTGCACGTCCCACACTGGGGATTGAGTCTGCAACCCAGCTTGTGCCCTGACCAAGAATTGAACCTTGATCTCCTGGTTCCTAGGTCAATGCTTAACCACTGAGCCACACTGGCTGGCCTGACCAACTTTTTTTTTAAGGCTAAAATTATCCTTTTTCCTTTTTTAAAAATATTTTTTCCCTTTATTGATTAAGATATTACAAATGTGTCCTTATCCCCCCAATGTCTCCTCATCCCCCCAATCCTGCCCTCACCCTCACCCCCTATTGTCCACATCCATCACTTATGCTTATATGCATGCATACAAGTCCTTTGGTTGATCTCTCCCCCTCACCCCCACCCTCCCTTACCTTCCCTCTGAGTTTTGAGTATCTGATCGATGCTTCTCTGTCTCTACATCTGTTTTTGTTCATCAGTTTATGTTGTTCATTATAATCCACAAATGAGTGAGAGCATGTGATATTTATCTTTCTCTGACTGACTTATTTCACTTAGCATAATGCTCTCCATCTCCATCCATGCTGTTGCAAATGGTAGGAGTTACTTCGTTTTTACAGCAGCGTGGTATTCCATTGTGTAGATGTGCCAAAGTTTTTTAATCCATTCATCTGATGATGGACACTTATGCTGTTTCCAAATCTTAGCTATTGTGAATTGTGCTGCTATGAACACAGGGGTGCATATATCCTTTCGGATTGGTGTTTCTGGTTTCTTGGGATATATTCCAAGACATGGGATCACTGGGTCAAATGGGGGTTCCATTTTTAGTTTTTTGAGGAAACTCCATACTGTTCTCCACAGTGGCTGCACAAGTCTGCATTCCCACCAGCAGTACATGAGGGTTCCTTTTTCTCTGCATCCTCACCAGCATCTGTCATTTGTAGATTTGTTGATGATAGCCATTCTGACAGGTGTGAGATGGTACCTCATTGTCGTTTTGATTTGCATCTCTCGGATGATTAGTGACTTTGAGCATGTTTTCATATGTCTCTCAGCCTTATATGTCCTCTTTCAAAAAGTGTCTATTTAGGTTCGTTGCCCATTTTTTGATTGGATTGTTTATCTTCCTTTTGTTAAGTTGTATGAGTTCCCTGTAAATGTTGGAGATTAAACCTTTATTAGAGATATCATTGGCAAATATGTTCTCCCATGCAGTGGGTTTTCTTGTTGTTTTGTTGATGGTTTCTTTTGCTGTGCAGAAGCTTTTTATTTTGATGTAGTCCCATTTGTTTATTTTCCTTTTAGTTTCCATTGCCCTAGGAGCTGTGTTGGTGAAGAAATTCCTTCGGCATATATCTGAGATTTTGCTGCCTGTGGATTCCTCTAATATTTTTATGGTTTCCCATCTTACGTTTAAGTCCTTTATCCATTTTGAGTTTATTTTTGTGTATTGTGTAAGTTGGTGGTTTAGTTTCATTTTTTTGCATGTGTCTGACCAAATTTCCCAGCACCATTTATTGAAGAGACTGTCTTGACTCCATTGTAAGTTCTTGCCTCCTTTGTCAAATATTAATTGAGCATAGTGTTTTGGGTCGATTTCTGGGTTCTCTATTCTATTCCATTGGTCTATATGTCTGTTCTTGTGCCAGTACCAGGCAGTTTTGAGAACGGTGGCTTTGTAATACAGCTTGATATCTGGTATTGAGATCCCTCCTACTTTGTTCTTCTTTCTCAGGATCGCAGCAGCTATTAGAGGTTTGTTTGTTTGTTTTTTTTTATTCCAGATGAATTTTTGGAGACATCCTTCTAGGTCTGTGAAATGTGCTGTTGGTATTTTAATGGGGAGTGCATTGAATCTATAGATTGCTTTGGGTAGTATGGACATTTTGATGATGTTGATTCTTCCAATCCATGAACACAGTATGTTCTTCCATCTGTTTATGTCTTCCTCTATCTCTTTTTTCAATGTCCTCTAGTTTTCTGGGTAGAGGTCTTTTACCTCCTTAGTTAAATTTATTCCTAGGTATCTTAATTTTTTTGGTGCAATGGTAAGTGGGATTTTTTTTTTTAATTTCTCCTTCTGTAAGTTCACTATTGGTATATAAAAATGCCATAGATTTCTTGGCATTAACTTTATATCCTGCTACATTGCCAAATTCATTTATTAGGTCTAATAAATTTTTGATGGAGTCTTTAGGGTTTTCTAAGTACAGTATCATGTCATCTGAGAATAATGACAATTTTACTTCTTCTTTTCCAATTTGGATGCCTTTTATTTCTTCTTCTTGTCTGATGGCTTTGGCTAGCATTTCCAGTACTATGTCGAACAGGAATGGTGAAAGTGGGCATCCCTGTCTTGTTCCTGTTCTTAGGGGAAATAGTTTTAGTTTTTGCTCATTGAGTATGATGTTGGTTGTGGGTTTGTCATATATGGCTTTTATTATGTTGAGGTATGATCCCTCTATTCCCACTCTGCTGAGAGTTTTTATCAAGAAGGGGTGTTGGACTTTGTCAAATGCTTATTCTGCATCAATCAATGTGACCAACTTTTTTAGTAAATCTTTTTGGTCTTTTTTCCCCTTTCTTCTTCCACCTCACTATTAACTCTTTCTTTTGCTCTTCTTCTATTTTCCTGTCCTGCACTTTCTTCCCTAACCGATTATTATTTGAGATAAAGTTTTTTATTCTTTGTTGTATTCTGAACCTGTACACTTAAACATTTTTTTAAATGTCAAAAGTACGTTGTTTAAAAACCTGTTTTTCATTTTTAGTGTAGATAACTGAAAACTTATAATAGTAAACCAGGGAAATAGAATTTCTGATTGAAGGGGCTATTAAAGATCTAGTTCACAATGCCAACATGTTTATTGCATATGACTTTGCAAAAAATTTATTATTGAATTAGTATTTTTCATTACAAGAAAAGATTAAAGTTTTATATTATGCCACCTCCTTTCATCATTCCCCATAATAATTGCACATTCCACTCAAATATGAATTCTCTTCCTCTAGATGATTTGGAGTTCAGAGGTTTTTTTTTAAAAAAAGCTTTGTTTCCTAATTCCTAATATTTTTCTTTCTCATTTGCAGCATTATACATGTATAGCAGATAACTTGGACAAAAGAGGAGGTATAGAGAAGAATTCCAGTATGTAGATTTAACCTCTAATTTTCTTTCCTTTTTTCTAATACTTATTATCTGTTGATAAATTAGGAGTACACACAGGCGTATGCACCCGGGCGTGTGTACACACACACACACACACACACACACACACACACACACACACACACACGAGATACTCAGTGTTGGCAAGACTATAAAGAGGAGAAAGGTAAAAAGCAAACAATTGCGGAGGAAAAGCATTTGCACAAATATGAAAACCATTGGTTGATGTATTTATGATATCACAATCTAGTATGTATAATCAAGAAATTATAAAGTGTCAGTATCTTAGAATTGTGTATGAACTGTGGTCGCTGATTACCTAAGCTCAGAGGATGCGGAGCGGTGGGAGATGTGCGGAGGAGGCACCGCCAATAGGGAGAAATGACAGCTCGCGTGAGAGAAGTGATAGTGGCGTGGTCCTTAGAGACTGTTCAGTGCAGAGGCAAATAGTATCACAACAGGAGTTTTGTTTGCTCCAAGTACGACACTTCAGTGTGGTAATTGATGTGTCTAATGAGCCAGTCTGCAAGTAACACGTGCAATTGTGTGCAAAGACGTTTTATTGTAAAATGTGTAAAAATAAAGTTGTTTTGGTGTGAGGCGGGTAGGCGGCTTCTTTTCTTGAGTTACTGAATAAACGAGGCACCATCTTCAGATATTTGAACATGTCTGTGATATGCACTTACATTTTATTTGAGTCCTAGTTGCAGTCAAACTCTTTGTTTGCTGGAACAATAGAATAAAGGAAATGGGCCTGTGCACTCTGTGGTAGATGGATGGCCACTTAATGTTATTCGAAGCGTACGATATGTTTATCACCAAGAGCTGAAATTAGCCCTGAACTAGTGGGCTGTGTTTGACATTTTAAAGGTATAAACTCAGTGAGAAATAGAATTAAGGAGAGCAGGCTTTTATGCTTGGTAGGTCTAGGTGGCGCATTTACTTGACATACGTTGCTTATATTACCCTCTTGGCAGATTCTCCAAATATCGTGTTTTTTTTTTTTATGGCAATACTTTTATATGAACAAGTTTTTTTGTTTTTGTTTTTTTTTAAGGTTGACTGCAGTTAAATGGTGAGAATCTTGTAGTACGGTCAAAACAAAACATATACTCTGTATATGACAAATGTTAGTATTATAACTTATCTGAAACGGTTCAGTTGCACTGCAGTCAAGAAATGGAACTTTTTGTTCACCGTGAGTTTGCCGCCTCTGGCTTCCTCACAATTCAGTGCAGTGTTGCAATCAGTGAACACTTTTCTGAGTGCCCTGTTTGAAATGTTTGTGTTTGTATGATCCTGGGAGGAGAGCTCCCAAATTATATTTCCATATCTAGTCCCTGTAAGCATTTAAATTTGACTTATCAAAGCAATGAATAATCTTTCATTTGTGGCAGAATGTTTAATAAACAGCACCGAAGTGACATCATGGAAACACAAGAAGCTTAAGATGTTCTGTTAATGTTTTAAATCTGTATCTTTTTTTTTAATTTAAGATGGGGGGTAGGAAAGAAAAGAGAACTTCAGATTTTTATGTTTAATCGAACAAACAGCATGTGCTGACAAGTAATAAATAACAGCAGTCCGAAGTGACTAAATAAATTGCTTTCCACAAGCAATGATTCATCTTCTGTCTTTCATTGCCATCAGGCTAGGAGACAGCTTCTTTTTGTCAGCTTATAGGGAAAAATTTGATAGTATAACACTCCTGTTTCTGTTCCCGCAATAGAAGCTCATTATCTTCTATAGTAGCTGCATTTTAAAATATTTAAATACAATAATTAAGTCTCATTTGGTTGTTCATTTACCTAAAACTTTGTGAAGCTCTAATTGCTCAGTCTTTTTGGTGTTTTGCAATATTCTGGTAAAATCATTCCCCCTAATTTTTTCATCTTGGTAAACACTTCTTGAACACTTATATAGAATGCATACTCTGCTGTTGTCTGGTGTTCTATAAATGTCAGTCAGGTCAGGTTGCTCAATAGTGTTGTTCAAATCTTCTATATTCTGACTGATTTTCTGCCTATATTTCTTTACTTACTGAGAGAGGGTATATCGTTTTTGCAGCATAACAAATTACCAAAAATTGGGCTTAAGACAGCACACATTTATTATCTCACAGTTTCCATGAGTCAGGAACCTGGGGAAGATGTAGCTGGTCCTTTGCTCAGGGTCGCAGAAGAATGCAGTCAAGGTGTCAGCTGGGGCTGTGGTCTCCTCTGAGGCTTGGCAGCCTTCCAAGCCCAACCAGGTGGTTGTTGGCAAAATTCACTTCCACGCAGCTGTAGAACCCATGGCAGCCTGGTTTTCCAAAGAGTCTCTGACTTCTTCCATCTTTAACCTCCAGATCCTATGTTGAAGGGCCCACCTGATTAGGTCAGACCTGCTCAGAATAATTCTCTTAATTAACTCAACTGACAAGTGATCTCATTGGTGCAAAACCCTTCATTTTTGCCATATAACATAATGTAACAACAGGAATGAAATATCATATATTCCAGTCTTGTCTAGGAATTATACAGGGCATCAATAGCAAGGTTGAGAATTTTGGGGGTGCTCTTAAAATTCTGGCAACCACATAGGAGTATTAAAATCTCCAACAATAATTTGTGAATTTTTTTATTTCTCCTTGTCATGCTGTCATTTTTGCTTCAAGTATTTTGAAACTTGTTACTAGGTGCATTGATGTCTAGGATTATTACATCTTCTTTAAAAATTGATCTCTTTATCATAATGAAATAACAGTATTTTCCCTAGTAATGCCCTTTGCTTTGAAATCTTTCTTTTTCCTGTTTGTAATATAACAACTTCTGCTTTCTGATTTTCTTCTTACGTTTAATCCTCACCCAAGGATCTGTTTTTCATTGATTCTAGAGAGAGAAAGGAAGGGAGAGGGAGAAAGAGAAACATTGATCAGTTGCCGCCCATATGCACTCTGACTGGGGATGGAACATGAAATCTGGGTATGTGGCCAGGCAGGAAGTGAGCCCTCAGTCTTTCCGTGCACAGGATGATGCCCTACAACTGGGCCTCTCCGGCCAGGGCCACTTCTGCTTGGAATATTAATGTTGATTGCATGTAACATTATTATACTTAAAATTGTTTTTCTTGAAAAAAATATGTTGAAAAAATATTTTGATTAGTGTTAGGGTATATCTTTTCCAATCTTTTCATCTATTTGTGTCTTTAGATTTAAGTTATGTTTCTTGTAGGCAGAAGATGGTCAGGTCTTCCTTTTCTATTCAGTTTTACAATCTTGACCTTTTATTTATTTGTTAGATTTTCTTTACAGTGTATTTGTACGTAGCATAGCATTTGTAACACTGTCTCTCACCTTTTATATACCTTTTGCAATGTATTTCTATCATTTATTTTGACAGCTTTGTTGATATGTAATTTACAGACCTTAAAGTTCACCCTTTTAAAGTATACAGTTCAGAAGTTTTTATAGAGTTGCACATCCACCGACACTATCTGATTCCAGAACATTTCCATCACCCCCAAAAGAAACCTCATACCCATTAGCAGTCACTCCCCAGGCCCACCTTCCCCTGGTAACCACTGATATACTCTCAGTCTATGAATTTGCCTACTCTGGATATTTCATATAAATGGAATCATACAAGACATGGCTGTTTGTATCTGTCTTTTTAAAAATATTTTATTGATTTTTTACAGAGAGGAAGGGAGAGGGATAGAGAGTTAGAAACATCGATGAGAGAGAAACATCGATCAGCTGCCTCCTGCACACTCCCTACTGGGGATGTGCCTGCAACCAAGGTACATGCCCTTGACCGGAATCGAACCTGGGACCCTTGAGTCTGCAGGCTGACACTCTATCCACTGAGCCAAACCAGTTAGGGCTGTCTTTTTTGTTTTTAAGCTTCATCCATGTTGTAGCATATGTCAGTACTTCATTCCTTTTTATGGCCAAATAATTTTCCATTGTGTGGATACATCACATTTTGTTTATCCATTCATTGGTTGACTATTGGGTTATTTCCATTTTTGGGCTACTGTGAATAATGCTGCTATGAACATTCACACACAGGTTTTTGAATGGGCACCCACTTTCATTTCTCTGGCAGTGGAATTGCTAGGTATGTGTTTAGCTTTTTGATGAACTTACAGACTTTCCAAAATTACCGAATCGTTTGGCATTTCTACCAGCAATGTATCAGGGTTCCAATTTCCTTGCCATCACTTGTTATTGTTTGTCTTTTTTCTTTCAGTATTTTATTTTATTCTTTAATCCTCCCTTGAGGATATTTTTACATTGATTTTTAGAGAGAGTGGAAAAGAGAGGGAAAGACAGAGAAACATCGATGTGAGAGAACACATCGATTGGTTGCCTCCTGCACACACCCTGACCAGGGCCTGGGTCAGAAAGGAGCCTGCAACCCAACCAAGATTCGTGCCCTCGACTGGAATAGAACCCGGGACCCCTCGGTCTATAGGCCGATGCTCTATCCACTGAACCAAACTGGCTAGGGCTCTTTCAGTATTTAAACATGTTGCTTACCTGGGTTCTCATTGGCTTGTTTCCAGTGAGAAATCTCCTGTCATCATTGTCCCTCTGCACATAACGTCTTTCTCTGACTGCTCTTACAGTTTTCCTTATTACTGATTTTGAGCAATTCGATTAAAATGTGATTTTGGCCGGAACCGGTTTGGCTCAGTGGATAGAGCGTCGGCCTGCGGACTGAAAGGTCCCAGGTTCGATTCCGGTCAAGGGCATGTACCTGGGTTGCGGGCACATCCCCAGTAGGAGATGTGCAGGAGGCAGCTGATCGATGTTTCTCTCTCATCGATGTTTCTAACTCTCTATCTCTCTCCCTTCCTCTCTGTAAAAAATCAATAAAATATATTTTAAAAAAATAAAAATAAATAAAATGTGATTTTGTTTCTAGTTTTCTTCATGTTTCTTGTGCTTCGGGATTCATTGGTATTTTGGATTTGTGAGTTTATTATTTTTATCAAATCTGGGAAATTTTTAAATGATAATTTTTTCAACTATTTATTATTGCTCCTTTTTTTCTTTTGGAGACTCCACTGATGCATGTATAATAGTGTACTTCAAATTTTTAATCAAAGCTCACTGATGCTCTGTTCATTTTTTTTTTAATTCTCTTTTCTCTCTGTCTTTCAAACTCACCAATCTTTTATTCTGCAATATCGAACCTGCTGTTAACATCATATAATACATTTTTTTATATTAAACATTGTAATTTTCAATTTAAGAAGTTGAATTTGTGTCTTTTTAGATCTTCCATGTCTTTGTTTAACATTTTGAACATATAAACATAGTTATAATAACTTTTTTTGTGGATAGTGCAACATTTATTTTTTATTTTATTTTTCAATCACAGTTTACATTTGATATTAGTTTGTATCAGTTTCAGGTGTACAGCATGGTGCTTAGACAATCATATGCTTTACCAAGTCCCCAGCTATTTCCAGTACCACCTGGCAGCACGCACAGTTATATAATCACTTTTATTTATTTTAATTTAAATTCTTTATTGTTTAAAGTATTACATAAGTCTCCTTTCCCCACATTGATCTCTCCCCAGCCACCCCCACCTCCCAGCACATGCCCTTACACCTTCCTCTCTTGCCCTCCCCACTTCCCAGTTTATGTCCATTGGTAAGCTCACATGCATGCATACAAGCCCTTTGGTTGATCTCTTACCCTCTCACCCCCAACTTTCCCTCATAGGTTGGACAGTCTGTTTGATGCTTCTATGTCTCTGGTTCTATTTTTGTTCATCAGTTTATGTTGTTCATTATATTCCACAAATGAGTGAGATCATGTGATATTTATCTTTCTCTGCCTGGCTGATTTCGCTTAGCATAATGCTCTCTAGCTCCATCCATGCTGTTGCAAATGGTAAGAATTCCTTCTTTTTGACTGCAGCGTAGTATTCCATTGTGTAGATGTACCACAGTTTTCTAATCCACTCATCTGCTGATGGGCACTTAGGCTGTTTCCAAATCTTAGCTATGGTGAATTGTGCTGCTATGAACATAGGGGTGCACATATCCTTTCTGACTGGTGTTTCTGGTTTCTTGGGATATATTCCTAGAAGTGGGGTTACTGGGTCAAATGGGAGTTCCATTTTTAATTTTTTTAGGAAATAGCATACTGTTTTCCACAGTGGCTGCACCAGTCTGCATTCCCACCAGCAGTTATATAATAACTTTTAAAAAGTCATTTTCTGCTTGTTCTCTGTCAGCTCTGGGTTAGTTTCAATTGATGAAACTTTCTAATGATGGGGTCATATTTTCCAGTGTCTTTAAAGGCCAGTTTTGATTGCATGGCAGACGCTGTGACTTTCACTTTGTTGGGTGCTGGATATTTGTATTCATCTAAATAGTCTTGAGTCTTTTTACTGAGACACAGCTGAGTTACTTGTAAATAATTGGATCCTTCCCTTTCTCGCCTTTAAGAATTGGGAGGTCCGACTGGAACATGCTCATTCTAGGGCACATTCGTTCCCACCCCTGATGGAACACCCTCTATGCACTCAGTGCCCCGTGAATCCCGAGGCTGCCCGTGGCGGTTGGAGCAGGCCCTCCTCCCAGCCTTGTGTGGTGCTGGGCGCTAGTACCTCCTGCCCTGGTGGTGGTTCTGTCCTGACCTTGGCAGCTTCCTCACGTGCATGCCCTGCTCAGTACTCAGCCGCATACCTGTGGGGGCCTCTGCCTTGCTCCAGAGTTCTTGCTCGTCTTGGGTGTAGAGTGCACCTCACAATTTGTCTTCAATGAAGATTTTTCTGTGGCTGGTTTATGTTGACTTCTGTTCTTTTTTTAAAAACACACATATTTTTATTGATTTCAGAGAGGAAGGAAGAGGGAGAGAGAGATAGAAACATCAATGATGAGAGGGAATCATTGATTGGCTGCCTCCTGCACACCTCCTACTGGGGATCAAGCCCACAACCCAGGCCTGTGCCCTTGACCAGAATCAAACCCGGGACCCTTCAGTCAGCAGGCCCACGCTCTATCCACTGAGCCAAACTAGCCAGGGCCTGATTTCTGTTCTTTAGGGTGTTTTTCTAATCTTGATAAATTTGGGTCAAAACATACTCTCTTCAGGAGATCTTAAGCCTTGTCTGATTACTGTCTGATTCTGGAGACATACTCATTTCTGTGTTTTGAAGAGGTAGAGAAGTAAAATGTCAATTCGTCTCTCCATGGTCTGTTATGCAAGAGGGAGCTTGCTCTCCTAAGAGCATCAGTTCGCAGGACTGTCAGCGGGTAGTTGTTTGCGACCCTTCATTTCCTTTAACAGCCTGAGTTCCAATTTAGATTGTCATTTTTCTCCTCTTAACTACTTCCTCATAAGCAGATAATGAATGTTGCTGGTAAATTTTTAAGAATCTCTTTAAAGCCTTCTTCATTTACAATGAAATACTGTGTTGTCATCTACTTTTCTTAGTATCAGAGGTAATGGATTTTAAAAAGAGTTGAAATCATGTTAACTTCAAACTTTATTTAAGTGGCAAAGAAGAATTATTACGGAATAAATGTTCAATTCTATGAATAACTATTTTCTGGTTGTAAAATAATTTTTATTTGTATAATGCTTAATAGAAAGGCAGATGGTTAATAACTCCTATCTGCAACTATGGAAGTAAAAGAGAGTTTGTTTAAAAAAATTTTTTTATCCAATGGTTATGTGGGCAATTAATCTGTTGCTATTTTTCCATTTGGAACCGATTTAAAATGGTATAATAATATTTAGACACAATTTCTCAGCCATGGAACATAGTTTCTTATTTTGCTCTGTTCTTGGAAATGCTGAACTATTGAAATAGTTCTTTTCTGGAGAGTGTGGGCCTCCCTTTTATCCAGGGACAGATTTTGTGGCAAATCATTGAGTCAGCAGTTATTTTGAGTCTAACTGAAGGAGATAAAGTTCCTAAGGATTTATTACATATGTGTCTTGCCACTGAGTGAGCAACAAAAATGCCTACCCATCAGTGCTGACTGGTTGGGAATCTCTGAAACATGGTGCCACAGTCCTCATAAATAATAAAGTAACAGAATCGCGGGCATTTGACAGAGATCAATCTCTAGATGGATGAGTTAGTCTATAAGCAAATAGCTACTCAACCTCTTTTGACTTTTAAAAAGGCTCTGTGTGTTTGCTTATCCAGACCCCTGGATTTCAGTGAGTCCCTAGTGATCGAGAAATGCCTGCAGACTAGCCGGTGAGAGCAACGGAGGACTGGTGTGTGCAGGGACATGTTAATGTCAGGGGAGACACTCCTCTCCCGCTTCTGCAAAGTCTGCTCTTCAGCTTGTTCTCATGGAGATGTACCTTGGCTGTCTCATGAGTTGAATTTGACCTTGATGTCGTGGGGATGAGAAAGCATAGATTTCATCAGTGATCTGGGAAAAGCTGCCAGTAATATGGTGGGGTGGCCTAGTTTTATTTTTGACAGATTTATGAGGCTGGATTATGCAGTGCTTTTGTTATTGATATTTATATCATTTATATTTATATACATATATATACATATACATATGTATATATAAATATCAGTTTATTTATTTATTTCACACATTGAACTTGTCTGAAAGCATAACCTTGGTAGCCAAAGACATTTCCCGCCCTTGCCATGCTTCTCTGGCATCTACCACGGGACTGTAAACTTGCAGCTGATTGATAGGCGTGTTGCCTAGTAACCCGTCTCCTTGTTTGGAGTCAGCATCATTCCCTAACTCTGTACATGAATGAGATGATCTAAAGGCGAGTGAACATGAATCCAAGCAAGCCTCTGTCCAACTCTGAGCTGAGGAATGGGGTGGCAGGAGATGCCTGGAAATGGTCTCTGAGGTGCCAGCAGTTATCATCGCAGGTTTTTGGCAGGTATAGACTGGCCAGGATGGTTAGATGTTTGGAAACAGAGTCTAAAAAGTTATGTCATGTCCTGGCTGGTGTGGCTCAGTTGGCTGGGCATCATCTGTGTACCAAAAGGTCGCTCGTTGGATTACCTATCAGGGCACATGCCTGGAATGCAGGTTGGATCCCTGGTCAGGAGCCTGCAGGAGGCAGCCCACCAATGTTTTGCTTTCATATCAATGTTTCTCTCTCTTGTCCTCCCCTCCTCCCTCTCTAAAAATCAATAAAAAGTCTTAAGAAAAAAAAAAGAAAAAGAAAAGGCCTGTGACTAAAATAAAGTCACATTTTTAATAATCTTTGTACAGATGTGTGCCTCATTGCCTTTAACATTTGGACAAGCGGGTGTATTTTTTTAAAGGATTTTTGTTAAGAATGCATTGACTGAGTTTCGACAAACACCTAGACACATGTAACCTATCAAGATATGGAATACAGAAAGTTCTCTCATTTCCCTTCTCAGTGAATCCCTTCCCCAAACCCCAGAGGCAACCCCTGTTCTGAATTTTTTCCACTGTAGATTAACCTTGCATATTCTAGCATCATGTAAATGAAGTCATACAATACACTCTTTTGTGTAAGATTTCCTTAATAAAAAAAATATAATTAATTAATTAATTAATCAATGTTTAAAAAAAGACTTCCTTTGCTCTGAGTAATATTTGGGAGATTTATCTACGTTCTCTCCTGTATCAGCAATTTGTTCTTTGGTATTACTAGTGGCGCTGCTTACCAGCATCTATTGGCCTGTTCTCTGGATGGTCTCTGGGACTCTCTTGTTTTGGGCTGTATGAATAAAGCAGCTAGGAATATCACAAGCCTTTTTTTTGTGGACGCATTTTCACTTTCATTGGTACAATGCCTATGCGTGGAGCTGCTGGTCATAGGGTAGGTGTGTCTTTCATTTTAAAAGAAACTCCTGACTTTTCCTGGCGTGGTTGTGTCATTTTCTCCTGCTGGGAGCCAGGCTGCCCCGCCTCATCCTCTGATTGGCGGTGTTAGTCTCTTTAGCTGTGGACGTTCTGGTTAGTGTGCCGTGGTGTCCCCTTGTGATTTAAATTTGCATTTCCCGATGACAATGACACTGAGCACTTTTTCATGTGCTTATTGGCCATTTGTGTAAATATAAGTACTCTTCACATCTTTTGCCCATCTTAAATTGGGTTGTTTGTCTTTCTGTTGTTGAATTGTCGCAGTTCTTTGTATATCCTGGATAACAGTCCTTTATCAGATACGTGTTTTGCCAATGTTTCCTCCAGATCTACGGTTGGCTATCCATTTTTTTTAATGGTGTGTTTTGATGAGTAAATGTTTTTAATTTTGATGAAACCTAATTATTTTCTTTTATGGTTATTGCTTTCTTTGACCTAACAAATCTTGGCTACCTGTAAGTCATGAACATATTCTCCTATACTCTCTTTTGAAAGCCTTGTAGTTTCACCTTTTATATTTGGGATATTTATTTTGCCTTTTCACTAATTTTAACCATGTTTCAAGAATAGACCTTCTAAGCAATGTAATGCCCAGTTAAAGTATACTTTTATATATGAACAAATAAGTGAAGTTAATCAGGTTGAGAGAGACCTATTATATCTTTCCTGAGAAAGTGTGTGCAAATACAGAATTACTGAAAGACCAAACCCTCTTCCATGTTCATGTTTTGTTTTCTAGCATACGGTTTAAGAATAATAAAGGATTCATTGATTCAAGAGCAACCTTGACTTACAGAGGTGGTTTAAACATGCATTGTTCAGTTAAAGAAAAATTGACCTTTCTATGCATTTGTATGTAGTGGTGAACAGCAGGGAGAGAGGAGTAGCACCCACACCTCCAGCTTCAGTGTGCCCGCACATGGAATTTAAGAGGAAAGTGAGGATAGAAACCACATCCTCCTTGATTGCTCAGGAGAAAGAACTTTACTTCTCATGTTCCCAAGTTGTCCTTATATTGGTGGCGGTGAAAATGGCACCAGGTGTTGGATCGGTGGAGTCTGACCAGACCTCGGTTCAAATCTCAGTACTTGAGTCCTGGCTAAGAAAGAATTCAGAGTCAAGACTCAAACTATAAGCCAGAGTTTATTTAGAAAGTCACAGAGGTTGAAGATGTGAACCATAGAAGAAATGTGTTCAGGAAACAAGTTACGCAGACAAAAGAAGAGGCCCCTGGATCTGAAGAGAGAGAGAGGGAGGTAAAGGTAAGGTGTGTGCGTGCTCCCCAGAGGTAGAGCACACCGAGTCCTCCTTCCTTAGGGCTTTCCAGGGCAGGGATTTTAGGGGAGGTCCCAGGGAAGGATCTCAATAGAATTTTCATCACGCTCCAGGCCTGTTCTTTCAGGGTCTTGGTCTCTACTGAACGGTGGTGCCTGGGCAGGGCTGCACTCGTCAATGCAGCTGGTCCTGCAGTCAGCCAGGACATCGCTTGTCTGGTTTCGCTACGTTACCGGGCCTGGAACTGGAACACTCCTGAGGCCTAGATGTTATCCCAGGGGTTAATGCTCAAGGGAGTGGGGCTGAAAGGGCGCCCAGGGGAGTCACTTGAGACCATTCTTTGGCTCCTTGTTCCTCCTCCAAGGGGGTTTACGGCACAACTAGTGACATGCCAGGAGAGGAAAGGTTCGGGGGTGGGGTTGGGCGGTGGGGAGTCCAAACCCCCGGACCAGTGATATGCTAGTGGAGGAAAGGGTACCCTGTGGCAAGGACTTGGTTTTCCCAGTTTTGCCAGCTGCTGAGCACCCAGGGCTTTCTGCCTGGTGACCTCCTGGCCCTGGCCCATTGTCCTGGCTCTGCTCCTATCTGTCTGACTGCCCGCCACACTTCCACTTGTTCTCTCCTGTCTCACACATCGGACATGAGAGTCAGAGGGTGGCTGGCCACACTGCTTCGGGGAAAGAGTGTAGCTTGTGTTCCTTTGCACGGCCTGGCTCCCAGCTCCTCATGGGCAGACGCATCTGGCACCCAGATTAATGAACAGGCCATCTGATAGTCTAGCTAACACTGGGCAGTGGCTCCCTTAAACTCTCATGTAACATTTGCTCCGAAAATGGGTTTTCTGAAGCTTTCCACTTAAATAACTGTGGGTTAACTTTTCGTGGGGCCAACATAGTGGAAACTAAGCAGAACGTATAACCCCGGACTGTTGGGCAGCCTCGCATTGTCACGGTTCTGCCTTAACTCACTGCATATTACTTCCTTTGTAATTTGCAACCAAACTATTCACTTTTCTAAACTATTCATCTTTTAACGTCTGGAAATGCTTAAAGCATTTGGCCATTTGTTCATTTTGTGTAAGCCGTACACCCAAACAGGGTAAGAATATATTTGCCAAAGCAAAGCGTACTGCTCTAAGAGATCAGGCCTGTGCTTTCAAAACGTTTTTCTAACTTAGACAAGCCATCAAATGCTAGTGGTCGTGTTTCTATGCAATTCTATTGGTGATAACATTCCATGTTATGATGCCTCCCCCCCGCCAAAAAGTTATTTTTTTATGAACTTAAAAAAGTTTCTAATATAAAGGTTATATTATCAACAAATGCTAGTTTGAAAGAACCAAATAGGATTGTGAAGATTACCCTTCTTGAACAATGCCTTAAATGTTTATCTCCTTGCTCGTTCCTCATTGCTTTCTTTCTCAAGACATTATGGCTTATTGTGTCTCCAGCAGGTACCTTCCATGTGATTTACGCAGTGAATGGCCCTGCTTTCCGAGCAAGTTAATGATATAATATGCCCATTTATATTCAGAGCAGTCAACACTTTCTAGCTCTCAGAATAATAAAAGCACCTGCATTTAATATACATGGGAGAATGGGAAGGCGAATAGCAGATAAGGCACAATCAGGTAAGTGTAATCAGATAAAATATCACAATATTATAGTAGATCAGCATCTGGTAATGACTTGAATTTTGAAAGACTGACAAGCAGCATGGCCTAAAGCAGCCAGGCGTGCCTCATTCAGAGCGCCTCTTCCCAGAGCTGATTGCTCCTCTCGTCTTTTCCGGCAGATTAAACAGGTAGGGTTTCTTATTTTAACTCTTGTTGAGCTGCGTTGTGCCGCTGGAAAAACACTGGCAGTGTCCCTGCTGAGCCCAGATCTTGGGAACAAACAGAAAGGACGCATCTCAAAGTAAAACCTTGCATCGCCCAGCAGTTCCCTCAGATTGATCCAAATCAATTTTATTTAACAAAAGAAAGCTGGCAGCATGGGCAGAGCTCTCATTTTCATCTCTGTACTTGCCTGCATGGTGTTGACATTTTCTTCTTTTTCCTTTTTTTTTAAAGCAGGAGAAAACAGTTTATTAGAAACTGATTTGTCTCTCAGACCTCGCTGCCTGTGCTGGCCTTGCCTGAGCCCTCATGTCACAGAACCATCTGGTGTCCCGTGGAAAGCTGCAGTTTGCAAAAGTCAGAGCTGAACAAACCTGGTTTGTCTAGCCTAGTGGGACTTAGCAGTTTCTTTCCCTTTGAAATTCCTCTGGGTTGGAGGCCAGTGACCTCCCCAGTTAACTCCTGTTTGCTGGATAGAGACCTGGGGAGTAAGGTGCAGGCTCAGGTCTGCCCCAGCATTGGCCTCCCAGTGGCAGGGCCCTGGCCCCTTCACGCAGGGACCAGGAAGAGCCTGGGCTCCTGTCTGCCGCCTTTGGAGCAGGAAGTTCTGTAGACAGTGGAATTCACGGCTCCATCTTCCGAGAGGCCGGTGTTCACCCTTGTTCCTCAGAGCTTCTGCTTCCGTTTGCTGAACTAAGGGGGGCAGCCCTGGACACTGGCCAAGGGATGTCTTCTTCAATGAAACTTTCATAACTGTGAGTATGAAGCAAATGGAATAACTGACCATTGCATGTACTCGATGTTTATGGAAATGACTCTTTCCAGAGGCCTCCGTCCCTCCACCAGGTTCAGTGAGCTCAGCCTGTGGTACAGAATACCGTAGTCTGGCTGGCTTAGACAGCAGGCGTTATTTCTCATCATTCTGAAGGCTGAAAGTGCGAGGTCAGGGTGCAGCATGGCAGGGCTCTGTCGTGGGGGGGGCTCTCTTCCTGGCTTCCAGACAGTGGCCACTTCAATGCGGGGTCACGTGACCTCTTTGGAGACAGAGAAAGAGAAACTCTCTGGTGTCTCCTCTTATAATTAAACAAATCCCATGAGGCCCCACCAGCATGACTTCACCTAAACCTAGTCACTGCCCGAAGCCCCATCTCCAAACACCATCCCATTGGGGGTTACGGCTTCATCATAGGAATTGGGGAAGACACAATGCAGCCCACAGCATTGCCCAATGGTGTTATTGTGGCCACGTTAGCAAGTAATTGTATCATTGTGGCTGAGACAAAGAAAACTTCTCTCTGGCCCAAACGGTTGACATGCAGAGTATATTTTAAAAATACAAAAGATTATGGAGCAGTTCAGTCCATGATGGAGCAAACGTCAATCAGTTGGAACCTTCAGAACCATAGTCTTCCTTCTCACACACTCCCACACCTGCACTCACCCCTCCTGCCACACCTGCTTTAGGATTTTCCAAAAAGAGATCCCAAGAGAAAGTGCTTGTGTCAGGAATTCAATGGAAAATGGAAAGTAACTCTCAAGATGTTTATGTTGTCAACAGTCTCTTGTACTTTCAATTATACTGTCTACCCTTGCAGTAACATGGACTGACCACTGATCAGAATGATGGATTAGCTTAACCCCCCGAGGGAGCTTTATTCACCCAAGAAGTTGTTATGTATATTCTAAATACCAAGGATGGAACGAGAACTAATTTTCAGAAGATTTCGAGTGGCAGGAGTGGAAAGTAAGGAGGAGTTGGTGGAGACTCCGGGGTTAATTACAGCACTGTTTCCCGAGCATCCTGTCTTATGCAACGTTTTCTTTCATAGAATGAGTCATTGAGTGCTTTGGGGAGGTGGGCTGAGATCTACATTTTATGATTGAAAAACAACTTCTTCAAGGTCAGGAGAAGAGAACTGGATTATCCATTTAAACGTGAACTGCACAATATTGAACACTGAAAAGACCTCCCCCAACAGTTTTTTTGTTTGGTTGATTGGTTGGGTTGTTTTGCATTTCAGGTGTGACCCAGGAGGAGAAACAAAGCAGCCTGTTGTTATTTTCTCTTGTCACCTTTAAAAAAAGGTGTCTCTGTCTGATTTGTGATAGAGGCAGCCTTAGATAAAGCACAATTGAGGCTATTTCAGCCTCTAAATGGAGAGCATTTCTGCTTCTGCTTGAAGCCACAGTAAGAGGTATTTCACAAACAGTGATGGGGTCAGTGCAACCAAATTCTTTTCTGGCTCCACCTGCATTCCTCACCCTTTTAAAAAAATTGTTGATAGTATTACAGATATCTCCCATTTTCACCCCTCCCCTTCTCCTTCCAGCCTCTTACCCCCTCCACCCCCAGGACTTCACTACCCTATTGCCTGTGTCCAAGGGCTATGCGTATAAGTTCTTCGGTTTATCGCTTCTCATCCTCCCAACCCCACGTCAAGGTATGTCAGTCTGTTTCATGCCTCCATGCGTCAGGCCTTATTTTGTTGGTCAATTCATTTTGTTCATTAGATTCCACAAATAAGTGAGACCATGTGATATTTGTCTTTCTCGGATTGGCTTATTTCACTTAGCGCAATATTTTCCAGGTCCACTCATGCTGTTCCAAAGAGTAAGAGATCCCCTTTTTACAGCTGCATAGTATTCCATTGTGTTAATGCCCCACAACTTTTTTATCCACTCATCAGAGCCCTGTTCCTGGGGGGGAGGCTACTACAGTATGTAACACAGTCATCTGCAGTATAGTATGAGCACTGATCATCCTGCGTATTTAGAGGCAGACTGTGCTATATGTAATTGGATATGAAGCATAAGCCTTTTAACTTAGCGCTGTGGCTTATCCCACATTTTGCCCCCCACCATCCCATTTTGGGCAGATTAAATATTGATCTCTTAGAAATGATAGTGGGACTAGATTGAGGAATCTAAAAAGACTGGGGAAACATGTGGGTATGATGACATTCACCTATTAAGAAGGATAAGAATCATTACCTTAAGAGAGAATTTGCTTTTTAGGTAACAATAAAAAGATACTTATTAGTTACCTTTTCAGTTATATTTGAATCATATACTCTAACCAAGAGAAATACCTGTTTGCCTTTGTTAAATGCATGTTTCAAATCTAAACTTAGTACACTTCAAGCTTCTAGAATTAGATAATATTAGATTTTCGTGGTTCTTAGGAAGTTATTTAACTTTTGCTTCAGTTTTCTCATTTCAAAATAATAACATACCATTCTTATTCCAGGTTTAATGATCTACTCATATCTTAGCAAAGTTCTCCAGATGTTTGTCAAGATTTTGTCCTTATGTGTTGGGGCACGATAATTATTTAATAAATAGTTGCGATAAAGACATTGTGAAATACATAATAAGTAGACATCTAAGCAACAAGTGTGCAGAGTTGCAGGTGACAAATTGTGAAATATCAAAAATGATTAGTGGAGAAAAAGCGCCTGAAAAATACAGTAACTTAGCTGAGTAATGAGAGCTACGATGAACATACTCTGCAAATCCATCAGCACGGTGGCTCAGCGTGTCCTTATTACTCTCTGAAGTTAGGAATGACAGATACCAAGACCCTATTAATATTTTAGGTGCAGCAAGCATGCCACGGAGAAGGATGTAAATCCGTGGTCAGGTTCTGGACATTGTGAGAGGTCTGCCAGGTGGGGGGCTGCGTCGTCTTAGAGCTCCATCACTCCTCCTGGGGGCGTTCTCCTGGCAGCACCCAGCTGCAGGAAATGGACCAATTTTGAACAGAAGGATGGATGTGCTTGGACAAGGCAAAACTCTCAGAGTATTTAGCATTCTTTATGCCCACAGTGTATTTTAAGAAAATTTTTAAGGTATACATGTCAGTATATATCTTTAAATGCTCTGTCATCCGAAAAATAGTGGAACTCTTCCAAAGAATATATATCTGGGAGTCTGAAGAAATAGGTTTTCTCTGGCCCTAGCACGGGCAGTCTCCTTGTTCTAATCATCTCCAAATGCAACCTTAGTAACAGTGACACAATGTGTATGGACTACTGTGAGGTACTTGAAAGAATAAAGCTGAGTGAACTAAGGAAAGAAGAAAGGAAAACCATTAAGTAACACATGGAAAGTGCTCTGTCAGTGTGGTGCCCAACAATGGAGTGGCTTCCTACTCTGCTTCTTCTTTTTTTTTTTTTTAAATTAAATTTTATTGGGGTGACATTGGTCAACATGAACATATAGGTTTCATGTGTGGATTTCTAAGTGCCCACCACCCAAAGTCAGATCTTCTTCTGTCACCTCATATCAGGATGGACCCCTTCTCCCCACACCTCCTTCCCTCTGGCAACCACCACACTGCTGTTTGTGGTCATAAGTTTCAGTTTTATGTCCCACATATGAGTGAAATCATATGGTTCTCAGCTTTCTGTGACTTATTCAGTTAGCATACTGTTCTCAAGGCTCATCCATGCTGTTGCAAATGATGCTATTTCATCCTTTCTTAAGGCTGAGTAGTGTTCCATCCTGTACATGTGCCCAGTCCAGGGCTGCCTTCCTGCTCTGCTGCGGAGAGGGGCCATTTCCCGGGAGCCTTCACTCGGCCCTCCTGTGTGGCACACCACGTGTCCTGCAGCTCTTAGGAAATGGTGCTCCGAGTTGGCTTTGGAAAGGAGGACATGTGATAGCGTCCTCTTCGCATGTCCCTGTAATCCGATGCCCGGAGACCTTGCTCTTCAGAGCAGGGGCTGCTTCTTGAGGGCTGTTGGTCGTGCCTCCGCGGCAGGTGGCTTTGAAGGATCGCTGGTTGGAAGCTTGCAGGTCCAGAGAGATCGCACGGCAGAGACCAGGTATTTTTCCGTGGGAATTTCTAACCTAAAAACCACAAGGATCTCTAGAGAAGGGGGTGGGGTGGGAGGGAGCCAGAAGAGAAGAGGCATGATTCCGGGGGGAAAAGGGGGGCAGGAGGGGAAAGAGACTTTTGCCAGGAAGCCAGAATTTGTATGAGCGAGCGCTCCAGGACTAACACACCCCAAAATGTAGGTTTTTCCAGAAAATACATTCTCTAATTTGAAGTCGGTAGGAGCTTTGGATGTGAGATATCAGTGAAAAGACTATGTGTTCACATTTTATCATTTGCCGTAAGACATGGAAAGCTACAGATATTTAATAAATATGGGTAAAACGAATTGACTTGGTGATGGTAATGGGATGCACCATCTTGGAGGATGGCATACTGATGACGTATGACAAGGGCACTGGTTTCAGGGCCTATTGGCCAGAGTTCCAGGCATAGCTTTGCCCTAGAATCTTGCCATAGTACCTGGAACCTTCCCCTTTCTGAACCTAATTTTCTCATCTTCTGGGATGGAGAGGCAGAAGGAGATAATCTCACATGAATTCCATGTCGTCAACTCTGTCACCTGTCATAACAACCTCAGGGGTTGTCGTCTCTGCCCCACCTCTCTTGCCCCACATAGGGCACTTGAACATGTCTTGTGCTATTAAGATCTGGGGCCCTCTAGGTTCTTTTTCTTAGTTTCTTCCTTTCATGTTCATCTCCCCCTTTCTCTAGAACTCCAGGCTTTGCCTTGAAGATGCAGGATAGTTTGCATATAGCGAGGGGTTATATGGCTCTCCCATTCTTTCTACAGGGAAAGCTTACTCACCTGTACGCTGTGCGCCTTTGCCCCAGTCACCAGCCCCTCGTACAATCTTTAGCCCCTCCAACTAGCCTTTACCTCAAACTGGCCCAGATAAGATTTTAAAGCCTCAGTGCATTTTGCCTTTCATTCATTTTTTTGTGTGCAAAACACATATTACTGTTCCAATCTGTGTCCACTTCACCACCAGCTCTCTTCCCTTTTTTTTTATATTTTCCAGAACTCTTCAATCTTTAATGTGACAGTAGTTATAAGTACTGTTTACAGGACTTTCACTACATGCCAGGTATTGTGATAGGCACTTACACCTCTCATCCTGGCAGCATCCCTGAAGGGTAGAGGAGGAAACTGTTCCTCCGATTGTTTAAACAACTTTCCCACATTGTCTCTCTCCGAAGACAGTGTTATTTCTACTGCAATATGCTACATTTCAGCATACAGGGTACATAACAACTTGTTGCTATTTTGTTCAGGTCAGGTGTTTTTTAGAAATATTTTTTATTGATTTCAGAGAGGAAGGAAGAGGGAGAGAGAGATAGAAACATCAATAATGAGAATCATTGATAGGTTGCCTCCTGCATGCCCACACTGGGGATTGAGCCTGTAACCAGGACATGTGTCCTGACCGGGAATCGAACCATGACCTCCTGGTTCATAGGTCGATGCTCAACCCCTGAGCCACGCCAGCTTTTTATTTGTTTCAAAATCAGTAGTATATCATCAAAAAGAAAAAATATATTTCAGCATATGATATTTTGTTTTCTTGTTATTTTACTTTGTTTTTATTAACACAGATTTTATTTTTTAAATATATTTTTATTGATTTCAGAGAGGAAGGGAGAGGAAGAGAGTGAGAGAGAAACATCATTGATGAGAGAGTATTGCTGATTGGCTGCCTCCTGCATGCCCTATACTAGGGCTGGCGCCCACAGCCTGGGCATCAAACCGTGACCTCCAGCTTCATAAGTCGATGCTTAACCACTGAGCAATGCGGGCCAGGCATTAACACAGATTTTAAAGAGTTATGATCATAATGTGGATGTAGTCCTTATTGTAAAAATAATAATTCCACAAGCATTTTCTTTGTTGCTTTCTTCCATATTGCCATTTTAATAGCTGCATAATTTTCATCAGATCAGTTTATCATAGTTTTTTTTTTAAATTTCTACTGCAGGACAATTATATTATTTCCATTCTGTGCTACATTAAATTTTGTTGTAATAATGATATTTATGTACTTTTTTAGATTAATGGTACATTGGCTTTTAAAACCTTTATTATTATAGAAATTTTGAAATATTCACAAGAGACTAGAAGGCACCTGCATCTAGCTATCACTCAGCTTCAGCAGTAATCAGCATTTTGCCCATTTTGTTTTATCGACTCCCCCACTTTTTCTTGAGAATATAAAAGAAAATTTCAAGTATCAGGATAGACTTATAACTGATAAGAACTTTTCACTAATGTCATCTAATAGTCAGTCTACGTTTTCATTTTCCTGATTATCGCGAGAGACTTTTCACATTCGGTTTGTGCAAATGAGGATCCAAATATGGTGTGCACATTGCAATCGGTTGTTACATCATTACACACACACACACACACACACACACACACACACACACACACACACACACTTTTAATGCCTCAACTTGTTGGAGAAACCATGTCAGGAGTCCTGTAGAATATCCCACATTCTGAGGTTGATGTTTCCTCAAGGCTTATTTAATTTGTTTCTCTATCTATTGTATCTGTTTTAACAAGTTAGATGTTGAGAACTTAAGATGGTGGCTCCGTTTTTAAAAAGAATATTTTGTAATAGGGTCCTTTTCAATTGGAGTTCAAACTCCGCATACCTCTCAGAACATTTGTCCGGATCATAAGCTTCTCTTCTTTCTTGTTCTGCTGGAAAGCCTCTTGCACAGGCAGTTTTTTTAGAATAAAAGCCCCTGCTGATCCCAGCCCTGGGTGTGGGGCCTGTGTTAACATGAACCAGTTTCCTTCTAGCCCCTTCAGCCTTGGAAGAAAACTAGGAATTGCCCAAAATACTTTGATTGCTGTTGGAGAAAACCTGGATTTGAGAGAATAATTGAGAATTGGGGAAGGATGCCTCAGCCTTAGACAGGGAGTGTCATGGTTCACTGGTTAAGCTAAAGCGGATCAGGCCTGACCATCAGATTGACGGGCTGAGACACTGACCCATTTTTCGGCCTCAGTACTCTCTGAGAATAGGGTAGTTTGAATGAGATTTCACTTCGTTCCAGGCTTAGCACGGAAGACCATCAGAAAGCAGTCATTTCTAATGAGTCTTGTTTTATGATGCTGATTCTCCGGGTACGGTGAAGGAGCCGTGGCTAGAGCCGGGGTGTGGGGCACGTTCCTATCTCCCTATAACACACTCCTCCTTGCATTTTAGATGTGGTGTTTGAGGCTTCTGCTCAGGACCCACCAAACAGAGCAAAGGGATGTTCAGGATGTGAGATTCCTGGAATCGTCCAGGAGTTGGGAGAGGCAGAGCAATTCTCCTTTCTCTCCCGGCCCAGGAAATTACAAGGCATACTTAGCTCTCCCTGGAGATCATTAGGTAGAGTCAGACCTTCCACCTCCTGGTTGGCCTATTTCAACCCACTCCATCTCCACAACCCACCACAGCTTTGTAGGAAACGCATTGCTGGACCAGGAGGCACAAGGTCCCACCACAACCTTGCCCGCCATGCCTGCACCGGAAATGCTGGATGGAACTGCTATGCCATTACTCCAATGTACACCAGAGCGTGCTATGCTATTGTGTTAATGGGAATATGGGTAGAAAGGGCTCCTCACAATAGCTGCAGAGGAGGGCTGTGAAGTCTTTTATTTATTTTTATTTTTTTATTTTTTATTGCTTAAAGTATTACAAAGGGTATTACATATGTATCCATTTTATCCCCCCGCCCTAGACAGTCCCCTAGCCTCCCCTATCACCCAGTGTCTTATGTCCATTGGTTATGCTTATATGCGTGCATACAAGTCCTTTAGTTGATCTCTTACCCCCCTACCTCCTGCCCCCCAACCCTCCCCGGCCTTCCCGCTGCAGCTCGACAATCTGTTTGAGGCAGCTCTGCCTCTGTATCTATTATTGTTCAAAAGTTTATAATGGTCTCTATTGTCCACGAATGAGTGAGATCATGTGGTATTTTTCCTTTATTGACTGGCTTATTTCACTTAGCATAATGCTCTCCAGTTCCATCCATGACGTTGCAAATGGTAAGAGTTCCTTCCTTTTTACAGCAGCATAGTATTCCATCGTGTAGATGTACCACAGTTTTCTAATCCATTCATCTACTGATGGGCACTTAGGCTGTTTCCAGATCTTAGCTATGGTGAATTGTGCTGCTATGAACATAGGGGTGCATATATCCTTTCTGATTGGTGTTTCTGGTTTCTTGGGATATATTCCTAGAAGTGGGATCACAGGGTCAAATGGGAGTTCCATTTTCAGTTTTTTAAGGAAACTCCATACTGTTGTGAAGTCTTTTATTGAAGGGGGTGACTTGTCTCTGGGGACTAAATTGAAGTCTCTGAATTTTTCTCTTTTATCTTATTGGAGAGGCTACGGAATAGCAACTTTGAATTTTGATTTTGAGCTGCAGGAATACGGAGACTTCCCTCATTCTTTTAGCATCTGGTTGCTCTTTTGTTTTATTCATTACCATTGTAGGGTATAGGCAACCTTCCCGGAAGGTCGGCCACAGAAATTGGGAATCTGAAAATGGGGGAAAAGAGACTCAGCATTAGGCTGTCTGGTCCTATAAATCCCTGTTTAAAATTAGTTTGGGCAACTTGACCTTTGCCCATTGAGGCTTAAGTGGTAGCCATTTTTCTTCTTTATTTTTCTAAAGAAGCGGCTTTGCTGTGTGTTAGGTATGACTGAGGATCCTGTTACTCTTTTCCCTAACTGTCCACAGGTATGCCTCTTTGGGACTAGAAAGCGATTCTTTCTTATTTAACCTTTAAAATATTTAGAGGCTTTTAAGTTGACACTGGTAAACGGCACTGTTTGCACCATTTGTTCTTGGACCATATGATTCTTATTACTCTTGATTGTTCTGTAATGTGTGCGCAGAGTGTAGAGGTAATGTGTGTGCACGGAGTAGTGTGAGTAGAATGAGTAGTGTGTGTACAATATGGCATTAAACTACTGTAAATGAGAGGAGAGAACAACATCCAACGACTTCTGGTTTGGAAGAAGTCATGTAAGGAGTAGAAGTCAAATTGAAAGGAGGATGCTGCTTCAGGCTTGAGTTTATACAAATATTTTAAAATCCCTTTCACTGTTACTGCTCAGTATTTCTCAAGGGTAGCAAGACCTAGGCTAGGAAATGGATTCTTTTATTAGACAGCCAGTAATTTATCAGTTAAGCATACTTAAAAGTTGGAAACTAATATATAAGAATCTATACTCCATGGAGGCAGCAGTATTGTGGCTCTGAGAGTCAAGCACAGAACTTCATGGCTAAATGAGGACCATGGAATCACACTGTCTCCCACTCTTACCTTGTACCTGATGAAAATGAAGCTCCTGAGTTTTTCTAGGTCACTTGGCTACTTAGTTGCTGAACCTGGTTAAGTCCCCCCCCCCCCCCCCCCAGTTCTATGCTTTATTATGTTTAGTCAACACTGAGTAGGAATGACCTTGGGAATTACTACTTTGCTTTTGTATTTTAACCTTTCCACCATGGATTATTTCTCCTTTCACAATAACTGTTACTTTGGCCCAGCTGATGTGGCTCGGTAGTTGAGCATAGATCTACGAACCAGGTGGTCATGGTTCAGTTCCCAGGCAGGGCACATGCCAGAGTTTTAGGCTCAAGCCCCAGTAGGGGGTTTCATGCAGGAGGGAGCCAATTGATGATTGTCTCTCATCATTGGATGTTTCTATCTTCCTCTCCCTTCGTCTCTGAAATTAATAAAAGTATACTTTAAAAACCCCACAAATATCACTTTGATGTTCAACATTGCTAAATATTATGATTTGGCAAATACTAAAGACATCAACATGTTAAGTTCCTCCAAAATGATGTCAGACTACGAATTCTTTTGCTGACCATTCAGAAACTGTAAAACCAGTGACTAGCTCCATTATATTGTTTTTCCTGAGTTTTCATCAGCATCTACATTATATATGTTCACCAATACAAGGAGGACAGAAGTCATTCAAGTAATAAATGAAGAAAGTTGGTAATTATTTCCAAGGTCAGCAACAAACCTTCTGCCCCCTCAGACTCTCAGATGGAAAATATAAATAAGGAGGCACCTAAAACAGAGAATCAGTTTCTAACTTGAGACCTGATGGACATAAC
The DNA here is from genome assembly GCF_963259705.1 of Myotis daubentonii. NCBI lineage: Eukaryota > Metazoa > Chordata > Mammalia > Chiroptera > Vespertilionidae > Myotis > Myotis daubentonii. Next base: position 15,132,084 of record NC_081850.1, read on the forward strand.
TCCATTCCTCTTCTGAGTGCTGATCTGGACTTCGGTTTTGTCTTTCAGTGTTTTCCATTTATGTAATTGTTTCGTTTCTTTTTATATTAAAGAACCACTTAATATTGAAGTATGATTGGCATACAGTATGTTTTTATATAATGTATATAACTTGATGGGTTTGAGTACATATACACTAGTGAAACCAGCAACTACAGTGTATGCCTTAGACCTATCCATCACCTCCAAAAGTTTCTTCTTTATTTATTTTTCATTTATTTCATTCTGATCTGCTGGCATTCTGTTTTTGAAAAGAATCTCTCTGTAATCCATGGACACCATTTTCTCTTTGTTTTACCATGTTAATTTGCTATATTCCAGTCATTCCCTTTGAATATACTGTATATACAACTTGTAAGCTTGGTAATTGGTATGTGCCACCTCGTAGTGTTCCGTCCATATTCAGTTCCTCAATTGCATATGTCTAAGCAAACAAAGGAGTAAATGCCTGTATATATGGATGAAGCTAAAAAAAAAAAAAAAGGCTTGACTATCAGACATGAATCAACTGTGCTTTGCAGACTAATCTATTATTTGAGACTATCTGGGACTGCAAGAATTAATCTTGATCATGTTTATTCTTTTAAAAACATCAACAGTTAAAAATTGCATATCTATTTATTAAAAATGGTTTGAGCCTGCGATGTAATCTCCTAAATGAAGGAATAAAAATAAGAGCAGGGTGCTCCAGCTAACCATTTTTCTTCCTAAAAACTTGAAATAAATGGAGATCAGGAATGTTAGACATCTTTAAATAAATCAGAGGTCTAATGACATTTCTCATATTTTATTAAGAAAATTTTGATTTGATTTATCTATTTAAGATAACAAGCAAGGTATCCTCTAAGTGCCGAAACATAAATTACAAACACGAAGGCTTGATTTATGTTGATGGTAGATAATATGAGACACGGCAAGTTATCACAGATTTTGCAGTATTTCCTGAGTTGGGGGATGGAATTATAGAAAAGTACTGAAAAACAGTGCTGCCTTGGGCCCCATTGTTTGCTGAATAGATGATGACTGTTTTCTAAGACATGATATAATCCCAATGATGTGAACTTTCACGTTTATTCCAGACTCCTCCAGCTTTAGTGAAATCTGCTCCACAGTTCTGTTTCCATGTCTCAGTGATGGATCAGACACATTCAGATCTCTGCCAGGAAGGCGTAGGGGTGAAAAGAAAAGAGTTCTGTTGGGTAAATGTTGTGTTTCTGATCTCTTGGGGAATGTTAACATTCTCATATTCTCCACCTCCCAGCGTTTCTCAACCTGTGGGTCACGACCCCTGAAAATACATCCTGCACATCAGATATTTATATTACAACTCATAACAGTAGCAAAATTACAGTTATGAAGTAGCAATGAAAATAATTTTATGGTTGGAGGTCACCACAACATGAGGAACTGTATTAAAGGGTCTTGGCATTAGGAAGGTTGAGAACCACTCCCTCAGTGACACCGACTGCTAATTCCCAAACTCTGTGTCAATCCAAAATATGCCTTCCGTGTGCTTTACTTGGGCTGCTGACTACCAGAGAGAAGTCACGTGACATGGCTCTGCAAATTGGCACCAGCTTTTATTTTCCAACCTCAAGAACTTTGTTTGCCTCATGCACCGTCTCCCTGTTCTTTGCATGGCTGTCTTCTTCTGGTCCTGTAGGTTCCACCTTCAGTGTAGCTGCCTCCTTTCCTGCTCTCCCTGTGTAAGTCTGTCCCCCGCCCCTCACCCGGAGCCTCTTCATTTATTTCAGGACCATTTGCACTCGTTACAATTCTTCTGTGTTTGCCTGACTTATTGTTTGTCTCCACAACTAATTTTTTGTGTTTAGGGACAGCATCTGTCTTATTGCTTACAGTAGTAAGTGCTTCCTGACACACAGTAGGCACTCAGGCAGAATTTTTCTATAAATAATAAATCAGGAGGTTGCATTGCTTTAGAAGCATGCCTTAATGAAAAGTGCTGCTTTAAATGAATGTGGCCATAACCCAAGAGGTATCCTTCCAGATGTCAGGGTGCACATACCTTTCAAATAAACTTCTTACTTGTGGTTACGTAACGTAAACTTGTGCTCTGAATTCAGAACGTGCGGCCGTTGCAGAGCCGTTTTAACGCTGGTTCTTGCCCTCACCCAGGCTGCAGCTCTGTTGACGTGTGTGAGCACACCTGGCGTTGGGTGTAGTTCCCAAGCCCTTACTGTTCCTGCATCGCTTTGGAAGTGAGTGAGTGAGTGTGCGTGCAAGGCTGTTAGAAAGGTTACCTGGAATCTGTTCTAATGTATATATAAAAAGCAGAAGATAAATCAATTACACTTTTTTAAATGTTAAGGAATTACTTGCTACACACCTCATAATCAACTGAGACACATCAATGTGTCATGACATTTGGTTTTTGAATTGGTGTTTTAGAAATTAGTCCCAAATCACTGGGTAAGAGACTTTATTGCTTGTGCAACTTTTGGGGAAGGAGGAAAATGCCCGAGTTGAGACTGCAAAATAGCAAACCCTGCAGGAGAGGAACTGGTGGAAGTGATAACTGCAGTGAAGTGAATATTGTTACTTGTAAGGCAATGCCTCTGAGGCCCTCCCTCAATGATAACATAATATACTCATTATTTAAGGGGAACTGTTTGAGTGCAAATATTCGATATCTTGGGCCTAAAACTGCAATTTCCTGTGGTTCAAACTAATTAATTTGTGAATATGTTTTATCATTCATCCAAAATGCACTTGGAAATGAGTTCTAAGCACTTATAAAGAGGAGAAAAGCAACACAACAATAGATTTTTTGTAGCTTCTTTTAATGTCTTCTTTCTCAGGGCAAGTTAACCAATCAATGAATTGCCGGTTGTGGTTGCCAACCTTCGCCCAGCACTGGTCTAAGTGCCGTGTCTGAGGGATACCAGGGAAAGCCAGGATAGTGCTGGTCCATAAGCGAGAAGGAAGAACAAGATGGATACAGAAAATAAAGAGCTTATGCATGCCAAATGACGCATCCTTAACAAATACAGCACAGGGGCTTGCTGCCATTATGGTTCCCAGTGTGGCTTGCCACATATGTATTTTGTAAAATGTTTTATCTTGAAAAATAATTTTATATTTCTAGTAGAGTTACAGTGTTAGTACAGAGAGTTCCCATAATAAACTCTCAGCTTCCCCTAATATAAACAAGTTACATTACCATGGTGCAGTGATCAGACTAAGATAAGACCATCGGTACATTACCATTAACTAAGCTGTAGACTTTATTCAGATATCCCAGGTTTTTCCATTAATGTTCTTTTTCTGTTCCAGGATCCAGCCTGAAATACCACATTACATTTAGGCTACAAGTATTCTAATAATGGATGAGACATAAACGTCAGAGGGAAAGCATTTTTTCCCTCATACTCAGATCACAGTTGTTACTATTTTGGTATATTCTCTCCCTAACACACTCAAATAAACACACACCACACATATTTTAGGTTTAGATTTCAGACCTCTTTTTGTACTCTCTTTTTAGCATTTAACAAATCATAAACATTACCCCTTTCTATGAATTAGAGTTTGAAATTGTTTAATGTGTACATAGGTTTTATCACACGGCTATAGTTTAAGCCAATTCGCCCAGATTACTGAACGCTGGTTTCCATTGTTCTCACAAGTGACACAGTGATGAGTGTAAGTGCACATGAGCCCTGGGCAGTTTTCATATTTCTGCAGGCAGATCACAAGGAAGAATATATAATGTGACGATCTAGGGATTTCCCCCTTTATTATAATTTCTAGTTCAAGAGTAACACATTTAAACTAGACTGAATTCTGTACAACTGAAGATGAAAATCTCCCCCTGCTCTGGTAGACTTACCTCCCGGAGGAAGAGAAAGCAGGGAGAGGTCTCTGGCTTTAACCTGAGCCAGACGACTGCAGTGACCAGGGGTGTTTCCAGCAACCATGTAAAAATGCAGCCTCATCCCTGAGCTTTTTATAGGCGCTCCAGATCCTAAGGAAGAACATTCCAGCCCCATTATCTTCTGATTTGTGGCCAAGGCTGGCTTTGCTTGAGCATTTGCTGTGGTTGTGGTTGACCAGTTGACCATTTTTACTTTCAGGATTTTGCTGCTCATTGGTCACTGAGGAGTCAATTTCATTACGAGGCAGCAGACATCAACACCAGGGAAAAAGGCTCCCCTGATTGTCCCTCCTTCTAGAACAGCTAATTCGCCTGCTCCCAGGACACTAAATCCTGCAGGGACAAGACCTGAGCTGCCAATGTTGTCGGCCGTGAGAGTGGCCAGGGAACATCTTGGCTGCTGGCTCCCCAAGCTTCAGGCCACATCACTGGGCACCGAGAGCTCCCTGCTGAGGCTGGGGTTTACTACCACTGGGGAACAGAGCCTGGGTAATGGAAAAAGTGTGACCTTTGATGATCGACAGGTAGGATCCAATACCTACTAGGAACTCTGACTTTTAAACAAATAACTGAACCCTCTCTGAACTTGAGGTTTCTCAACTGTGAACATGAGAATTTTATACATGCTGCTGTATAATTTGAACAAGATGTAGCAATGTCAGGTACAGTGCCTGGCACATAGTGTGCCATCGGATGAAACTTTATTAAATGAAGGGATGGATGAATGACCCACGGAGCAAGTTGAATACCCTATTTTTTAAAATAATGGTGTGGCCATCTGTAATAGAAAGCATAAGGGGTATCAATGCAATGATTTAAATGTCAACTTCGTTTCTTCCCCAGGGTAGCAGAGGACATAAGCCAACTCCAACCAGCTAACATAAAAGGAATTTATTGTTAGGACACTAAGGTCTCTGAGAATTAAAACATCCATCTTTGGACAGGCTGGAGCTGGGCAACTTCAGGACCTCAGAAGCAGAAAAATAGGGAGCTTTTCTCTAGGACACTGGCATTCACTTGTATTTCTGATCTTTAGTGACCTGCCCTCAGCTGGACCAGCTCTGACCAGGAAGGCAGGATCACGTGGTACAGGCCTGAATGCTGGGCCCCTCCTGTGTATCAGGGGCAAGTCCCAGGGCAAGGAGAATGCTGGGAGCTAACAAACTACACATATGTAGATTTTACAAAAAAGGGGGAAAAGGATAGAGAGATAGAAACATCAATAATGAGACAGAGAAACATTCTCTATGTGTATGTGTATGTGTATGTGTATGTGTATGTCTATGTCTATGTCTATGTCTATCTCTCTATCGCCATGAGGAAAATAATGAAGGTTTCCATGTGCCCTTTGTATTGCCCTGGCCCCCATCCCCCATGCCCCTGTCCTTGGTCCTAGGCAATCACTGATTTGCTTCTGTCATGACTTTGTAGAATTGTCTATAAATAGATCTTATAATATGTACTCTTTCTTGTGTGACTTCTTTCACTTAGCATAATTATTCTGAGATTCATCCATGCGATAGCATGTATCAGTACCTCATTTTTACGATGAATGATACTTCATTGTGTGGACATATCACAGTGTGTTTATCCATTTACTTGTTCGTGGACATTGGGGTTGGTTCTAGTTTGGGTATATTACCCACAAAGCTGCTATGAAAATGCACGCACAAGTCTTTGTCTTGTGAAAATAAGTTTTTATTTCTTTTGTTTACTTAGGAACAGAATGGCTGGGCCATATTGTAGGTGTATATTTAACTGTTTCAGAAACTGCCAAGCAGTTTTCCAAAGTGGTTGTACCATTTTACATGATCATCAGCAACGTAGGAGACTGCCCCTTGTTCTGCACCCTCACCTACACTTGGTATGTATCCAGAAGTTATTTTTTTAAAAACTCTCAAAACTTAATGCTGAGAAGACTAATGACCCCATTTTTAAAAATGGGTAAAAGATTTCAACAGATAATTTGCCAAAGAAGATACAGTCATTAGAGAAATGAAAACTAAAGCCACAATGACATGCTTATTCTGATGGCTAATATTAAAAGGGAGCTGCTAATCTTATATTATTATGATGCCCATTTTACTGATGAGAAAAGTGGGGCTCAGGGAAATAGTAACCAGTTATTAAGAGGTAGAATTTGAATTTGGGTGCTAATCCTTGCTTAACTTCTGTGCTATTCAAGCAACAGTCCTTTGAAGGAAGCTTCAAAAGCAAAGGTTGGAAACAAGGGAATTCACTTATTACTAGGAATGCAGTTTCCATTCCCTCTTCAGATGGGACAGCCCACACCAGTCACAGTGTATTATGGAACATCAAGTTTTGGCACTTATTTTGCCTAAAGGATAAATTTTATGTTTTTTCAATAGGCAGCATTGTTTAGCTGCCTCTTGAGCCCAGTACTCAAAGTGCAGAATGCCCACCAAACCTGCATTGGCCCAGCAGAGAGCTAGGCCTGCTTCACCATGATGATTAAGTATAGGGGTTTCTTGGCTCAGACAGATCTGAGTTTGAATCACAGATGTACTATTTCTTTCTTTTTTTTAAAAAAAAATAATTTTATTGATTTCAGAGAGAAAGAGAGAGAGTGAGAGAGAGATGGAAACATCAATGAAAGAGAATTATTGATTGGCTGCCTCCTGCATGCCCCACGTCCAGGGCGTATGTTCTAACTGGGAATCAAACCATAACTTCCTGGTTCATAGGTCAATGCTCAACCACTGAGCCATGCCTGCTGGGCTCTACTATTTCTTTTTAAAAATATTTTTATTGGTTTCTGAGAGGAAGGGAGAAGGAGAGAGAGATAGAAACATCAATGACAAGAGAGAATCATTCATCAGCTGCCTCCTGTATGCCTCACACCGGGGATCGAGCCCGCAACCTGGGCATCGAGCCGCAACTTAGACATATGCCCTGACCAAGAATTGAGCCACACCACTGGGCAGATCTACTACTTCTTAACTGTGTTATCCTGGACAAGTTACTAACCACTTTGAGCTTTGATTTCTTCATCTATTAAGTGGGAATGATGCTGAACTTACAGTGTTTAAAGGGTTAGAAGGACTGATATATGTAGTGTATTTACCCCAATATCCTATACTTCATACATTCTCAAACACTGTTACCAAGTCAAAAACAATAATATATAATCCTAATAAGATTAGTGTGTTAAGTTTCTCACTCACTACAAAAGCCTAAATAAAATACTAAATCATTACTAGCTAATGTTTGCATCCCTCTGGGTACTTGCTCCTTCACTGAGGAAATGCTAATTCACTGACAGATGACAGAGCGTTTAAGCCTATGAGAACTCTTTATCCTTTAGCTGTAAACATTAGACATATTCTTTGGAAGGCATATCTATGGCCGCTGTTGGGCCATATCAGCTGATAGGTGCGTGGAGTTTTAGAGTTCAGTTATCAGATCTGCATGGCACAGAGACATCAAAGTATAACAGAGAGCTCTACGGAGCACCGTTACTCATGCTCAGATGACTAAAGCCCGGCCGCAATTTTGTGTGGCTTATAATCCTAATCAGGGACCCGCACTTGGGGCACTCCCTGCGTCCTCTACCTGCTCTAACTCCTCAGGTCCCTAGAAGTGCGACTGTCATTACCAAGGACGCATTTTCCTCTGTCCTATTGGTTTTCCCTGAAACACAATCAGTGTGTTCAATCAGTACTTAGGGACCACAGTGAAGCTTCCTGGGAGCATGTGGATGTAAGATGATGAGGAGAGACAAGTCAGTTTCTCTGTGGCAGTGGTTCTCAACCTTGGCTGCACATTAGAATCACCTGGGGATCTTTTTAAAATCCTGATTTCTGGACCTCATCCTCCAGAAATTCTGTTTCTTTGTTAGGGGGTGGGGCCATAACATTAGTAACAAAGAAACAGAATTTTGGGAGGATGAGGCCCAGAAATCAGGATTTTAAAAAGATTCCCAGGTGATTCTAATGTGCAGCCAAGGTTGAGAACCACTGCTCTATGGGATGCCTCCAGCAATTTTCTCTCAGTAATGAGCTGGCCCTGCAGAGAGAGCCAAACGTTCTACTGGTTGGCACCGATGTTGACATGCAAATGTCCCAGGAGATGGGTCCCTAGAATGGGACGGACGCTTCTTCACACAGGCAAGGCTGTGCCTCCTTTTACAGCAACAGGGTCAGGTGATCGCTGCCACCTCCCAGCTACAAATATATGAGTGGCTGGGCACTAGAGGCTCTCTCTCCTGGAGCACAACTTAAATTGCCTCCAGCTGTGCCCATCTAAGCAGGACATAGCCTAAGCCATGGGTGGTGAGAGACTAGGGCACTGCCTATATCCTGTTCCTTGAGTTCAAATGTTGAGGATTCATTGTTTGTCATTGTGGTGTTTGACCCTGTCTCTTCTGCAACATAAAAGGAAGACCTGACCTGTTCAATCATAATTTGACTAAAAGACAAGCACATAGCACTTTAGAGTAAAGATACCAAAAGTCAGCCAAGGCCTGCAAGATATGCCCTTACCTCATCTGATTGATCCACTCATTCTGCTTTCAAAAATTGTGGTAAAGGACACACAAAAGTCACCATTTTTTGCCATTTTAAGTGTACATTCTGTGGTATTAGGTACATTCATATTGTTGTGCAACCATCACCACCATCTATTTTCAGAATGCTTTTCATCTTGCGAACTGAAATTCTGTACCCCTTAAATAATAACTCCCCAATTCTCACTCTACACAGCCCCTGGCAACCACCACTCTACTTTCTGTCTCTATAATTTGATTATCCTAGGAACCTCATATAAATGGAATCAGACAGTATTTGTCTTTTTGTCCTACTCATTCTTAAGGTGCATTGATAGAATCAGAAGTAAATCACCTTCTAGAACCCTTGGCAAGGGAACTCCTATAGAGAGTGGGGTGAATCCTGTTGTTTATCTTGATGCCATTAAACATTTGTACATCTGGGTTTCTTCTGATTCCATGTTCACAGGGCAACCCTCTGATTATGGTTCGGCTTCGTACAACCAATACCGTTAGTTGTCACCCAAGCATCCATCCCATCCTGTTTATGTCATATCACATTGTACGGCAGTTTTGATGGTACTACCATCCCTTACCTCCAGAGATCGGCGTTAAACCAATTTTCACAAACCCATACTCATTATCACAGTGATTGATTCAAGGATGGATACTGACCTAAGCCTAAACCAATTTCCTGGCTACTGTGATTAGTTCATGGATAGGTAGTTATCTAATTTAGTTCAATCAAAGTGAAGTTTAGACCTTTATTTGACAATTGAGTACAAAGAACCCTACCTTCGGTCATTGTAGCTGAATTTAAAAAATGTATATCATCTTACTGTACCTGACAACCATTTTATAGCCATAAAAAGATGCCAGGAAGGTGTCAATATGATGGAAAATAGAGCCAATATGTTGAAAGAAATTTTATCCTTGGTGATTGCTTTAAGCTGCTGGATGTAGCCTTGCCTGCAGTACTTCCTACCACAAACCTTTTGAATTATGTGAGTCAATAAATTCTCTTCATTGTTGAACCAAATATGTGCTGGATTTTCTATTACTTGTTTTGAATGCATTCCAATGGACTCTCCATAAAGATCTGTGTACAGAGCCAGAAAGCAATGGTTACATGAACTTTATGTTCCCTTTGATACTGATTTCTCATTGTGAAAATGGAATTTTGGCATTCTGGTTTCACACATTAGTTTCTTTAGCTTGTTTAATGTGAGATGTGGATTCATTCTCAGGATCCTGACAAAAGATTTTTTCTCACTTTGTCCTGCTGGGGGCCATCATAGGTAGTGAACGTGGAGGCATCTCAGGATACCTTGGTGATCATATATGGTTTGCCTTGAAGACTCTCCTTGAACTTGAGCTTGTTTCATCCCTTTGAATTTCTGCAGCCACTGGAAATTCTTTTGAACAGCAGTGACTGTTCTGAAATAGCAACCAGCACTAGTCACACTGTGAGCCACCTTGTCTCTGACACTTGGCCTCAATCTTGGGAGCCTCCTACCTGAGGTTCTGTGGCATTCCCTGGCTAGCAGATGGTAGCCAAGTCTTCTTCCTACAGTTTCTAAAGGCTTTTCATGTGGCCATCATGGAAGTGATATGATCTAACACACTGCCTACTACATAGGGCATTGACTGAATCTGAGGGGTCCCTCTAGTCAATCACTTGCAGCTCTGAGAAAGTTGGAAGATACAAAGTTCATGAAGGCTCACACTTCTCCTGGTCTTTTTAGTAACTTTTCCTACTTATCCAGATGCCCTGGAACTTTCTTGTGGCATAATTGTGTGTTCTCAGGAAGGGGGAAACCCTTCCTACTCCCCTTAAAAAATCTATGGTTCTTTTTTGCTTCTTCTGCTGGCCCTGGGTAAAAATATATTGCACACAGAATAGAAACAACACATTATCAGTAGGGTTCTTTCAACATGGTGTGCTCATGAAGCATTTTTTCCCAAATCATTTTAATTGTTCAGTTACAGTTGACATATAATATTATATTAGTTTCAGGTGTACACCCCAGTGATTAGACATTTTATAACTTACTCAGTGATCATCCTGATAAATTTCATACCCATCTGACACCATACATAATTATTGGAATATTATTGACTATATTCCCTATGCTGTACTTTACATTCCCATGACTATTCTGTAATAACCAATTTGTACTTTTAAATCCCTTCACTTTTTCACCCATCAAAAATTCAGTCACCCAAATCCCCATCTTCTCATCTGGCAACCATCAACATCTTCTCTGTATCTATGAGTCTGTTTCTGTTCTGCTTGTTTGTTTATTTTGTTTTTTAGATTCAACTATTGATAGATATGTATTTTATTGTTCATCTTTTTTATCTTTTTTTTCTTCTCAAAGAAGCCCCTTTAACATTTCATATAGTACTGTTGTGGTGGTGATAAAATCCTTTGGCTTTTTCTTGTCTGGGAAGGTCTTTATCTGTTCTTTGATTCTAAATGACAGCTTTGCTGGAAAGAGTAATCTAGATCCTTGATTTTCATCACTTTGAATATCTCTCACCAATCTCTTCTGGCCTGCAAAGTTTCTGTTGATAAATCAGCTGACAGTCTTATGGTCCCTTGTAGGTAACTAACTGCTTTTCTCTTGCTGCTCTTAAGAGTCTGTCTTTAACCTTTTGCATTCTAATTATGATGTGCCTTGGTATGGGCCTCTTTGGGTCCATCTTGTTTAGGACTCTCGGCACTTCCTAGACTTGTATGTATATTTTCTTCACCAAATTAGGGAAGTTTTCTATCATTCCCCACCCCCCCTTTTTTAAAAAATAAGTTTCAATTTCTAAAGCATGTCTTTCTCAAGAGACTCAAAATGCAAAAAGAAGATGCTAACAAAAGATTAGAATTACATAGAAAAGGTGAGCATTTCTTGTTTATTTTACCTTAGAATGCAGGGAAAGTTGTGGATGATGTTATGTCCAGCCATCCTTTGGGAAGTGTCCATAGACACATATTCCATCACTTGTGGCTATGTGCAGAGCTGTTTGCCCTGTCAGTAGCAAGACAAGATGTACTTGCAATCCCTGTCTATAAACATTTAAATGCAGTCACTCTAAAGCTATTGCGGCCCTGTCTTATATTTTCTCATTTCCAGTGATGGGATCATTTTTTAACAGAGCATGCTGTGTGAACTGGTTGAATGGAGTGCTAGGAAGGTCTCTAATAAATTATAGGGGGATTTATGGGTTCTGCTCAGGGCCATGGTAGGTTGGCTGAATTGAAATGAAACAGGACATATTTATCCAGAAGGTCTAGTGGTTTCTAAGTATTAGAGAAAGGAAATTCATGAGTGGAAGCTTTTCTTTCTTTCTTTCTTTCTTTCTTTCTTTCTTTCTTTCTTTCTTTCTTTCTTTCTTTCTCCTCACTCTCACTCTCTCTCTCTCTCTCCCTCTCCCTTCCTTCCTTCCTTCCTTCCTTCCTTCCTTCCTTCCTTCCTTCCTTCCTCCCTCCCCCCCTCCCTCCCTCCCTCCCTCCCTCCCCCCTCCTTTCTCTTTCTTTCTTTTTTTTTTTGCATGTAAAAATATGGATTTATTATGAGATTTTTATTACACTTGGCTGATCTCTTTTATATTACTTAGTAAGTGCAGTGGCCATTGGATTTCAACCCCTGGCCTGTAGCTAATGCATTGCTTTAGAACAACAGTGTAATGAACACAGAGGGTCCTGGATAGAAATGCTCTGCTGCATTTATACTGGTGTCTGGTTACTGTCTGCATGTAGACCACGGCAACTCTCCACCAGCTTCTTCCTGGTTAGAATCTGGACTTTATTTATTTATTTATTTTTGTTATCTTTGGTTGTGTAGCTGATGACTTCAAAGCCTGTGGCATAAAAATGCCCAATCATTTCATTATGTTCGTGGATTCTGTGGGTCAAGAATTTGGGCAAGCATAGCAGGGATGTCTTGGCTCTGGCTCCTCATGTGGGAAGGCTTGAACATCTGGGGATCTACTCAAATGGCTGCGGAATGGAATCATATGAAGGTTTCTTCACTCACATATGTGAAGCCTGGGCTATTTGGAACTGTCTGTGGAGGCCCTACACATGGCCTCCTCATGTGGTTTGGGATTTCTCATAGCATGGCAGTCTCATGGTAGTCACACTTCCTCCATGGTGGCGCAGGACTCCAACAGTAAGTATTTTTAGCAAACAAGGCAGAAGCTTCATAAATAACCTTTTATATCTTAGCCTTGGAAGTCACATAGTATCACTTCTACAGTGCACTATTGGTCCAAACAGTCACAAGCCAACCTTGATTCAAGCAGAGGGGACTAGGACCCCTACCTTTTGATGGCAAGAATGTCAAAGAACTTGAGACCATGTTATAAAACTGATACAAACTGGCATATTAATTGACATCCTTGTGCACACCGCATAAAGTGGGTCATTTAACTAAAGGAGTAAATTGTCATCATAAGCTCAAACTCTAACTTTTGATTCCCCCAGCCTTGGGAGAATACAGTGAATAAGGACAATTTTAATGGATCAAAACTGAGATATGCTACTCAAACCAGGTAGTCCATTTAAAAGTCTGGATTTCTCCTTTCAAAATTTAACATATTTGACTTTGAGTCAATACAGAATTATCTCAAGTCTGACATGAGGCTTCTGTCTCCCAAAATGTCTAAGGCTTTAAGACTGACTGCAGACCAACCAGTTCATCTTATCAGGATTCCTAATACTGAGCACACTTGAGTCTAGATCAGGGTCTTTATCTCAGATCCACAAATATAATTCAAGGTGTTCACAATCTTGGATGAGAACAGTTACACAGTTCTTTTCACCAACCTTTAACTGAAATACAGAATTTCTTTCAATTCTGAATGAAGGCACCAAACCCCATTAGTATTAGCTGTACTGATGAGCCCGTGACTTTGCCAGCAAAATAAATCAATGATACTTTCATATATTATTTTAGTTGTTGCAGTTACCTTAAAATGCTGTTTATGTTCATCATTACTTTGAAATTATAGTCAATGTTAGTTATGCTAGATTGCACGTGACTGCAGTTTTCCTGTCTACAGATATATGTCCAACACAGCTGGACAGTTATCCAGTCAACTCTGCCTTCAGTAGTGGTTCAGCCATTAACCCATGAAATCCTACTCTCTCACCTTGTCTTCAGTCATATAGATTCCTTGGCACATTCTCTATCCACAGCTGTTAGAAGACCAAAACATGGAAGGAGGTGAGTTATTTTTATGCTTTGGTAAGCATTTCGCAAAACTGGACAGTCCAAATGTGAAATTGTAGCCCTCTGTAAGGTGGTGAAATTGTTCTGCTTAGAATCCCAGAGGTAGCCATGGGTCAAGATTTAGGTGGGGTTGATGGAGGAGGAACAGTGAGTATGGGCACAGGAACTTGAGAGAATGGTAGAAACCCTACCAACACTTTCATTTGGAAATTGAGGGTTCTATCCTTATAAATAGGGCTATGTTGTGGACAGGAAGAGTCTTTACAAAATTATTTTTGGGGGGTCAGTCATACATGCACATTGCACACAATTTAAAAGATACAAAAGGAACTTAGCAAAAGGTGCTCATCATACTCCTGTCCCTCAACCACACACATTGCTTTCCCAGTTGCTATCAAGTTTTTATGTATGACTCTCCACCTAATGAATTTGTATACAACTACACATACCACACACACAACATGCCTCAACTATAGCAAGAGCCTACTACTTTTTGAGCATCATGAAAACAAATAGGCCCTAATCGGTTTGGCTCAGTGGATAGAGTGTCAGCCTGCGAACTGAAGGGTCCCAAGCTCGATTCCAGTCAAGGGCATGTACCTTGGTTGCAGGCACATCCCCAGTAGGGAGTGTGCAGGAGGCAGCTGATCAATGTTTCTCTCTCATTGATGTTTCTAACTCTCTATCCCTCTCCCTTCCTCTGTAAAAACTCAATAAAATATATTTTTAAAAAAGAAAACAAATTGAATGAGCAGATATCAATTACAAAATAAAAGCCTGCCTGATGCTTTTTCCTTGAAGAAAATTCCCTAAACTCCCGGGGTCCAACCCCAGCAGGTCCAGGGGTTCCCAAAGGCGTAGACGGAGTCGGCGAAGAAGGAATGGAGACAGCGTTCAGTTGATCAGCAGCCTAGCCAGGATCTCCAGCCAGGATCTCCAGCCAAGTTCTGGTCTGGATCTCCAGAAAGGTTCTGCTTTGGATCTCCAGGGAAGTTCTGTGGCCATGTTCCCTCGCTAGGCTCTCCAGCCAGGCTCCGTCCAGGCTCTCCAGCCAGGCTCAGTCACCAGGTTCTAGTCAGGTTCTCTTGCCATGTTCTATAGTCAGGTTCAGTCCAGGATCTTTTGCCATGTTCTCTCCAGTGAAGTTCTTCTGTCTCCAGGCTCCGTGTAGGTTCTGTCTTCTGAATTCTCTTCTAAGCTCTCTCTCTTTCTTTCTTTCTTTCTTTCTTTCTTTCTTTCTTTCTTTCTTTCTTTCTTTCTTTCTTTCTTTCTTTCTTTCTTTCTTTCTTTCACCTTATAGGCTTCCTACTCCACATGGACAATTGTCTCTAGGATTGAATAATTCCATCATATCACAATAAAGTGACACATTATCTAATTGGTTACTTGGGAAAACTTTACAGTAGCCCAATTTACCTTCTGCAAAATTATAGCAGTGAGCAAAGCATCAAAGCAATTCAAAACGGATTGGATGGGCCTCATTTATATGCTTAGTATCTCTAACATGAGGTATTTCACTCTTTCTCTCGTGACTAGTGTCCCCAGCAGGTAGTACATTTTCGCGCTCCTCTGCATTATGAGGAGACAGAGACTGTAGAAGAAATGGCAGAGATTCTGCTGAACTTGGCCACTTCTGGGGATGTCATTGTTTTGTCAGTCCATTGTGACTCTCCATACCCCTTTATAAATGAGCCCCTTGTGAGCTGTGCTCATGAGAAAAATGGGAAGAGGAGTGGGAATTAGGTTCTAAACGAAAGAGCAGTGGTTCCTTAAATCGGGGCCAAGTGTTAGAGAAGCAGTGGTGCTTGGAAATTATAGCTGAAATAACTGGAATTTTTGCAGGGAAGTTCAGAACCCCTGCAGGTTATGTATATTGAATATGTGTATTGAAAGGGAAAGAACTGTTCCATCTGCTGCCGAGAGCATTTACCTGGACCTACTTCCTAACCGAGATGATGATGGCGGGCATTGCGCCTCTCCTTCCCTCTGGGATGGTTCACAATAGCATGGATGTTTGCTCTCTGTCTTCATTGGACTCGTGTGTTCAGTTTCTGCTGCTCAAGCCAGTGATACAACCAGTCACACCGTTCCGTCAGTGACTAACGTTTCTTAAGCAAAACACGGACAGTTTTATCTCAAAAATACTTTATTTTCTTGTTTTCCTTTTCCAGAGCTTCGCTAGGATGTCCAGAATGCCCGTGGTGCTTGTGCACTCGAAGAGCTCCCAGAAGACAGTCTGAAGGACAAGGAAAGGGTAAAGAAAAAAATATAACAGGCAAACTCCTTTTTCGTTGGCAAAAATAATATTGATGTTTTGCTGCCTCTTAAGGTTTGTATACCTGTTTCCATTGACCTAAAAGCCTGTGTTCTGGTGAGTTTCTCTGACGGTCCTACTCTTTGTGAAGTAAAGGCCAGCAAAAGAGCAAGTCCCAATGCATGGGAAGGAACTGTCTCTCTTTCCTATAGAGTCAACTTATGGAATGAATCTGGGCATTGTCAGAGGTATCTTCACACTGGAAGCAGGTTCATGCAAGTATGCAGCACTGCTTTGAAGGGACTCCTATGAATAGGTCGCACAGGGAACTGTTTCCTTGTGGAAGTTGCTGGAAAAGTCATCTTCAACGAGATGAGACTGGCCCCTCTGCCTGGAATACCTTTTTCTTACTTGACCACTTGCAAAATCCTGAACATCTGTCAAGCAAAGTGCAAGTGTCTCTTACCTCTCTTTGCTCTGTAGAATTGTCCTTCCTTTGTTCCCCTGGTATGTTTAGGTCTTAATTTATTTAGTTCTTGCCTCTGTTGTAACACCTTTTAGAGTAGAACAAAAGGCTGTTGACTTATGTCAGGAACTGGCCAAGTGCTTTCACGGTGACTCTTCATAATCTCCCAAGTAGTATCTCCATTTTACAGATGAGGAAATGAGGTAGTGTATGAAAAATGATCAGTACCTAGAATAGAGTAAAATGTAAGATAAATTATTACAAGTAATTCATATTATGTGTTTAAATATTGGTGTAATGTCCCTTAGAGATTAGAGCAGAGTCTTTGGGATCTAGTAGGTGTTTAATAAATCTTGATTAAAGGTGTGAGTGAATGACCAGAGTGGATCTAAATCTTCTTTAAGTTTAGAGTAGAGCAAAAGTGACTTATGTTAGAAAGCAGAGCTTTATATATTTTATAAGGTAATTTTTATAATTATAAACATAATATACGTTCACTGGAGAAAATTAGGATGATACAGAATATTTACTTTTCACAGCCATCAATCACCCAGAGACAGTAATTTTTCTTCTAGTCTTTTCTCTCTGCATTTTACTCTGATTCCATACTGTATATGTAGCTTTGTAGGTTGCTTTTGTGCTATTCCAATTCCAATTGCACTTTGCTTGACAGATGTTCAGGATTTTGCAAGTGGTCAAGTAAGGGAAAGGTATTCCAGGCAGAGGGGCCAGTCTCATCTCTTTGAAGATGACTTTTCCAGCTACTTCCACAAGGAAACAGTTCCCTGTGCGACCTATTCATAGGAGTCCCTTCAAAGCAGTGCTGCATACTTGCATGAACCTGCCTCCAGTGTGAAGATACCTCTGACAATGCCCAGATTCATTCTATAAGTTGACTCTATAGGAAAGAGAGACAGTTCCTTCCCATGCATTGGGACTTGCTCTTTTTTTTGGCCTTTATTTCACGAAGAGTAGGACCTTCAGAGAAACTCACCAGAACACAGGCTTTTAGGACAATGGAAACAGGTATACAAACCTTAAGAGGCAGCAAAACATCAATATTATTTTTGTCAACAAAAAAGGAGTTTGCCAATTCTAAATATTTTTCCATGCCATCAAAAACTTTTAGCAAAATTCACTTCTAATTGGCATATAGATAAAAGTGTTCACTATATAAACTTACTTACATATTCTCTTTATGCCTAATATTTAGGATGTTTGTAATTTTTCACAATGATAAATCCGATATAATAAAAGCCTAATATGCTAAGTGTCCAGTTATCCAATCAAAGTATAATATGCTAATGATATGCTAAGGCGCTCAACTGCTCTCTATGATGTGCACTGACCACGAGGGGGCAGACAGTTGACTAGTAAACCAGTCACACTGACCACCAGGGGGCAGATGCTCCGACCAGTAGGATAGCTGCCTGCTGGGGTAGAGCCAATTGGGACTGAACAAGATGAACCGGACATGCCCTGGAGCCCTCCCATGTCCCTCCCCAGCCCCAATAGTGCACCGGTGGGGTCCCTTGGCCTGACCTGCACCCTCTCACAATTCGGAACCCCAGGCCAGGCCTAGGGACCCCACTGGTGCACGAATTTGTGCACCGGGCCTCTAGTAACACTGTAATGAACATCTTCGTGCTTATATAAGTCTGTGAACATCTTTGATAAATACTGTTGGTATAGGACTTTCTAGAAATGAAATTAATGGTCAAAATGTCCCAATATTTTTAGGGTCCTGATAGATATTGCCAGTTTGCACCCAAGAGAGTTCATAGCAGTTTAAACACACATTAGCTGTGTCTGAGCACTCTCACCAACATTATTATTAACTTATACTAATTTGATAGACCAAAAAAGACATTAAGCCAAACGTAGAAGACTATTTACTGTAAAATTCTATTTAAATGACATTCTGGAAAAGGACAAACTATAGAAAAAAAGTTGAATCAGGGTCCTGGCATGAGGAAGGGATTGATAGGAAAGGGATCTGAGGGAACTTTCGGGGGTGATGGAAATGTGCTATATCTTGATTTTGATGGTGCTTTCATGACTGTATATATTTGCCACACCTCATTGAACTATATACTTGAAGACAGTGAATTTTACTGTATATAAAATATACTTCAATAAACCTGACTTTTTACTATACACCTGAAAACAGTGATATAAATTATACTTCAATTAACCTGACTTTTTAAGCAGTGCCTTGTGGTTTTAAGTCACAGTTCTATCCTTCCCAGTGACATTGAACAGCATTCTATTTGTTAGCTATTCATAGTCCTTCTTTGGAGAACTGTCTTTTTACCCCACTGCAGAATTGTCTACTGAGTCTGAGAGTTTTTCATTAAGTTGCCTGATCTTTGAATATTGTCTGTCATAGTTGCCAAAGATATTTTTCTATTTTTTCTAACTTTATTAGTGAATACTTTCTGAATTTACTTGATGTAGCCAAATTTGTTGACATTTGTTTTAGTGGTTTCTTTGATTTTTTTTAGCAGAATTTCCTGATAGGAACTGTTGAAACACTGAAATGCTTCAGAAAATTCTACTTTAATTTCTGTATGAGTTCACCAGGCGTGGTCTGGGTAGACTTTTCAAGTGAAAAGAAAACAATCCCTGTAGGCATAATGTAGTTTGTGACCTTCCTAAAAGAGGCTCTTTGGTCTCCTCTGTCATCCGGTCCCCAGTGGCACCCCAGGACTGAGTGATTGGAGCCTGGGCCCCATGGCCTTGTTATAGAAAACCAGAGAAGAACCAAGCAATGCTTCAAGAGATGGAGTTACATTTATTATTACGCGCAGGCCCAGAGGAAAATGTCTCTCAAATTCTGGGCGAAATCACACAGGAAGTTTCCTGTATTTATACCATTTTACCTTCTTTGTCTCCCCAATATGGGGTTTTTCCAGTTCCCTTTGCAAGTTCTTAAAGGGCCCTATGTGCTGGGGCTTTGAGACCTTAACCGAAGGCTTGGCCTGGTGCCAGCACTGATAACTTCGTCTGGGAAGGTTTATGACCTCTCTGAAATGGGAGTAGTCTTATTTTCCTTATTATTTAAGCCAGCAAGCATTACAGAAGCCAAAATGCAGGGTTAAATTTCAAACAGTAGTTTTTATATAAGATGGATGCTTCAACCTCACGTCTCTCCCTCTCCCCACAGTGGCAGCTGTAACAACCGTTTAGGCACAGTGATTCCCAGAAGCAGAAATGGAATAAAACCTCAACCAATGGGAAGCCTCATTTAGCATTTCCCTCTGTTCTCCAGTTTTTGGAAGTTCTGTTTTGTCTTGATTTGCCCCACAATGGGATTGAGGGGAGACTATTATTCCTTCACTCGTACATTCCAGTAAATATTGATTGAATGCTTACTCTGTGCCTGGCACTTTAATGGGGACGAAGATGGACTCAGTTCCTGTTCTCCTATATCATCCAGGCTCGCTGTGCAGACAGACAATGAGTGAGTACCACACAATGACATAAAATAATCGGAAACTGTGGTAAGTGCTAAGGAACAGGCAAAGAGGGGTGCTGGCCCCCCTGCTGCAAACGGAGATGTGCAGAGAGGCTTCTCACCCTAATCTGAAAAGTTTTCTGTGGCCTCAAGGTCCCAATACATTTCCACTTCTCGGAAGGCTTCAGCAGAAGAAAAATGTTTGCAAAACCACTGCCCTGTGGAATTATAAATAAATGTGAGAGGCTGAGTGAGCTTGGGCAAGGCCACGTTTTCGCATCTATAAAATATAATGTTATCTACCCTAGGAGTTGCTGTGAGAATTAGCTAAAATTAATGTATGAGGCAGAAGGGGTAGTGGCCGAAGACTGGAGGCGGGCAGCCAGGGTTCAAATCCTACCTCCTCCATTTAAGAGCTGCTTCTATCTCAGGTAAGTTATTATTCTTTCTGTGCCTCAGTTTCCTCATGGAGGCAATGGGGATAGTAAGAGTGCCCACCTCAATGGGTTGATTTGAGAGTTAAACAAGAAAGCAAGAAACATATGGCTTTTAAAATAGTGCTTGGGCCCTAGCCAGTTTGGCTCAGTGGATAGAGCATTGGTCTGCGAACTGAAAGGTCCCAGGTTCAATTCTGGTCAAGGGCACATGCCCAGGTTGTGGGCTTGATCCCCAGTGGGGGACTTGCAGCAGGCAGCTGATCCATGATTCTCTCTCATCATGGATGTTTCTATCTCTTTCCTCCTCTTCCTTCCTCTCTGAAATCAATAAAAATATATTAAAAAAATAATAAAACAGTGCTTGGCATGCGGTCAGTGTTCAGTCAGAGCTGGCTTCAGTCATTGTCCTCACCATTATCATCGCGAGTACAGGGCCCGACAGAAGCACAGAGGAAACTGCACCCACGTGGTCCGATTGCCCCGGAACAGCCAGGCTCTGGGACTGTGAGAAATAGGTCCACGGCACAAAGAGAGAACCCTGAGCAGCACAGCGGCAACAGACTTCCTGTGGAAAAAGGGCCGGGGACCTCATCTCAGCTCCAACCCACTTCCCTGCCGAATGGCCTTGCTGGAGGGAGAACTGCACTTGGAGTAGATAGAACAGCCTTGGCTGCAGCCCAGCTCCATCCACCCAGGCACGGAGGAGAGTGATGTAGCTTTACTGCTCATTCTCTCTCTCTCTCTCTCTCTCTCTCTCTCTCTCTCTCTCTCTCCCCCCCCCCTCTGCCTTCAGGATGAATGTCCCAGCTGGAACTCATATAGAGGACAGCAGCTTCCAAGTGCCTGACGAGATGCCGATTCTCTCCCCACTGATGAAACATCCTTCACACTGCCCGCGCATGCAGGCTGTATTTTGCTCTTGTGAAGAGGAAATGGCAGGGCACCTGAAGTTCTGCGCCCCGGCTCAGGGAGGGAATTAGATGAGGGATCCAGGCCGGGGGACTTTTCTACGGGCCATAATACCCAATTTATTTTCATTTACATTAATTTCTCCACATCACCGACCATACAGGGCATTCCACTGTTACATGCAAGCAATTCCCAGTTGCTTGACACAAATAGAAATGTTTAATGAATAATAATAAAAAAGGGGCCTGTGGATGACACCGATATGCGAAATTGTGAGAGCGTGTTAATCAACTTTTCTCAATGCAGAGCCCTCGGCAAACTTTCTTTCCCTCCCTCCCTCCTTCCCTCCCACCCTTTCTAACTTTGAAAAGACAGAGCGAGTACCTTTAATTGGAATGAAAGAGAGTAGTGCAGCATGGGTGACCCTGGAATGTCTGGAGGATTCCAAGGCGCAAAAATGTCTTTTACAACCTATTTCTCTTCAGCTTCATGGGTGGAGCAGTTTGCCTGCTGGTAAGAAAGGGGTTTTCAGTTATGCATCTCCTCTCTCTCAATTTCCGGGCCGCTAGGTCCTTCCAGCTCCACAGGCCTGTTATGGGGGGGCTCGGCTTGGGAAAAAGGAAGGTGGTTCTGCTGGGAGGCTCCTCACCACCATGTTCCAGGAACCTGAGGTTTACCTCCGGCAGCAGTGGAAGCTCACAGCCTTCATCTAAGTTGATGGACACAATTTTCCCCAGAGTTTTACTCTGGCCTTCTAACTTCATGGTGCGCAGTGGTTAAAAGAGGTTCGTTGTTAAGCCATCTAGGTGGGGATCCAGGCTCTGTCCTTCATGAGCTCTGTGGGCAAAATGACTTTAATTGCTCTGATCCTCAATTTCCTTATCTGCAAAATGGGCAGCAGTTGTTTGTCTTCATGGTTACTGGCCACACTGACAGTAGAAGCTCAACTAGGTAAAAATATGCATAGAAGAGAGGCTGGGAGGAAAGACAATAGAATGTCAACAGTAACTGTTTATTTATCCTTTTTCCTGAACATTCAGCTTCCTATATAGGTAAGCATTATCTTTCCATAGGAAAATTACGATTTATAAGAACACATCTTTTGTTGCTTGAGCTCACATAGATTATAGTAACTATTGAAATTCCTTTTCCTCTGCCCCATACAATCTACCCTTCTCTCTTCCCAATTAGTTTCCCAATTGCTTCTGTAACAAATTATTCTACAAACTTAGCGGCTTAAAATAACACAAAGTTATTCTCCTCTAGGCCTGGAAATCAGAAATCTGAACTGAGTCTCACAGGGCTAAGATCAAGGTGCGGGCCGGGCTGGCTCTCTTGGAGGCTGTAAAGGGAGAATCCATTTCCTGGCCTTTTCCGGCTCCTAGTGGCTGCCAGGATTCCTTGCCTGGCCCATCTTCCTCCATCTTCCAAGCACACCACTCCCTCTCTGCTTCTGTCCTCACATCTCCTCCTCCCCTGGTGAGGACCCTCATAATTACATCAGGCATACCCATTCTCCAGTCCAGTCTCTCCATCTCAAACCCTTATTCGCCCCTGCAAAGGCCTTTTGGCCATCTATGATAACAGATGCACATCCTTTAGCGGGAGGTGGGGGTGATGTGGGGGTGGGGGGGTGCATCACTCAACAGTGGTTCTCAACCTGTGGGTCGCGACCCCTTTGGTGGTTGAACGACCCTTTCACAGGGGTCACCTAAGACCATCCTGCATATCAGATATTTACATTACGATTCATAACAGTAGCAACATTCCAGTTATGAAGTAACAACGAAAATAATTTTATGGTTGGGTCACAACATGAGGAACTGTATTTAAAGGGCCAGAAGGTTGAGAGCCACTGGCTTATGCAAGAGGTGAAGGGTTAAATAAAAGCTGGATAAGGGAAAACAGCAACGAAGTTTCTGATAATGTGAAATAACAAACCCAAGTACTTTATACAGAGCAGCTGTTCAATTCTTACAGACTGTAACTGCACTGGACCACGTGCCCTGGAAGGAAAAATAAGGCATTTGGGTCTGGTGTGAGTGTAGAAGCTGATGTATTTTATTAAAGAAAAAAACAGAATCACAACACACAACGATGAAAACTATCAACTTCCTCTTCCCCAAATCTCTAAAAGGCCAGAAATTCCACCTAAAATTTTTGTTATTATTATTATTTCTTTGAAATGTCAGTTCTTGCTGTTAAAAGGCACCAGAGAGACCCAGGCCAGGACTACTCCTTGGTTCAAAAGCAGCCTGTTTGCTCCAGGTTGGTAGTAAGATGTGCCGAGAATGATTTTTTTTTAAAAAAGCAAAAGGATTCAAATTATTATTTTTTGTTGAAAAAATGCCACAGGTTATTAAACTAACATCAGGAATAGATATAATCAGATCTCATCTATTATTAATGAGGTTCTGCCTTAATGTGATCATTATAGGTATGTGCCTTACACCTAGAAGCGATCATCCAACATAATAACAACCGGAAATAATGAGTTGCCGGCATGATATTTTTCTTCTGTGAAGGGTTATACCTACAGGGTTGCTTTTTCCTTTTCGTACAACAACAACAATAATAAACGGCAGGATTTTAGACAGAGACAGGTGTACGGTTTTTTTGGTAATAGAATGTTTACTGCTTAACATCTTTATAGTTAAGATTTGCTACAGCACCAACACAAAAATATTTTGAAAACCATTGTTATCACTACTTATAATGGTGATCCCACAGGTAAAAAAACTCAAATAACTTTCTATATATAATATCTACTCTCTCTCTCTCTCTCTCTCTCTGAAAGAGAGAGACAGAGAAAGAGAGATCCAAGATATGATTATGCTAATAGGTTAATCTACAAAATTTTTTTAAATACTTTTTTTCCTCATATACAGGCCTTTTTTTAAAGATTTTTTTATACTTTATTGATATTTTACAGAGAAGAAGGGAGAGGGATAGAGAGTTAGAAACATCGATGAGAGAGGAACATCGATCAGCTGCCTCCTGCACACCCTCTACTGGGGATGTGCCCGCAACCAAGGTACATGCCCTTGCCCGGAATAGAACCTGGGACCCTTCGGTCCGCAGGCCGACGCTCTATCCACTGAGCCAAACCAGTCAGGGGTATACAGGCCTTTTAACTGAAAATCTCTTTTCTTCTCTGAGGGACGGGCTCTGAAGAAACATAAATGGGCCTTTGTGACGGGAGGCATAGACCGATCACATCCTGAAGCGTTTAGCTTCCTTTGTAGCAAGTGATTGCACATTACTGGGCTAGGGCTCACGAAGTCCTAGTGAACCTTTACTGCAGTTGCATTCTGTGAGGTGCAGGTATCTGGACACCAGATCAGGCACATTTGTCAGAAATGGGAGTGAATGAGACCCACGCATCTGAGCACCCGACAGCAGCATAATGGAGGAAAGCCCCAGGTTGGCCAATGCTAACCCTCATCTCTGGAATGGACGTTCCGCTCTTCCCCGTTCCCTCCCTCGCCACTAGATTCCTCTTTCTCACAATCTGCTTGCTTCCAGCTCTGCAGCCTGACTCTTGCTCTGCTGGCCTGCTTTCCGGGCGCCTCCAGGATCTCTCCAAGTTGATTGTCAGACTTGCTCTCCCTGTAGCATCAGCGCTGGTGTTGGTCATGGTGTCTGGAGGTTCTTCTCTTGGCTTCTTCACTCCTGTTTCCCTGGGTCTTCCTCACCCTTTTCCCATGGTGCTCCGCTGGCTCCTGTCCTTCCATCCACCTCTGAAGCATCGCTAGTCCCCAGGCCTTTTGTGGCCAGCTTCCATGAGCAGAGCTTTACGGGTAACTCCTGAGCCATCTCTCTGGCCCCCCTGCCCCCCGTCACTCACCAGATGGCTCCGCAGGAATGCGTCAGCAGCTCTCAAGTTGACCAAGTCCAGTTGTGCTCATGAGCTTCTGTTCTTCATCTATTCACATGGTCTGTCTTTACTGACCCTCTCGGTTAAAGGCCTCACCTTCCTCAAAGTCCTTCAGTCTGGAAACATGTTTGTCTTCCTCCACAAGGGTCTTCAATGTGTAGGTTCTGCGCTTTCTTTTTTAACCAGGGGACATGGGTCTTCCTCATTCCCTTTCCTGCTATATTGCCTGGACCATGATAGGAAGCTCTTACTTGATCTTTGGCGCAACCCAGCCTTTGTTTTGCTTCTAGAACTATTTCAAACGCAGGTGGACTTCACGGTATAGCTGCTCAGTGATGCTATTTCGGTACCCCTCAGCTTCCGTGACCTTATATGGTGAATTGAAAGGTTCAGACAAGATACCTCTAAAATCCAGCCTCAGGCTGACATTTTATATGCCTCTAAGAAATAGACGATGGGTTTGCATTTGACTTCTGCCTGAAAACCTGATCACTGATGAATCTGGGCCCAAGTCTAAAGAATGAGCCCAACACTAGAGGCTCATTTCACCCCGAAACTCTCTCCTTTCCATAGATTTAGCCAAGGTCAGAATATGCCCAGCTCTCAAGTCAATGCTGCTCAGAATATGAAATCTACTCTGCTGAGACAGACGAGTGTGGGCCACTTCCTCCGGGGTGGGCTATCCGAAACACCTTCTTATCTCTAAAATAAGGAGGACGAATTAAGGAACGCTACGGTCTGTTCATCCCCCTTCCAAAAATATGGTGTCTCTTTGGAACCTCATTGATAGGCTGAATTGGGGTTTTTAAATTACTGATCTCATAGAACCACACACTTGGTATGGTTCTGTATGGTTCTCTCTAAGTGAGGATCTCTGGCTGCAAGTGGGGTAATTGTTCAAGCTGCTGGCCCCCACATCCATCGCTGCATTGTCACGAGGCCGCTCTTCCCACAGGCGGCTGCCACCGGACACTGAGGATGTAGAGCACGCCCATCACCTGGAGACTCAAGATCTCCTTGTCGCCTTGCTGGGCTTTTCTTAGACCCGCACTGTGTTTTCAGGTGCTTGCAGCCAATCTCTTTCCTTCCCTTCTCTTTCTCTTGGGGTCAGAACTGCACCACGATCTGATGCTTCCCCAGCTCCTTCCCATTTTCTCTCACAGGCGTTTTCCCTAATAAAGTTCTCCCATGGCTTAGCTGCTGCTTCTTGGGTGACCTGAACTAATATACAACCTATATTTGGTGTCCTAAGAAATTCACCTTTATCTATGGAAGAAAATGGAGTCATTGGTGTGGTTTTAGCATCATCTGCGCACTTACAACCAGTCCTGCAGATTTTTTTTCCCCCATAGTAAGAGCATTCATTCACCTTTTTCTTAAAAAATATTTCCCCAAATTACAAAGAAATTTGTAACATTAGTAGAACATACACATATATAAAAAGAAGAAAATAAAATAAAATTAGCCATAATTTTTTCATCCCTAAGTAACCACTGCTTTCATGTCTTTTCTACAATATGCGATAATTCTCATATAACAGTAAGAAATAAAAATTGATACTATAATGGTTTACTAGAGGAGTTGGCAGACTTCTTCTGTAAAAGGCCAGATGAGTGCATATTTTCCATTTCTGAGGCCATACAGACTGTTGCAGCTGTTCAGCTCTGCCTGGGGAGGTGAAAGTAGCCAGAGACAATATGTCAATGAGAGCATGGCTGTATTCCAAAGAAACTTTATTTAAAAATCTGGAGGGGGCTGGATTGGTCTTGGGGCCATCGTTTGTTGACCCATGAGTTGATGAAAAGATCTTGTTGGAAGACCTACTCTGTGGCTGAGTGAGGATTTTCAGACTCTTCTGAAATGACCCATTGAAACCTGTAGAGATCAGCCCAGGACTTTGGCCAAGTGGCAGCTGGAAGCAGGGGCGCTAGCTAGCAGCGTCCAGGCAAGAGTGCAGCTGCAGGCATGGCCGCTTACCTGCTGGGGATCGGGGTGTAAGAGTAGAAACATTTCTCCTTCTTCCCTTCTAGGTTCTTTGGTAGGTCTGATATTAAATTGACACAAAACAGGATAACAGGAGAAAAAAATAAATTTAATTTTGTATATACAGGAGGTCCAAAGATATGAGACTGGAGGGCAAGTGGGTTAATTGAGGCTTCTATGCCATCCTGAGCGAAGGAATGGGGTAGGGGCCTGGGGCTCCAAAGGGAAGCAGGGTGATTCACAGGATGATAAAAACAGCAGATGGTTGGTAATTAGTAGTTTGCCCTGCCTTACAGGTAGGTCTTTGAGATAAAAACTTATCTCTGGTAATAATTATTTTTCTGGTAGAGGTTCCCTATCTCAATCCTTTTAGGTAGTTAGAAGAGAGGTAAGAGTTTTCCCTGGCTCAACTGGGTGTTGCTAGCCTTCAGCTCCAAACAACCTGTCAAAGCGGCATATCTTCAAGTGGCTCATCCTACCCCCTTCTCAGGCCACAGGGCCCAAGCCCTCAGGTGTGTGGGTGCCTCCGGCCTCCGGTTTGGATGGAATTCTCCCAGAAGGACTAGCCATGACTTAGACTGGGAAGAACCACCACACTGGCAGCTGCATTGTGGTCTTTCACGGTTGTCAGGCTGGAGCTGAATAGGTTTCAAACCTTCCTAATGCGCTTTCCTCATTTAATTTTGTGGCTGCATAAGCGTTCATAGCAAATAATCCGTCGGGGCTGCAGCCCAAATGTGATGGACTCTGTGTGGATCTGGAGAGCCGCTCTGCATTCTAATGGCTGCTTAACCAGGCCCGGGCTGGGCCAGCCAGTTTGCTTTGGCTTGAAGAGGAATTCTGCAGAATGCGAGGGGAACCCACCAGAGAGCTGTTGGCCTCGCTGCCACTATCCCCTCTCCACGGAAGCATTTCCCCCAAAACTTGGCAGCTGGTCCTCTTGGGTCAGAGCGAATTTGACCCTCAGCTAGAATTCTGATGGCGTCTGTCTTGATTTGAGTGTTGAAGGATAAATTCTTACCTAGGAGTCGTTTTCAACATCCACACTTGATCCTCCTATTTGTCCATGGAAATCAACATTGACTACCTATTCTGCGGCCCATCTGCCGGGATGGCACTGTGCCCGGTTGGGGAGGGCATGCTCCACAGGGCTGGGGTGTCAGTGCGCTGTGTTTGGAGAGATGGCCGTGAGGGGTGGGAAGAGAAGAGCTGCAGGAAGCTACTCTCACGCATTGTCCCTGGTCCCAGCCTCCTGGGCCCTTATGTCAGCAGACCCTGCACTCTCAGAATCCATCTTGATCCTCTAGAGGTCAAGCCCTTCAGAAAACCTGGGCACGAGGATTGCTGGTCGGCATGGGGGCCAGTGAACGGAATCTGCCTTCAGTGCTCTCCCCAGAGCAGTCGTCACCCACGACAAACCAGAGTAACGTAGGAAGAGCAGGTTACAAAGTGATAACCTGCAGTGTTACCCCATTCGTGTAAAAAGTGTGTCTGTGCGTGCTTGCGCGCATGTGTGCACATGTTAGTATTTCTGGAGGTAGGCGGTGGGACTATAGTTGATTTTAAATTTTCATTTGTTATTGTCTGCATTCACATTTCCTACAATAGATATATGGATGATAACACAAAAGCAAAACACAACAAGACTAGCTGCAGAGTGTTAGGTAAAAGAAAAGACTTTCATGGAAGACCCAACCTGTGGCCGAGGAAGAACGTCGAAGCCCTCTGTAAAATGCCAATCTTCGGGTGCTGGTGGGGTTCAGGCTGAGACGCGAGGCCACAGACCTGGAGGCGGAGGAGATGCGGGAGCTGGAGCGGAGGACCCTAATGTCGGGTGGAGGGGAGGAGGAGCAGAGCCAGACCCTGGGACCAGCATCTCCCTGGGAACTGGGCTAGGAACCTGTATTTTTAATAAAAGCTCCGGGTATTTCTGATGATCCGCAAGGTTTGGGGATCACAGACCTCCACAATTTTCCAGGTCTCTTTCCCCTCTAAAACTGGATAAATAATTGTTGCCCCACCCACCCGGGGGGAGCCTATGAAATCCTTGGATATTTTCTTCGCAGTTTGCTAAGTAGAATTTGAAGAGGGGCTCACTGTCTAATTATCACAAAAGGAGTCAGAATAGTAAACCAAATTGTACCTACTAATGGGTTATTTTTCTCCATGAGGGGAAACAGAATCCTACAACTTCCTCTTAAGCACGTTGCCATATCACTATCTTCACCCTGCAACGTTGCTGTTGACTTATACCATGCAGATTTATGGCAGTACTAGCTACCATTTTTGCAGCAAAGAGTATTCTTGGCACTGTTTCGGAAACATTGCATTTAATTTCCCCTACATCTTGCAAGGCAAGATCACCTTCCATTTCACAAATGAAAACACTGAGGCTTCAAGGCCTTAAGCACTTACCTGAAGTCACATGGTGATATGCACCTCCGTTTGCCTATTTGTGTGACATAGAAATTTACTTCTAAAGGGAATCCAATCCAGTGCTCTCCTTTTCCAGGTGAAGCGTCCAGCAGAGGACTGATGGTGGACAGCACTTGGGTCAGAATTCATGTACCTGACTCACCCTCTACTGTGTCTTTCACATTTCCTCCCAGATAGGCTGTGAGTTCCTTACAGAGACAACCTCATCTATACCTCAGTGTCCCATCGTGCCTAGGATGGGGCTAGGCACATAATAGGGGGTGACTGAGTGAATGGGAGGGTTGTACAGATGAGAGGAAGAAACACAGGACATGCGGGATGACTTTCCTTAAACAGCATGATTTTTAT
Source organism: Myotis daubentonii (assembly GCF_963259705.1). NCBI lineage: Eukaryota > Metazoa > Chordata > Mammalia > Chiroptera > Vespertilionidae > Myotis > Myotis daubentonii. Next base: position 15,161,920 of record NC_081850.1, read on the forward strand.
TTATGAAGAATTGTTCTTGCCCGGCCGGCATGGCTCAGTGGTTGAGCATCAATCTATGAACCAGGAGGTCAGGGCTCGATTCCCAGTCAGGGCATGATTCCCAGTCAGGGCACATGCTGGGTTGTAGGCTTGATCCCCAGCAGGAGGCACGCTAGAGGCAGCTGATCAATGATTCTTTCTCATCATTGATGTTTCTCTCCCTCTTCTTCTCCCTTCCTCTGTGAAGCCAATAAAAATACATTCTTTTTAAAAAAGAGTTGTTCTTATTAGTTATCTACATAATGGGAAAGGTATATGGGATTTAGAACCCCAAAGACTTGGGTTTTAATCCCATTTACTGTTTAGGGGATCAGAATTCACCACCCAAAATATACCACTTTGGAATAAGAATTATTTTGAGTTGAAGACAACTGAGAGTTGACAGGTGCAGGAAGATTCTGGCTAACTGCCTAAAAGCAGGGCGCAGATTCCCCTTCGTAAAAGTACCCCTGCAACAGAAGAGGGAAGCCCTCATTACCAGAGATGGAGAGTCCACACTGAGACAAGTGCACAGAAACAGACCTCGCCGAATACCCCTTTTCTTCCATTAGTTCTCCCATGTATTTCCTTTTTTGTTTGTTTGTTTGTTAATCCGCACCCTAGGCTATTTTCCATTGATTTTTAGGGAGAGCGGAAGAGAGAGGGAAAGACAGAGAGAAACATCGATGTGAGAGAAACACATCGATTGGTTGCCTCCCCCACACACCCCGACCAGGAGGCGAAACCTGCAACCAAGGTACGTGTCCTTGACTGGAACTGAACCCGGGACTTATCTACTGAGCCAAACGAGCTAGGGCTCCCATATGTTTCCTAATCACTTCCCCATAGCTTATGGTCTCTTGAAGCCCAAATCCCATTTCCTTTGTGAAAATGGAAGAGAGAGGGAATTTCATGTCATATATGTTTTGATTGGTTGATTGATTGATATTTAGGCCCCAGAGTCTAACCTCTTCTTTGAGTTTTATATCTTTTCTGTGAATTACTGTGCATGTATGTATTAATAAAAATTGTGTGCTTTTTTTCCTGTTAATCTAGCTTTCATTGGTTTAAGTTGTTTTGCAGAAGAGAAGAGAGGAACTATTATTTCTCCCTGACGCTATTTTGAGATCTTGCACAAATGATTAAATTCTCTACAATGGAGAGACTAACCTCTGCTTCAAAGGATTATCAGAAATAGAAAGTGAAGCACCTTTCACAGGACCTACCTCCAGCACCCTCCTGGGAAGAAGCACACTGTTCTCGAGGTGAAGGCTGCGTCACCAGTTGCAGGGGGATGCAGCACCGATGCAATTGGGCAACCAGAGGTCAAGCTTTGGGCCCAGAAAATGTCTCTGTTTATATGAAGTCAATAGAAGGGTCCAGTTATACAGCCATGTTCACAACAGCATTATCCACCATAGGCAAAAGGTGGAACAACTCAGGTGTCCCTCAACAGACGAGTGGATAAGCAAAATGTGGTGGACACATACAGTGGAATATTACTCAGCCTTAGAAAGGAAAGAAATTCTGACATATGCTACAACCTGGATGAACCTTGAAGATATTATGCTAAGTGGAATAAGCCAGTCACAAAAGATAAATATTGTATGATCCCACTTATATGAGGACCTCGAGAAGTCAAATTCATAGAAACAGTAAGTAGAATGGCTTGCCAGAATCTGGGGCAGGGGGAATGAAGAGATGTTGTTTAATGAGTATAGAGCTTCAGTTTTGCGAGATGAAAACATTCAGGAGATTAGTTGCACAACAATGTGAATACACATCACATTACTGAATTATCACACTTAGCAATGGTTAAAATGGTAAATTTTATGTCATATATATTTTTATTGATTGATTTTTAGAGAGAGAGAGAGGAAGAGAGAGAGAAAGAGAGGGAGAGAGAAGGAGAGAAACATGAACTTGTTATTCCCCTTATGCATTGTTTGATTCTTGTATGTGCCCTGACTGGGAATCGAACCCACAACCTTGGTGTATCCGGATAATGCTCTAACCAACTGAACTACCTGGCCAGGGTCTATGTCATATGTATTTTACCACAATTAAATTTTTTTTAATGAGTACAGGAGCAATAATTATTATTTTATTCCAGGTGCACATAAAACCACATCTTTTCTTTCTTGGTCCAACCTGTGAAACTGAGGCCATTTCTCTGGAGGTGGAACTTCACCCACGCTGCAACAGGTGAGAAAGAGTTTCATAATTTCCAGATTAGCAGCCTTTCTCTGTTAATGTCTCACTAATTATCATGTAGACTGAGCATTGAGCCATAATTATTATCAGTTAATTAGACCTTAAAATGCATCTTTGATAACACCTCCAGCATTTAATTATATTACTGGTAACTTATGGTTGTTATTCAGGGGATATATGACTACAGTAAAGTATAATTAGATCTCATTTTTGTTTCTTGAAATCCTATTGATTGTGATAATAGTTTTGTAGCTTTTACAGCTTAAATGGAAATGGTCACATTAAATTGATAGTCTATAAAACAAATGAGCATATTAACATATTTTAAAAGCATATTAAAAAGAGAGAGGCTATAGGAAAAGAAAAAAATGTTTATCTTTCTTGATTCCGTTTAACAAAAGTTCAAAATAGGAAAATTGCTTGTTCTCAAGATCAGTTTTTACCTAAAAATAAATAACATTCAAGAGGTTATATAATAAAAATTAATTTTATTAATTCCTACTGTTGGCAAACAGGGAAAAAAAAGTACCAAATTCTCTCCAATATTGTGAAAGTACAGTATGTTCTCCTAAAAATTGGGTACACGTCAACTCATATTTAACATGTTCTATTGTACACTTAGGAAATGCACAGTGAATCTTCTTGTCAACTAAAGAATCTCTTTTTTAGAATAATGTGGTTAATTTCCTCTCTTTGTAGAATTAAAGGTCAGCTAGAGGTCAGGTGGTCTGGTTGCGTTGGCCGATAGAGTCCAGCCCTTGGAGAGCAGTGTTCTGTCTCTGTCAAATTTTTCGACTTTGTATTTTCAGTTACACTTCACATTCCATATTATGTTGTATTAATTTCAGGTGTACAGCATAGGGCTTATACAATCATACACTTTACAAAGTTGCCCCTGTTACACCTTAATATCATATATAATTCCTAATGTGGCAGTTCACACATAGGAGGTATATTTTCGGCTTTATTGAGGTATAATTAACAGAATTGTAAGATATTTGAAGTGTGCAGCATGATGATTTTGTATATATATACATGTAGTGAAATGATTCCTCTCATTTAACTAATTAACACATCCACCACCTCACATATTTATCTTTTTTATTTGTGTGTGAGAACATTTAAGTTCTAGTCTCTTAGTAAAATTAAATTATACCACATAATGTTACTAACTATAGTCATCATGTTATCCATTCCATCCTTAAATCTTACCAACTGTTCCTAGTTCCTCATCCTCCAACCCCTGGCAGCCACTTTCCTACTCCATTTCTGAGTTTGACTTTTTATTTAGATTTCACATATAAGTTATACCATGTAGTAATTGTCTTTGGCTGGCTTATCTCACTTAGCATAGTGCCCTCAAGACCTATCTATGTTGTCACCAATAGCTGGACTTCCTCCTTTTTCGTGGCTGAATAGTATTCCATTGTATGTATACAGCACATCATTATTCATCCATCTGTTGATGGACACATAGGTTGTTTCCATAGTTTGGCTATTGTGCTGCAATGAACATAGGAGTGCAGCTATCTCTTTGCTATCCTGTTTTCATTTCCTTTGGATATATACCCAGAAGTAGGACTATTAAATCATATGGTATGAATATGAATTGCCCATTGAGTGAGAGATCTTGGAGAAAATTAAAGAAACTCTGCTTGTGTACTTTCCAAAATGCGAACAATGAAACTTGCCTTAGGAAACAAGTAAAGATTCTGAATGGAAAGGGTATTCAGTGCCTGGTGAATTGGTGAAATCTTGGTCACAGAGGAGACGGTGGCATATATAAGGAATAAAGGTACAAAATAGATAAGAGAACTCTGCCAGTAGGGTCAGGTGTGAAACTAAGTTATATGAAACATATTCAGAATTGAATTTGTACAATGAATGTAAGACAAATGGATTGATTTATACAGTTTAACTCCATGCCCTTATTTGTAATAAAAATGTATTAATTAGCTGAAATTTTGCATCCTATTTGAAATGCAACATAGGTGAAAAGGCTCGTTGCTCAAAGCCACAAAGGTTGAAAGAAGTCATTGTTTAAAATCACACAAGTGTGATGCATCAGTCATGAGCTGAAAGTGTTTTGTAAGCACACTTCGCATTTTTCAATTCAAATTAAATAAGAAGATTTTAAAAACATATTTTGATGGTTTGCTGTTCACAGAATTACAGCTGCCTTGGCAGTCTTCCTGATCTCAGACAATCTAAGGGACAGAGTGAGGAAACACTGACCTTTTTTTCCTTTTTAAACATGAGCTTTCTTATCAAATCCAAACAGGTTTGATTTGCATATTTGTGTAAATCGAATTTACATTTTCTTTCCCTGAACTGAGTGATCCTTGTATAGAAGGAAAGATGTAGAAGCCAACATGCTTGCTCAAAAGGCATTGTCATGTGCTATAGGGCTTGTGGGAACGACAGCTAGTCCGGTCAGGAGCGAGAGCGCATGGCGGTGTGGTCTTGGGCGACTTATTTAACATCTCTGAGACTATATTCCTGCCTGTAAAATGGGGCAGTAGGTTGCTGTTAGGAAAAGAGAAAATGTTTGGAAAGCATATGCCACTTAATTGGCACTTAATAAGTTCTAGTTAATTTTACTGCCAGGGAAAGGGGAAACCAATCAATTCACCAATGTGGAGCATAAAGATACATGAAAACCAGAAAAAGAAAACTATTTAACTTACGGAATTTGTAGATGTTCTTCGAGGAAAGAATAATCATGTTTACCCAAAGCAACTGGAGTGTATTTTGTTTGAGAAGATTAGAGTGGTGTCATCTAAAGGAGCCTGCATGGGGTGGGGCTAATAACATTCTGTAATCAACTTATCATATTTATCCAATAATTAAATCACATTTCTGAGGAACTTTTCTACTCACAATGCTTAGTCTCTTGATACCCTGAACAATAAAGAAATAAAACTGTTTTCGATGGTATTTTAAGAATTCATGAAGGCGAAAGTAATGAAATGGAAGCATATGACCATCATTATCCTCTTACAAAACCTGGCTGCTGCCCCCTGGTGCTGGGGAAATGTAGTTACATTTCATGAAAGTTCTGCCCAATGTTGATAGAACTTCAATAAGCAGTCCTCCACAGCGAACATCCGTGCCCACGATCTGGATAGGAGATGTGAAATTACCATCCAGAGACCCACTGAGCAAAGCAATGGGAAGCCAGAATGACTTCACCTTTTAACAGAAAGAAATCCATTTCTGAGAAAACATCGCAGGCAATCTAGCACAATTGAACTTTGTTTTTAACCTTTTACTGTGATTTGCCTGATTAGGCCACAGGAGGAAGCGGTTTTCAACAGCATGATTAAAGCATTTTGAGGAAATAATTTCTGTCTTTGAGCACCTTGTGTACATTTTTGTTTTCAAGTGTTTGTCCTTTCTCATTAAAAGAAGAGCAGGAAATGGAGAAATATTGACTTTTAAGCATTGTCGTGGACGGAAAAGAAAGCTCACAAGACACTGGAGTCGAAGCTGGTCTTTAGCGGACCTGGGCAGCATACTGAGTGCCCCACGAATACCAGGGCTAGAGGTGCACTAACTCAGCATTCCCTGGGGGGTGAGAATTTCACCCTCGTACCAGGGATTTGTTTTATTCCTATATCCAGGAGACCCACCAACTTTTAAATATTCCTAAGCAAGAACTTATTATCAAACAAGCAACACATGACTACCATCTACTAAGAACCAATTTTGTAAAAGAAAGGATATTTCAATTCCTGAAAACCAGAAAGGACATAATTTTATAACAATGGATGGTTTTGTTCAAGAAAATACGGTGTTGCGTTAGTCTTTGGTTTTCTCACTTTGCCAGAAGGTGAAATTGGGTGACGGACCAGGTTGAGAGCTTGTTGTTCAAATAACCTGCTCAAATCCACTTCAGACTAATTTCAGGCCAAAAATATTTGACTCTGCTTCTGTATTTGCCGCTGTGCCTCAGATTATGTTCAGAGGTTCCCAAATCAGCTACATTGGTAGGCAATATACATGACCCCACATTTTGGGGAGTAAAGTGGTGTGCTATAAGAATGTAGCTAAGGATGGTGAGATTTGCAAATCCCAAGATTCTGAGTCATCATTCTGAACTCTGCCTGTCCTTTGCCATTTTCTTCTGAGAAGCAGGGTCTTGTACTACGGTCCCATGGTACTTTACATCTCAGCAAAAAGGAAAAGATGACATGTTCTTTCTGGAGAGAGAATAGATTGTGGGTGACCTACCTGAGTTCACCAGCTCACTGAACAGTGATTAACATTTAAAATGTATGCAAACTAGACTCCTAATTAAAGTCCAATAATGTAAGACTTTGAACCTATTCACTGCCTTTGGAAATAATCACAGATGCTCGCTGCTCATCATGAAAAAGCCATTATGGTAAATAACCAACTCCCCCACTTTCTCCTTTCCATCACCTGCAAAAGTGACTCTCCATTGCAGAGATTTGCAAATGGTGCATGTTGCACAGTCCAATATCTCCTGGTAGCTATAATTGTTATGCAAATTACCTTGATTTTGGAAGAATAAAATTTGCAGAGCTCCTAGCATAGGTGGATTTGAAGCATGTACTAACTTTGGAGAGGGTGAGCATTTGTTTGTGTGAAGGGTCATTAAGAACTCCTGATGGCAATTTGACATGGCATTGATGAAGGATGAGTGGTCCTGCCTTCGTTCCCTATTCATCCTCCCTTGCTTTGCTGACTCTGTATGGGAGAGTGAGCATGAAGCTCCCACAGAGAGGGAGTCAGGAAAAGTGATTACATCCAAAAGAGGTCAGAGGATGGAAATGTTCAGGAAGCAGATCTTAGTTGCAGATGGAAGAATTAGAGTCGATCTGTTTGCCAAAGGTAGAGAATCTGAGTAAGAATCAAAGACTCAGCCTCAGAAGAGGAAAAAAGGAAAAAGCGAGAACCAACATTTGCTGTGCACTTGCTGTGTCCCAGAGCTGCCAGCAGGTATGTTACCCATGTTCTCACTTGACCTACAGGATGGCCTGGTGAACTAGGCTGTGTTAGATTACAGGTGAGGAACCGGGGTTCAGAAAGGTCGGTGCACATGAATAAGGTTCCTGTGACTCAGAGGTAAACGTCAACTCTAAATCTATCTGATTTGTAAATTCATAGCCTTTGCCATTGCCAAGCCGCCTCTCAGAATTACTCGAAAATGCACCCTTAGAAATGAACTTTGGAAACATCCTTTCAGAGCTGTGGTGTTACTGCCTCCTTCACTTGGACTTCAGTGACTCAGGGACAAGGTGGCTACCACAGCTGGTTACCACAGAAGCTTTGCCGCCCAGAACAGTGCACCGTGGTCCTGTGACAGTGCACGGAATCCAGGAGGCTCTCATGTGTGTGTCGCCAGCTCTCTCACCAGACTCTGTGTGGTAGATGTGCGGTGGCTAATTTAATGTTAATATTTTTTCTTTTTCCATCATTTTACCTTTTCTTTCCACATAGCTGAGTATTTTGTTTATTTATTTTTAAATTCATTTTTATTGTTGAAAGTACTACAGATGTCTATTGAATCAGCAAATATTGAAATGTAGTCACCAAATGAAATTACTTCCCCCTTTCAGACATCATTCATTGGATGGACACATTTGAGGAATGGAAGTTATTTCTTTGATGATTTAGGAACAGAAGAAGTGACAATGAGCTAGGAGAGAATAAATTTCCCCTCTATTCTTGTCCCTCTCTCTGGGCTGACAGGCCTTCCCAAATATTTACGAGGCTCTGGACACGAGGACAAATAGAGGCCTAGATTCCATATATCTAAATATTTAAAACTGTAAATCAAGCTAGCAAAGTATTAGATGTATCCTATCAGCCTATTGTATAAAGATGCCTTTATAATGACATGGAAGACCAGGCTCGTTTTTAGACCCCTTGGACCTCATGGAGCTGCACTATGGATAAAGTCTGAGCACAGAAAGAGCAGGCCCGGCTCCTGGATGGCAGCCCAACCCTTCTCTTCCCAGCCTGCATGTCCCTGCACTGTAAGAGGCCTCAGAGCCCCCATGAATACATTGAATAGATGCCAGGCTAACTGTCCAAACTCTACACACAAGCTCCACAAATAGCTACCCTCTCTCTATGCACCCCTCAGGCCTGGGGCTGTGTATGGTCCTAGAAGCAGTTTGGGGAAATTTAGGCAGGGGATCTAAGGGACTCTGGAACCCAGAGGTAGTCTAGAAAAGGGGAGGTATGGCTTTTGGGTGGGCAGGTCTTTTTGACCATACATACTTCTCACACTATGGGAGGAAGTGTGGCTGGAGAAGGCTTCTGGCATGGTGCCCTGTAAGCCTGGGACCCAGGGCAGGCCCCTCTTACTGGGTCTGAGAGTAGCACCATTGTCCAAAGTAGATGGCAGAGAGGGGACTGCAAGTGGGAGATGGGAGTTGCAATGTGTTATGGAACAAATATTCTTTACTATTAAAATACGCTTTTATGTATTTTACTAGAGGCCCGGTGCATGAAATTCACGCACTCAGGGAGGTTCCTCAGCCTGGCCTGCACCCTCTCGCAGTCTGGGAGCCCTCGGGGGATGTCCGACTGACAGCTTAGGCCTGCTTCCCACAGGGAGTGGGCGTCAGCTGACAGTTGGACATCCTTAGTGCTGCCATGGAGGCAGGACAGGCTCCTGCCACTGCTGCTGCGCTCGCCAGCCATGAGCCCAGCTTCTGGCTGAGTGGCGTTCCCCCTATGGGAGCATACTGACCACCAGGGGCAGCTCCTTCATTGAGCATCTGCCTGCTGGTGGTCAGTGCACGTCATAGCGACCAGTCGTTCTGTATTCAGTCGATTTGCATATTAGCCTTTTATTATATAGGATAGAGGCCCAGTGAACAGGTGGGGGCCAGCCAGTCTGCCCTGATGGGGGCCCCGATCAAGGTGGGGCCCCCACTAGGGGCAGGGCTGGCCAGGGTGAGGGGCCGTGTGGGGTTTGCCAGCTGGCCCCAGCCCCAATCAAGGTGGGGGGGCCCGCTGGGGGGTAAGGCTAGCAGGGGCGAGGGGCCGTGGTTGTTCTGGTTGTACTGGTGGTTCTGGTCATTCCGGTGTTTTGGTTGCTGGGCTTTTATTACATAGGATTGTACCAACTCTTCAATATTAAAAATGTTCCAGTGTAGCAGTTTCTTATTAAATGAAACCAGCTAGTATTCCTATGACCAATACAATTACAGAGTTCTTTGCACTTGTGTGAAGTGGAAAGGCCAACAACTAGCTTTTTCAGAACCTCTATTGTATTTATAGAAGAGTCTGTCAGGAGAAAAACTGTTGACGCATATACCCAACAACTTTAATCTCGAAGTTATTGGAAGAAAATGAGCACAGAATCCATAAAGGCCATTTTCAAAGAGAGTCACTTTTCTGATTTCAGTTGCATTCTAATTAATATCATGGAGCGTTAGCAAACTAAGTAAGGAGCAATTATTACCTATCAGATTCTGGGGTTGGGAGAGAAATGATGGTACATTGTGCATAATTTTTGCATCATTAAAAATTAAATCCCATAAGCATAATGACTCAAACATCAGGCCCTGACAGCATTTGCTGATGATAGAGTGTGGTATATAAAAAACTATTTACTAGGTAATGGTAACAATATTTTCTGTATTTAGATAGACTTCCCTCACTCCCCCCTCCCAAAGGCAAATGTTTTATATAAAATTATTTCCAAGCATAAGTTAGCATGAGAATAAGGATAGTAGTATTTTCTTTTACATACAAGTCCATAGATGTGTAGGATGTGCCGTTGCATAGAACACTTTCAGCGTTTCTATTTTATAGAAGGTAACGATGAAAAGAGCATGGATTGTATTGTCCTATAGACCCATGTTTGAATCTGGGTCTGTATAACCTTACTAACTGCATGAACTTGAGCAGGTTTCTTAACCTCACACATCTTCAGTTTTAACACCTGTCAAAATGAGACACCCACTTTACCTTGTGGAGTTTTTGTGCAAATTAAATGAGATAACATAGTGAAAGCACTTCAAACTGGGTCCAGTACATGGTAGACACTGTCATTTCATTTCTTCCTTCTTCTTCCATGCGGTTGAGCTCTTTCTCTGAGGAGAGTACCTTAAAGTAAGACTCTGTTGCTCATGGGATGAAGGGATCAAACACTTGCTGATGGAAATCTCCCAGCTCTTGAACACCCATCTGTGAGGTCACTGAGCTCCAAGCCTCCGTGGAGGTTGCTAAGACTTCCAAGGGGTGGGAGAATGATGGCACGCATGCCTCTGGGTTTGCTTTTCCCTGGGGACTTGTCATAGTTCCCTCAGTGATGACTCTACGTGTTCAAGGAAATAAAATGGAGCTCATGTCTGAGACCACCCAGAGTGTTAGGACATGTGCTAACGAGAACAAGACCATGGATTTGCCGTTGTTCCCATCCCAGAGCCAGGGCCTGCCATCCTAATGTCTGACTGGTCATCTCACATATGTGCCCTCTGCGTCCCAGTGGGGACTAGAAGAGAAACTGTGGGTGCTGACCATTACCTGGTGATGAGATGGCCTCCATCCTTGAAGGGAGATTCCGTATGTCTGAATATTTAAAACTGTGACCCTCGGCCACCAGTGTGTTCTTAGCATTCTTACAGTTCGCTTTCTTCGTCTTACTCAAATTCTGCCTCGAAAATCCTCCAGCAGATCCAACTACCTGTGTGATGCAGCGTCATTAATAACCTTGTCTCTGGTGCCGTGCCTGTCGCACGGTAGTGCGTGGTCAGTGCTGGTCCTTCTTCTGTGTGGGTGTCCTGCAGACTGCAAAGGCTTCAGAGCCAGAAACGCCCATGTCCCATCCCCATTCCATCACTCAGTGGCTATGAGACTTTAGTTACTTTACTTAACTTCTCTGGAATTCAACTTTTCGTTATTATTATTTGGATAATAATGCCAAATGTATAGTTATTTTGAGGATTAAAAATAATATAAAATATTATGTTCTTTCTTATTCCTTTAAGCTACAAGCTTAAGGTCAAATAATATAAAGAAGGAGTGTGGCCCTGGCTGGTGTGGCTCAGTTGGTTGAGCATCATCCCGTTCACCAAAATGTTGCTGGTTTGATTCCCAGTCAGGGCACTTGCTTAGGTTGTGGGCTCAATCCCTGGTAGAGGATATGTAGGAGGCAACCTCTCTCTCTCTCTCTCTCTCTCTCTCTCTCCCTCCCTCCCTCTCTCTCTCTGCTCCCCTCACTATCTCCCCCCTTCCTCTCTTTCTAAAAATCAATAATAAAAAAAGGAGTGCTGTGGCTTAGTCATGAGGTAATAATGAAGTATTGTAATGGGAATACAGAATTTCCCTGGCGCTCCCCAGATGCCTTATATTTCAAGGATTCCCTACATTTTTCATGGTCTGTTGTAAGTTTCCTTTCTTGTTCCCAGGCATTCTTTACATACCCATACTATGTTGATTTTAAAAGCATTTGCTATTTTGATTCATAAAGGGAAACGTGTTCACCCCACCATCTTGAAACGGAAAGTCCCATGCTTGCAACTGTTTGTCATACCTTAGTTTTCTTCCCTTCCCTTGAGCTGCCCCTCAGTTACGAAGGCTGTGATAGGAGCCGTGGCAGGCAGTGTGCTGCGGAGGAGTCATGAGGATAGTCAAGGTTTTTGTATGCATCGTGAGGTGGGAAGAAAGACAGAAAAATTATACATCAAAGTGCAACGAAAAGAGAGTAAAAATAATAAAGTTGTTCCCTCCCAATATTCAGGATTTGAAAGAAGCCTCGGGGCTTTCCAAAGAAGTCCTGTGATGAAAGCGAAGAGAAAGGCACTGACTTGAGATTCCGGGAACCTAAACGCCCTCCCAGGTCCACCCTCCCCACTTTGGAAACGGCCGACTTGTGCCAGCTCTTTGGGCCTTGGTTCCATTTCTGTGAAATGCTGGGGAAGTGAGGGCATCATACCCATGACTTCCAGGCCTCACTCAGGTCTTGAAACAATCAAGGTCAACACCTAGTTCTTCGAGTGTTTGGGGAGTTCATTGCCAGAGTTCTGTGGGAAAAAATAAAAGATAAATCCACGACATGAGGATTCTATGTTAAGAAGAAAGACTGAGGACCCAAAGATGTGGTAACATTTTCATAGGAATATTAATATGGAAATATTAAACGGTGACACTGTGTGACCTAACCAGAGGACACGAGGTCAGTCACACAGAGCCATTAAAAAAATATCCAGATGGAAACAGTGTCCTTTTGTAGCAGTGTCTGCCTGCCTGACAACCTGGGGGTAAGAAATTAGATATAAATAAATTGATTTTTTAAAAAAATGAATGCAACTCACCAAGTATTTTATGTGCACATATTCCCCTGCACAGCTACAGAAGCTATAACTGGAGAGCAAGACGTAACATGCTCGTCCGTGCAGACGCTGTGCGTGAGTCTTATCAAACAATAGATCAGACAAAAACATTGAAAGCAGTGTTTTTTGAGTGAAAGAGGATTAGACATAAGCACACTGCCTTAGATCTTTGAATACCTTATATCTCTTTGTGTCTTTGAAGTTTTGTTTTATATTTTAATACTAATGGAGAGAGTAGAACAGAGAAAGGAATATGACCCCAGTTTATTCTTCCTTGTGCGGAGTGAGGAAATCGCAGCTTCCCAACAGTAAAAGTCAAGGCACTTGGGAAGGAGGGAACATAAAAGAGTGATGATTGGGATAGATGGAGATTTCATCCGCACTTTCACTCAGTGCATATGTACCGGGGGCCCATTCTAAACCACACTCTACAAGCTTCACAAAGGACGAGCGAATGGGCAGGGAGGACTGTGATGTTTATAAAGACAAGTATGTTCTGAGGTGCAATTATTTTTTAAAACTTTAACCGTTTTAGTTCTTTTCAGTTACAGTTTACATTCAATATTATGTTGGCTTAGTTTCCGGTGTACAGCACAGTGCTCAGAGAGCCATACACTTCAAAAAGGGCTCCCCCAATATTTCCACTACCCACCTGACACCATACATAGCGATTACAATATGTTTTACTATCTTCCTGACGCGGTATTTTACACCCCCACGGCTATTTTGTAACTGCCAATGTGTGGTGTGCAATTATTTTACTGGGATGTGAGATTTCTAAGGAGCAGGGGAAAGAATGTGAGGGGTGTGAGGGGTGAAGGTGAGCCTGTGTAGGAGGGTGAGGTGGGGGGAGAGGGGGCAGAAACCATATGAGAGAGAGTAACATATGCGAGAACGTCTTAAAGAAAAATGTCACAAGCGTTGGCAAAATAACTGGAAGATAAGATAGGCCGCGGGAAAGCAAGGGAAGAGCATACAGTTAACAAAAAAGCATATTGGCAGGAGGAAGGAGAGATGTGATGATTGCACCTGGAATTAAGGCATCGTGGAGGTGCTAACAGCAGTGATTTTAGAACTACAATTGGCATAATATAGGTTGTCAAGAAGGATAAAGAATGAATTTATTCTCAGTGAGGAAAGAGCATAAAACCCCCATCTACTATCAATGAGAGACCTCAAGCCTACAGAAGGTGCACGGGAAAGGAATGAGCTTTTCTAGCCGATGTTATGTGTAAGTCACTCGACATAGATTATCTCATTAATCCTGCCAACTCCAGGCTGTTCTACTCATTTTATAACAAAGACAAAGGAAAGCTGAGAAATGTTAAGAAATCGGCCAAGGTCACACACAGCTGGTGAGGAGCAGGGCTGGGATTTCAACCCAGGTCTATCTGATTTGAAAACAAACAAGGTGTATCGGTCAGGGTCCAGACCCGAGGCTAAAACGACGCCAATTAATTTGCAGAATTCAATAGGAAAAATGGTATCAACGGTATTAAAGAATGCAAAATGTGAACATGAAGGTGTGGATACAGAGGCAGCGACTGCAGGAAGCAGTGGCCGCCATTGATTGAGGGAACAAAGGAAAGAGGACGGGTTAGCAAACCCAGAGGCTCAGAGAAGGCCCCCGGGGGCTGGAACCCTGATCTTTGGGGGAGGTGAGCAGCTGGCTGCCCTGGGGTCTCTGAGCGTGAGAGGAGGTGATCTCTGCCAGGCGGGAAACACTGCAAACTGCGATCAACGACTGCTGCTGGGGGAAGGAGCATGCGGGGTGGGCACAGGGATGGCCCGCTGACAGCTGACAGGAGGGGCCAGTCCCTTCTTCCTCCTCCTGACCTCCAGTTGTTTTTAATCCTCACCCGAGGATATTTTTTCCATAGCTTTATTATTATTTATTGATTTATTTAATATTTTTATTGATTTCAGAGAGGAAGGGAGAGGGAGAGAGAGAAACATCAATGATGAGAATCATTGATCGTCTGCCTCCTGCACGCCCCCTACTGGGGATCCAGCCTGCAACTTAAGCATGTGCCCTGATGGGGAATTGAACCATGATCTCCTGATTCATAGGTCGATGCTCAACCACTGAGCCACGATAGCCGAGCCCCACTGCTTTTTTAGAGAGTGGAAGGGAGAGATGGAGGGGGAAAGGGGGGGGGGGAGAGAGAGAGAGAGAGAGAGAGAGAGAGAGAGAGAGAGAGAGAGAGAGAGAGAGAAACATTGATGTGAGAAAGACACATCAACTGGTTGCCTCCTTCGTGTGCTGGGGATTGAATCTGCAACCAAGGTAAGTGCCCTTGACTGGGAATTGAACCTGTAACCCTTCAGTGCACGGACCAACGCTCTAACCATTGAGCAACCGGCCAGGGCACCAGTTGTCTTTAGTGCCCCCTGCTGGTGGAGTCTCACAGCAGCTGGCAGAGGAGGGAGGTGGTTCAGAGTTCAGCCCCAGGCTCACAGAGCACAGTGTGGGTCTGAAGCAGGATGCACAGTTGATGACTGCAACAAAGAAGAGAAACTCAGAAACACAGCTTCTATATTCTTCCCCAACCCAGCACCAGTTCTGAAGAATTTATGACCCCTTTTAATAGAGGTTTTGCTGAAAGGAGCATGAACAGCCACATTGCACTAATTTCTGCAAATTAATGTAAAATCTAAGCTACAGAATACTGTGGGAGGAAAAATAGCTTTAGAATTTTCAAGTATACACAGCACTGTTTTAAGTAGGCCTTACATAAATAAAAAAGTGTATTAATTTCCCTGTGCAGTGAGGTAAGAAAGAGCATTATGCTAAGTGAAATAAGTCAGTCAGAGAACAATAAATATCACATGATCTCACTCATTTGTGGAAGATAATAAACAACATAAGCAAATGAACAAAACAGATCTAGAGCCAGAGAAGCATCGATCAGATGCTCAAACCTCAGAGGGAAGGTAGGGGAGGGTGGGGGTGAAGGGGAGGAGAGATCAACCAAAGGACTTGTATGCATGCATATAAGCATAAGCGATGGACGCAGACAACAGGGGGGTGAGCGTGAGGGCAGGACTGGGGGATGAGGGGACAATGGGGGGATAAAGACACATTTGTAATACCTTAATCAATAAAAATTTTTTTAAAAATCTTGAAGAAAAAAAAAAGACAGTGATTTGTTTAGCTACTGAAGATTCTCCGTTCCTGGGACAGAAGGACAATTAGCTTGAACAGCATTGCTCAAGCACTGTTCCTCCCAACGCTTCTTCTTTCCAAAACAGAAGAAAACAAACCTCTTTCTGCAAGAACCGCGCTTGTGGGGGGAAAGCGGTGCTAAACAGGAAGGAGGCGAGAGGAAACATCCCCCCCCAGCCCAAGGGGATGACAATTCCTGGTTAACTGTAAAAAATGGGGAACGTAATTGAGACAGATGACCAGATTTAGGAGAAATAAACCTCGCCATTAAAATCTAATTAAATATTTGCATTTCAGCAGTAAGTTTCTTCTGCAAAGTTTTGTGAGCAGCAGGCTGACAGTGAAGATTATTGACTATAATTTGCCCAAGTTTTTTAAGCTGAATTAGTTTTGTGCGTGGCACCGAAGGCTTACTCGGCTGGGCTTATCGGCCGGCTGCTTTGTTATTCCTTTAAAGTGAATCATTTATAACTGTTCTCAGAGATCTTTTTTCAGCCACTTATCTCCTTCAGCTGGACTTGTGACACCAAGGGATACAATGAATTGCTGGCTAATATTGTGAGAATTAATCAGACCACAACAGCGGGAGAGTAATGACTTACTTACACTTAGATATTTGCATTTGGCAGTAAAATCACAACAAAAATACCAGGACGTTTAATCTTTGGCTTCGACTGGAACACTGAAACATCTTGGCAATACAAAAAAACAACGTATAAGAACCTTGTGTTTTAATTTTGGATGATTAATCTGGGGAATTTGTTCTGGGAAGAAAGCTCTTATCTGATGTGGAGATTTTTTTTTTCCCCCACTTTGCAGTATCTTTGACTCAAATTGGTCTAGTTTCCTTAGATTTTTTTCTCCTGCCTTTGGGCTGATGAAGGGAGTCTTTTGCCCCTCATCTCTCCTTCCTCCAAAGTCTGCCATTTCTGTCTCCTTTCTGCCTCTCCCACATTGCCTTCCGTTGCTCAGCCCCGCGGGAACTCAGAAGAAAACAGTGGCAACTCCAAGGCCGAGGTGGAAAACAAGTATTCCTGCTGCGTTCTGTTGACATGACTTCATCCGTCGCTGCCCTCTTTCCTTAGGGCTGGCATCGTCCAACAATAGAATTGGTTCTGGTTGCTATCTCAGCACTGGAGAAGGAGACAAGAGACACTTTCTGACCTGAGTCCATGGAGCCAGACGCTTTGGAGAGCATGGCCTGGGATCAGAAGCCACTTTCTTCCATTTATATGTCTGCTGTCAGTGTGCTAGTGTTAGCTCTGATCATTCAGACATGCAAGTGTCCTCCCCAGTACTGTATAGTTTTGGGCCTTTGCTGGGTATATATATATAATAATCTCATTTATATATATATATATATATTCTTTTCAGAGGTGGTGTGGGTGGTGTAAAGAACATGGACTCAGAAAGATCTAAGTTTAAATCTTATTTCCACCCTTTAGAAGCCATTTCATGGCCATGTTGGACTTGAATTTCCTCACGAGTGCAATGAGGATAATGCTATCTACCATGCAGAGTTGTGGTGAGGATTAGAGACTGTAAGTGAAATACACTTCCCACTTGCTCAACAAAGGATAGCACCGAGTATTTCTATAACCAGTAGAGAGTCAGTCCCTTTGAATTCCCTGTATTTCTTCTAAAAGGGCAAGTATTTTGTTTGCTGAGGCATAATTAACAAGTAACATGATATTAGTTTTAGGTGTACAACATCATGACTTGATATTTAGATACATTGCAAAATGATCACCACAATAAGTTTAGTTTACATCTATCCCCATACCTAGTTACAAAATATTCTTGTGATGAAGGGTTCCCTGCCATTTGCATTTTCTGGGTATAACAAAGAATAAAGCCTAGTTATCTGGAGCATCCCTGGGTTGTAGCTCTGGGAAATCTGAACTCTGAGTCTACCTTTGGACAGGTGTAGCTCTAGCCAAGGAGAAGGAGCCCTCAACAGAATCTTGTTTTTTGGTCTTTCTGAAGTCTACCTTTCTAATTTCTACAATTTTATGTCTTTTCCTATGAACTCCCCCAGGGCAGAAACCATCTTTTACTTAGCTTTCTTTCTATTGCCAAAGCTGGCACATAGTAGGTGCTTAGTAGATGCTAAATAAAACATGACTATTATCCTTATTTTTCTAAAATTTCCCTCCCTTCTACTTTGCTATTTTGCCAACAAACTGCTCCTTTGGCCTTTGGTTAGAATTTGTTCCCAAATAGGACCTATGGATGCCAAATAGTTTTCCTCTTGTGAATCAACTCTACAGGGGGCAGATCACTATTGGATTGACGTCCAATCTCCAGACCGAAAGAATGCCATGGTCCATTAGGGTTGCTGTCACAGATCTGGGGTGGGGAGCAAGTGTGTCCTGCATTTGCTCTCTGTGCCGGAGGTATTTATTTTACCTGGGGATTGAGCCCGCAACCTGGGCATGTGCCCTGACTGGGAATCAAACTGTGACCTCCTGGTTCATAGGTCGATGTTCAACCCAATCGACCCCACAGTGACTGGGATCCTTCCTCTTTCTTATAAGGACACCAATCATTGGATGTAGAGCCCACCCTAAACCCAGGATGATGTCATCTTGAGATTTTTAATGACATCTGCCAATACCCTATTTCCAAATAAGGTCACATTGTTAGGTTTCAAGTAGACAAGGACTTGTGGGGGCGGGTGTGGCGGTGCACTATTTCATCCACTGTAATATCCTTTCATCTGTTAAATATCTCAGAACTCATTCATGTTCTATTGTCTGAATATTACAATTTTAAACATGTTTTTGTTTTTTTTTTTTCACTAAGTATACACCTTTTCACTTCCTGCGAGGTGGCTGGGTCACAGTGATTCACACTTCCCATCCTGGTACACACTGCCCAGAAGTGTACTTACTAATTTACACCCCCAATCAGTGCCTGAGTGCACACTCACCCACCTGGATTTTGTCCATTTCTTCAATCTTTACCAATTTTCTAGGTAAGAAATAATTTTTATTTACATTTTAAAAATTATAAGTGAGGGTGATTTTTTTAAAAAAAGAAACAATATGCAACAGTTATGGACATTAGAGGGAAGAACAGCTAGGAATTCTGGGATGCTGAGGCTCCGAAGTGATTCTGATCAAATCATTTCCACAAACACCACTTGTACTGAGAAGTGCAGGGGGAAAGCACCAGAGAAATGCTATTCATCTTCTAGATGTAAGGTATATACATTACACTCTGGGATACTTATGGTAGCAAATGAATGCCCTGCAGATCAAGAAAATAACCTCTTTAAGTTTCTGTGGACAATTGTAACAGAATGTTCAATCTCGAGGAATGATTGCACATTGGAGGTCACTTCTTTAACCAAGGGGCAATACTTTTTCCAATTACATATTTCACAGCCAGGTTGTATATGAGGCTTCTGTTCCTTTTGAAAAAAAAGTGGGAGGGGGGGGACCATTCCAGGTATTCTCTCATCCCATTTACCATCAGTCAGATCTATCAGGTTAGCTAATGGAGTTACAGGGCTCAACCGATTCTTTGGGTTAAGGTCAAAGGGCCTTGGGACTAGAAACATCAGAAAGGAGAGTTTAAGACCTTAACAAAGCCATGCTTTGTTCTGTATTTTACCTTCCTTCCCATTAAAAACTTAGATTCAAAAAGATAATATTACTGTTTTTTAATTACCAAAGTAATGCATATTCAGTTACAATATATAAATGATAAAGCACTGCATATAGTAGAAAGTGAAGGGCCCTCATGTCACTATAAGATAGAATAATTTTGAATACCTTTTCCCAGGTTTTACATATGGGCATACAGAAATTACTTTTACTATTTTTTACAAAATTGGGCTCATATTGCCCTGCAATTTGCTTTCTTCACGTAGCCATACATCTGGCACATTTTTAATCGTGGAAGTACACATAGATCAATTTCATTTTCACAGCTGCAGTATATACCACTGGAGGGATGTATCATAATTTATTTAGCCATTTCCCTATCGATTTGGGTTGTTGCTGAGTTTTCACTCCTGCAAACTGTTTCACACTGTTCATGTAGAATTGCACATTTTCACAGGTAATTTAATAGGATAAATTCTTACATGACCACTTGCTGAATCAAAGGGCAGTGCATGCTTTACACATTCACAACACTCTAAATTTGTTTCTTCTCTCCCCCAAGAAATGTCCCAGATCTGCTCCCACTAACAATGTATCAGAGTCCCTAATACCTTCATTTGTTGTTTGTTTGATTTTATTTTTTATTTAGAAAATTTATTTGATACATGAACCCAAGAGGCCGCCAAAGACTTCAACTTTGTTTTGAGAGACATGTTTTTCTATGACATTCTTCATTGTCCAAGAACCAAAGTGGTCTAGTAGGATCCCCCACAGGACAAAATACCTAGGAGATCCCCTGACCACCTGGAGGATTTGGGGACACTACTGTTCCAGTAACTGATCGGTGTTGGATCTGAAGGCAACCTTAGCAGCTTAACAACAATCCTGACGTTTATAATCTTGTGCTCCTATGATCCACTCATAGCGCAAATACTTAACAAACTGTGTAATATGACAGCAAATATTTATTGGATGTCTACTATGTGTTGGCATTATGCATAATTTTGTCCTCACAGCAAACCTGAAATGTCAGTATTAACCTAATCATTTTATAGATGGCGAATCTGAAACTCAGAGAGGAAGAGCCTTTCTCACAAAACTTCAAAATGAAAAATCCAGGTTTTACATCCATTGTCTAACCACAACGCCTGTAATCTTTCATAACCCAGTGGCACCTTTAGCTCAGGCTTTGATGAATTGATTCACAATGAGCTGCTATGGTTCAGTGGTGTGGGCTTTGAATATTTCACCAGCTTTTTAAAAGTAAGCATTCTTCCCACCTTCCTTCTTTCCTTCCTTCCTACCTTTCTATCTTCCTTCTATCCTTCCCTTTCCTTCCTCCCTCCCTGCTTTCTTCCCTCCCTCCCTCGCTCCCTCTTTTTCTTCCTTTTTTCACTCATCAGCATATATTAAATATATGTCATGTACCAGATAAAAGAAGTGTGGTCCCTGCTCTTGAAGATCTCAGAGTTAAGGCAGGGCGACAGGTGTGTAAGCCACATGTTTACAGCAGTGAGATAACTGTTACAATGAAGAGGACACCCAGGATGGGAGCCCAGGGAGGGAGCATCTATTCCTGCCTCCAGGGGTGGGGGGAGATTTTGCAAATTAGGTGACATCTGAATGAAGACAAACCCTTCCTCTCCTACAAAATACACCTGATGTCCCTGTCAAAGCTGGGCATCAGCTTTTGAGGAGAAAAGATCAGGGACTTAGTGTTTCTAATGAGAAAAATTTATCCTCTTTATCTGATACTATAATTGTTTAAAAATTTGAATATTTAGAAGAGACTCAAACCCCTGGTAAGTTTGCTGTGATCTTTCAACACACACACGCACACACACACACACACACACACACTCACACACTCATGCCTAACTCTATTATAATACTCTTCTATAATTTGTTTTTCACCTCAAAATAAATAAGATATATATATATATATATACCTTGAATCTCTTCGAAAAGGTATATACTATTTCAGTATATAGATTTATGAAAATTAATTTTTTCAGTCTCAATGGACACTCCGATGGGTGTCATTTAAAAAAATATATTTTTATTGATTTCAGAGAGGAAGGGAGAGGGAGAGAGATAGAAACATCAATGATGAGAGAGAATCATTGTTTGCTCCCGTCTGGGAATCTGGCCAGCAACCCGGGCATGTGCCCTGACCAGGATTTGAACCATGACCTCCTGGTTCATAGGTGCATGCTCAACCTCTGAGCTATACCAGCCAGGTGGGTGCCATTTTTTTATATTGTAAAGGACACTGGGATGAATCTCTGTGGATACTGCTTTGGAGCATTGTTGAACTATTTTCACAGATGACATTTCCAGACAAGGAATTGCTGAATCAAGTACAGGGATACATATTGCTAGATTGTCCTCAAAAGGACTGTATTAAAGACACTGACTCCGTTGGTGTTGAGAGTTCCAAAAAAGACTCTGGAATCAGAAAGAACTAAGTGAAGATCCTGGATCAGCCACTTTCTATCTCAAATTACACTCAAATCCCAGCTTCCTCATCCTGGAATCCATTAGAAACACTCACCTTGAAGGGTTATATAAATTGAGATCACCCTATATGGGAAGCAGGCCTATGCTGGACATCCCCCAAGGGCTCCCGGACTCTGAGAGGGCACAGGGTGGGCTGCGGGACCCCCCCGCCTCCCCCGCCCCACAAGTGCATGAATCTCATGCACTGGGCCTCTAGTCTTTATATAAAGCAGCGGTTCTCAACCTGTGGGTCACGACCCCTTTGGGGGTCGAACGACCCTTTCACAGGGGTCACCTAAGACCATCCTGCATATCAGATATTTACATTACAATTCATAACAGTAGCAATATTACAGTTATGAAGTAGCAACGAAAATAATTTTATGGTTGGGTCCCAACATGAGGAACTGTATTTAAAGGGCCGGAAGGTTGAGAACCACTGCATAAAGGATCTAGTAAGATGCTTGGCACAAGGCCATCGCTTCCTCTGTGATAATTACTGGGTCTACAGAAGGCTACAGCTCCGGGAAAGCAAAACGATTACCTTTTCCACCCTCACGAAGCAGTTTCAGGCTTCCGGTGTGAGAAACTGTCTACTGCCCTTTTGCAGGAGATCTTAGCAATCCCTTCCCACAGGGGCTCAGGCCTGGCCGCATACGCCTTTGCATTCTGTGTCCTGGCGTGGAGGTCCCCTCAAGCATTTCCCTCCTTCCTTCCCTCTTATTTATCACCGCCCTGCGTGCCTCGATGGCCAGGTTTAAGAGCGCTTTTTCCTCTGATAACCAAGGCCTGTGAAGGGTGCTGGAGATCTATAATGCGGAGCTGTTCCACCAAGTCCTAGATGACGCGCAGTGAGATAAATTGGACCCGCGCAGTCGCACATTAAAAACAGGGACAGCTGCCCAGCCTCCCCTAGTGCTTCATAACCGGCCTCTTCCTTTGCAGCCCACATCTGTTACACGGCTCCCAAGTAAACGGCGCACATTTCGCTTAAAGACAGGACAGGCTGTAAGGACTAAATTTTATTTTTTCTGACCATTAGGGCCTGCCGTCAAGCAGATTGTGAAAACGCACACATTTTTGAGCCCTAGGCAGGCATTTTGTATGCATTCCCACCAGCGAAACAATGCATTTCCCTGCAAAATGTGGCTGCGCGCATATACATCTACTCGTTAATATACATACGCACTTCTTTATTTAGGAAATATTTTGAGATGGGCAGTGGGGAATTCTGAATTTATACATTGTTATAGTATTTAAAAGAATGTTGTTGTTTTTAAAAACTTGTTTTCTTCAAGAATGGCAGAATCTTGGGCGATGGGTACATGTGGGATCATTATTACACCGCTCTCTCCTGCCTGTGACTGCTGAACATTCTGCTTAATAACAATTAGATTAAAATGTATTTTAGAGTCAAAATATAGCCTGTGCTCTGTCCATTGCAGAACATAGAGAATTTCAATGAGGCGGAGAAAAGCTTAGTGTAAATTCAACGACTGAGAACAACCAGTGTCCTGTTGGCCTTTGGTTAGTCCCGTGTTCCACGGTGGTACAATCTGACTGCCTTCAGGAGAACCAGTGCAATTTTCTTTGAATTATAAGTGTCCAACATAGAATTCTTTAATTCCATTCTGTGCTCTCATCTTTTGATTATTTGAGATTTTAGTCTAAGTCCCATTTACCCCCCCCCTTTTTTTTCTTCCCCCTTTGAAGGATTACTTAACTTTTTATTTTTATTTATTTTTATTTTTTTAATATATTTTATTCATTTTTTACAGAGAGGAAGGGAGAGAGATACAGAGAGTTAGAAACATCGATGAGAGAGAAACATCGATCAGCTGCCTCTTGCACATCCCCCACCGGGGATGTGCCCGCAACCCAGGTACATGCCCTTAACCGGAATCGAACCCGGGACCTCTCAGTCTGCAGGCTGACGCTCTATCCACTGAGCCAAACCGGTTTCGGCAAACTTTTTAAGTGATATAAACCAGGCTCAGAACATGAGAATGAGCGTTAGATCTGGTTTTGAATCCCAGTTCTGTGTAACCCTGAGAAAGATACTTAATTTCTCTAGAAATCCTTTCTTTTCTTTTTTCCAGGTAGAAAACTGGTGTAAAAATAAACCTCTGAGATTGCGGTGGAGATGAAAAGAGAGAGGGAGTTAGAACATACTTCACAAACTGCAGGGCGCCTACGGAAGCCGGAAGATAGTGGGGTGATATTTCCGAAGGGCTCCAGGGACTGGAGAGCAGAGACGGCGTGGGCCCCAGAGCATGGACACACAGGATAGGACAATAGCCTTCCCTCCCTGGAACAGGCCTGAGGAAAAGGGTTTGATAACCCCATTTACACGAAGGCGTGGTTTTCGAATGTTAACGTGCTCCTGGGAACTTGTTAAGATCCAGAATCCTGGACAAATCCCTGGGCTCCTGACTCAGAAGGTCTAGGGTGGAGATGAGTGCACATCTACACTAATAAAAGACAAAGATGCTAATTGACCATACCTTCACTACACCCATCAGCCATCAACACTAATAAAAGAGAAAAATGGTAATTGGCGTACGGCGCTACCCTTTTCATTGGCTAATCAGGGCTATATGCAAATTAACTGCCAACTAAGATTGGCAGTTAACTGTCAACAAGATGGTGGTTAATTTGCATATGTAGGCACAATGCAGGGAGGCGAAAGGGAAAGCAGGAAGAAGCCCCCTGCCACTGACAGTGATCCGAAACCCAGGGGGGAGCTAAGAGCTGGGGGGCAGGGCAAAGGCGGCCCTGGGGCCGCCTTTGCCCTGCCCCCCAGCCATGATCAGAGAATCAGGTGCCTTTTCCGCCCTGGCCAGTGATAGCAGGAAGTAGGGGTGGAGTCAGCGATGGGAGCTGGGCACGGTCGAAGCTGCCAGTCCCAGGAGCTAGGGGCCCCTTGCCTGGGCCTAAAGCGAAGCCCAGGATCGCGGGGCCGCTGCAGCTGTAGGTCCCCACTGCCCAGGCCGGACGCCTAGGCCAGAGGCATCAGGCCTGGGCAAGGGGCCGATCCTGCGATTGGAGGGTGATGGGGGTCAACGCCTGAGGGCTCCCAGTATGTGAGAGGGGGCAGGCTGGGCTGAGGGACACCCCCCCCCACACACACACCCAGTGCACGAATTTCGTGCACTGGGCCCCTAGTACACTAATAAAAGACAAAGATGCTAATTGACCATACCTTTGCTACACCCATCAGCCAATCAGAAGAGTATGCAAATTAACCCAACAAAGATGGCCGTTAAATTTGCATACTGCAGGCAGGGTGGGACAGCGCCATTCGCCACCTGCCCCGCCCCCATCTGGGCCTGCTATCTGTGACCCGACCAGGGTGATTCTAATGCAGATGGCCCCAAGAGTACAATGTGGAGAGCATGGCTTCTAAGGTATAGCAAGGTATCCTTTGGAAGAATATTGCTAGTTTAAACAAAGACTCGCCCAGCCAGCGTGGCTCAGTGGTTGAGCCACGACCTGTAAACCAGAGGTCACATTCCCAGGTTGCAGGCTCCATCCCCAGTGTGGGGTGTGTGGGAGGCAGCCGATCAATGATTCTCTCTCATCATTGATGTTTCTGTCTCTCTTCCTCCCCCTTCCTCTCTGAAATCAATAAAAAAAAATTTTTTAGAAGAAAATTCTGGAAGAAGGAAGGATTTAAACTAAAGAAGTGAGTCACTAGGAAAGAAATGACAGACAACAGGGTAGGTAAGTTTTGAGTGGCACCTCCTGGGTTCCTTCAAACTATACCCCACAGGGGGGTGCGAGGGGTTAGGGGTGGAGGATGGAGAGTGTGGGAGGTGGGGAGCAGCTGAAAGCTAACCTCTAATCAAGTGGTTCCCCTGGCAGCCAGCCCCTATGCTTGGAGGCTTCACAAACATAAGCTTAGTTGTGATTGGAAGGGGCTCGTTCTGAATAACAACAACAACAAAATGCTCCCTTCACCTTTATTGCTAATATCATTTAGGAAGTTTTTGAAACCCAGCCTCCATACACAGGAGGGACTGATGAATGCAAAGGAGGGACTGAGAGAACACATTTCTCTCTCATCCTTGAAAATGGTTCCCTGGATGGGGGTGGGTGGGGGTGGGGGGGGTGTTAGAACCTCTGACTGCCTGATCCTGCTCTGACCTGCGCCAAGAATGGGAGGAAAACCAACTATATAATTCCTCCTGTAAATTACAACATCGCGGGCTGCCTCGGAGTGAAGCTTCATGGGATATTTTGTTTCTATGTGGATCTATCCTTAAGGGAATGTTGTTCTGGACACTTTATTTGTATTTTTTGAATTATTTTGAGTGTGATTATTGTTTTGTCAGAAACTAAATATTTTATGTTAGATCATCGATTTTAGAGGGGTTTGTTGCTTTGTGAAATGTGATTTTTATTTAGACTTAGGGCTACAATATTTCCTGTGGGGAGGACATCTTTGATTTTGTAATGTAAGTCAATGGGAAAAATAGGTTTTGATTAAAAGAAAATTGCTTTACAGTCATCTTTTTAAACAAAATTGGAACAATCCCATCAGAGGAGAATGCACTGTATACCCCGTCTCCAGATGCTATTTACTGTTTGTAATGCAGCTATGTTTTCAGGGTTTCTTTATCCTCTTTGGCTTGCCTTCTCCATGCAGATTGCTAGAATTTGATTTCCTAATTATGCGATGTTTAAGCCAAATACAATGAAGGATCTAAAGGCATTGTGGGAAGTCTAGTGCTACAGCTTTACACTGTAAACTGTAGTCCTCCTTCCTCTCCTGAGCCTTCAGTGGGGTGACTAGCTTCTCAGGAGGTTGGGCAGGAAGGCAATTCTAATTACATGCTGTTCTTTGTCTAGGTGGAAGCTTACCTGGGAACTCTGCCTCCTACTCGGTAGCTTGAGGTGAGCACATTGTAATGTTAACTTCCCCCTTTCTTCTATAAACTCTCGGCCTGGGCGTGGAACTGAAAGTGGCTAGATAGATACATCTGGGGGAAAACTGCTTGCCTGACTAGACTATTTTCCTTAATGCTAGTTTGAAGCAGACTGCTGAGCTGTTTTGTCTATCTACAGGCATGCCTCCGAGATATTGCAGGTTCGGGTCCAGACCATGGCAATAAAGAAGGGGGTTGTCTCACAATAAAGTGAGTCGAAGTCTTTTTGCTGGTGCAGGTTTTGTTTCCAATTTGGAGAAAGATAAAAACACACACGCCTGTGAAGCACAGTAAGGTGAAGTACAATAAAACGAGTCCGCCTGTACTAGATGTTGGTGATGACCTCTTCTCAGAGCGTTTAGAAGAGCAGCATGAGGATGGTGTCTCCATCTCTATTGCTGTTCCGATCAGGTTGCTCTCAGGAGATGAAATTCATCCCAGATGCTCAAATGAAGGAAGCCGAATGGAAAGGTTACTTTCAGATGTGTGGGCAGGAGTCGAAAAGTGGAGGCAGCCAGACACTAGCAACATTGAGAAATTGATGTTCATTTCCCAAAAGAACAAGGGAAAGAAATAGTGTGTGGTATTCTGGTAACAATGAGAGCCCTGCTGGGCTGAAACTGTGGTCCCCGAGGGACACAAACAGAGACCATCGCTGTCCAGAAGGGGGAAGAGAGACCTCAACTTTTCTGTTGTCTCCCATTGGCTGTATCCAGCTAGGTAGAAGCCAGTTGGCAAGAAAGCCCAGGTGATGCAGTCAGCAAGGCTCAACTTCTTGGGACATGGAACAAAATGTAGAGAATAGACTGGGGGTTGAGGAATATGATGAAGGATATTTAGTATTGTTGTTCTTTAGTATTGACCAAAGACACCCCCTCCCATTTTCTTAATTTTTTCATGTGCTTCTCAAAAGATAATACCTTTTTATGATGCAACACTGAGTTATTATTGATTTTTTAAGTTGAAGTATTTTGTTTGTAATGCATGACAATGGTGATTGACCTGAGAAAAATTAGTTGGTCAAGTCTTTTCACATGAACAAATTGGAGTTAGGAGAATTCTAAGTGACGTGAAAACATTTTCTATGTGAGTTTTTTCTTTAGAAAAAAATAATTTGTTAAGATATTTCCCAGGAAAATGCATTAGTGGCATCATCACGTTTAACACATTTTATTGTCAATTGTCTGCATGTGAATGAAGGTTTTTCAAAGTGAACATTTCAATGTAAGACTTCCAATCTCAGAGATTACCTGACATTGTGATTTTGATGTGACTTCTTTGACTGAAGTATGTTTTTATCATTGAGCTTTCCGCTTTTATTAAAAATATTACTAAATGTGTAAACTCCCATGGATATATTGTACAGTAAGCATGTCAAACTTGGGGCCCGTGGGCCACATGCCTCATTTATTTGGCCCGTGTTAGCCTTTGAGTTTGACATGCTTGTTGTACAGTGAGGGTGAGGGATGGGATGAGCAATAGGTGAGTTTCAAAATCCAGTGTCACAAAAATAAAAAATTAAAATATCAAAATGGTGGTGGTAGAGTGGCTAGATAAAAAATGAAAATAAAAGCATCCTGCTCCTTTGTACATTATTCTCTACCCTAAATTGTGAGCAGTTCAGCAGAAATTGATGTGGGGACTGCCATCCTATTTAATAAAAGAGAAACATGGTAATTAGCATACCACCGCTACCCTTCCTATTGGCTAATCAGGGCGATATGCAAATTAACTGCCAGCCAAGATGTTGGCAGGCAGCCAGGCAGCTGGAAGCGAACATGAGGCTTGCTTGCTTCAGTGACGGAGGACTCCAACGTTCCCTGCCTGCCTTGCCGGCCTCTGAGCTTGCAGTCTGAAACATTGTAACAAATATAGAAGCTACACAAAACCCCAAAAACCAGCTTTCAGTAAGTCCGGATCTCAGAACTGGAGTTGATACAGAGTTTCGATTATAGAATGCAAACAAACCAGATACCTGCTTTCAGCAGCAGAGGCCTAAGAGCTAGAGCCAGAGCTAAAGCTGGCCCAGAATAAAAAGAAAAAGAAAAAAAGGAGCCGTTGGGAGCTTCAGTCAGCCGCGAGCCTGAAAACAGCCCTCAGCCCCTCACCCAGACTGGCCAGGCACCCCAGTGGGGACCCCACCCTGAAGGGTGTGTGACCAGCTGCAAACAGCCATCATCCCCTCACCCAGGCTGGCCAGTTACCCCAGTGGGGACCCCCACCCTGGTCCAGGACACCCTTCAGGGCAAACCAGCCAGCCCCACCCATGCACCAGGCCTCTATCCTATATAGTAAAAGGGTAATATGCCTCCCAGCACCGGGATCAGCGGAGCCACGAGGCCTCCCGGCACTGGGATCAGCGTGACAGGGGGGAGCGCCCAAACCCCCTGATGGCCCTGCAGCTCTGTGTGTGACAGGGGGCGGGGCCACAACCTCCCTATCCACCCTGCCCTGTTCATGACAGGGGAAGGCGCCCCAACCCCCTGATCAGCCCTGCTCTGTGCCTGATATGGGGGGAGCTCCCCAACCCCCTGATTGCCCTGCGGCTCTGTGTGTGACAGGGTGCGGTGCCCCAACCCCCTGATTGGCCCTGCTCTGTGTGCGACAGGGTGCGGCGCCCCAACCCCCCCCCCCCCCCCCCGCCCACGGGCCCTGCTCTGTGTGTGACGGGGTAGAGCCCTAACCTCCCCATCGGCCCTGCCCTGAGTGTGACAGGGGGCGGTGCCCCAACTCCCCTATTGGCCCTACTCTGTGAGTGACGGGGGGAGCTCCTCAACCCCCTGATCAGCCCTGCTCTGTGCGTGACAGGGGGGAGCTCCCCAACCCCCTGATGGGCCCTGCTTTGTGCGTGACAGGGGGGAGCTCCCCAACCCCCTGATTGGCCCTGCTCTGTGTGTGACAGGGGGCGGCGCCGCAACCTCCCCATCGACCCTGCCTTGAGTGTGACAGGGGGCGGTGCCCCAACCCCCCAATCGGCCCTACCCTGAGCGTGACTGAGGGTGGCATCGCAATCTCCCAATCCGCTCTGCTCTGTGCATGACAGGTGGCGGCGCCCCAACTCCCCAATCGGCCCTGCTCTGAGCCCGACCAGGGGCTGCACCTAGGGATTGGGCCTGCCCTCTGCCACCTTGGAGCAGGCCTAAGCCAGCAGGTCGTTATCTCCCAAGGGGTCCCAGACTGTGAGAGGGCACAGGCCGGGCTGAGGGACCCCCTCCCCCCCGCCACCCAAATGCACAAGTTTTTGTGCACCAGGCCTCTAGTATGAATATAAGTGGATTAACTGCTAAATGACTAAACTGCAATAGTGCCACTTATCTCAGACAATGGGGATTTGAAAGAAGGGAAACCACAAGAGTCTACAAAGACTGGTTGTGACTATGATAAGCGGGGCGGTAGCAAGAGTGGAGCAATGGAGTGCTAGAGCAGGTCATGACGTAGACATGGTGGTGATGATTGGTGGATCATGTTGATAATGATGGTGAGGAAATGTGAAGATGGATTTGGGGATGATGGTGATGGTGGTGGTGGAGTTGGCACCGTAAGTATCATTGATGTCATTTGTGGTTGTGGAAGGAGTCATGGAAGTTGTAGAGGTAAAGAGAGTTGGGAGCAGAGTTGGTGTTGGCAGTGAGGGTGTTAATGGAGATGGGGAAAGTGATAGTAATGATGTCAATACAGTGGGGCCTTAACCTACGAGTTTAATTTGTTCTGTGACGGAGCTCGTAACTCAAATTACTCATATGTCAAATCAATTTTCACCATTACAATGAGTTGAAATGCCATTAATCTGTTCCGGACACCCAAAAAACACCACAATTGTTTTGTTAAATGTTTTTAAATAAGAAAAATGTATTTAAAATAATGAATATTGTATAAAAACACAATACTGAACAATAAAATGTAGTGCAATAAACTTGTTTTATTAAGTTTAATGTACAGCATTTACCTTGGAGATCAAACGACTTAAAGATGCTGATGGAGTTGGAGGAGAAAGGCTGAACTGAATAACTGAATAACTGAATCTTATTTGCTGATTTTTGCCCTTTTCACCACACTTTCATCTACAGGAGTTTTCGATAAAAACCTGTCCAATGAAATCTGTTTCATCCTCCTTTTCAGAATATTTCTGAAATGAGTCAGGCAAGTGTCATTAAATAGCTCCATCGCACGCCCAGTTGCAATTTTTTCTGGGTGTTTCTTTTGAATAAAGTCTAAAAGTTTCTCCCACATTCCCAACATTTCCTTTATCTCACTTATAGAGATAACCTCCTCCTCCTCCTCCGTGTCATCTATTTCCTGCAAAACCTCCGTGTGCTGCTGCGTCTGTAGCTCCTTTAGCTCCTGTGTTGTCAGTTCCTCGGAGTGCTCCTCGATGAGCTCGTTGATGTCACCTTCCTTTATATCCGCGCTCGCTGCCTCACCATGTCTGACAACGGAGTGAATGCCGGTCCTCTTTTTAAAAGTTTCGAACCAGCCTCGACTGGTTTTAAACGGCTCGCCCGATGACTTGTCCACTGAAGTGCCTGGGGTCTGCTGCAGCAAATCAGCGTAAATAGCTCGTGCCTTCTCGCAGGTTATAGCCTTCGTCATGGTCTCTCCTGCGAGCTGCTTCTCCATTAACCACACCATTACCAGCTTCTCCATATTTTCATGGATAGATGTCTGCTGTTTAGAAGTTATTTTAACGCCATTGGCTGGAGTTGTAGCCTGTTTCGACTCCTTCTGCTTCAGTGTGGTGCAGAGCGTAGAAGTGCTGCGCTGGTACTGCTTCGCCAAGTCGATCACACGCACACCTCGGCCATGTTTTTTGATAATTTCTTTCTTTAATTCAATGCACATCATCCGCTTCTTCTTCTCAGCACTGTCCTTCGCACTTACTTTCTTCAGATCCATGGTTGAAAAAATGAAGTTTTGCAAAATAACTGCAAGCACAAATGCGAACATAACACTGATGCTTCAACTAAGAGCTAACCGCTTAAAGTGAACGAGTGAGACACGTGATGCTGGGCTGGTGTTGTGGCGTTCACTGTGATGTTCGCTGCGCCAGCTAGCGGTGGGGCATCTGAAGCTGGCTCGTAACCTCAATTTTAGCTCGCAACTCAAAGCAAAAAATCATTAGTTGGGACACTCGTAAGTCAAGGCCCCACTGTAATTCCAAAATCGATTAGGGCTCAGAAGTCATGACTTTTCATAACGTGAAGCGATGCCACGTGGCCTTTAAATGTTTTGTGTGCCTTTGGTTGGAAACAAATAACAAAGCCCAGTGAATTTACTTGCAGAGACTTCTGTCAAACTAAGCACTGGCTTTGCAGATGCTCTTTAAGCTTTTTCTTAATTACAGATATTAGCATCACGCTGTGCCAAAAAGCACCATTCCTGTCAATTTCGACACAGTGCACAAGTTCTTCTAATAAATACTCTTCAACCCCAATTATTGGAAACTTTTGGAGTAAACTTGGCTTTGAATACTCAATACAGTGTACTTGAAAGTTGATTTGTATCTTGAAAGTGATGCTACTTAGTCAGGGATTACTTTTTATCTCTGTTTGCAAAACAGTTGGAAGTGTAGCTTCTGAGATTTGATATTTGCCTTTCTGCACTTGACTGCCAAGCAAAATCATTTCATTTGTAATCAACAGAATGTACCTTCATAAATTAGCATAAATATATACCATTGAAAGACTGAATCTACAAGCTTGACCTTCTAGTAGATTTAATATATGAATTCTTTATAAACAGAATTTTCTTTGCCTCTCTGACTATATATTTGAAATTAAACAAAAATTCTCAGAGGAACATTTTTCTTTTTTATTGCTTGCAGTAAGCCTCCTTCCCTCTCCCTGGCAACAGGTGGTATTCTT
Organism: Myotis daubentonii; assembly: GCF_963259705.1. NCBI lineage: Eukaryota > Metazoa > Chordata > Mammalia > Chiroptera > Vespertilionidae > Myotis > Myotis daubentonii. Next base: position 15,194,536 of record NC_081850.1, read on the forward strand.
CGAGCTATGAGGCCACATTTGATCCTACAGACTAGCATGAACTCTGCTTAACAAATGTGTACTGCTCAAACAGTTGAAATATGTTTTCCTACTGAATATAGTTAATAATGCCAGGTACAGAGAATGACACATTTAATTACCATCATTTAGGTTTATTGAGTATTTGTGATGCAGCCTGCACTTTTTCATGGATTATCTCCTGGTGTGCTCTAATTCTCTCTCCATCTTGCAGGTAAGAAGAATAAGACTTAGGGCATCACTCTGATACATGGCTTAGCCAGGATTTGGACTCCGCTGTCTGCTGGAACCCACACTCTTGACCATTACAATATGCTCCCGATCAGATTTCTGACAATGTAGAGTTTCTCTCTGTAGTCAAGTCTCAATCAGTCTCCCTTTCTCTGATCTCCGCCTTGCCAAGCCATTCTGCATGCTTTTGCCGTAATACTTTTTGTAAAGTACAACTTTAACCATGGTTCTTGCCAGTTCAGAAGCCTTCTTTATCTAACCATCACCCATAGAGTAAAGTACAAGTTCTTACAAGGTCTTTCTCCATCTGGTCCCAACCCAGTTTTCTAATGATATCTTTCACCATCCCTCCCACCCCCCCCCCCCTTTTTTCTAAATATTTTTATTGATTTCAGAGAGGAAAGGAGAGGGAGAGAGAGAAACATCAATGATGATAGAGAATCATTGATTGGCTGCCTCCTTCACGCCCTACACTGTGGATCAATCCTGCAATTCAGGCATGTCCCCTGACGGAGAATCAAGCTATGACCTCTTGGTTCATAGGTCGACACTCAACCCCTGAGCCACGCTGGCCCAGCACCATTCCCCTTTAAGTAAGAGCCTATATGCTGGTTAAATAGAATTACTTGTTCTTTTATTCCTTGTCTTCATGCCCTTGCTCATGCCTTGATTTGCTTATCAGTTACTTAAATATCCATTGCCTATTGCTGTGGACTGAATTGTGCCCCCCATCCCCAATTCATGCGGAAGCCTAACCCCCAATGTGACTGTATTTGGAGGCAGGCCCTTTAAAGAGGTAACCAAGGTTAAATGAGGCGCTAAAGGTGGGGGCTAATAAGGCTGATGCCCTTAGAACAGTGCTTCTCAACCTTGGCTGCACATTAGAATCACCTGGGAATCTTTTTAAAATCCTGATTTCTGGGCCTCATCCTCCGGAAATTCTGTTTCTTTGTTACTTGCCGGGAGCCAGTTCATCCTTGCTGTTTCAAGGGACCTGGCATATATGGCATAAGGTTCTTAATATGTTTGCTCACCTTCTTGGCGCTGTGTTTTAACCAAAGTCACCTCTCCGAGAAAGGTTGAATCCCCAGGTAGGGATTTTCCCCTGAAGTTAGGGAGGGAATAAAACCCCTCAACTAAGTGCCAGGCGGGTAATTAATCCCTTTAACTACGAACAATCATGCTTAAACTACATAATCTTTTCTCCCTGGAATGGAGATAAGAAACGCCCTAACCTTTGTAATAGAGATTGATAGGATTGAATCAACTGGTATAAATACAGTTGTAACAAGACAGAAACACTCAGAACTTAGAACAGAATCAAGAAGACAGAATCTACACGGAGCCTAGAGGCAGAAGAACTTCGCTGGAGAGAGCATGCCAGAGGATCCTGGAGAGGGACTGGCCTCGGAGCCTAGAGACAGAGCCTAGCGGGAGAACATGGCAAGGAATCCTGGACTGAACCTGACTACAGAGATTGGCAGGAGAACCTGACTGGAACCTGGACACTGAACCTGACTGGAGAGCCTGGACAGAACCTGGCTGGAGATCCGAAGCAGAACCTCTCTGGAGATCCGGGCTAGAGATCCTGGCTAGGTTGCTGATCAACTGAACACTGTCTCCGTGTCATTCCTTCTTCGCCGACTCCGTCCACACCTTTGGGGACCCCTGGACCCGCTGGGGTTGGACCCCGGCATCTGGCGCCCGAACAGGGACCCCTAGTTAAGCGCCCCACACTCGGGACGGATCCGACTCCACCGTAGGAATAGGGTGGATAGTCTTCGCCAACTCCGTCCACACCTTTGGGGACCCCTGGACCCGCTGGGGTTGGACCCCGGCAGTTACTCATGTTGTGGCCCCACCCCATAACAAAGAAACAGAAGAAACCTTAGAAGAAAAGGAAGAGAGCTCTCCTTCTCTCCCTCCGATGGGAGGACACAGCAAGAAGTGAGGATGCCGCAAGAAGATGGCTGTCTGCGTGCCAGGCAAAGAACTCTCACCAGAACCGGACCCTGCTGGCGCCCTGGTGGGTTTCCAGCCTCCAGAACTGTGAGAAAGTCAATGTTTGGCATTTAACCCCCCCCCCCCCCCAATCTGTAGTATTTGTTACAGCAGCCTGAGTAGACTAAGACAGGTACCTACTAGTAGGGCTTTTGGTTTGAAGAATGAGAAAATCTCTTCATTTTTGATTCTGTGATCTGAGTTGCTGGCTGGCGAGTTTTCCCTCAGTCTCAGTGTCACCTGGTCTTGGCTAATCTCCTCTGCCCAGGGGCATCTCCAGCATGTCTCAGAGCAGGGCTTATTCAGGATCAGTGTTTGGAGAATTATGGGAAGCTTCCTGAGAGTAAGATGTGGAGATGCGGATGCCCTCTCCTTGCTGAAGGTATTGGTTTGAGTGGATAAATCCAACGGAAGAAGACCATTGTTTTTGTGCTAGCCAGTGGGAAGATTGACATCTACAGTGATCATCAAATTGATTGACATGGCCTGTTATTTCAACAAGAATATGAGTGAGGGCAACTGTTGAAAGAGGATAAAAGAAGGAAATAGTACATTATCCAATTAATTATTTTGAAAAAAAATAAGGACAATGAAATAACTGTAGTTGAAATATTATTTTAAACAATTTTTTGTTATTTTTAAGAAAACTATGTATTTTTTCACCTCACCCAAGCCTTGTCCTGCCGTTTTATTCAACAGAGCATCATTTTCCTTCTCTGGAATCATAGTAGAAAATTAATCTAAACTTTTAATTGCAATGTCTTAGTGTTAAGATGGGCAAATTGCCTCCCATGTAGTTGCTACTAAGGCTGCCATTGTAGCTTTAGACAATGAGACCTCATTAGCCACATCTTCATTCATGGAGATGAGCTGGGTTGTTTCCCACATCTCCATGAATACATTCCATCCAGGTCATTGAAAATGATGAGGCTGGTTGGCACTTCTGGTGCATTTCCCCTCTTTGAAGCCCTTTACGAACGAATGTGTAATAATATGGGAATAGACAGGAGATGTCCAGGAAGCCTTTCTGGAGAAGGGGGCACTCAGGCCAAGTTTTAAGTGTTGATCTGGATTTCTCTAAATGCTAACAGTGTCCCAGCAGCGTCCTGCCATTAGAGCTTGGCGTTATCAGAAATAAAGTGTGTTTAATAATGACTTACAATAGTATTAAGCACTTTATAATTGTTTTTAATAATGACTGTTTATAGTAATATAACAGCCTACTACTATGTTCCAGGACCTTTTCTAATTCTTATAGCAGCTCATCCAGTTAAATATTACAGATGAGGCCAAAACCGGTTTGGCTCAGTGGATAGAGCATCGGTCTGCGGAATGAAAGGTCCTAGGTTCGATTCCGGTCAAGGGCATGTACCTGGGTTGCAGGCATATCCCCAGTGGGAGATGTGCAGGAGGCAGCTGATCGATGTTTCTCTCTCATCGATGTTTCTAGCTCTCTATCTCTCTCCCTTCCTCTCTGTAAAAAATCAATAAAATATATTAAAAAAAATATTACAGATGAGAAAACTGAGGATTGGAGGGAACTTTTCTCTAAGGCAGCAATTTTGCACCTTTCTCATCTCATGGCATACATAAACTCATGACTAAAATTCTGCAGGACATAAAAATATATATATTTTTTGCCAATCTGACTAAAAAAGGGTATAATTTTGATTCGTTTACACCAGATGGCTATTGTCATTATTTAATTTGACAATCTAAGGGAAAAGAGGTCGGTGCCTCTGACTACATAGTCAGGAATTGCATGTTTTAAAAAAAAATCCTCATGTCACACCAGTTGAAATCGCTGCTCTAGAGGACTCCGCTTCTTTGCAAATTAATTCAAACCTCTGTACACAAGAGCCACTCGTGGGTTGATTAGCCTGGTCCAGGCTCCAGGAAACAAATCATCTCTTTGCATATTGACAGTTGAGTTTGGTGGCTGAAAGAGCAGATGAACAGACTCAAGAACATGGGAACTGGGCTTGCTCATTGCCCACATGGGTGGAGCTGTCTGCATAGCTAACTCTGTGCCTTTTCCTCAGTAAGAATGTATCTGTGGCTTTACCTTTTCACAGTGCACCAGAACTTTGAAAACGGCAAGGTGACTCAGTAATGACCTACTTGGCTGCATCTTGATACACTCATCCACATTGGCCCCTGAGTCCCATCCTGTTCCTAGGTAGAAGCGTTCTAAGGAGCTTTTGTTCAGGATGCCATGGATGTTATATAGGGGCAACCTGACTGTGTTTACCTGTGTTTTGAGTGAAAGAGTGTTTAATGGCCACAGTTCCTCTCATCCTGGCAGACATCCACTTTGCAATATGACTCTGCTGTTTCTCTCATCCAGCATCTACTTCTCCACACCCTTGAACCTGGCTGGCTTTGTTATTTGCTTTGATCAGTAGAATATATTGGGTGTGATACTGTATGAGTTCCAGAGTTTAGGCTGCAAAAGGCCGTGTAGATTCTACCTTTTCTCTTCATGGACCCCTGCCCTAAGACCAGCATATAAGGAAGGCTGCTGGAGGATGAGCCACTGGAGGACACCAAGACACCCCTGCCCACAACAACAATACCAACTGACACACATGTGGGAGATCCTCTTAGACCTTCCAGTCCAGCTGACCCTGCAGCTGCATGAGGGACATAGGCAAAAATCTTCAGATGAACTACTCGGCCAACCACACCCTCGTGAAAAATCTCAAGTCATTGTTTTTAGGTCATTGAGTTTTTTTGGGGGGGGGTTGTTAGAGAGCAAAGGCTAATGGATATACTATGTTGTCTGGTTCTAGTAATTCTGGAACTAACTTTCCTCCGATGAAAATGAATAATTTGGACTGGATCATCTTCAAGGATGTCTTTACTGCTACTAAGGTTGGCATTACCACAACAGCATGAGAAAAGGCAGAGAGGTGAGAACACAGAAGCTGGTTATGGGTGCAATAGGATATGTTAAGAAAAGTGGTTTGGCTGGAGTGAAGCCTTTAGGGATATGATTGCATTTGAGAAAGGTAAGTTAGAATAAGACTAAGGAACAGCCTTCATGCCACAATGACGAGTAGTTACTCCAGTTGTAACCCTATGAGAGGACTGTAATGACAAGGGGAGCAGACGTGAGAAAATGAGCTTTGGTGGACATTGGTAAAACCTGTCATGGCAGCTGGGATCTGAGGGTTGAGTTTGATGTCTGCTGGAGAATATCATTTTCCTGGCTTTTGTGATTTAGGGCAGAGCTCAAACTGCACACTGCTAATCTCTGGGGTATCTGAATTCATGGAGGCCAAAAAGTTCCCACCAAATTCCCTAAAATGAAGTTTGGCCAAAAAAATCAGTAAGACGAGCTGTTTCAACCCATGAGCATGTTAACTACCACACAGACACCATCTGTGTATAATGAGGTAGCACTCTAGTAAGGGTTTTAAACTGTATTCTTATTCTGCATGTTGTCTGGACTTGGTTATGATTATGATTTTTTACTTTTTAGCAAAGCCGTGGGAAATAAATGCATATAAATATAATAATTTGTAAGAGAAGACCCAAGCCATAGGGGAAAGTATAAATTAGTGATAAAGTGTACATTAAATGTTAAGAATGGGGCAATGTTGACCACCTTATAAAAGGAAAGCCTTAGATTTAAAAAAATATTTTTAAAAATATATTTGTATTGATTTCAGAGAGGAAGGGAGAGGGAGACAGCGATAGAAACATCAATGATGAGAGAGAATCATTGATCAGTTGTCTTCTGTATGTCCCGCACTGGGGATCAAGCCTGCAACCCAGGCATGCCCAGAAATCAAACGATGACATCCTGGTTCATACGTCAACTCTCAACCATTGAGCCACACCAGTGGGAAAGCCTTAGATTTTTTAAAGGCTAGAATCAGCCGTGGGCAAACTACGGCCCGTGGGCCAGACCCGGCCCGTTCGGCTGTTCTATCCGGCCCGCGGAGCCGAAAGAGCGGAGGGTTCTCTTGCTCTCCCCTCCGCTCCTTCACCAGCAGCAGTGTTAACATAACAAACACTCCATCCATGCTTTTGTTCCGGCCCTCCGGTCCAGTTTAAGAACCCATTGTGGCCCTCGAGTCAAAAAGTTTGCCCACCCCTGGGCTAGATACTGATGCCCTCTCAGAAGGAATTTGCCTTATGCTCTTCCCCCAGCTCCCACTCTGAATTTTCCTGTCTCTTCTTTTGGAAGAGGAGTTGCTAATTTTATTGTTCCTATTTCATGACACTGATTAGGCCACTGGGCCTCTCTATATTAAAAGACTATGCACAAAGTGTGACTCCTTTCTGTTTTCATCTCCTATGTGGTTTCAGGGCAAGATGGCTAGGCCACTTCCTGTTTGCAGGAGCCCAGACCACCCAATAGTCACCTCTTCTCTCCCACCTGTGTGTACCTGGGAGCACTGAGCTGTTTTCTTCCCAAATGGAAGGCTGGAGGTAAAATTCAACTTTGGAGATTCCTCTTAGGCCTCTGTACCCAAGCCAAGGGATTTTTATTAAATTTATCAAGGAGCTATATATTGGGAATTGGGGACCGAGCTTAATAAATAACGGAGTATAATTTCTCATTCCTTTGCCATTACTGTTTGAGCACACATAACCTCAGAACCTAACAGATCGATGGGTAAGAGTTGGATATTCTCAGTTCCTTGATTAAATGTGATCTAATGGCTCCCAAATCTTATTCTTACCTCTAATAGACTGCAATACACTTTTGCTTCCACAGTTACTGAATGAATCCAAACCCGTAAAGGTGAGAAATCTTAGGGAGGAAGCTTTAACTAAAGAACTAAATAGTCCTAACAACACTGATGCATCTTCTTTTAAGGAGGTCAGTTGTAATGATAGTTCCTGTCCCCTGGGAATAGCTTAGGGTCACAGATGGCCAGGACAGGAAAGGGGACTAAACCATGCACAATAAATGTTGCACAAAAACTGATGACTCATTTACTTCTCATTGTGTCATTTGGGATGCTTCTGTAAGTAATAGAGAATGCCAACTCAACTGACTTAAACAACAAACCATTTATTATCTCATACAAAAGGTTTTAGGATTAGTCAAGTTCAAGGGTTGGCTAATTCAGTGGTTCAATCATATCATCATAGACCCAGCTTTGTTCCATTGTTCTACTCTGTCCCTCTTTCTTTGTTGACTTTCCTTGTCAAGCTAGCTCCTAATTTGTGCTCGTTTCTACAGCAGCTTCAAGCACAGAACACCATAAAAAGGTCAGAAGAGTAAAGAGTCTTCCTCATGGATCTTTTGAAGAGTAGGAAAACTCTTCCAGAATCCCCCTTCAGACTTTCCCTCCTACCTCATGTGCGGGACTGTTTCATTCCCTCTTCTAAACCACTCACTGGTAAGAGGAATAGAACTGAAACAACTCCCTAAGATTAATCAAGACATCCACTGAGCCCTGGGAGTGGCCACCTCTCCAGAGCACCTAACTGCCTGAGAGCTAACCTGGGTTGAGGGTCTGTAAAACAAGGGAGAGGGAAAAGAATGGCTGGCCAGCGAGTAACCAAGGTCATCTGCCACAAACGATGACCGTGATCTATGTACCAGTCACTCAGTTGCATGTGCCAGGGCTAAGTCTAACACAGCTGTGAAGCAAGCCTCCAATCTCTCTAACTTGGACGGATTCTGTGTTGGTTTCCTATTGCAGCTACAGCAAATTACCATACACTTAGTGCTTAAAAACAACACAAATTTATTATCTTCTAGTTCTGGAAGCCGGAAGCCTGAGATGAACTCACTGCCTAATCAAAGTGTTGTCATGGTGCATTCCTTCTGGAGGCTCTGAAAGAGAGTTCCTTGTCTTTACCTGCTGCCATCTATCTGCTTCTCTCTCTTCTGTCTTGCTCTCCAACTAAGGACCCTTGTGATTACATTGGGCCCCCTCGGATGATCTAGAATAATCTCCCATCTCAAGGTCATCTGATTAGCCTTCCACCTTAATTCTTCTTAATTCTACCTTCCACCTTAATTCTTCTTCGCCTGGAAACCTAACATATTCTAAGGTTCTGAAAATTAGGTACGTAGATATCAGTGAAAGGTTATTCTGCCTACTGCAGATAACATTTTCACCCCGAAGATTCGAGTACTCTCGTGGCTGTGTCTGTGCGATGAGCACAGCCTCTAGATTTGAATTTCATCTTCTCCACTTTATGGTATAGCTATGTGTACTCTGACAAGATATATAGCTTCACTAAGATAGCTTCCTCAATAGAAAGTGAAATTAACATTTATCTCAAAGGGTAGTTGTAAGAACTTAGTAAAACCTTATATGAAAAATGCCTACACAATGTCTAGGTCAGAATATATATTCAATAAGATGGCATCATCATCATTTTATCTTTGAAAGCCTATGAATATTGTATAACCATTGCTTCTATTACTAGAGGTATGAATTTGAACACTAGATTTCCTAGCCATGTAATCATTGCCTGGTTATTAAATTGTTCTGAGATTTAAGTTTTCTCATCTGTAGAATGGGAATAATAAAATCCTCTTGATAGGAGAGGTGAAGATGAAAGGAACTAGCATGTGTTTATTAGCTCGCACAGTTCCAGATACATGGCAAGTCATCAGTTATATTTAGTTTACTTTCTTACCTCAATGCCTGTTCTCATGAAAGCTTCACAGCTCATTTACATCAAGGCCGTGGGTTTCAAACCTTAGTGTACATCACAATCATCTAGAAAGTTAGTTTAAAATACAATTTCTTGGGTCCTACTCTTTGCCTACTAAGACAGGATTTTTATTTGGGAGGAGTACTAAATACTTGAATTTTAACATAAAACACATATCATGTTAAATATTTAACTAGGAAATTTCAGCTATCACCAGAAGGTAGAGGAAGTATTTTGAAATGATACCAGTCCTTGCCAATGCTTCTGAATTGAAACATATTATAAGGGCACAAAGAATTTAGATAAGGGAGACAAACAAAACCAATGGTGGAAATGAATTAGATTTCATTAACATTATTGTCATTAATGTGGAAAGTGGGAAGTTGGTAAAATATCTAGCATTAAATTACAGAGATGACCTCTGTTGATGCTCCTTTGTTATGAGATAAAAGTAATATTTTGATGGTGCTTTATGTGTCTTCCCATTAGTACTGTTCTTGCACAAATGAAAAGAATGAAAGAATGATGAAAGATGCCAAATTCTGTCATTCATTCTGCCCTGCTTGTCCCTTGCTGGCAGGTAAGCTCCATTCTTAGTTCCCACTGAATGCCACCCAAATAACAGCTCCGCTTTTAATATGTAAATACGCAGTAATAAGAGTTCAACTTTTTTTGGTTATCAGGAATATTAAATGCAAAGGAGCAAATGGCAATGTATCAGATATTATCCAATAGACATTTTCTCAGGAAATTAAAAAAAATACAATTGCTGCTAAAAAAGGAGAAATGTAATCCACACTTGTTATTTATATTTATTTTTTTTCCTAGATGGAATGGAAGGCAAAAGTGCGATCAGGGAAAGGGACACCAAAGCTATACTGACTGAATCCCCAAGTCTGTGCACTCAGAAGGGATTCTTGCTATTTGGTTATGCCTGGCTGAAGTCAGTGCATTTTCTTCTATGATGTATATGTCACTTTTCATTAATTCTGAGAGGTCTGTTCCTTTATAAACCAGGGTAAACAGAGTAGTGTATTGGATTAGATCTCTACCGTGAATAAATTTATTTTCTAGCAAGTGTAAAAAATGAGCAAGGCTAAAACCCCCCAGAGCAGAAAATGTCACAGTGATTGCTAATACATTACTGCACAGAGAAAGGCCTAATAAAACCCCTATTAGGATGTCATACCTGCTTACGATGGAATTCTCCAGAAAGTTTATTTGATATGTCTAAGCCAATTATCCAAGTCTTAGTGATAAGAAGCAGCTCGCTGGGCCTGAAAGTGTCAGAATAGAATGACTAAATTGTGGGAATTTGTGGGCCTTTGCTTTGAATAATTAATTTGGCTCTTTGTAGAATGAATATACTTTGGAAACTAATTTTCTCTTTGCACAAAGCATTTTGCCCTTGTGCTGCCTTTGAGAAGTAAACTGTTTAGCTGTAAGGTTATTCCCCTTTTTCATTATACTTGACTTGAGGTTCCTGCTCCATCTTTTGGCCCGCCCCTCTCCTTGCTCTTTGTCTTAGTGGCGGCATTCTGACTAGACTGATGTAGCCTTCGACCGGAAATATGCTATGCTGTGATGACATTTCCTCTAAATGGAATTTAAGTGTTTGCTCCGCAATGATATTATAATGCCTTGTCTGCTGTTTTGCATTTGCTATGACTAGAGTTCCAAGTTTATTTTTAAAGGATTGGAGTATTTTTCCCCCCTAGGAGAGAAGCAGAAGTATTGGTTGGCTAAATAATTCTGTAGATAAAAACTGGAATTCATCTTGATCTATTTGGAATTACAAAAGTCAATGATTTGGAGCAGACTGGGTAGTCAGTTAGTGCAAGCAATCAGGCAAATCAAAAGGCCTTTTCTCCCCCAGGAGTTTTTCCCCTTAAATAATTCAAACAGATCCCTTGTTTTGGCAATGGGTAGATAAGTGTTTCTCAATCTGTGGGGATGGTGTGAGGACGAGCCTCTTGTATTCTTTCTCTAGCTCCTGAGTAGATCTCACAGTTGGCTTCTTCAGTTTTGTGCACTGACTCTCATCCCCTTGAGACCTCACTTCCCTGATAAAGTTAGGTCTGGGTCCTTTGGAGACAGTCCAACAGTCTATTACTGAGGGAAAAGGATCACTGGAAAGCATGGATGGAGACCATCAGGACAATGTATGTTTTGTTTCTTTTGGGATCTGGAGGTTGACATTTATTTTTTCAGACCTTTGGTAGGTAACAGCAATCCATACCAAGTGGCTACCCACCTAGCTAAAGGGCAATGATGATTACTGCTTAGTTAAAATTCATTGGAAGAAATACAGTGTTGTCTGTAGTCTTGAGCTATATTAATGGATGACTTATTCCTATGAAATGGAAACATCTCTTCTAACTTTGATTCTAAGAAACTTGTTTACAATCACCTGCTTTTCCCTGAGGAATTGAGTTACTCTGCATCATCTTGCATTTCTGTCCATACAGAGCTTCTAATAAAATCCTATAGGAAGAACTGAACGTTACCTTAAAGTAAATAATTAAACCAAAGGTTTTGTATATGGCTGCCTCTTTCACATTCATGCAAATAATCAATTAAGTTCTATGAAAATGGCTTAATACAATGGCATTTGCCATGAGGCGAATCATTGATTTTGTCTTAATAACATTTGCCTGAATGGAATGGTACCCAAGTGTATGTGTATGTGAAAAACACAAGTCAACATCCATTCCATCTTCTAGGTCTACTGCAAAATGTCCTATCCACACTTTGAAGGTTTCTTGTAGTCACAGCTCTCACTTCAGCTTTCTACCTCTGTCCACACTCTTGGCTGTGGTCAGTGGCTATTTTTAAATACCCACCATAGGAAAGAAAAGAGGCAAAAAGCAGACGCCTCTGTATTTTTAAGCACCGATAATTGCACCGACTGGTATGATCCTCTAGAGCAGTGGTTCTCAACCTCCCTAATGCCGCGACCCTGTAATGCAGTTCCTCATGTTGTGGTGACCCCCAACCATAAAATTATTTTTGTTGCTACTTAATAACTATAATTTTGCTACTGTTATGAATCATAATGTATATATCTGATATGCAGGATGTATTTTCATTATTATAAATTGAACATAATTAAAGCATAGTGATTAATCACAAAAACAATATGTAATTATATATGTGTTTTCTGGTAGTCTTAGGTGACCCCTGTGAAAGGGTTGTTCGACCCCCAAAGGGGTCGCGACCCACAGGTTGAGAACTTCTGCTCTAGGGTGACTCTCAAGGAGAGTAAAAATAAAAGCAAATGTTTGAGAATAAAATTATTCCCTCTCACTTAAAAATATACTTTTGGGAGGAGGTTGGTGGTTATCATAAAAGTCAAATACATGATAAGATGTCACAACTCCAAAAATGATTAAGAATTACTGCTCTGGCCGAAACCGGTTTGGCTCAGCGGATAGAGCGTCGGCCTGCGGACTGAAAGGTCCCAGGTTCGATTCCGGTCAAGGGCATGTACCTGGGTTGAGGGCACATCCCCAGTAGGAGATGTGCAGGAGGCAGCTGATTGATGTTTCTCTCTCATCGATGTTTCTAACTCTCATCTCTCTCCCTTCTTCTCTGTAAAAAATCAATAAAATATAAAAAAAAAAGAAAAAGAAAAGAATTACTGCTCTGAAAACTTACATTCTAAAGAAAGCCTCCCACATCTGTACCAGAGTCCCTTATACATATGCTAATCAGTTCCACTGATAATTTTAGCTTTTGGTTTGTTTTCTTCCTGTCATAATTTTATGTTCTTATTTGCTAGACTTCATATGCACATTTGGGGGGAACGCAATTGCTCATCATTCAAGTTTGGGGTATTATGTTGAGAATACATAATAGTCCTTCGCACTAGATGTTTTCCTTCATGAAGTAGAATTTGGTGGGTGCTTTTAAATAATAAGAATGGGTTTGGATGAATGGGAGAAATCAGGGAGGACAGTAGAGTGATATCTCCAGTCTTATTCAAACATGTAGATATTTCTGGACACAATGACCGACCAATTCCTTCATCTCTTCTCTAAATAGATTGTATGAAAATGAAATACTTGAAGTGCGGCATAGCAGGGGATTCATGAACCACTTATCCTGTCTCCCTCTTTGCACCTGGAAATGGAGAAAGAGAAGCACTTCTCTTCAACCATGGCTTATCACCAGGCTCCTCAGGCCACGTCTAACGCAGCTCTCAGAGGCCGATAGAAGCCTTGCATTGGAAACGGAGACGCCTCAGTGACATCTTTCCGAGACTCTTACCACCAGCTGGCATTCAGGAACACGAGTCCACATGTGGAGCCCTGCCCTGTGCAACACTCTGAGCAGTTCTTCTGTCTGCCCAGACCTCGCCTCCCCAGGAGAGCGAAGCCCGCCTCCCGGGTTCCTCACGCTTTGCTTTATTGCCTCCCTTGGGATCTCAGTGTCGTTTTAAATTTCTCTTCCTGACTCCATGTCTCCCACCTTTCTCAGTTCTTTATATCTTTCTGATTTTGTTCCTTTTCCTTTTATTTCATATCCTCCGCCCTCCACCCTACCCCAACTTTCTATCTCCATTCTCCTTCTGCTCCTGATCTCCTGGCCTTGTCATTGGCCTGACCCCGTGGTTGGCAAACTGCGGCTCACGAGCCACATGCGACTCTTTGGCCCCTTGAGTGTGGCTCTTCCTAAGCCTCAGGAGTACCCTAATTAAGTTAATAACAATGTACCTACCTATATAGTTTACGTTTAAAAAATTTGGCTCTCAAAAGAAATTTCAATCGTTGTACTGTTGATATTTGGCTCTGTTGACTAATGAGTTTGCCGACCACTGGCCTAACCCAGCTGGAAACCACAGGGCAAGACCATATGGGTTAGCCTCCCAGGTCACTGAGAAGGTTGAGAAAGGGCGAACAATGAACTTGGAGAGGCAAACAAGATACCTAGCGTATGGACATTCCTGGCTTGCGGAAACTATTACTCTTCAGACCCTTTGTTCGCTCTTGCTTTCATGTGCAAAATTCTAAGCTCACTTATTTCTCATTTTTTAAAGTTACTTTTCTCAAAAGAGCAGAATGTTCAGAGATGTAATATATGCCGATCACTATCTGAAGACATTTAGCTACCTACACCTTGACTCTACTCTAAAGAGGAAAGTTTTATGCTCCCCCATCTTTACTCCATGACTCCCTTGCTGAGGGGCAGAGTCAGAGCATCTCTCTACAGTAGCTGCCTCCGGGAGAAAGCGCTTCAGGGAAGGATGCTGTTGCTGGGAAGACCCTCCTCGGACTTGGCGAAGTGCAATTTACTTGGAGGAAGACAGTGCTCTCAGGGATCCCGAGAGAGGAGGGTTACCGCTCTGTGATGGGTACCTCTCCTGCTTGAGAAATGCTGACTGGAATTCTATGATTTTGTTGTTGTTCCAAGACTTTTCACATCTTTCTATAGAAAAGTAAGCTTAGAACACTTGACTCCAAACTTCCATAAAAGTCCAACTCTGTCTTTTTGTTCTTATTTAAAAATTTAATTTAAATTTTAAGTGCACAAGTAATGCACATTTATTTGTTTTTTGGTTTAAATTTAGGCTGAACTTACAAAAGTATCATGAAGTCAGAATTGTAGTGGTTTGCTTAATTCAGTACACTGAGAATTTTGAATTTTCAGTTTGTTCTAGTTTGTTTTCTCCAAGCCAAAGGCATATTTGTTTCACAGGCGCTGCATCCTGAACTAACCCAATATCATCTTAATGACTTAGGTTTTCAAGGGTTGTGGGTACTTTAGGGCTGCCTGGTGAAATGATTTAAATTTTTTTTTAAAAATCCTCATCCAGGGTGAGGGCTTATGCTAGCGGAAGGGGGTGGCATGGGAGAGGTCAATGAGGGAAAAAGGAGACTCTTGTAATACTTTAAACCAGTGGTTCTCAACCTTCTGGCCATTTAAATACAGTTCCTCATGTTGTGACCCAACCATAAAATTATTTTCGTTGCTACTTCATAATTGTAATGTTGCTACTGTTATGAATTGTAATGTAAATATCTGATATGCAGGATGGTCTTAGGCGACCCCTATGAAAGGGTCAGTCAACTGCCAAAGGGGTCGCGACCCACAGGTTGAGAACCGCTGCAAACAATAAAGAATTTAAAAAAATCCTCATCCAAGAATAAGTTTTTATTGATTTTTGGAGGGGGAGGAAAGAAGGAGAGGGAAAGAGAGAGAGAGAGAGAGAGAGAGAGAGAGAGAGAGAGAGAGAGAGAGAGAAAGAGAGAGGGAAAGAGAGAGAAAGAGAGAGAAACATCAATTGGCTGCCTCCTGTATATGTTCTGATCTGGGGTTGAACCCTCAACCTAGGTATGTGCCCTGACTTGGAACTCAACCTGCAACCTTTCAGTGTATGGGATGATGCTCCAACCATCTGAGCCACCTGGCCAAGGCTGATTTTAGAAAATTTGATCTTGTATTTTGAATGAAGTTGTGATAGATACAAAGGAAGGAAAACTCAGATTTAATTAGGTGACATGGCCTCATGACTAAGTAAAAAAAAGCACGTCCTCAGAACAAAATAGAAGGAAAGACTGAAAAAAATTTACGTATAATAATTTTGCAAGTTTGACATTTATGTATTTAGTTTAATAGCCCTTGTTTGTCCTATTAAAATGATTTGCTTTAATATAGTTTATTTCCACTTTGTATATTCAATCCTTTGTAAAATCCTAACCTGGCCCTGTGTTTTAAAAAAATTCTATATACATTGGTCAGGTATTGCTTTACAAAGGATGGCTTGAGGAGCAAACACTTTTTATAACAACCCTAAAATCATTAGAACAGAATCCTGTTATAAAATGAGGGATTAGGCCCTAGTTGGTTTTGGCTCAGTGGATAGATCCTTGGCTTGCGGACTGAAAGGTCCCAGGTTTGATTCCGGTCAAGGGCACATGCCCAGATTGTGGGCTCGATTCCCAGTATGGGGTGAGCCGGAGGCAGCCAATCAATGATTTTCTCTTATCATTGATGTTTCTATCTCTCTCTCTCCTTCTCCCTTCCTCTCTAAAATCAATAAAAATGTATTTAAAAAAATAAAATAAAATAAGAGATTAGGAAATTGGCTGGTATTTGTAATAATTCTATTTGGGAAAATATAAATTGGCTCCCAGTCTAGCTGAATACATATTATAATGGGTAGCGCTGGGAGGGGTTGTTTCAAGGTGGCAGAACAGAGCATTGAACTTATGATGACAGGAACATTTTATTTTAATTTTTTATTCTTTTTTAAAAAATATATATTTTATTAATTTTTTCACAGAGAGGAAGGGAGAGGGATAGAGAGCTAGAAACATCGATGAGGGAGAAACATCAATCAGCTACCTCCTGCACACTCCCCACTGGGTATGTGCCCACAACCAAGGTACATACATGCCCTTGACCGGAATCGAACCTGGGAGCCTTGAGTCCACAGGCTGATGCTCTATCCACTGAGCCAAACAGGTTAGGGCTAATTTTTTATTCTTTTAATTCAATCTTTATTGTTGAAAGTATTACATGTGTCCCCCTATTTCAACATTGACCTCTTCTAGCCCTCCCCCCCCACCCCCAGGCCTTCACCACCCTATTGTCTGTGTCCATGGGTTATGCACATGTGCATACAAGTTCTTTGGTTGATCTCTTCCCACATACCCACCCACCTCTGCCTTCCCTCTGAGATTCCTCAGTCTGTTCTACACTTCTGTGTCTCTGGATCTAGTTTATTCATCAGTTTATCTTGTTCATTAGATTCCACATGAGTGAGATCACTTGTCTTTCTCTGACTGGCTTATTTTGCTTAGCATAATATTCTCCAGGTCCCTCCATGCTGTCTCAAAGGGTAAGATATCTTTTTTTTCTTTTTTCTTTTTTTTTACTGCTTGCATGGTATTCCATAGTGTAAATACACCACATTATTTTTATCTACTCCTCTACTTATGGGCACTTTGGACTATTTCCAGAGCTTAGCTATGGTAAATTGCACTGTTATGAACATAGGGGTGCATATATTCTTTCTGATTGGTGTTTAAGGTCTCTTAGGATATATTCCTAGAATTGGGATCACTGGGTCAAATGGCAGTTCCATATTCAATTTTTTGAGGAAACTCCAAACTGTTTTCCATAATGGCTGCACCAGTCTGCATTCATACCAGCATTGTCCTGGGTTCCCTTTTTTCCACATCCTCGCTAGCACTTGTCACTTATTGATTTGTTGATGGTAGCCATTCTGACAGGTGTGTGGAAATACTTCATTGTAGTTTTAAATTGCATCTCTCTGATGATCAGTGACTTTGAGCATTTTTTTCATATGTCTCTCGGCCTTCTGTATGTCTGCTTTGGGAAAGTGTCTATTTAGCTCCTTTGTGCATTTTTAAATTGGATTGTTTATCTTCCTTTTGTTAAGTTGTATATATATTTTGGATATTAATTCTTTATCAGACATATCATTGTTAAATATGTTCTCCCATACAGTGGGCTCCCTTTTCACTTTGTTGATGGTTTCTTTTGCTGTGCAGAATCTTTTTATTTTGATGTAGTCCCATTTGTTTATTTTCTCCTTTGCCTTAGGAGATGTATCTTCAAACATATTGCTATAAGAGATGTCTGACATTTTGCTGCCTATGGTTTCTTCTAGCATTTTTATGGTTTCTTGACTTACATTTTGAGTTTATTTTTGTGTATGGTTTAAGTTGATGGTCTAGTTTCATTTTTTCCCATGTTTCTGTCCAATTTTCCCAACACTATTCATTGAAGAGACTGTCTTGACTCCATTGTATGTTCCTGCTTCCTTTGTCAAATATTAATTGAGCATAATGGATTGAGTTGATTTCCAGGGTCACTGTTCTGTCCCATTGATCTATATGCCTATTCTTGTGCCAGTACAAGGCTGTTTTGATTACAGTGGTTTTGTAGTATAACTTGATCTGGTATTGTAATACCCAACTTTGTTTTTCTTTCTCAAGATTGCTGCAGATATTTGGGGTCTTTTTTTGGTTCCACATAAATTTTTGGAGTATTTGTTCTAGATCTGTGATATATGCCATTGGTATTTTAATAGGGATTATGTTGAATCTGTAGATTGCTTTAGGTAGTATGGACATTTTAATGATGTTAATTCTACCAGTCCATCATATAATTATGTCATGTTTTGTATCCATTTAGCTACCCTATGTCTTTTTATTTGAACATTTAATCCATTTACATTTAAGGCTATTATTGCTAGGTACTTATTTATTGCCATTTTAATTTTTTATGCTGATGTTTCTCTCTCTCTATTTCTTCTTCTCATTACAGCAGTCCACACAGCATTTCTTACAGTGCTGGTTTGGTGGTAATAAACTCTTTTAGCTCTTTTTTTGTTGTTGTTGGGGAAGCTCTTTATTTCACTATTTTGAATTATACCCTTGCTGGATATAGTAATCTTGGTTTCAGATCCTTGCTTTTCATTACCTTGAATACTTAATGCCATTCCCTTTTGGTCTGTAGAGTTTCTGATGAGAAATCAGCTGACATCCTATGGGAACTCCTTTGTAGGTAACAAATTGCTTTTCTCTTGTTGCCTTTAAGATTCTCTTTGTCTTTAAAATTCAACACCCATTTTTGATAAAAACTCTCAGCAAGGTGGGAGTAGAAGGATCATACCTCAACATAATAAAAGCCATATATGACAGGCCCACAGCCAACATCATACTCAATGGACAAAAACTAACACCATTTCCCCTAAGAACAGGAACAAGACAGGGATGCCCCCTCTCACCACTCCTGTTCAACATAGTACTGGAAGTGTTAGCCATTGCAATTCGGCAAGAAGAAGAAATAAAAGGCATCCAAATTGGAAAAGAGGAAGTAAAACTGTCCTTATTTGCAGACGACATGATATTATACATACAAAACCCTAGAGATTCCATCAAAAAGCTACTAGACTTAATACATGAATTTGGCAATGTAGCAGGATACAAAATTAATCCCAAGAAATCTGAGGCATTTCTATACAACAATAATGAACTTTCAGAAAGAGAGATTATAAAATCAATCCCATTTACCATTGCACCAAAAAAATTAAGCTACCTAGGAATAAACTTAACTAAAGAGGTAAAAGACCTCTACTCAGAAAACTACAGGATGTTGAAAAAAGATATAGAGGAAGACATAAACAGATGGAAGAACATACCGTGTTCATGGATTGGTAGAATCAACATCATTAAAATGTCCATACTACCCAAAGCAATCTATAAATTCAACGCACTTCCCATTAAAATACCAACAGCATACTTCAGAGATCTAGAACGAACTTTCCAAAAATTCACCTGGAATAAAAAAAGACCCCGAATAGCTGCAGCAATCCTGAAAAAGAACAAAGTAGGTGGGATCTCAATACCAGATATCAAGTTGTATTACAGAGCCACTGTTCTCAAAACTGCCTGGTACTGGCACAAGAATAGGCATATAGATCAATGGAATAGAATAGAGAGCCCAGATATCGGCCCGAACCAATATGCTCAATTAATATTTGACAAAGGAGGCAAGAACATACAATGGAGCCTAGATAGTCTCTTCAACAAATGGTGTTGGGAAAATTGGACAGATATATGCAAGAAAATGAAACTAGACCACCAACTTACACCATACACAAAAATAAACTCAAAATGGATAAAGGACTTAAATGTACGCCACGACAGGAAACCATAAAAATTCTAGAAGAATCCAAAGGCAACAAAATCTCAGACATATGCCGAAGCAATTTCTTCACTGATACAGCTCCTAGGGCACTTGAAACTAAAGAAAAAATGAACAAATGGGACTACATGAAAATAAAAAGCTTCTGCACAGCAAAAGAAACCATCAACAAAACAACGAGAAAACCCACTGTGTGGGAAAACATATTTGCCAATGTCATATCTGATAAGGGCCTAATCTCCAAAATTTATAGGGAACTCATACAACTTAACAAAAGGAAGATAAACAATCCAATCAAAAAATGGGCAAAGGACCTAAATAGACACCTTTCAAAAGAGGACATTCAGAAAGCCAAGAGACATATGAAAACATGCTCAAAGTCACTAATCATCCAAGAGATGCAAATCAAAACAACAATGAGGTACCATCTCACACCTGTCAGACTGGCTATCATCAACAAATCAACAAACGACAAGTGCTGGAGAGGATGTGGAGAAAAAGGAACACTTGTGCACTGCTGGTGGGAATGCAGACTGGTGCAGCCACTATGGAAGACAGTATGGAGTTTCCTTAAAAAACTGAAAATGGAACTCCCATTTGACCCTGTGATCCCACTTCTAGGAATATATCCCAAGAAACCGGAAACACCAATCAGAAAGGATATATGCACCCCTATGTTCATAGCAGCACAATTCACCATAGCTAAGATCTGGAAACAGCCTAAGTGCCCATCAGTAGATGAATGGATTAGAAAACTGTGGTACATCTACACGATGGAATACTATGCTGCTGTAAAAAGGAAGGAACTCTTACCATTTGCAACGTCATGGATGGAACTGGAGAGCATTATGCTAAGTGAAATAAGCCAGTCAATAAAGGAAAAATACCACATGATTTCACTCATTCATGGACAATAGAGACCATTATAAACTTTTGAACAATAATAGATACAGAGGCAGAGCTGCCTCAAACAGATTGTCAAACTGCAGCGGGAAGGCCGGGGAAGGCTGGTGGGCAGGAGGGAGGAGGGTAAGAGATCAACCAAAGGACTTGTATGCATGCATATAAGCATAACCAATGGACATAAGACACTGGGGGATAGGGGAGGCTAGGGGACTGTCTAGGGCGGGGGGATAAAATGGACACATATGTAATACCCTTTGTAATACTAAAAAAAAAAAAAAGATTCTCTTTGTCTTTAATTTTTGGCATTTTAATTATGATGTGTCTGGGCGTGGGTCTGTTTGGGTTTTTCTTGCTTGGGGTTCTCTTTGCCTCCTGAACTCGTGTGACTTTTTCCTTCATCATGTTAAGGAAGTTTTCTGCCATTATTTCTTCCAACATGTTCTCTATCCCTTGCCACTTTTTCCCCTTCTGGCTCACCTATATGGAATATTGTTATGTTTCATGTTGTCCCACAGTTCCCTTAAGCTGTCCTTTTGTTTTCTTTAAATTATTTTTTCTTTTTGGTTCTCTGACTGCATGATTCTTTCTACCCTATCTTCTAACTCACTGATATGATCCTCAGCTTCACCTAATGTGCTGTGTATTCCTTCCACTATGTTCTTTATTAGTTCTATGTCATTCCTCTTAGTTACTATATCTTTTCTCATGCTGTTGAGCAACTTTGCCATCATTATTCTGAACTGTATGTCTGATAAATTTCTTATCTCCATTTCATTTAGCTCTTCTTCTGGAGAATTCTCTTGTTCTTTCATTTGGGGCTTGCTTTTTTGCTTCCCCATTTTGGCTGCCTGTTTCAATTTGTGTCTGTGTATTAGGTAGATCTGCTATGAGTCCCAATTTCTAGTTCAGGACAATGTCAGATGCTGTTTGTGACTGACATCGAAGCTATTAGAAATCCTCTGCTGGGACTGGGTACCTTTGGACCAGGGTCTGCTTTTCCTAGCCCGAGGCCCAGGATTCCATCAGGCAAAGACTCATAGTCTCCAGAGATCTTCCTCTGCCTGCAGTCCCATTGACACTCAGTTTTGATTAGCCTCAGGCTATCAACCATAGGGTGCGGCAAAAGGTTTTCCAACCTGATGGGGCAACTGCTCCCCCACTCTACCCCCCAGGGCAAAAACCACCTGGATAGCAAAGGTCCACAGGAGAAGGGTTTCCTCTGTAGTGTGAGGGAATGACTTAGCACAGGAAACTGGGGTGGCTGCCCTCTGAGCTCCAACCCCAGAACTGCCAATCCTGGCTTCTGCTCACAGCTCCAGGCCACTCTGTCCTCCCTCTGCCGGAGCCCAAGGTGAGTGGCTACACACACATTTTTTGCATTGGTCCTTTAAAAGGGTGCCTGAATTTCCAGTTGTCTCTTGCTGGCAGACAGCAGTCCTGCTGCTTTTCACAGCTATATGTTATGTGGGCACCTTTCTCAGTTCTGGGGCTCTCTGCTGGGGAGCCATGGAGGGGGTGAGACCCCAGAGTTCTCAGTGGGAACCCCTCAGAACTGATAGATCTCTCTGGAACTTTAGCTGCTGCCTGTGGGAGCCTGGCCAGCCCTTTCATGCCTCCGTACTTCTTACCAGTCTCTATGCGGTCTCCAGTTTCCGTCCTGGGTTATCAGGGTTCTCTACAGCTGGCCTTCAGTTAATTTTTCTGGGTGGTTTTTCTGTATTTTAGTTGTATTTCCAGTTTGGTTCTTCCACTTAAGCCGCTGACATTTTGGAATCCCAACAGGGACATTTTAAATGACATGACAGGAGAGTTCTTCAGGCTTTTTAGCAGAATAGCTAGGGCTTCAGTAGCCTGAGGAAACAGCCGTGTGTCCCTGGATAGACATGGCTAATCCTAGGAAGCACTGCACCAAAGATTCCACCTTTAGTATAAAATCGTGTACCATGGGCTTTGGGCACTAACATGGCAGATTCATCTTATTTATTAAATTTTATACTCAAAGAGGATTTGTGTGGGTGGTGAGGCTTGCTCAGCCGTATGATCATGCAGAGCTCTGAGTTCCATTTTATGCCAGACCTCAGAAAGTCAGACTTAAACAGGTGACGTGGCATCAGAATAAAGCTGCTAAGTTCACAGTGTGGATTTTGTGCTCTGTTTCAATTAAATCCAAATCTTCTGTACTTATTAAAATTGAAGCTCTTTTCCCTTCTTAATCAAATACAGTCTTAGCTACTCTCTCTGTTTGGGATCTTGAAAGCATGTTCAATTCTCAGCCCCTTTGTTTCTCAAAGCATTTTGAGTGCGTATTTAAAAAACACACAAATACGATATTGTCATTGAGTAATTAAAAATTGGATGAGGGAGGATTTTAAAGATAATTTCTCATTGAAGATATGTATCGATCCATGTATCATGGAACCTTAATATCAAACATCATCTACTTATGGCAATTAGGTGATCACTGTAGAGACCTGTATGAAGTCCGGTTTAAAACTTAAAGACAGACTAAAGATTAAAAAAAAATCAAGAGAAGACTATAATGAACAAATAGGAGTTTTCTCAGGTGTGGTTCTAGCGGATACAGTGCAAAAATCAGAGAAGAAAAAAACACAAGAAAAAAAATCGCACAAGAAAAAAAGGAGCAGCACTTTAAACAAGTAGGAGCAGGAGGGCATTCAAATGTGGGCAGCAGTGCGGGGCTGAATCACCACCTCTCGTAGTTTGAATAACCCCTCCAGCATCAAGACGCTTCTGTAGAGCCACAATGCTGTTTGTTTATTGAAAGAAGCTCATTATATAAGGATTCTACACATATCCCTTAGCAAATCCGAGGCAATCTTGCTTAGAGCCTTAGAGAATTTATCTTCCCCTTAAATCTGCAAACAGACTGGTGGATCAGGTTTCCTGTTTCCTCCTCCTAAAGATCTATAGTCAGTCCAGATTATTGCACCACCTCCCTTTCCTCCTGTTGGTCCGATAAGCACCGAATTTTAACCATGTGGCATTGCTCAGCTCTCTTGCCAGTCTATAGGGGAGTCAGGCTCTCAGTTTGGCCTGTGCCCTGTGGTTACCATGCCTGCCTGGTGGGAGTACTGAGGGTTCACTCACTGGAACAGCGGGGAATGACCAGAAATCCCATAGTGCTCAGTGCTCAACTCTGACCTGTTACCCAGCAGGATGGCCAGATGGCCAATGTTTCTACAACCCAAAGTCATGTTACCTTTGTAGCTTCTGACAAGTGGCAGGTGCTTGGCAAATCTTGGTTGCACATATATGAATGAAATCGAAGTCTTGTCAAAGTGTGACTAGTTCTTTATTGCTTTATTAATGTTATAATTTACATCTATTTGCACAATTACTTAATTGATGTTCTCAACCTTGGCTACACTTGGGGACCTTTAAAAAATATGTATGTGTAGCCCTGACCAGGTAGCTCAGTTGGTTAGAGCATCGTCCCTATATGTCAAGGTTGTGGGTTCGATTCCCGGTCAGGGCACATATAAAAATCAACCAATAAATAAATAATTAAGTGAAACAACAAATTGATACTTCTCTCTTTCTCCCTTCTTCTCTCTCTCTAAAAATAAATAAATAAATAAAATCAATAAGTTAAAAATATGTATGTATGGGCCTTACCCAAGGAAATTTTGATTTAATTGGTCCAGAATTGGCTGTGTTCTGGGAATTGTCAAAGCTGTTTGGGTGACTTATGTAACCAAGGTTAAGAATTGCTGCTATCGACTGTAAACTCCCTTAGGTGGAGGGCACATCTGTTCACCATAATATTCCAGCACCTAGTTCAGTGCCTACCATCTAGTAGGTAGGTGCTCGATGAATGACTGTTGAATTCATAAAAGTGTGAAAACATGGCTTCTTGTTTTCTGTCTTAAGGGCAGCATAATAAGAAGACGAAATGAATAGGGCTGAGATGGTTCTACTGTGTTACCTGTGAACCAGCTCAGACGGCCCCAGGATGACCTTGAAGGACCCCATCCCTGAAACATTCCTGAGCACCCCAGGCAGCACAGATCTCTCAGTCTCTGGAAGTTTCAGAGGCTGGAACTCACACTGGCCAATTTCAGGACGGATGGTCTGATGGCTGAACAGATAAAACTCTTGGAAAAAAAGAAGTTTTGAAACTCAGTAGCTCTTTCTTTAAACTTCTAGTCAGAAGGAAAATGTTAAAGCTTGGAGATTTTGTAGAAAAAGCTGCTTGACTGTTAATTAGGTGAGCATTAGGAAGGGAAAAAAAACAGGATAAAAAAATTGTATCCTCAGTAAATGAGGAGGAAAATGCTTGCACAGTAGTAGGTCAGCAGGTAATGGAAAGATGAGGAAAAATGAGCCAGGGAGAATTCACGACTCATAAAGTTGACCAAGAAATGCAAATTTTATTTTTTACTGGAAACAGCTGAGGTTTTACTTTTCACAATATCACTCGGAAAAGTTTGGATTTAGGTGAAATGTAGCGCATTTGGAAAGATGCAGCTTAAGTGGCGAGATTCAGAGTTAACATGTGGATGCTGATCCCCTGCGGTTAGTTTCCTGTTTTGCCTGCTGACCTTGGAGTGCTTTCCTTCCCCTTGGCGGCTCCTGGAGTGGTCAGTCGCACCTGCTTCAGTCCCAAAGCTGTCTCTGGTGAGGAGAGGGCAACTGTGGGGGCAGAGGCCACTGCCAGGGCTTCCCTGTCACATCACTGTGAGAAGAATTTCAACACAAAACAATGCTTATGTCTCCATAGCTTGTAAGCTAGAGGTTGTCACTCCAAGAGGCCAGTCCCCAGCCCGCTCTCCCACTTTCCTTATTTCCCTTAGAGATGTGAGAGGAAGACTTGACCAGGCAGCGTTTCCATCGCTTGGACAATGGAATAGTCTCAGAAATGAAGTCATCGCATCCAGGCCTCCCCAGGACCAGCAGCACTGAAAGTGTGCCCCCTGCCAGGTAGAGCGCATTGTGCCTCTTAACTATCCCCCTAGAGCAGCGGTTCTCAACCTGTGGGTCGCGACCCCTTTGGGGGTCGAACGACCCTTTCACAGGGGTCGCCTAAGACCATCGGAAAACACATATATAATTACATATTGTTTTTGTGATTAATCACTATGCTTTAATTATGTTCCATTTGTAACAATGAAAATACATCCTGCATATCAGATATTTACATTGCGATTCTTAACAGTAGCAAAATTATAGTTATGAAGTAACAACGAAAATAATTTTATGGTTGGGGGTCACCACAACATGAGGAACTGTATTAAAGGGTCGCGGCATTAGGAAGGTTGAGAACCATTGCCCTAGGAAAGCTTCGTTCCTTTTTGGTTACTTTGACAATAAATGTTTCTCTCTTACATCAATTTTTTTTTCTCTCCCTTCCTCTCTGTCTAAAGTCAATAAAAACATATCCTCGAGTGAGGATTAAAAAAACCCCAAGATAGTGGTGTAGAACTGGGAAGGAGGTTGGAGGCATTACTCACTGGTTGCTGAGGCGGTCTGAATGTCCCCGTGCGGGGACAGTGACCTGGAGTGGAGGGTAGCAAGGAGCAGCCCTGTTCCAATGCATATATTAAGTATTTTGATTTTGTAACAAGACCTTGTAACTAGCTAGATATAAACCCGGCTTATTAGCTCACATAAGAGCATCTCCATGATCTCTTCCCAGCCTGTGTCTCTGGCTTATCTCCTGTTTTTCTTCTCCTCCTTTGGTGTAATAATGGCAGTTCCCTGAATGTGTTCAGTGGTTTCCCATATTCATGCCTTTGCATATACTATTCACTCTGCCTGGAATGTTTTCCCCCTCCTTGAATTTCTGAAAAATCTCCTACTCTTCCTTTAAGACTCTGCCTTCCTCCAACCACACCACAATAGGTTTTTACCATTCCCTACTTTGTGTCCCTGCGGTCTTCGATTGTACCTATCACACTATCCACCACACTGAAATGTTAATTATTTATTTACTATATTGTGGATTCCTTTCAGGGCATAAATTAGATGTGTTTTCCACAGTTGTATCCCAGGACACAGTAGGTACTTGATAAATGTCTGCTCAATGAACCAGTGAATGAATTCTTTTGTGTAAATGGAAAGCAAGCGGTCAGTATTCTCTTGCAGGGATAGTTTATACAGTTGATTTTCCTTCCCTTTATTTTCTCTTCAGTATTACCTCATTTAGGTGACATAAACCTACATCTTTGAATCTTTCTCCAGCAATTACTTCCTCTTTCTAGTCAACTTCTCTGTGCCTTTTTCGGCCTTTATCTATCTTCTGTCCACTATTTTAAAATGTGTGCTAGCCAGTACTGGACACAGAGCACATTGAAGGTGTAAGTCGATGACGGGGACATTGGAAGGCTTATTTTGCAGTCCTTGCAGGTCACACAGGGCATCCCGTGGTCATTTTCCCTTCTTTCTTGATGGCAGCACTTCCTTGCTGGCTCACACTTACTTCATCTATTCTGACTCTTGCCAGGATTATTTGCGACTTGGTCCTTGGTTGTCCCATCTTCTATTTATCCATGTCTGGGTTTGTCCTCAAATGTTCAAGCTTGATCTGTCCTGTTTTCTTTCTGCTTTTAGAAGGTGCGTGTCCTGGACTTTATTCTTGGCTTTCAGAATGTCTGCAATTCCATCTCACTTGGCGCATCTATGGATTTGAGGGGCTTCTTCCTTTTTTTTTTTTTATGATTTCAGAGAAGAAGGAGAGAGAGATAGAAACCTCAATGATGAGAGAGAATCATCAATTGGCTACCTCCTACACACCCCCTACTGGGGATAGAGCTTGCAACCTGGGCATGTGCCCTGAGAGGGAATCGAACCGTGACCTCTAGGTTCATGGGTGGATGCTTAACCACTGAGCACACCAGCCGGGCTGAGGAGCTTACTCTTAGCGGAAGTATTCTGTTTGTTGGCTGGATTGATTAGAATAGGAAGCGTAAACTTGGCAGTCTCTATACAGGTATTGAGTAGGACACTCGTTCCGGTGGGAAATGTGCACAGTTATGTCCACAGATTATGGTAAAACCAGTGAAATGTCATCTTCCTACCATTTTATGGGGAAGACAATGGGAAAAAAAGCAAGTGGTGACGGCAAGGGAGATGGGCAGAACAGGTAGAAAGCACAATGGTCGCCCATGGCTGCTAACGCCAGGTTGCCTGGGTTTGAGTGATCTCTGCCACGTCTAAGCTGTGAGACCCTGGGCTGCTCACTCACCTTTCCTGAGCCTCAGCCTGTTTGCCTGTTTAATCATGATCATGATAGGAGCTACCTCATGGGGGTGTTGTGAAAATCTAATGTGTTAATGATTGCTCAGAAAGCACTTAGCACCTAGCAAATGGTCAATAAAATTTAACTACAGTCACTTAATCCCCCTAAAAGATGAATTTACTATTGATTTCCCAATAGGCGTCTTCATCTGAATGTGGTTTCTCTTCCTTCCCCCTTCTCCAATTCTATCTTTAGCTGGAAATCTTAAGAGTTAAACATCTGCATCTTTTAAATGAAGGCAGTGGCCTAGATCTGTCACTTCCCAAACGATGCTCCATAATAGAGGCCTAGGAATTCCCCAGAGACTCCGCCCCAGGGACCGGGAAGTGGCTCAGGTGGGCACAGCAAGAGCCCTCCCTCTTCCATGGAAGAGAGCAAACTTTCATTTCTCGGTTTCACAAATTGGACTTTCACCTGAATGTTTGCTTACAGAAAGAATTTGTGAAGCTCAAGGAAGTTAAAATTTCCCTTCCAGCTTGAAAATCAGTGATTTTGAATGTAGGACATAATGGTAATTTGATTTCTACCATTATTTTGTGAACACAGAATTAACGATTTGGGGGGGGAATTGCATTACATGTTGTTTCACCCAGTGATGTAATAATCAAATAAAATAGATCCTAATTCTATTTAGTCAGCTTCCCTCTGTTGTTCTTCGTCAGCTTTGAGAGGACTGTCAGATTGAATTTGCTGTCCTCTGTGTTTGCCAAAGTTTATTATTTCAATTTACAGCAGCCGAGATGTTATAACCTGGTCCTTTATGTACTCTGTTGTGTTAGCTCTGATATTGTGCCAATCTGCACCAGAGAGTGATTATGGAATGACGCGCCTTCCTTTGCTTTCAGAAAAGCAACGGGCACGTCTTTCTGATGTCTACAGGGGTTGTGTGTTGGAGGCAGAATCGGGACTGGGGGCTTTAATCTGCTTTTCTTATTCATAAATACCTTTACAAAAGTCCAACAAAACACTATTTACAATTTTCACAAAGCCACACATAAGCTAATACCAAGTAAAGCAGGGGCTGTGTTTCAGAAAGGATGCTTTGAAAAAAGAGGGAGCAGATCAAGCCCTAAATGTGTTTAATTCATTAGCCGTAAAGCGGGCAGAGCTGGCTTTGTAATGAGATCAGAACATGCAGGAAAAGATTGAGAATGAGATCTCAGAAGTCCCACATGGAGTCTCCTGCTCCTGTCTCCAATCTGTTCTGTGGCCTCTGTCCGACGAGCTGCCGTCTTTAAGCAGGGAAGGAGTTCCACTTCGGTCGAACAGTGAACCCTCCTGCTTGAGTTGGCCAGTGGGATAACAAATTAAATAAACAGGAGGAATTACTGCCTTATCAACCCTTAAAAATGGTCATGGCAATGTATGCTTGTTGTGAAAATTCTAACAGTGCAAAAATTTACAGCGAAATTCCTCTTTCCTGTTCCCTGAATCCCATTCCTCAAGGGAACCACTGATAATAGTTAACAGTGGTCCACTCAGAGTTTTTCTTTGTGTAGACAAATACCCAGACACACCCTCATATGTACATATAAATATATAAAAATATATATGTACACACATCTATTTTTTAAAAATATGAACAAGATTTTCTTTTTACTTACTTTTATGTTTTTGATCTCTTTTCCTGGATAGATAGATTTACATTATTTTTTTTAATGGGAAATCCGCCCTAGCTGGTTTGCTCAGTGAATAGAGCGTAGGCCTGTGGACTGAAGGGTCCTGGGTTCGATTACTGTCAATGGTACATGCCCAGGTTGCAGGCTCGATCCCTAGTAGGGGGCATGCAGGAGGCAACCAATCAATGATCATCTCTCATTATTGATGTTTCCATCTCTCTCTCCCTCTCCCTTCCTCTCTGAAATCAATAAAAATATATTTTTTTTAAAAAAGAATGGGAATCACATTTCAAGGCTACTTTTGAACTGACTTTCAATCGAAACTCAGGCAACTAGCAGCGGGGAGAGGTCTGCCAGCACCTGCAGGCGGAGCCCTGTGCCTCTGACCCCCTGACCTTGGAAATGGCTCTGTTTTTGAAGGCAGCCTGAAGGCATGGTGAAGGACCGTGTCTCCTTTTCACGCAGACAGACCCCGTTGTGAAAGAAGATGACAGTTTAATCAAGTTGTTTTCTGTCTGGCAAATTGCACCAACTTCACTTGGGGAAATGAGGGAACCCCGTGTGACTGGGATTCGCATCCCTTAGGGCCTGGGGGGTGCAGGGGACCCTGTTCCACAGAGGCAGCCTCCCATTAGCTCAGGGAGCTGGGCTAAGCGAGCCGGCCCTGCAGCAGGCCTGACTGATGTGTTGATATGCTGGGCTAGCAGGGAAAGTTCTCAAACTAATTCACTTAAGATGAGGGAATGGCTTCTCCTGAAAGGCAACGCAAGGCAAGATCCTCCAGTTCTCAGTAAGGCTGTCGGAATTGTCTGCCAACCACTGGAGGATGAAATTGAGTCTAACGCCACAGCATGTATTACGGAGAGTAGACCAGCCAGGACACCAGGAGAGGGCATAAGCGAAGCTTCTCCATCACTTCCCTGCACTTTGTGTGGATGACACCAAGTGGCAGAGGGCACCGTGAAGTGAGATTAGGTGCTTGAAATGTGGCCGCAGAGACTCAGTGAGTGTTTCTGGAGGCGACCTGCATTGTGGGGAAATGATAGAGGACAGACTTCCTGAAGGGTTTTCTACCCGGATGCGTGATTACGTGGTCCGGGAACTGTCATTGATGATATACTTTTTTTATATTCCTGTGTAAATAATTTCATTTTTTAAACTTCACAACGTATCATGTTTAAATACTTGTCAAGCAATAACTCACTGGTGGCAGGAAAAGATCAGAGTCTCCAGCAGGATTAAGGGTGTTGCTGCCGGAACTGATAGATCTGTAGAGCCTCCTTGAAGAGGAGTCTTACCACGGAGGTGTCATTTGTGAAACAGAATCACACAATCTCAGTCATTGGAGCAGTTATGTGGGGAACTCTGAATCCATCTCACATTGGCCTGCTTTTCCTTTTTTTAAACAGGCTATAAAGTATGTTTTTAATTCTGTGTGCAGGCATGAATATACATATTATAGTCAGATTTTTTCCCCCCAGTAAAAGTCAACAAAGGGAAATATATGGCTGTACCCTAATCCGTGATATCTGTCATCGGTTTAACTCTATTGTCCATGTATAAAGACAATGTCAAAGTCATTTGTGTAAATAATAACAGAAAAGACGACTACCAATTTATCATGCATGGGGAAATAGTGTGTTGAAGGAATTTACTAGGAAATCAGTATTTGTCATCACGTGTCTTTTTATGGTTTATAAATCCTAGCCTAATTTACAAGGGTTTAAGGCCTTCCGCCCAAATATAAAAAGTGACCCATTAAAGTTAACGAGTCTTCTTTATCGGGGCTCATCTTTTAAATTTACCATGTGATTACATGTAATGAAAGGGAGATGGGGAGCATTTAAAGTGCCGCTGAGTGGGCTCTGGGAAGAGATGAGGGCTCAAAGAATTCTGAGGCCTGGGAGAACTGTATTTGCAAGGGACAGAAATAAAAACACCAAAGGAAGCTGACACTTAAAACAGTATGCTACTCATAAATTTGATGGAATCTTGGTGGGTAAACATTTTAAAAGATGAAGCTCAGCAATAGGTGCAGAGGGATTTGAGTAGAATGGAAAAGACCCTCAGGTTAGAATATACCACTGCAAAACCATTATAAAGTTTATAACTGTATTTGTGGGAAGAAAAGAAAATATCATTATTGACTAAAAATTTGGTAAAACCTGAGCATAAGATCCTGTCTCCAGTCTTGTCATTAAATTGTACTTGAAACCATAAAACTCCTAGAAGAAAACATAGGCAGTAAAATCTCGGACATTTATCTTAGAAATATCTTTTCTGATATGTCTTCTCTGGCAAGGGAAACAAAAGAAAAAAATAAATGGGACTACTTCAAACTAAAAAGTTTATGCACAGCAATGGGAACCATCAACAAAACAAAACAAAAATGGGAGAAGTTATTTGCCAGTGATACATTTGATAAAGGGTTAATCCCTAAACTTTATAAAGAACGCGGACAATTTAACACAAGAAAACAAACAACCCCATTAAAAAGTGAGAAGACGCGAGTAGACACTTCACTAAGGAACACGTACAGATGGCCAGTAAACATATGAAAAGTTGGGCAACTGCACTAATCATCAGAGAGATGCAAATTAAAATCACACGGAGATATCACCTCACACCTGCTAGAATGGCTGCCATCAATAAATCAACAGACAAGTGTTGGTGAGGATGTGGAGCAAAGGGAATCCCCGTGCACTGCTGGCGGAAATGCAGACTGGTGCAGCCACTATGGAAAACAGTGTGGAGGTTCCTCAAAAAATTAAATATGGAACTGCCATTTGACTCAGTGATTCCACCTCTGGGGCTATATCTGAGTAAACCCCAAACATTAATCCAAAGAATATATTCACCCCTACGTTCATAGCAGCACAATTTACAGTAGCTGAGATAGGGAAGCAGCCCTCGTGGCATCAATAGGTGAGTGGATAGAAAAGCTGTGGAACATTTACACCATAGAATGCCTCTTGGTCATGAAAAAGAACGAAATCTTAGATTTTACAATAGCATGGATGGACGTAGAGGTAGTATGCTAAGTGAAAGAAGTCAGACATAGAAAGACAAATACCATATAATTTCACCTATATATGGAATCTAAAGAACAAAAGAAACAAACACAATAGAGACAAACTCATAGATGCAGAGAACAGACTGACAGCTGTCAAGGGGAGGGAATGGGGTGGGGGATGGGTGAAAAGGCAAGGGATTAAGCAGTACAAATTGGTAATTGTAGAATAGCCATAGTATGTAGATGACAGCACAGGGAATATAGTCAATAATATCGTGATAACTATGTGTGGGGCCAGATGGGTACTTGAAACATCGGGGACCACTCTGTAAAGTACATGATTTTCTAATCTGTATGCTGTACATCTGAAACTAATGCAGAATAATATTGAATATAAACTGTAATTAAAAAGTGAAAAAAACAAGCTCATATTTCCCAGCCTCTGTAGGAGGAGGGTAGGAGCCTAACATTGATAATCGACAGCAAACACAGACGGCCTCCTCATACTGACCATCCCTCCATAGTAAAGTCCCCCAGGGCTGCTCCATGAACTCACCCCAGCTTTAAAAATCCTCCTACTTTTTCAGAGGAGGTGAATTCAAGCTCTCTCGTGCAAGTTTTGAGTAAAATCTTCCTTGCCTATTTAATTGGACCAGTGCAATTTTTCTTTAACCACACACAGTCAACACCTGTTGACTTTGAAGAATTTGAATGTTTTATTCTCACATATAGTATCCATTTAGAAAAAATAAGAGTATTTATGAAAAATACCAATGTTGGAGGAAACGTCACAAAACAAAGCAAAGTGATTTGATAGATGGCTGAAGGTATCTATACCAGGAAGACAACCAAACGTAATCTGAAGAATGGGCTAATCCTCTTTTAATAAAAATTTATATAGCTAACTTACCTTATCTGGGACAATTTAAACTGAACAACATTATATAGAAGTGCTTAGCAAGTTGCAGGTGCTCAGGAATGTTTAAGTGTCAAAGAATAAAGTCTTTTTTTGTGTGCTTATTTCCTTTATAATCACCCCAATGAGACCATGCCAGTGGAACTAGAATTTTTGGAGCTGATCTATGCTCTCCATTTTACCGATGAAGGAACTGAGAACCAAACAGGATGGCTTTTCGGTGAAGGAGCAGAAACTGGAAACCAGGTTGCATTATGTCCGGTCTCGTGTTCTTTTTACTCTCTCCTAGAAATTTGAGGTCTATTCTGGCGCTATATTCTAACTGGAAGGAGCGATTTCACTGAAAAGACTTATACAAAGGCCAACTAACAGAATCGTTTAGGTGGAGAAATATAACTTGGAGAAAGGGAAAGCCCTTGCTCATCCATTGTTCCTTTTGGCCAATTGCAGCTTCATGGGGTTTTACAGTTGGTACAGCTCTTTCAAGGGCACCATCTGATCGGATCCTCTGAACAAGCTGGGCCGGGCAAGAAACAGCTTGATTAAATGATTTTCCAAAGGTCACCTGGACGCGAAATGGCAGAGCAGAAACTAGAATGAGATTTTTAGCTCATCTCGTTTTTCAAAATCTACGGTGTCTACTATAGGGAGCCCCATGTATCAGATCTTAGAGACAGAGTGTGGGCAAAGAGTGGGACAAATAGCAAACAAATGTGTTTATGACCGTTTTTTTAAAACTTATCTTCATTGTTGAGAGTATTACAGATGCCTCCCCAGTCTTTTCCCCCTTACCACCTCCCCCACCACAGGTTCCTGCCCTTCCCCAGGCCTTCACCACTCTATTGTCTGTGTTCATGGGCAATGCATATATGCATATAAAGTCTTTGGTTAATCTCTTTCTGCCGCCCCTCCCCAATTCCTCTAGATTCCTTAGTCTGTTCCATGCTTCTATTTTGTTCATCAGTTTATTGTGTTCATTAGATTCCCCATAGGACTAAGATCCTGTGATGCTTGTCTTTCTCTTGACTGGCTTATTTCACTTAGCATAATCATTTCATCATTTCCAAGTCCCTCCATGCTGTCTCAAAGAGGAATAGATCCTCCTTTGTTTTTCCCCGCTGCATAATGTTCCATTTTGTAAATGTACCACATCTTTTTTATCCACTCATCTACTGATGGTACTTGGGCTCTTTCCAGATCTTAGCTATTGTAAATAATGCTGCTATGAACATAAGGGTGCTGTTTATGATAGTTTTGGTAAGTGCAAATGCAAGAAAAATACAGATTGCAATGAGAATTTATAAGAGGATCTTAACCCTGCCGGGAGGTGAGGTTTGGATCAGGAAGGCTGGCTCACAGAAGTGACATTTCTATTCCCAGACCAGTGTCCGGGCTCCTGTATTAATTAACTAGTGTTCAACATCAGTGGGCTCTACACTGTGGCCTAAAAGCTTGTGCTAGCAACATATGGAGAAATGAGAACTATAATGAAATGGTTACATGAGTTTTTTTTTTTAAATCAAGCTAACTGTATTAAAAATAAAGGTCTGTCTTATGTCCCGAGACTGTCTTTCCTCATTTAGGGTTTTATTTTTTTTAATTTTTTTTAAATAATAGACATTTATTTTCTCACAGTTCTGTGTTGGGGTCCAACCCCAGCAGGTCCAGGGGTTTCCAAAGGTGTGGACGGAGTCGGTGAAGAAGAAATGACACGGAGACAGCATTCAGTTGATCAGCAGCCTAGCCAGGTTCTCTAGTCAGGATCTCCAGCCAAGTTCTGTCTTTATTGTCCTGTTACGTCTGTATTTACATATACCAGTTGATTTTAATCCTATCCATTCTATTCCAAAGGTTAGGGCATTTGTTAATCTAGTTCTGTTGAGTTTAATCCTATCAATTCTATTCCAAAGGTTAGGAAGTTTGTTAATCTAGTTCTGTTGAGTTTAATCCTGTCTAGGTTAATCTCTGAGTTCCATTATAAGGGCTATTCCAGGGTCACTGCTCTACTAATAGGCTATAAGGAAGTGACTGAAGGAGTTTCTCCTACCCAGTAAAGGTTATGTCCTCCCAGCCTCTCTGCTTGCCTTCCCTGGGACTGCCCTGTGTCAGTGAGTCTCCAGGGGTATAGGCTTTGGTGCTTTCCCGGGTGGGCAGACCCCGGGGATGTGGGCCCAACAAGACCCAAATTTATTGCCAACAGTCTTAGTCCAAGTACTTCATAAGTAGTACATGGTATTTCTGTAACACTAGGGGCTTCACTAATTCATTCCCTTACTTAGTCCTGTTAATCCCTAACTCCAGGGAAAAATTCCTACCTGGGGAAACAACCTTTCTCGGGGAGGTGGTCCTGGTTAAAACACATAGCACTAAGAGCGGGAGCAAACATATGCCATATATGCCAGGTCCCTTGAAACATAAGCTGTGCAAATGTTTCTTCCCTGCAGCGACTGTGTCAAGCAGCAAGGGTGGACCCGCTTCCGGCAAATTCTCCCATTTTTATTTTTTAAATGATAGCGCATATAAATCAGCAGCCACCTCTCGGATTGGGTTGTTTAAGAATCGGAAGAAAACTGACAAGCAATGATAGCGAGCATAGCTATAAACATAGTGGATGGAGTGCACACGGAGCCTTGTTCCTGTAGAAGGTTGCTGGCCTCTTCAGTCAAGGGATTTCAGCTGTCCTCAAGTCGGTGGTTTTGTTGGCTAGTGGGCAGCATCATTGGCAATGGGCTTCCCGAAGCATCAGCCCGTTGAAGGGCTGGATCAAAGGGTCCATCAGGGCTGCGCTTGATGGTGGTGTCAGCGTCCGGGGAGGAGTCAGCTGTGCCCTCTAGGTCGGCTGATATGGATGATACTGGGGAAGAGGAGGGTGAGGCGGAGATGGAGGGCGGTGAGACATAAGGTCAGACTAGACCAGTGATGGCGAACCTTTTGAGCTCGGCGTGTCAGCATTTTGAAAAACCCTGACTTAACTCTGGTGCCGTGTCACATAGAGAAATTTTTTGATATTTACAATCATAGTAAAACAACGACTTATATTTTTGATATTTATTTTATATATTTAAATGCCATTTCACAAAGAAAAATCAACCAAAAAAAATGAGTTCATGTGTCACCTCTGACACACATGTCATAGGTTCGCCATCACTGGACTAGACGGTCTGGAATCCACATAGGTGAGTCTGCATCCTTGGAGGACACACTTCCATCTCTCCCCACAGTATCCCCTCTGGTCTGCTCCCGGGATTGGGTCAGCAGCTGGGATCCAGAGCTGGGAAGAGAGCTCTTTGGTGTCTCTTCCTCTTCTTATCCTCAGGAAGATCCAAGTCTTGTGGTAGCTCTGCCTCTGTCTCAGGGGGTGGCAGCTTACCCTGCAAGGTGTATAGCAGTTGAAGGAAGGTCTGGTGCCTCTGCAGCTTGTCCCGCTCCTGCCCTGCTTGCTGCTTCAAGGTTCCAAGTTCCTGACGCAGCTGCTCAAGCTTCTGCTGAGTTCCTGCTTGACGCTGCCTCACCTCTGCAGAAACTTCTGCCAAGTGCTGTAGACGCTTCTCCTGTTGCAGCGTCCACTGCTTATGGGATGTTCTGCGTTTCTCCATGGCTACTTGCTTCTTGGCCTGGAGCTGCTCAAGGGCCTCCCGGAGCTGTGCCTGCTTCCTTTGGGCCTCCTCCATCTTGGGCAGGGCCTGGATCACAGCCCTTGAGATGGCCTCCACGTGTTCTTGGTAGGTAGCCTTCAGCTCTTTCCATTGCTCCTTGGCTGCCATTGCCTTCCGTCGGCTCCTGTCTTCAGAAGCCAAGGGGTCCAGGCCCTGAACAATGCCCTCCTGAGCCAAAAAGTTCTGCAGGAAGTCCACTGCCTGAAGATGGCTGCAGAGCACCTTGTTCTTCTTTCGGAAATCCATCACAAACTCAGCCAGGATCTGTCCAGGCACCTCTGCCTCCTCCTGCAGGCCTGTAGGCTCCAGGATGTTTGCCAGCTGGGCCAGGGACTCTATGGCTGCAGCCTCGGCCTCGGTCTCCGCCACCTCCATCCTTCCCAGCACAGCCTTTCAGCCTTGGGCGCCAGATGCCGCGGTCCAGCCCCAGCAGTCCAGGGGTTCCCAAAGGTGTGGATGGAGTCGGCGAAGAAGGAATCACATGGAGACGTTCAGTTGATCAGCAGCCCAGCCAGGTTCTCGCACCAGGTTCTCCAGCCAGGTTCTATGTGTATTTCTCCTGTTACATCTGTATTTATACCAGTTGATTTTAATCCTATCCATTCTATTCCAAAGGTTAGGGCGTTTCTTATCTCCATTCCAAGGTTACTCTATTGTTCTATTAAGCTACAAGGAAGTAACTGAAGATTATCCTAAGTAAAGATTATGTAGCTTAAGCATGATTGTTCGTAGTTAAAGTGATTAACTACCTGACTGGCACTTAGTTAAGGGGTTTTGTTCCCTCCCTAACTCCAGGGAAAAATCCCCACCTGGGGAAACAACCTTTCTAGGAGAGGTGACCTTGGTTAAAACACATAACGCTAAAAAGGGAAGCAAACATATTAAGAACAGTATGCCATATACGCCAGGTCCCTTGAAACATATGCTGTGCAGATGTTTCTTCCCTGCAGCAACTGTGTCAAGCAGCAAGGATGGACCAGCTTCCGGGAGTTCTGGAGATTGGAGTCCATGATCAAGGTGCAGGGAAATTCCATTTCTGGTGAGAGCTGGCTTATAGACAGCCACCTTCTCCCTGCCTCTTCAGATGGCCTTTCCTCTGTGTGCATGTGGAGAGAAGAAAGCTCTTTGGTGTCTCTTCCTCTTCTTTTTTTAAATTTTTTTATTTTTTTAATTGCTTAAAGTATTACAAAAAGTATTACATATGTCTCCTTCCCCCCCCCCCCCCACCCATGACAATCCCCTGGCCTCCCCTACCCCCCAGTGTCTTATGTCCATTGGTTATGCTTATATGCATGCATACAAGTCCTTTAGTTGATCTCTTACCCACCCCCCTCCTGCCCTCCCACCCTCCCCGGCCTTCCTGCTGTAGTTTGACAGTCTGTTCGAGGCAGCTCTGCCTCTGTATCTATTTTTGTTCATAAGTCTATAATGGTCTTTATTATCCATAAATGAGTGAGATCATGTGGTATTTTTCCTTCATTGACTGGCTTATTTCACTTAGCATAATGCTCTCCAGTTCCATCCATGCTGTTGCAAATGGTAAGAGTTCCTTCTTTTTTATAGCAGCATAGTATTCCATCGTGTAGATGTACCACAGTTTTCTAATCCATTCATCTACAGGTTTGGATCAGGAAGTCTGGCTCACAGAAGTGACATTTCTATTCCCAGACCAGTGTCCGGGCTCCTGTATTAATTAACTAGTGTTCAACATCAGTGGGCTCTACACTGTGGCCTGAAAGCTTGTGCTAGCAACAGATGGAGAAATGAGAACTATAATGAAATGGTTACATGGGTTTTTTTTTTAAATCAAGCTAACTGTATTAAAAATAAAGGTCTGTCTTATGTCCCAAGACTGTCTTTCCTCATTTAGGGTTTTAAAACACGCCTTTTATTGTCATGTAAATATTTTTTTCAGTGAATTTCTAGAGGCTATAAAAAATTTCAAATCCTACATCATTTCCCCAATGTTATTTAACATATTTTTAGGTAGTGAAGTCCCAAAGTCTGGGAACCAATGATCTACATCCTGCTGCAACCCGTGGCCTTGCACTTTCTTTTTATTACATGAGTAGAGAAAAGACCTTTGCTTTGACTAACCTAATAAATCACAGGAATAAGATGGTACACACCTTTGCACGTGTGTGGGATGTAGGATTAAAAATAATGAGACCGACTCAGAAGCTTAGTGTTATTTCAGGAAACAGGAATAAACAGAGAATTTGAACATGTTATTTTCGTGTCCTTGCTAGGAAGTTTCCTAGCAAGCTATCAAGTCAACCTTTATATGGATGAGGGTGAGAGTCAGGGCAGAAGGAGAGGGAGTTGAAATTGAAAGCTGCTCTGACAAAGAGAAGGCAAAGGCTGGCTGGGTGAGAAGAGGGAGAGGTTTCTTGATCCCTGCTGCTCTTTCTGTAGAGAATTTCTTTCTCTGTCTCTCCTCCCGGCCTTCTTTGTATCTTTCAACAGATTCTGTTTGTGTGGTAGCTTTGTTGAAGGCTGTCCTGCTGGCAGAGTGCCCTCCCTCATTGGAAAGTGTCACAGTGCAGAGGGTAAAATCAATCGATGGCCCTTCCTGGCCTCCCCCCCTCTTCCTGCCCTTATAAATACTTTTATTTGCATTCTGTCACTGTGGCTGTAGCTTATCCCTTTGCATTTGCCCTTTCTAGTTGAAAGTCATTAATCTGCAAATGCAACTAATTAGCCCTTCGCTGTTCAGGGAGCAGAAAACACTGCTCGCTCATCGTTCTAGTTTATTGGGTGCCAGAAAATGTACACTTAAGGATCAATGGATCCTGCCAATGGAAAGAGTGCTCTGCGTACTCACACAATTGGCCCTGGTAAGCTCGGAAATGAGAATTGCACAGACGGCCTAAAAGCTGCCCCGGAAGGGTACGGCGACTTACACAACAGGCTTGCATTGCTTATTTTCTCAAGGAAGTTGAGCCCATTTTGTGAGGGGAGTCATCTCAATCCATCTTCTTGAAGAGCAAGGCACAGAAAATTAGGTGAAATTGGGTGCATTTCAGCCCTGACATTTTTCTTTTTGGAGAAAGGTTGAACTCAAGACCTTAGGGTTGGTTTAAGATTGGAAAGGCCAAGTCACTTTATCTTTTTTTTTTCCAATGGGGAAAAAAACCCCTCTTTGTCCCAAATAAAACCTAAAATGCTTATACCCAGCTTTCCTTTTTTTAACCTTAAAAAAGAGACACAATGGACTGCAGGTCTCCAGAGAAAACTCATGATTCCCTTGAAGGAAAATAATTTTTCTACAGAGGCAAATGTTTGAAAACAAATTAGAGGCAGGGTACCATGGGGATGCTGACTGGACAAGCAGTTTAAGCCGGAGAGCTCCCGTTTTTATTTTTGCCTGGTGCTACAACAGTTCCTTGCGTAAATGGGCATGGGCATGGGAATGAACAAGTGGAACTGTTTTCTTCTCTTTCTCAGAATATTCACAATCATTTAAGAATAGCTAACAAAGTTGGCTTTCCTTGAATAGCATCTATTTTTCTTTAACAAATATTTTTTACCTTTTTCTTTCCTTTCACTCCTTCTCTGCTTACCTTCACCCATCTTTTTAAAAAAATATATTTTATTAATTTTTTTACAGAGAGGAAGGGAGAGGGATAGAGAGTTAGAAACATCAATGAGAGAGAAACATCGATCAGCTGCTTCCTGCACACCCCCTCCTGGGGATGTGCCCACAACCAAGGTACATTCCCTTGACAGGAATCGAACCCAGGACCCTTCAGTCTGCAGGCCAATGCTCTATCCACTGAGCCAAACCGGTCAGGGCCACCCGTATTTTTAAATTTAGAGATACAAAGCCAGTGGTGGTGGACTTAAATGTATTCAGATACAGCATGTACACCTACATATTGTTTATCTAACTTTACTTATTCCCAGAGAGACATTATCATAACAATGGTAGAGAATAAGCGTCCTTTGTTCTTGAATGCACAGTGTAATGCAGTGGTTCTTAACCTGTTTGGGGGGCACAGACCCCCTTTAAGAATTTCTGTCACAATAAACCTTCCTCTCTCCAGAAAACTCATGCCATCTTTCTTTTCATTTTAGGGAATTCACAGACACCCTAAAGCAATTGCTCTATGGAGTCGATGGCCCCAGATTTAAAACCTATGGTCACAGGCAATGCATATAACAGTGGAGAAGTTAAAGCATGTAGTAGGATCTATGAGCACATGATGCTGCAGAATAAGGCACTGTTGGTTTCTGGTAACAACTGAAATGCAGTCTCTGGAGTTAGGCAGAGTTGAGTCTAAACAGGACTCTTCTACTTCCTGGCTGTGTGAGAGATTATTTAACTTATCTAAGCTCCAGTTTCCTCATTAAAAAGAGGGTAGTAACATCAACCTCAGTGGGTTGCTGAGATATGAGCACAGTTTGGGACACAGTCAGCCCTAAAAAAAATTAGTGGTTGTCCTTGATAATAATGGGGACTGCTATTCTTTTCTTTCTTTTTTTTTAAACATATCTTTATTGATTTCAGAGAAGAAGGAAGAGGAAGAGAGAAATAGAAACATCAATGATGAGAGAGAATTATTGATCGGCTGCCTCCTGCATGCCCCCTTATTGGGGATTGAGCCTGCAACCCAGGCATGTGCCCTGACTGGGAATCGAACCATGACTTCCTGGTTCATAGGTCGACGCTCAACCACTGAGCAACACCGGCTGGGTGGGACTGCTATTCTGAATGAAGGCAGGCACCCTGTCTTTCCCTGCTCATCAGTTCTCATTGCCATCTTCAGGGAAACAGACTCTGGGAGACACTCCTGTATGCCTACCCCCTCCTTTTAAAAACTTCTACTTAGTTACTAAGACTCATCCTGCTTGAGAAAATTTAGCTTTAAACTTTGCAAAGCAGAGAGGTCCATTTTTTTTCAGCATCGATTTATTTCATGTTTATTTGAGGTGATTGTGGACTGTGGAAGTCAAAGGAGGGAATGCTTAGTCACCTGGTGGGCAGTGTTTATCGAAAACATTCCTCAACGGTGGCCTGATGCTTAGCTCTTTCACTTTCTCTTTACATACCATGATTTTCACCATGAGCTCTTTGATTTTTCGTCTTCTTTCCTTTTCCTTTCCTTAATTCCTTATCAGAGGCAATTTTCTGTTCAGGTCTAGTCAGTTCAGCTCAACAAATAAAAATTGAACATATTCTACTTCCCAGCCCCTGAGTTAGATACTTGGGACAAGGAAGTAAGTAAAATACAGTGTTTATACTTTCAAGGACCCTCATTGTATTGGGTATTGTATCATCATCACCATCATCATCATCATCATCATCATCACCACCACCACTGTTGTTTATTATAGCACATACTCTGTGTCAAGCATTGAGCTAACCATGCTGCATACATGATTTTGTTTCATTTAACTTCATGATAAGACCTTCTTTCTAGAACTGCCCATATTTTTATTCCAATGCTGCAATAAACATTTGTTCTCTTTAGCCCTACCCAGAAGTTCTCACTTCTCCCAACGGCAGTTATTCTCGGTATCTTCAGGGCTTTCTCTTGGTCAATCACTATGTGTGGCCCTACAGTTCTCCACAGCCTGGGTATGGCTGTGCTTTCCACCCCTTCTGTGCTTTGACACTAAAATCATGATATGGCTTGTGCTTCAACAAGTCAATGACTGGCCAGTTTTCAGTCTTGGTTGACTCAAACTTGTTCTAGGTCAGACTTAGGTGATATATTAACAGATACACAAGTCTGATTCCACCAAAGAGTTAGGGATTGACCCAAAGCTAGGATTCTAACCAGAATGGTGATGAATCCCTGTAGCTTATGAATTTATTAACCTTTAAAGATATAACATTAGAATCTAAGGTAACATTAGAGAGCAATGACTAAGAATTTGGCAACATGAAAAGGACTGTTTAAAGGACTCTCATTATCTTCAATAGAGTGTTTACAATAAGCTGTGTCTACACAATTATAGGACATAATCTCTTGATATGCTAGCCCTACATGATTCCCAACATCTTGATGTTTGCAACAAATAACATGTTTGGCATTGAGTGAATTAGGGGTTCTGAAACTTTCTGTGGGGTGAAGTTACTTCTTGTTTACTAAAAGCCTTACAACTGTTGGTCAGAATGGAGCAGGTACTAGTGCTGGCATTCAGTTTATGATCCCACTGTGAAGAGGACAAGGGTGCTCCAGTGAGGAGGGCAAGTATGGGCTGTTACCTAGTCCCACATATGAAGGAACTCAGGTGTTTAACTACTATCCTTGTATACAATGTCCATCGCTGAATCAGAGACCTCTGTAAACACATCAAAAGCACAAGGGACATCTAAGATAAAAACTTTTAAAAAATATATATTTTT
Organism: Myotis daubentonii; assembly: GCF_963259705.1. Classification (NCBI taxonomy): domain Eukaryota; kingdom Metazoa; phylum Chordata; class Mammalia; order Chiroptera; family Vespertilionidae; genus Myotis; species Myotis daubentonii. The sequence continues at coordinate 15,237,822 of NC_081850.1, forward strand.
ATTGAATTCAGAGAGGAAAGGAGAGGGAGATAGAAACATCAGTGATGAGAGAAAATCATTGATTGGCTACCTCTTGCATGCCCCACCACTGAAGATCGAGCCCACAACCCGGGCATGTGCCCTGGACTGGAATGGAACCTAGGACCCTTCAGTCTGCAGGCCCACGCTCTATACATTAAGCCAAACCAGCTAGGGCTAAGCTAAAAGCTTTTGAATTTTTAATAATCAGGGCTATTTTTTGAGTGAATAATATCAATCACTGAACCTTTTGAGCTCAGTGTGTCAGCATTTTTAAAAACCCTAACTTAACTCTGGTGCCATGTCACATATATAAATTTTTTGATATTTGCAACCATAGTAAAACAAAGATTTACATTTTTGATATTTATTTTATATATTTAAATGCCATTTAACAAAGAAAAGTCAACCAAAAAAATGAGTTCACGTGTCACCTCTGACACGCGTGTCATAGGTTCGCCATCACTGATATAGGTCATGCTCATTACTAGAGACTTTAGGTATATAACCAGTTTACTAGCATCCTATGGGGTGACCCAGTTATTCATATTTAACAGATAAGTAGATTGAGGGCTGGAGAGGCAAGGAGCTTAGTCAAGGTCATCTTGTTTGCAGATGGCCGACCTTGGGTTTTATTTTGCAGCATTTTCATTTTTAGTATTTAATATTTTCAGAAAGGAACATGATTCCTATTGGCTTCTTAACCATTTAAAAAAATGTTTTATGCATGTAGGAATAGTTCTACTTTTCCAGTGCTAGTCTTATCACACATAGGGTGTGGTTGGAAAATGTTTTTAGGTTAAAATACAGTCACTTCTGTTTGCAGAAATGGTCCAGATTAAAAATTTGTGAATGTCTCTGGGTTGCAAGAGACAGAATTGGAAAAATTCATCCCTCTCACCCTGTCTTTAAGGGTAATGATTAATCTATCATTACAAAATGATCTACGTGCCCACAGATTACTGCCTGAATCCTTATGTCTACTTTATGACTTATTGTTTGCCTGACATCACTGAACATTTTATCTAAAGATAAGTGAAGAATTAGTCCTTCCCTTTCTTCTCAGCCAGAATCAAAAGAAGAGAGAGAGAGAGAGAGAGAGAGAGAGAGAGAGAGAAGGGAGGGAGGGAGGGAGGGAGGGAGGAAGGAAGGAAGGAAGGAAGGAAGGAAGGAAGGAAGGAAGGAAGGAAGGAAGGAAGAAAGGGAGGGAGGGAGGGAGGGAGGGAGGGAAGAGAAAAATTAGGCAGAAAAAGAATCACATTGATGCTCAGTTAAAATTAAGCAACTGGAATCAAATCAATCATGTGTCAGTGAAGCATATAAAAAGTTTAACGGATGCTTAATGATAACCAAACCCGAGAAATTGTGTTCTGATAAATAGTTGATATTATTAGATATCAACATTGTTCTGTACATCATAAGACCATAAGTATGGGTGTATTAGCAGCTTGTGAAATTATATAACACTCTCAAAAACCAACTGAGGAAGAAAAGAGTGAAATTCAGATGTTCAAATTAGTGGAATTTAAAAGACACATATATTAGTGCTCCAGCTTCGTTCTGCAATTTTCTCAATTCCTGTCCGTCTGCAGGGGTTGTTTCCCACTGCGGCAGAAGATGGGAAAAGCAAGCTGGTCTTTTAAATTTATTGCATTACATTAGTTGCACTATACGATTCTTGGAAGATGATTGTCTTGTGGATTTGAGTTCCAGATCAGTGGACATTTGGCTGGAAGGATTTATTTTGTGTGCTCAGAGAATTGGGCCTTAAATCAGTGTTACTGGAGGCGGCAGGGGGTTTGCTCTATACAACTGCAATAACTAACTCGCTGGGGGAGTGTTGGTGTGACCCTTTCCCGATATTCCAAGGGAAGTATGTGTTTGGTCATCATCGCTTTAAATTCTACAAAGCAATACAACAGAAACATTAGCTCTCCGATCACCATGCGTTTCTTTTGCTTGGTAAAAGAGACTCTATATAGAGGAGAAATCGTTGCATTGGTGTGTCATTTGTGAGGGACTTGAACTTTTGATTCCATGAAGAACACTTAGATTGAATTATATCAGGTTCCAGGGAAATTTTAAGTGGAAGGCTGCTTAAGTTCCCTCTAATACTTTTTTCTTTTTCTGAGAAAACGCTTCTTCTAACAGGGATGATAGAAATATCTTCCAGGACAGACAGAACAATATAGATTTATGGCCATTCATTTTTTTTTTAATTCAACTATTAGTTCTTCAAACAATTAAGCACCCGCAGAAGGCAGGCTCTGCAGTTTAGGATGCTCGAGTCTGGTGGTTGAAGGCAAATTGGGAATGAATGCTTATCATTCCTGTGAGACAAGTACCACGTGCCTTGGGAACAAAGAGGAGGGAGTGAGGAACCACCCAGAAAGAGGGTAGGTACATCCTTAAAATGGGGAGAAACGATGATAGACCTTGGTTTCCATGAGCTCCTAAAATGCAGCCAGTGTTAGCAGCTCTGCATGTTTTGGCTGCCTGTCAGTGAGGATGTACTGTGGCCGGGGTGTGGAAATTCATAGAAACTTAGTACTGTATACAATACTGATGATTTATTGTTAGCTTGACATCACTGAACATTTTATCGAAAGATAAGTGAGGGCTTAAAATACTACTTTTTTTCCTTGGCCAGGATTAAAAGGAGAGAGAGAGAGAGAGAGAGAGAGAGAGAGAGAGAGAGAGAGAGAGAGAGAGAGAGAGAGAGAAGGGAGAAAGAGAGCTATATATCATATATTCAGTTTTCTCAACGCTATAATCCCTTCGGCAGTTTAATAGTGGTCTTGACTTGCGTTATGGTTTTTTTTTAAGTCTCTTGGTTCTATTACAGCTCCCTGGTACAAACAAGGCAGATACACTCTCTAACCTGACAGCCTTTTAAATGTTCATAGTGAGGTTGTGGTCAACCCAAACCCCTAGGCATTTTTTCCTTTTTCTTCATACAAGGGGTTGCAAACCTTTCCTGCATCCCATTTGTGCTATTGATTGGCTTTAATTTAAAAGTAGGACTTTGCATTTATTCCTTTAAAATTTTATTGATTTGTCTCTGCTTTACTGTTCCAGTTTAAAGATCATTTTAAACCTGCATGCTGACATCTCTCATATTAGCTATTCTGTCCCAGTCTATGCCATCTATAAACTTGATTAATATGCTGTCTATATCTCCCTCCAAGTCCTTGGTAAGAATGCTAAAGAGATAGGTGGGAGGAGAGAGCCCTAGGGAACTTTACAAATCACAGCCTTTTGGGTAGGATTGTTTAACCAGATACAAGTCAACTTAATCACCCAAGCTCATTGCTTTGTTATTCAAAAGGTGTTGCAAATATATGACCTTCTGAAGTGGTTGGTCCAGGAGTGTTCTGGTTTACCTGATTAAGTTCTGGCTTAAACCTGTTGTTTAACACTAAGTAGATAGTGCTTTTGTTTTTTATTTGTTTGTTTGTTTGTTTGTTTGTTTATTTGTTAATCCTCACCTGAGGATATTTTTCCATTGATTTTTAGGGAGAGTAAAAGAGAGAGGGAAAGACCGAGAGAAACATTGATGTGAGAGAAACACATCAATGGGTTGCCTCCTGCACGAGCTCCAACCAGGGTCTGGGCCAGGGGGAAGCCTGCAACCGAGGTACATGCTCTTGATTGGAATCAAACCTGGGACCCTTTGGTCTGCAGGCTGATGCTCTATCCACTGAGCCAAACAAGGTAGGGCTAGATAGTGCATTCCTTCACTCTCAAAAGTATTCTGGTTTGGGCGAAGAGTATTGTGGTTGCCCTAATTGTTAGAGACCACACCAAACCCCTTGGGGAACTCTAGAACATGCTCTTCATGCGGCTCTCTGACCCTCCAATTTATTAGCCCTAGCATACAATAAAATGGTGTTTATTTGCCAGATTTTTTCTTAATCTTTCCACTGTTCCTAGTATGCACGCGTTTTTCTGACTGTTTCCAAACAATCTAAGTTTTATTTCTTTTCCTGTTGGGAACTAAATTTAATTTACCAGTCTATAATTATAGTTTTTGTTTATTGTATACTTGTTATGCCCAAGTGTTTTACAAGTTTTATCTCATTTAATCCTCATCATAACTCTGAGGCAGGGATTGCCATTGCAATTTACAGGTAAAGAAAGTGAGCTAGCACAGGTTAAGTAACTTTCCCAATGTCTCAGAGCTCATAAAAGGTAGAGGCAGAATTCAAACCCAGGCAATTGGACTCCAGAGTCTTGATTCTATCTCGCTAATTTCCAGAATTTAGTCTTTTCCCCATTTGAAATCTGTGACACACACACACACACACACACACACACACACACGGAAATAGAAATGAAAGAAGGGGAGTTCAAAAAATAATCTCCTCCTAGAAAATCATTTAAAGCTAGGCAATAAAGGGAAAGTAATATAAATTTCCTAGGGCACTAGCAGGAATTGATGGAATTACACAATTTAAAGGATAAAGCTGAGGGACACCCTACAAAGGTTCTGACAAATGGGCCATAAAAGTGCTCAAAGACCACTCTGGTTCAGAGACATTTTCCAGCCCTTGAACACCTCTTGCTCCTAGATTGACTTACAATGTTTGCTATCCCTTTTCTGCGGCCCAGGGAGGGAGAGAGAAAGACCACAATGAGCCTAAAAGCCCATTCTGGGACATTTCTCCTAGGACAGTGATGTGTTGCATATCGTGAGAGTGTGTGAGTGCCTGTGTGCGAAGGCAGAATGTTTCAAAGGGATAAAAAATCCAATTGTTCCTGACCCATTTCATTAGTTTCATATCCATATTTTTGCAATGTTTGGCATGCAGGAGTGCTCCCTAACTGTGTGTTGAATGAATGAACGCCTCCTCAGGACAGTTAGCTGCAATTTTAGGGAGGAAGGAGGAAAGGATGCTCTCTTCACAAAGGCCCCTTGTCTGACTTGTATTTTGGTTCGAAAGGCTCAGCTCTGCAATTTCTTCTACATGAAGTTTTTCAAGGATGTCCCTTCCCAGGGAAGGGACACCCTTCCTCTCCCTCTCCAAGCACGTTCGTTCTGCATTTCAAGACACATAACTTATTTGTTATGTTATGTTAATGAAGGTCCTGCCTGTGGCTTAGAATGCGCCCCGTTCTGGGAAAGGCAGAAAGGAAAGGACCCCGTAAATACAAAGAATCTGGACCAGAGAACATTTTATTACAAGACTCGCTCCTTCCTAAAGACAGTAAACATGATGAATTTCCCTTTGCAACCGAATTTATGAAGATAAATGATTCTCTCTGTGGTTGCTTTAACCGGCTTTGCCTTGTGGTCTGAAGCAGAGCTGCGGCCCAGGCACACACATTTATTGCCATCCCTAATGACAGGACGCGCTGTCTTCTGTGTGCCCGCGTGGGGCTTCGGAGAGTGACGTTGTGTTGTAGCACAGGGACGGAAAAGGGTGCATCCCATTTCCATGTTTTGGTGGCAAGCATTTCCCTGCTTTCTGTAAGGGAAGCCTGGGACTGCCTTCGATCCGGCTTCTACAACTTTTTATAGCACTCTTTTCAGAGTCGGGCTGAAAACATCTTTTGCTGAGACTTTTTCCAAATACCAAGCCAGGAATCGGTGGCAGAGCCTCCTGTTTGATCCTCAGACATTCAGTCGCACCCTGGCTTTCTGCTGAGCCTGCAGGGAAGGGGGAAGTAGACGGAAGGGGGAGGGCAGGGGGAATGTTGAAGTGCCTCACTCAGAACGCCCTCCTTCGAGCCCCAGTGCACAGGCACAGCCGCACGAGGGAGCTGGCCCCACTTTGCTAATGACGGCAGCGCGCATCATTGCCTATGCAGAGCACAGAAGAAAGCCATTCTGCTGGGCTCTAATTCCATCAGGATCATTTACCTTTTGAAGGATAGAGAAGAATGAATTGAAGATCAAAATCATCAGCCTTATTTGGCTTCATCCAAGATTTATGGCAGCTGCTTTCAAGGGCAACTGGAAAAAAAAAACAACGGCGGAAGTCACATCTGTACCACTTCTTGTCTCTCAATATTTTATAAATGTTACGAGCAAAGTCAACCTCTGGGGACATTAAAATTAAACAACCTCTCTCCCTCCCCTGTATTGGAATAAAAGCATATATCAATAATTGCTCTACTTAACTATGCTCATCTGTAACATAGCTTTTAAGATTACTATTGGGGAAACCTATGTTTGGTTTACTATTCATTTGCTAAAGGTTATTATAATGTGGGATCTGTGTTTCTGTCATGTCAAAAGCATTAAACTTTGATTTAAATGGTTAATAATACAGTGCCCATGATTGCTAGCTTTAGACTTGAGTTCATTTTTTTTTTTAAAGCAAACATTTATGGGATATCAACCAACATCTGAAATGAAGATATATTGTTCTTAATTTAAGTGCCTTGATGTGCAGCCAAAAAAAAAAAAATCAACTTAGCAAAGGAGGACATTTGCTGTGATCTTTGAGGAAGTAAATAAGGTTGCTTTGGTTTCTTTAGATGCTTTGATTAGTTTTGACAGCAAGAAATAGATTTTGCATCCATATGATAAAAGACTACAATACAAGTAAGACTGATACGGTGCCTCACAAATTATCCTGCGGACCAAGCACAGTAGACAAACATTGATAAGGCAAATTAGTTTCCTATTTGCAAGATGCTCAAAAGTCTTAAACTTCTCTTATCATAGTAGAACACTTATTCTTAAAGAAGTCCCAGCTGGGTTAGCCCCATGGATCCTCTTCGTAGCATATTTTAGTATTTACAAGAAACAAATTTGCCATCAGCCTTTGTCAGCTGGCCTCTTAGCTGCTGTGCTCCTGGTCATAAGAAATGTAAGAATGTTAAAGGGAAATGGACAAGAACCAACTAAATGAAATCTGACTCATGAGAAATGCTTACCATTGAAGGAATAGCTGTTTCTGGAATGAATGGGAGAGCCAGAGAGATCTAGGTTCCAATTCAAATTCTGTCTTCTGAGCTGGGTTGTCCTTGGCAAGTTACTTAAAATCTCTGATGGCAAGCTCCATATCTTTCCCTGCAGAGTGGAGATCGTTCCCTCATATAGCTTCTGTGAGAATGAAATAATTCAACATCTGTTAAGTGTCTGGAACAGCTCTTGATGTATAGAGGGATCTGGATAAATGTTGGTACTTTTCTCTCATCCCCTTTCCTTATTAGAATTTCATATGAGATTCACAAAATGATCAAAGGATTTATTTACCTTTAGGAGTGATTATTTGAGAATCATAGAAGGAAAATTATATGATGGTTACTCCTGGGTATGGTTCCTTTATGATGGGTCTTGCTATCATATTCATAGACATGTAAAATGTGGAGAGAGAAAGACAGAGAGAGAGATAGAGATAGAGATTGAGAGATGAGAGACAGAGAGAGAGAGAGGGAGAGAGAGAGAGAGAGAGAGAGAGCAAGTTCATGCACCCTCTGAGCTATATGCCTAAGGACATGTAACTTAATTGGGGTACATCAGTGTCGGGGTGAAGGCTCTAGCTTCCGACTGCCATTCCATCTCCTTAGCCCACTTTTCCAACCTTCCTGGACTTCATTCTCCCTCTGGCCCACTCAGTCCCAGTCACATTAGGCCTCCTGATAGTTTTTAGAACGTGTCCTGTTCCGTCCTTTCTGCTCTCGGGTCTCTGCACTCACTGTTTCTTATGCCTGGAACAAGTTAACTCCTAGTTTGAGAACAATAGACTTCTCATCTTAAATATTAACTCCTTAGAGAGACATTTCCTGGTCACGCTAGCTCATGTAGCCTTCTCACCACCATTTCCCGTACCCTAGCAGCCTTTTCTTTTCTCCCGTATAAAGCTATAATTATTGTTTCTGTTTCTTTATCATCTGTCCACTCTGCTCTACTACCATGCATAACTTAGCACACAACACAGAGTAGGTACCTAATAGCAATAATGATGATCCTAACAACAATAGCTCTTCCTATTGCCAGCTGCTGTTCTTTGTGTCTATGAGCTGTTAAATCCTCCTCAAAACCCTATGAGGCGTTACTGCGATTTCCCCATATTATAGGCACAGAAACGGAAGTGCAGAGTAGTTAACAGGGTTGCCTATGGTTACACAACGAGTAAGGTGAATATATGAATGTACACATGAATTTCAACCATGGCAGCCAACTTGTCTTCTCCTTGGATTGCCCTGTGACTTTCTTACTTTCTTGCTCCTGCACTAATTAGAAAATTCTCTCTATTTGAATCTGCAAATGATCACACAATTTCATCTTTATCACCTTGCCTCTCTCCTTTGTCCCCTGTCTTCCCGCCCGCACTCTCCGCCCCTCCCCATACCCCCATCCCTGCTGCAACTGGCAAGGAGAGATGGGCTCAGAGCGGTATCTTATTTGGGTCACTTATATAAGAAAATGGTGTGATGCTCTGAGGTTTGTTTTGCGGAATCACTTATAGGGCCTTAGTAGGAGGTGTGAAGACTTCTGACGGAGGAGGTGTGAACACCAAGGATTGGTCCTAACCCGTGCTTGCTGAAACCATGTACTCACCAACACCTCAGGCATGCAAAGCAGTTATGGCATGACATGCATAGTTTAGGGAAGCTTATTTATAGCTGAAACGGTTTTGTCTTCACTCTGGTAGGCACACATGTTGCTAGGATCTCTGGCCCAATCCCTCTGCCTCGACACTGAGTGTCTCAGACAGTGTTTCCCTTTATTTGGACCCCGTGCCCTTCCTCGAACATCAGCTGCTGCACTCTGTGGGGCCGGGTGGTGCAGGGGGAGCTGGCGGTGTGGGGGCCGTGGGCCCTCACCCGGATGTCTCTGTCCTGCTGCGTGGAGCGCTAGCCCGCACTTTCACACGCTGCCTCCTTCTGCCGCTCTGGGCTGTCACTTCCCCGGCTGTCAGGTGCCCTAGCCGCTGTCACCCCTGCCTCATTGTACACCTATTGTCACAATAATGGCTTGAGGGTGGGTCCACCCTTCCTCCAGAGTCAGGCGTGTGACTTTAGGAGTCATTTTCCACACAGAAGAAACCGTATTCTTTTTTACCTCTAAGTTCTAGATGGTTAGGATGACTAGAAGTGTGGCTTGTAGGTCATACATGGGGTGTTAACTCTTATAATTCTAACTTTTATAAATTATAATTGCATACATTATGATTTTATCGAACTATAATTTCCTAGTAATGCTAACATAGTGAGGCATTTAATCCACACATATTTATTTCATACCTACTACGTGCTGCACATAATGCTATGCCTACTATGTGCTGCACACAGTGCTAAGGCCTGGACTTGTAATCATGCTGACCAAGACCAGGCTGGACCTCCATAGAGCTGCGGACAGCAGAGGCAGCCAGATCACCTACTAAGCTCACAGATGTGAGGCACACAGAGGAGGGGGTACGCGATGGGGATGCAGTCTAGTTGAGCAGGTCAGGGAGGGCTTCCCTGAGGAAGTGACTCTGAGCTAAGCTATGAAAGATAAATAGGAAGCAGTGAGGCTGAAATCGATCACAGCCTCTATTCCACCCCTTTTCAAAGAGATTTTCTACCCATATTTCATTTTCACTCTCCCGCTAACCTAGTGAGTCTTTTGCCAGATGACAGATGATGACTCAAGAGAGCGCCTGTGACTTGCCCCGGGTCACACAACTAGCAAGGGGTGGAACAGGCACAAGGCACCCGTCTTCTCACTCTTAAGAACTAGGGGTGACAGATCTCACATCGTATTCCTCTAGTTATTGTGTGGCCCTCAGCATCCTCAACTACCTGCTTCACCAGCTGTTGAGCGAGGAGAAGAGAGGGCCGAATGGCTGAGCAAACGTCTGTCTCGTCCGGTCGTTTCCCTCTGTGATGGGGGGATTCCTGTAAATCACCCCTGTATCCGCGAGTTCCGGCAGCACTGCATGGATACACGCCGGCAAAGTGGATGCATCCCTCCTAACCCATCAGGACAGGGCGCTGCAGATTTCCTCTTAGGTAACTGGAAGCGGAACCTGACCCCGTGGGTGGGAAGTTTGCCTCCGGGAGTTGCAGGCTGGCTCAGCCACAGCCGCAGGCGGGGCCAGGACTGCTGCTTGTCACTCTGGCCACTTGTGGGAGCTCACAGTTGAGTTACTACTCAATACTCGCAATGCCTTCATCCCAGCTTTCTGGGGACCTTACCTCTTTTCTTTAAAGTGTACTTTTTGCGCTGGCTGGGTGGCCCAGCTGGTTGGAGCGTCGGCTGGTATACCAGAAGGTTGTGAGTTCAATCCCCGGTGGGGCACGCTCAGGGGGCAAACAATCGATGCTTCTCTCACACTTTTTTCCTCTCTCTCCTTTTCTTTCTCTCTAAAAATCAATGAAAATATACCCTCGGGTGAGGATTAAAACAAATTAAAAAACTAAAATGTAAGTTTGACCGTCAGATTGTATGGTTTTGTATTTTTTAGGACAGGCTGCCTTTGGGAAGCGGGCAGCTCACGAAGGAGAAAGCATGGCTGGCAGAGTGATTTAATTTCTTTGCTCCTTGGTTTCCTGGTCTGAAATTGTGATCAAGAACAGCTTGTTTGTTGACACTCGTTACAGAAGAGAAACAAAAAAGAGATAAACACACGGAAGCCTCCTCGTCTACACCATGGAGATAAAGACAGCTCTGGTCCTAGTGTGGGTGGCAGGGTGGGTAGGGTCCTTCTCGTGAAATGTGAGCACAGGGTCTGATAGATGAGAAGTCTTGGCAGTTCTTACGATGGACCAGATACTACGTTCAGGGGCCAGAGGGGCTAGAAAGGGAGCAAAATGTGTGTGTGTGTGTGTACCCATGAGGGATGCACCCATGAAAGTGTGTGACAGGGCTATGTTTGGGATTCTCTGAGAGGACGTCGCAGGAGCCATAGTCCAAGCACAACCCTGAATTGTGAGTCATTGTTGACATTCTTTTGGGAAAAGAGTGTCAGCCTTGAGCGGTGTCCTCCACCTGAAAGTCGCGGAAGCAATGCTGAGCCCTCCTTGGAAGGAGCACCTTACCTCTCCTGGTGAGATGTCAGGACTGAGTCTGCAACCATTTCTCTTTCTTCCTTCCTCTCACCTCAGATGCTCTACGTGGGTAGTTTTCTTGTAAAACCAAAACGACTGCAAGTTATTCCACAGAGCCGGGGCGTGTGGGGAGGCTTGGACGGATGGAGCTGAGTCCTGGAGCTTTCGTCACCTGTGATGTTACTGAGGGCACCTGTGAAGTGGGTGGAACCTGTGAGAGGAGAGGCAGACCTGGTGGTTAATATGTGCCAGGAAGGAAAGTGACAGCTGTGCCCAAGAGGGGCCAGAGGGCGGGGCTGCGCACCAGAAGTGGGAGGTGCCAGGTCGGGGTGGTAGGGGCTCATATCTAACAGGAAGGGGCTTGAGGTAAGGAACTGCCAAGGACAAGGACTGGATTCTGGGCAGAAGGTGGGCAATTGAACCGCTTGGAAGATGAGATTAGAAAGCTCACTCGGTACAGGTCAGGTGTATTGTAGTCTTGTGGAGAAAGGGCATCATGGTGACAGTTCCCTCGACATAGAAAACATTCACATATGTTTTTCCAAAGTCTGACATGCAAGCGAGACTTCTAGCCAAGAACTCATTTACTGTTCTTGAAACTGAAATGTATGTCTTTTAATAAGTGATGACACAACGAGATGACAGAATGAAAATAACTGTAGTTGTTTCTGAGTACTTATTTACTTAAACAAAAATGATTGGCCTCTGTGTAAGGATTCTGACATATCAAAGACTGAAACCCAAATCCCTCTGTCTCTCCATCCATCCATCCAACAAATATGTATCATGTGAAGTGAGGGTATATATATTATACTTTGCTCCAAAAGACAATAATAGGAACAATGGATGAAAAATTAGGCAGGCAGTTATCAGTTGAGGAATGAAATGAATTTTGGAGGAAAGTGAGTCCTTCCTTCCTTCCTTCCTTCCTTCCTTCCTTCCTTCCTTCCTTCCTTCCTTCCTTCCTTCCTTCCTCCCTTCCTTCCTTCCTTTTGTAAAGATTTCCATATTCCCTTCACGTGCCAGATATTTTTCTGGGCACTGGAAATTTAGCAGTGGGTAAAATATGCCAATTTCTACACTAGAGTTTATAATCAAGTAGGGCAGAAATTAAACAACAACAAAAACCCCAAATGAGTCGTTGGTAAGTGCTATAAATATAAAGCCAGATAAGGGGTTCAGCGATGGGGAAAATGAGAGAGCTATTTTTAAAAGGGCGACCCTGGCGGTCTCTTTAAGGAGGTGGTATTTGAGTCGTGTCCTGAATGTAGAGCAGGAGGAGGCCGTGGAGGAAAGTTTTCAGGTTTAAGAAACAACAGATACGACACTCTGAGGACAGAAGGGGCTCGGCAGGCTGGGGAATGAGGCCCGCATGGTTGGGAGGTAGAAGGGGAAGGTGAGAAGTCTGGAGAGAAGTAAGGCCTTGCAGTTCAGAAGGTGTTTAAATTTCACTGTGTGATGGCAAGAAGCTCTTGGGGACTTCCAGGACGGAGGTCAATAAGATCTAATTTACTTTAAAAATATGACTTCAAAATAAAACCACATGTTAAAAAGTGCAGCTGAGAGATAAAGACAGATCCGCAGTGGCATTGTTTAAGCCCCTGGATCTAGCCCTGCCTGAAACCCATCTAGAATTTAAGTTGTGTGATTTAACCTTTTTCTTTTCTCCCCCCGCCCCACCTGCTCTTGCAGTATTTGAGTTGCATTTCCATTCTTTGCAACCCAGATCCTTACAAGGGTACTCTGTAAATGGCCTTACATTATGACTAGAAATTTAGAAAAATTAGAAATTCAGGAAAAAGTAAATCAATTGATTATTCAAACCTGGAAAAGAGACGATCTCTTTTACATACACCACCCCCTCCTCCCCCCCTCCCCAGATTATCAAAAGCAGAGGGTGAGACCTATGTTCAATATAAGACATGTTCACCTTCTGGTTATGAATGGTTATTATGTATTAAACTAAGTCTCTGGGAGTGGTTGGGGGGTGGGGAGGAGGCATTGGAAATGAGATTGCCATTTTATGTCTAGCCTGCTTTGTGCGGTGCTGCCTGAAAACAAGTGATAGATGGCTTCCTAAATCCCTCACAGCCATCATTTCCTCCAAACAGTCTGCTTGTGGCAGCACTTGACTTAAAAGGCCTCCCGCACACCATCCATTGTTGCACACAGGGAAGCTAAGCCTGGGCCGGCCCCAGGTTCCGTCCTGCTTCACCGGCTCTCTGTGACAGGTGAAGGATGGAGCAAACAGCTGGGTGGGGGTGACCACAGGGCCCGCTCCACACTCCACACCGGGGCTGCCTCCAGCCAGCAGCAGGCGGGATCTTTAGGTCCCGTGATTAAAGAGGCCGGCTTAGAGCCCATGTCACCACACGCGGCTCGGCTGGGAAGGAAAATGGGGCAGGCAGGGGTGTTTTTCTTATTCTTGGGTCCTGTTTTTGAAAGAAAGTGCTGGAGTTCTGAATAGTAGGCTGAGGCCCCAAGAGGGGGTGGGGCGGTGCGGGGAGAGGATGAGGGCGCAGCTGGACCTGGCATTGGTTGATCTGTCCACAAGGTGGCAACCCTACTTCTTAATCTTTGATTTTAGTTTCCTTCTTGAGGAGAAACTTGTTCATGTTGTAACTGTACACACAGTGGGGCCAGGCTGCCTGTCACTACTTGAGCCAATTAAGCAGAGACAGGGTTGAATCATTATGAGTGTTTATTCCAATACTGCCGGCAGTATGGGAAAGCAGCAGGTCATCCACCAAAATCTGCTCTGCACCCCACCACAAGCCAGCTGCTTATATTGGGTAGAAGGACAAAAGACGACATGGGGAAGTAGCCAAGGATATGCGCAATGGGCAGTTAGTTAGCAGGTAAGCAGAGGGCTGGGGTCTTCAAAGAGCTTAGCGATTTGCAAGGACTGGGGATCCTCCAAGTGCTGGTTTCTGCAACAAAGTTGTTAATCTTCCCCTGATAATAGGCAGCTGCAAAGAGGCGGCTGCATCTCCAGGTGAGCTCCCAGGTCCTGAGTGCAGCCACCAGCCAGGCTGGAATATGCCTTCTTTAATCAGAACAAAACAGTCACGGTTAACAGACTAATATTCCTGACGATTAATATTCCTGACAATTCTGGCTGGTTCCCCAACATTCCATATCTGCCCTATCAAAGTCACTGCAGATCAGATGTGGTCTTGACTTAGGTCTCACAATTTATGAGGCTGACTTCATTCATATTCTGTCTCGAATCATGTGCTACCCTGTTTCAGATCGAGCTGTGCTTACTGTGAGATCGTGGCTATGGAGGTGGGGATGCCTGCGCCTCGCCTTCTCTCTCAGATTGGCTTCCTCAGGCTGGATTCCCTCCCCCAGGCATCAGGGCACAGTGTGTGTGTGTGTGGGGGGGTGGGGGGTGGGGGGAGAGCGCTGATTCTCCAATCAGCCGCTCTGGTGCTGGACCAAGGTTGTGAAAATTTCCAGTCTGTTTGGGCTGACACCATCCAACAACAACAAAAATGAATACTAGAAAAATAAAAGACATACAATACACAAGCTAAATTTTATTACTCTTAGTTTCAACAGGCATAAAATTACATTTTTAATGAATATAATCAAAACAAAATAACATTGGGAAAAGGTTGTCCTTAAAAGCGTGTGCATAGAAAATTAATAGAAACAATCACTGTTGTACTTGTAAATTTCTGTTGTCTAAACATCATCCTATCTAATAAAAGAGAAACATGGTAATTAGTGTACTACCGCTATCCTTCCCATTGGCTAATCAGGGTGATATGCAAATTAACTGCCAGCCAAGATGGCGGCAGGCAGCCAGGCAGCTTGAAGTGAACATGAGGCTTGCTTGCTTCAGTGACGGAGGAAACCAACGTTCCCCGCCTGCCTTGCCGGCCTCTGAGCCTGCAGTTTGAAACATTGTAACAAATATAGAAGCTAAACAAAACTCCAGAAACCTGCTTTCAGCGAGCCGGGATCTCAGAGCTGGAGTTGAAACAGAGTTTAGATTATAGAACCCAAACAAACCAGATACCTGCTTTCAGCAGCAGAGGCCTAAGAGCTGGAGCCAGAGCTAAAGCTGGCCCAGAATAAAAAAGAAAAAGAAAAAAGGAGCGGTTGGGAGCTTCAGTCAGCCGCGAGCCTGAAAACAGCCCTCAGCCCCTCACCCAGACTGGCCAGGCACCCCAGTGGGGACCCCACCCTGAAGGGTGTGTGACCAGCTGCAAACAGCCATCATCCCCTCACCCAGGCTGGCCAGTTACCCCAGTGGGGACCCTCACCCTGGTCCAGGACACCCTTCAGGGCAAACCAGCCAGCCCCACCCATGCACCAGGCCTCTATCCTATATAGTAAAAGGGTAATATGCCTTCCAGCCCCAGGATCAGCGGAGCTGCGAGGCCTCCTGGCACCAGGATCAGCATGACAGGGGGCAGCGCCCAATCCCCCTGATCGCCCTGCGGCTCTGTGTATGACAGGGGGCGGGGCCACAACCTCCCTATCCACCCTGCCCTGTTCATGACAGGGGAAGGCGTCCCAACCTCCTGATCAGCCCTGCTCTGTGCCTGATATGGGGGGAGCTCCCCAACCCCCTGATAGCCCTGTGGCTCTGTGTGTGACAGTGGGGAGCTCCCCAACGCTCTGATCGACCCTGCTCTGTGCGTTACATGGTAAGGAGCCCCAACCCCCCTGATGGGCCCTGCTCTGTGTATGACAGGGGGCAGTGCCCCAACCCCCTGATCGGCCCTGCTCTGTGCGTGACAGGGGGTGGCGCCACAACCTCCCCATCGACCCTGCCTTGAGTGTGACAGGGGGTGGTGCCCCAACCCCCCAATCGGCCCTACCCTGAGCGTGACTGAGGGTGGCATTGCAACCTCCCAATCCGCCCTGCTCTGTGAATGTCAGGGGGCGGCGCCCCAACTCCCCAGTCGGCCCTGTTCTGAGCCCAACCAGGGGCTGCACCTAGGGATTGGGCCTGCCCTCTGCCACCCGGGAGCAGGCCTAAGCCAGCAGGTCGTTATCTCCCGAGGGGTCCCAGACTGCGAGAAGGTACAGGCCAGACTGAGGGACCTCCCCTTCCCCCCCGAGTGCACAAATTTTTGTGCACCGGGCCTCTAGTCCTATATAATAAAGGGCTAATATGCTAATTAGACCAAACAGCAGAATGACCGTCCAGATGACCTTCTGGATGAAGCCGGGGCTGCAAGGGCCAAGCCCCTTGCACGAATTTTGTGCATCGGGCCTCTAGTCTATAATAAAAGCATAATATGCTAATTAGACTGGCTAGCCGAATGACTTTCCAGATGACCTTCTGGATGACCTTCTGGATGAAGCTGTGGCTGCAGGGGCCTCTTGCACAAATTTCGTGCATCGGGACTCTAGTAACTAAATAACAACAATTCTCTCATATTAAGCTACCTACGCACACACTTTGAATTAGCCATGTATATAAGGTAAAAATTTTATGATGTGAGTGTATTAGCTTACTTCTTGCTTACCAGTAAGTTTTTCAATCTAGGTTGGACTGATACAACATTACATACACAGGATAATGTGTATCCCACCTGTTTCTACGTTTTGTGTTCATTACATCCATAATAGAAATACTTGGGTATAACGAAGGAAAAGAATTTCTCTGGAATGAATAACTGCGAGGAAAGCTCTCCGTTTCTGACTTCATTTTTTCTCTCATCCTCTGATCCATGAAGTTGCCTTTCACTGCTTCAGTATGTCCTTGCACTTTCATTTCCAAGGGCCCGCGCCTGTGACTCTTTTTGGCGGATTGCTCTGAAGGGCAGGAAGCCTGGGGGTCACCTCTCAGTTCCCAGGGTGGCCCTGGCCAATGAGGGACAAGTAGCTCTAGCTTCCTCACTCCAAGGGGTGGCCTCTGGGAGGTGTAGTTGGCCCTCATGAGTTCTCCTGGGGTCAGGCCATGCTGCCCTCCGGAGAGCCTTCTCTCCTTCCCTTCCCTTCCCTGTGCTCGTCCCTCCCCTTCCCAGCTCTCTCACTGGGAGCATTTCTTTTTTTTTTCATCAAATATATTTTTATTGATTTCATAGAGGAATAGAGAGGAGAAGAAAGATAGAAACATCAATGATGAGAGAGAATCATCGATTGGCTGCTTCTTACATGCCTGCAACCCAGGCATGTGCCCTGACCAGGAATCGAACCGAGACATCTGGATTCACAGGTCGATGCTAAACCACTGAGCCATGCCGGCCAGGCTGGGAGCACTTCTTAAAGAACCACTGGCACAGGAATGTGTCTCAGTGTCTGCTTCCAGGGAAGCCAGCCGAAGACAGCATCAGGGTCAACGTCATTCAGAAACGGGATGGCAGACCCTACAAAATGCCTTTATGTATTTCAAGACTGTTGCTTTCAGAGATACTGATGTCCCATGACTGGCATCCTACTCCAAATGACCACTTTGGGAAATAAATCAACCTCACTTAACTCCCTTGGCTTTTTTAAAAGTTGAATTTATTAGGGTCACATTGGTTAATAAAATTATACAGGTTTCAGGTATACAACTTTGCAATACAGCGTCTCTATATTGTATTGTGTGTTTACCACCCCAAGTCACGTCTCCTTCCTTTACCATGTATCCCCCCACCTTTACTCTCTTCTACCTCCCTCCAACACCCCTTTCCCTTTGGTAACCACCATACTATTGTCTGTCTCTAGGAGTCTTTCTATTTTCTTTTTCTTTGCTTAATCCTTTCACCCTTCTCACCCAGCGATCCCCCCCACCCCCCGCAATAGCTGTCAGTCTGTTCTCTGTATCCCTGAGTCTGTCTCCACTTTAGAAACCAGACACACCAGAGACATTTCATGTACCAATTTTCGCACCATGTATTTGGAAACATTTGTTATATATTATAACTCTGTTTTACATAGATCTGTGTTCTCCCCCCCACCCGCCCTTTGATTTCAATTATTCTAAACCCAATCATTTAACCTTAGAGAATGTAAACCTTTCTCCTTCTAAGGGTTTGAGGTGTGACAAAAGAGGTTTTAGATTCCCCCACCCCCCAGATATTTTTAAAAGAGTAGCATTGGCATTAATCGGTTCTAGAAGATGCTCTCCTAAAAGGCCATTCAGAGGTGGTCACGTGCCATCGAGCTTTCCTTGGAATTAAACAACGACAAAACATAACAAATTCGAACTGATTTAGAGACATGCTGTTATGAATCAGTGAGAACATTGAACATGGAGAGCAGTTATATTACCGTAAGGTATATACGTGCTGTCTTTTCAGTTATTGTTTATTATAGAAACCCATTATGTACTAGGCATTTGCATTATTTCGCTTAACTCTCACAACACCCCCTGAAAATGCGGTATTTTCCTTCCCACTTTTTAAGACACAGACGAGGCATCAAGAAAATAAACAACTTTAAGGCTGGCGAGTAGTGAACAATAGAGTTGATATTTGAATCTAGATCTTTCTTCCAAGCTGTGCTGCCTCTATCGTTCAACAAAATTAGCTAACTAAAGATTAGTGTACCTCATCGGCTTTAAGGAGGGGTCAACACAATGTGTAATTGACATATTCACTTGCTATGCAAACAGCATTGTTAAAGTGCCCGTATCACTGTAAAGAAAAATACCAGAAATCTCCCTGGTCATCTGTTAATAACAACAGCTCCCATTTGGTGTTTCAGGCACCTTACATGCAAGTCCCATTTAGTCATCCCTAGAAGTCTAAGGCGAGTCTCCCTTGACAGGTAAGGCAGATAGAGAAGCCTAGAAACCCGAGCTAACGTGTGCAGTGGTAACGAGCTAACATTTGTCACATGGACAGTAAATGTGGGATTTGGACCCAGGAAGCCCGAGCTCATCTGCTATGCTCTTCACTGCTAATGCTTAGCTGAAACCTCCTTAGGAGAATCAAAGGTGACTGGCAGGTCAGCTGACTCAGTGGGTGGGAATGCGTGAGACTGAAGTTCTGACTTCCTTAAAGCATGTTGTTCCTCACTGATGCCATTGGTCTAGAAGAGAGGAAGGAGAGCCAGAGATATGACAGCAGGTTGGCCGGGTGTTAAGGGATGCTTTTGTTCTTATTCTATCGTATCAGTTTCTCACCAGCTCTGACTCCCTTCCTACTGTTCACCTGTAAACAAAACCACTGTTCACCTTTTTTGGACTGGGTTACTGAGAAATCCAGAGGGTTCATCATAGCCAGGTGTTTCTCTGCACCTGGTGTGTCTCATCTGCAGAGCAAAGGGATTCATAGACAAACACACCAGGACTCATTGTAGACCACACAATTAATCATTCCAGGTTTCTGATTTGTTTCTTGAAACGTGCTCTGCTCCTGTAATGGGAAAAAGACAGCTCCATTTATCACACCACACCTCATGCTGCTCCAGGCACCCTCCTCCAGGTCCCTCACCATCCCCAACCTTCGGAAACATCTGCTGTGGGTACCAGGGCTGAGGTTTCTTCACATTCTCTATTGCACTCACCTTCTCGGAGTCCTGGTTTTAAGCTCTCCTATTGTGGCTGAAGAATAAAAGTCCAATATTTCTGTGGAGGCAAACAATTAGCAAGTTCATTACATATGGTGGCATTCATAGTTCTTTGCCAAAGATTACATTTGTGTGTGTCACATTTTGCCTGATGTTGTCAAAAGAGCACTGGACTTGGAATCAGCGTTGCTGGGGTTCTTTCTTGGCTCTATCACTAGTGATTTGTCTGAGCTGGTGTGAGCTGCTCCACCTCTCTCAACTCTCATTACCTCATTTAATGACACATCTAGGCTCACTCAGTGCTTCTCAAGTTCAGAGACACATTAAAACCACATGAAATGCACAAAATATTGATGCCCAGGTCATGCCCCAGACTAACTGAATCAGAATCTCTGGAGGAGCAGGAGCCCTGGTGTTGGGGGTTCTTATTGAAGATCCCCAGGGGGTTCTATGTTGACTTGGGTTTGAGAACCACTAGCCTAGGTGATTATATATATACTAGGGGCCCGGTGCACGAAATTCGTGCACTGTGTGTGTGTGTGTGTGTGTGTGGGGGGGGGGAGTGTCCCTCAGCCCAGCCTGCCTCCTCTCACATACTGGGAGCCCTCAGGCGTTGACCCCCATCACTCTCCAATCGCAGGATTGGACCCTTGCCCAGGCCTGACGCCTCTGGCCTAGGCGTCCGGCCTGGGCAGCGGGGACCCACAGCTGCAGCGGCCCCACGATCGTGGGCTCCGCTTTAGGCCCAGGCAAGGGACCCCTAGCTCCCGGGACTGCCAGCTTCGACCGTGCCCAGCTCCCATCGCTGGCTCCACCCCTACTTCTTGCTATCACTGGCCAGGGTGGAAAAGGCACCTAATTCTCTGATCATGGCTGGGGGGCAGGGCAAAGGCAGCCCCAGGGCCGCCTTTGCCCTGCCCCCCAGCTCTTAGCTCCCCCCTGGGTTTCTGATCACTGTCAGTGGCAGGGGGCTTCTTCCTGCTTTCCCTTTCGCCTCCCTGCATTGTGCCTACATATGCAAATTAGCCGCCATCTTGTTGGCAGTTAATTGCCAATCTTAGTTGGCAGTTAATTTGCATATAGCCCTGATTAGCCAATGAAAAGGGTAGCTCGTACGCCAATTACCATTTTTCTCTTTTATTAGTGTTGATATATATATATAGTGAATATATATATATATATTACTTAGGACAATGACCATCACACTTGTATGCAAAGGGAAAAGACACAGGAGAGAGGGGACTTTGATGATATAGGGGAAGGCATGTAATCTTCTGGATCCATATCCTTGAGAAGGCAAGATCTAGTGCTCAGGCGGAGAGACTCACTTTAGACAGGTGCATGGAGCGTACTGAATGTTCACAGGCGGAAAACCACACTGGATGGGTCAGATTTCGGTTGGTAGATGCAGTGGTGGAAATCCACAGAGGTTCTCTTCTGGTAATTTCCCTATTTCCCTTTTTTTTAAAATGATGAAGAAGCAAGGTCATTAGGACAGAAAGGAGGTGTTGGAGAGGTTTTAAAAGAAGTGAGGTCTGAGAAGTCATCTATGAGAGTGGAGATAAGTGTACTAGAGAAATGTAAAATGACTGCCAGGGATATTAGGGCGTATCCGAGTTTGGTGGTGGAGAATTTAAAGTGAGACCAGTCAGTGTGATTGTACGCACTTTGCTGCCCGAGTCCTGCCAAGTTTGGCCAGTCTTTCTGATGACTGCCGGAATCTCAGTTCTGCATATCAGCTGTTAGGGCCTGTCTGATGTTGGGTCAGTTGTTGCCTTTGCACTATCTGAAATGGTTACTCCTTTTGTTTATTTTATCCAACTTTATTGGGATATAGTTGGCACATGACATTGTGTACATTTAAGCTATATAATATGTTGATTTGATACACTTATATATTGCAATGTGATTACCACCATAGCAGTAGCCAATGCCTCCATAATGTCACACAATTCCATTTTTTGGGGGTGCTGAGAACATTTGAGGTCTACTCTTTTAACAACTTAATAACAAGTATATGGTAAAGTATTGTTAACGATATTCACAATGCTGTGTATTAGATCCTCCAAACATATTCTTCAACTGGAAGTTTGTACCCTTTGATCAAAATCTCCCCATTTCCTCCAACCCCCTGTCCCTGGTAACCAACATTTTCCTGCTTGTTTCTATGAGTTCAGCTTTTTAAAAGCGATATTGTACAGTATTTATCTTTGTGTGACTTATTTCACTTAGCATAATGCCCACAAGATCCATCTGTGTTTCAGCAAATGGAAGGGTTTTCTGCTTTCTAATGGCTGAATAACACTCCACTGTATATCTATACCACATCCTTTTATCTATTCATCTGTTGATGGGAGCTTTGGTTGTTTCCATTGCTTGGCCACTGTGAATGCTGTCACAAGAAACATGGAAGTGCAAACATCTTTTCAATATCCTGTTTCCATTTTCTTTGGATGTATGAAGCGGGATTGCTGGATCATGTGGTGGTTGTATTTTTAAGTTTTTCAGGAACGGCCATACTGTGTTCCATGGTGGCTGCCCCGATTACACTCCTAGCCACAGTGCATAGGGTCCTTTCCTGCACATTGGCACTCACACTTGTTTTCTCCTGACTTTTTGATAATATCCATTCTCACCGGTGTGAGGTGATACCTCATATGGTTTTGATTTGCATTTCCCTGATGCATAGTGATGTTGAGCTTTTTAAAATATATTTGTGGTCCATTTGTCTCCTTTGGAAAAATGTCTATTCAAATCTTCTGACCATTTTTAACTAGTTTTTGTTGTTATTGAGTTGTATGAGTTATATATTTTGGTTATTAACCTTTTATCAAATATGTGGTTTGAAAATATTTTCTCCCATTCTATAGGTTGCTTTATAATTTTGTTGATTTTTCTTTTGCTGTGCCGAAACTTTATTTGATATAGTCCTGTTCATTGATTTTTTTATTTTTTTTGCTTGTGCTGTTTGTGTTATATTAAAGAAAAAAACACATTGCCAAGACTGATGTCAAAGAGCTTTTTTCCTGCTTTTTATCTTTTCAAGTTTATGTTTAATTCTTTAATCCATTTTGAGTTAATTTTTGTGAGTGATAGAAGATAGGGGTCCAATTACATTTTTCTGCATGTGCTTATACAGTTTTTCCACACCATTTATTGAAGACACTATCCTTTTTACTTTTATTTTATTTTAAAACATATTTTTATTGATTTCGGAGATGAAGGGAGGGGGAGAGAGAGATAGAAACATCAACGATAAGAATCATTGAAAGGCTGCCTCCTGCACACCCCCTACCTGAGATGGAGCTTGCAACCCGGGCTTGTGGGCTGACTGGTATTTGAACTGTGACCTCCTGATTTCATAGGTTGACACTCTACCACTGAGCCTACACTGGCCTGGCAGAGACTATCCTTTTTAAATTGTGTATTCTTGGCTCCCTTGTCAAATATGAATTGACTGATCACTCCGTTTGAATAATGCTTCATCTGCCTAGAGCTGTCTATTACAGCTGCCTATTACAGCTGGCATGGATCCCTTCACCGCCCCTTGGCCATGGGGAGCTGGCCTGGCTCCTGGCTTACCTGAGTTCCTGAGGACGCACTGTACTTACCTCTAAAGACAATCAGAACCGACAGTGGTGAGCTTCTTTGCCACACAAATGAAAGAGTAATGAAGGAATGTTCAGTGAGAAAGGCGCTTGTTGCAAGAGAAGCTGCTTAGGAGTTTCTCTTCCTGAGTGGAATAAGACTGTTATGGGACACACCATAGCTTCCCCCTTCTCTTATTTAGACATCCAAATGCCGTGATGCACGTCAACAGTAAAGTCATGCATCCAAGATTAGAAAATGTTTTAGTCAGATGAGGGCAGCTAGATTTTGATCATCAATAAGTCATCTTAAGTGGTAAGTGGTAAACGAGGTGATCTAAAGCAGTAAACTTCCAGACTAAGCTGAAACAAGTGGCCAACTGCAGGGAAACTCAGGCTCCACAAAGGCATTCTTTCTGAGCTAGCAAAGACGGAATACAAATGCACCTTATTCATTTTAGCCTTGATTCAAAGAGATCTGGAAACGAAGAGCCAGCAGGTGATCAAGGGGGAGGATTCAGAGAGAATAAAATGGGCTTTGTGCTCTTCTTGTTGAATAGGTTCTGCATAATATCTTTAGAGGTTGGCATTGCAAAGTAGAAGGAAAGAGGCCCCACCGTCAGCTTGGCAGATTTATCAAGCTGAGCTACGTCAATTGTTTTATGCTGTTTTCAAGAAGACAGTAGAGCCTGTGAAATTTAAGTGTCTGTCACCACTTGACATATTGGCTACAACAAAAGCAGATTGAGGAAATGACTCACAATAATTGTTTCAATAGTCTTTCCCATCTGCACAGTGTGTTGAATGTGATGACATCTGATGGGAATTTGTAGAAAAGTAAGGCATCAAATTGTTTCTAAGAATCAAGCCCACTCTTCGCTTTTTTAGTACTATATGGAAGTATCTAAAAAAAAAAATCTCCATTTTATCTTCTTTATAGCTTAGGTAAGACTACAGACTATCTTGACTTTGGGAATAGGAAAAGAAAATCCTGGGAATTTGTAAAAAACAACAACATTTGGTGAATAATAACTCAAAATCTGTTTCTTTACCTAAAGATATTTTGGCTTTGATAAACTCAAAAGCAAAGGGGAAAATTGTTCAATATTTTACAAAGAACCAAATTTAGAGTGATGTATGCAGAAAACATTTATATTCTATTATCACATGAACACAGCACATCTGGCTCCTGAATTTATGATGCCACTCGATAAAATATATCATTTTTTTTTATGGGAAACCATGAATTTACCACAAATGCATTGAATGTATATCCTGTAATTTAAGTTCACCTTTGATAGATGTAGGTTTCTCACTGCCCTGAATTTCTTTGAGGACCCCGCTTAGAAATGAAACTTGTGATTGCTAACCTACTGACTTTGGTGGCCTCACGAGTGACGATGTTATGTTCTGGAGGTGTGGATGTCAAGCAAAGACAGGAAGTTTCCTTCTGGTAGATCCGCCGAGGGGGTGAAACTTAGCTCCATGAAAGCTGATTCCTTTGGGAAATAGTTCTAGTATTTGTTTTCTTGTTGGACATCTACAAGTACGTCTACATTTCAGCTGCCAGGGAAACCAATATTTATCGAGAACAACGGATTAGGGCTTGCTCTCCCCTACAGATAGATTTCCTGGTGCTGCTTAAGATACCAATGCCATATTTTTGCACTTGTGCTGAGCTGTGATGCTTTTGAATGGATTGGGTATAAGGAATGAAAGTGTCCTCTTAAACAAAGAACAAAATAAACCTAAGATGAGACTTTAAGACTTTGAAAGGCTGTGACAAGGAAGAACTATACTTCTCTGCCACTCAATAGGGCAAAACCCCAACTGGTAGCCTAAATCATAATCAGGCTATGGCCCACAAAAACCAAGGGCATTTCAATGGACAGCCTAAGGAAATAGCTGCTCAGGGAGGAATTAAGCTCCCCATCTTTTCACTGGGAATTCTATGGGGTGTTGACACCTGGGAAAATGCATCCATAGTGTGAGGCAGCCTTTCACCGTCTGATAGAATGCATTCCATCTCAAGGAAGATTACCATAGAATTTTAAAAGTGTGTTAAATTTTTGTTATTTTTCTTTTTTTACTTTAAAGTTAGGACCGTCGGAGAACCAAGATGGCGGTATAGGTTAACGCTGGAGTTTGCTGCTTTGAACAACTACTTCAAAAGTGAAACCAAAAAACGGAAGGGACATCACCCAGAACCACAGGAACGCTGACCGAGTGGAAGTCCTACAACTAGGAGGAAAGAGAAACGCATACGGACACTCAGAGGAGGCGCAGTGCTGAAGTCAAATTCTGAGGTGTGGAGTGCGCGGAGCGGGCTGGCGGCGGAGGGTGCGGTTGGCGTTTTCAATCGGGAGGGAGTCGCAGACTCTGAGCTCCAGATCCGGGCGAGTCTTTAGGGACCCAGACTCAAACGGGAGAAGCGGGACTGTCTGGCTTCGGTCAGAGCGAGTGCAGCTTTCTCTCTGAGCTTTGCAGCGGGTGCTGGGACTCAGAGAGGCAGAGCCCCTGGGGACAGGACTGAGAGCCGCCATAACTGCTCTCTCCGGCCCACCCTGTTGATCCTGTGCGACCCGCCCCGCCCAAGCTCTGCACAGAGGCATTTGCTGGATAGCCTCAGGCAAAGGCTAGATTAGCACCTCCCTAGAGGACAGAAGTTCTCTCACTGCTGACACAGCTGATTCTCATAGCCACTTGGCCTGGAGGTCAAACCCTCCCTGGAATTAGCTACAACAATCAAGATTTAACTATAAGACTGCGAACAAAGACCACTAGGGAGTGCACCAAGGAAGCATAACAAAATGCGGAGACGAAGAAACAGGAAAAAATTGTCAATGGAAGATATAGAGTTCAGAACCACACTTTTAAGGTCTCTCAAGAACTGTTTAGAAGCTGCCGATAAACTTAATGAGATCTACACGAAAACTAATAAGACCCTCGATCTTATATTGGGGAACCAACTAGAAATTAAGCATACACGGACTGAAATAACGAATATTATACAGACGCCCGACAGCAGACCAGAGGAGCGCAAGAATCAAGTCAATGATTTGAAATGTGAGGAAGCAAAAAACACCCAACCGGAAAAGCAAAATGAAAAAAGAATCCAAAAATGCGAGGATAGTGTAAGGAGCCTCTGGGACAGCTTCAAGCGTACCAACATCAGAATTATAGGGGTGCCAGAAGATGAGAGAGAGCAAGATATTGAAAACCTATTTGAAGAAATAATGACAGAAAACTTCCCCCACCTGGTGAAAGAAATGGACTTACAGGTCCAAGAAGCGCGGAGAACCCCAAACAAAAGGAATCCAAAGAGGACCACACCAAGACACATCATAATTAAAATGCCAAGAGCAAAAGATAAAGAGAGAATCTTAAAAACAGCAAGAGAAAGAAACTCAGTTACCTACAAGGGAATACCCATACGACTGTCAGCTGATTTCTCAACAGAAACTTTGCAGGCCAGAAGGGAGTGGCAAGAAATATTCAAAGTGATGAATACCAAGAACCTACAACCAAGATTACTTTATCCAGCAAAGCTATCATTCAGAATTGAAGGTCAGATAAAGAGCTTCACAGATAAGGAAAAGCTAAAGGAGTTCATCACCACCAAACCAGGATTATATGAAATGCTGAAAGGTATCCTTTAAGAAGAGGAAGAGGAAGAAAAAGGTAAAGATACAAATTATGAACAACAAATATGCATCTATCAACAAGTGAATCTAAGAATCAAGTGAATAAATAATCTGATGAACAGAATGAACTGTTGATTATAATAGAATCAGGGACATAGAAAGGGAATGGACTGACTATTCTTGGGGGGGAAAGGGGTGTGGGAGATGTAGGAAGAGACTGGATAAAAATCGTGCACCTATGGATGAGGGCAGTGGGTGGGGAGTGAGGGCGGAGGGTGGGGCGGGAACTGGGAGGAGGGGAGTTATGGGGGGGAAAAAAAAGAGGAACAAATGTAATAATCTGAACAATAAAGATTTAATTTAAAAAAAAATAAATAAAGTTAGGACTGTCAAAGAAGGTAGGTGGATAAGTGGAGGGCAGAGTGTGGAGAGGATAATATCTAGCATTCCTTTTGAATGCCCTGCCTTATTGGCATACATATGTATTCCCTGAACCGAGAACTCCAAGATCTAATGTAGTGTGATAGATGGCACTCATCAGAAAGAGTCTGCACTCTCCCTGCTTTCTTTGGAGAGATCTCTGAATATATGGGCTCAATCTAAGAGGTCCATTGTTCAGGGACAAACTTCCAAACCCAACAGTATCCCATCTTTGGAGACACTAGTGACTCAGGCGTCATCCCTCTGCCAAAATGAAGAACAAATTGCTCATTCTCTTCAGCTACAAAAGAGACCTTACAGTTTTTGTGATCTCCATCAAAAACTGTCACAAAGTAGAAACTGTGATTCTGAAAGTACATTAGTGAAGTGATTTTGCTCACGTAGATCAATGAGGGAAGAACTTTTTTTCTTGCTGTATCTATGAATTGCAGTTCATATTTCTTCATAGAAAGTGACTTTTTTTCTTCGGAATTTATGTTAAGCTGAGCAAGCAGTTCTGGTGAAATTAAGCCCATGTATAAACAATAGATTTGGACAGCTCAATTTTGGCCCTGAACTCCATTAGAATTTTCCCCTTCTTCTACTTTATTACAATTTTTGATTCTTTGCTTCTTATCACCTACTTTTATATTGAATATCACATTGTGCAAGGGTATGCCAAATTGGTATTGTTATATACTGATTGCCCTGCATGGGAAAAGTGCTGAATTCAAGTTGGAAGTTTGAAATGTTTGTGCTTGACCAAACTTTGAGAAAAAAAGAAAAAGAAGAGAGTACTTAACCCTCAGAAACCATGGTTGTGTTTTCTTGCTGTTTTCTATGGTTTCCCTAGGAGGGAATGAGCAAGATACTGAGTCTTAACCAGCATTTAGAATAGATTTATAATCTGCATGAAATGTATAAATGAGATGAAAATAGGAGAGGCAGTACTTTCCAGGGAATTTCCAAAGAGTGACAGGAAGCATGAGTGGCTTAACTCCTGAAGTCTGTAGTCAGAAGAAATAATGAAATTTAATTAAGAACTTAATGAGGGCAAAAGAAGGCTTAAGAGGGGGGCACCTAATGAGAGTCCAGGAAGTGCACTGAAGTCTTTATCGGTGTAATCTTGTTGAATCTTCGCATCAGCACTATGAAGTACTTGTTGGCACCTCCATTGTACAGATGAGAACATTGAGGTTACGAAAGGCTATTCAGTTTGACTATGCTATGGAACTGTGACTGAATCTAAAACGTTCAGGTTCTCAAATCATTTGTATAGTGCTACTTCATGATCTGTAAAGAAAGGAGCTTGTCTGGGTTCTGTGTACATTTCTTCACAAGGAACTGTGAAGGGAGATTGAACAAAAGACCATATTTACCAACAAGTGAATAAAAAACCGAAGGAGGCAGGTTCCTCTGCAGGGTTGGAAAAGATCTTGAAGCAAGGGAAAAGTTGTAATTGGGCAAAGAGCAAAGAAACTTGGAGATCCTGTTACAAAAAAAAATCAGGGCTCAAAGATGGTGTAAAAGTTTGAAGTAATATGCAGCATGGTTCTTTTCCTCAGGGACAAAAAAAATAACACCAGTCATGGGATTTTAAGACATCTGGCTCAGAGGACAACTAGACAGTTGTTTAGAAGATGTGAGCTGCTACTTAAAGATGCAAAAGTCAGCTGGGCACAGGGGGGCCCAGGGACTCAGGGGAAGATGAGTAGCTTTGGAGAGGGTTTGTGTATATATGTACTTTCTCAAGTGCTGTTAATTATATAACGCCTTCAACGCATAGATCTCAGCATTTATTCCATCTATGTAATCCTTCTGTTTTAGAGTATAAGTGGAACACGGGGGAAAAGATGGATTTTTCTAGGTGCAAATCAGAACATAATTAGAGTTTATAGCTTTCAGGCAAGAACCTTTGCAAACTCTTACTCGAAATAATGCTTTTCCCTTTGCCAACACGTTTACCCTTATTTTATTTTTGGAAGTCATAAACTTAGTTGTCTCAATGTGACATGGCTTCCTCTCATAATGCCTAATGACTTCAGCTATTTTAAAAGAGCGGCTGTGGGAGAGCAGACCTAGAAATGTGGAGGACTGCCCGTGGGAGCCAGGGAACATCTGTGGGCGTGTAGGCTCTGCTTATTCTGTGTTCCGGGGAAGAGCTGGCCCATGAGGAACAAAGCAGCACATTTAAAATAATGCCTTTAATATATTATGAACGGGGAACTTTTCCTTAGTGTATCTCTTATTGCTCCTTTTTTTCTTGCTCAATAAATACAAGGCAAAGAAAGCATGGCTTTTAGGTTTTAATTTCCCAGCAGCACTCTGTGTTGGAGGCAGTAATTAATGAAAATTGTAGTCTAAATAGTTTAAAGTTTGCATTAAGTGCCTTAGCCATATTTTATAAAAGAATCTCACTACCTAGAGAGTGGGTGAGCATATGTGTTTTGGGAAGGCACACATACTAGTACTAGCTGTCTCTCTCTTTTAAAAAAAATATACTTTATTGATTTTTTTCCAGAGAGTAAGGGAGAGGGAAAGAGAGTTAGAAACATCGATGAGAGAGAAACATCAATCAGCCACCTCCTGCACACTCCCTACTGGGGTTGTGCCCGCAACCAAGGTACATGCCCTTGACCGGAATCGAACCTGGGACCCTTCAGCCCACAGGCCGATGCTCTACTGAGCCAAACAGGTTAGGGCACTAGCTGTCTCTTAAAGTGGTCCTGAACCAACCTTATATGGTGATGTCAAAAATATGGGGCCCTATAGCAAATAGATTGTTTCCCTAGTCCTGCAACACAACTTTAGATGTGATATTCACCTTCTAAAGTGCCTTAATTACCAGATCTATCTACAGTTAATAAAGGAAATAATCCAGATAGCGTGTCTTACTAACACAACTAAATATTGCCAACCTATTTAAAAATAATCTTGAAAACATGGTTAGGAGAACATGATAAACAATATTTTGTAACCAGGCTCATGTGACAACGTTATATAACAAAATTAGGTTTTCTTCCAATTTTTTCATTTAATAACAACATAGCAACACAGAATATTGAATTGGGCTAGTTGACCTAAGAAAATGAAATTCTTATCCTTTAGAAGTCAATACATTTTTTAAAGAGTAGAGAGTATTCTGCCTAGAGAAGTTAAATGGGAACATAGAATAAATAAATAGTGACTTCAAACTTTTCCCAGATGAATTCAAATCTTGAAGTCTGAGACAACTTAGAGATCTCATGATGACTGCCCCATAAAATAAAATATGATGTTATTTGCTGAAAGCTATTAAAATTAATGAAAAGGCTTATGATGCAAGAAAAATGAGAAGAGGTGGGTGGGAGAAGAGTGGATCATAAAATATACAATTATAATTACACTAGAGGCTCAGTGCCTGAAATTTGTGCACTGGGGGGCGGGGGGGGGGTGTCCCTCAGCCCAGCCTGCACCCTCTCCAACCTGGGACCCCTCTCACAATCCAGGACTGCTGGCTCCCAACCACTTGCCTGCCTGCCTGCCTGATTTCCCCTAACCACTTCTGCCTGCCAGCCTGATCACCCCTAACCACGCCCCTGCCGGCCCGATGACCCCCAACTGCCCTCCCCTGCCAGCCCAGTCATCCCTAACTGCCCTCCCCTGCTGGCCTGATCATCCCCAACTGCCCTCCCCTGCCGGCCCGGTCACCTCCAACTACCCTCCCCTGCCAGCCCAGTCACCTCTAACTGCCCTCCCCTGCAGGCCTGGTTGCCCCCAACTGCCCACCCCTGCAGGCCTGGTTGCCCCCAACTGCCCTCCCCTGCTGGCCTGGTCACCCCTAACTGGCCTGATTGCCCATAACTGCCCTCCCTTGCAGGCCATCTTGTGGAGGCCATCTTGTGGCCACATGGGGGTGGCCATCTTGTGTGTTGGAGTGATGGTCAATTTGCATACTGGTCATGACTAATTAGCATATCTGGGCTAATTAGCATACCCCTCTCTTATTATATAGGATAGCCATACTTTCTAGTAGATACTCAAATAATTAATTAAAAAATATACTGACCAGTTTAATGCAGCAATCAATTAAGATACCTGCTGGCAACAAGGGTGATATTGCAAGATGTATAAGGCACTATCTCCTTGAAGGGAAATTGTAGTCTAGGCTATTTATGTGTGTATGGTGCATGTAGTAGAATGTGGGCAGAAGACAGGGTGAGTGAGTAGAGGGGGAGGGAGAGTAATACAGATCTACAAATAACAGTGTTAAAAGACAGTAAGGTAACTTCTATTAGAGGTCACACTATTTCAGGAAGGAACATACCAGAATCGGAGCTGAGAGAAGAAACCGAGGACTGGGAGAGCAAGTTGTCTAGTTTATCTAGAGTTCTGGTGAATGAAGTACCATCCTACTCAGAGGGCGTTCTGAGTTGAATGTCTACATGCTGGCTTGTCCTTGGCAGTGCCATCAGCATCCAAAAATGATATTTATTAGAATCAATTAAGAATGATGATACACAACATACATACACATTATTGAGAGGCTGTGAAGAAGTGGTTAAATGCACACAGATGAGAAAAATTGTCTTAAAACTCAGTATCAAGACAAAATTATGCTATTATAAGGTTACTGAACATTGAACACTAAGTCACAAGTTAGAAAACTGATGTTTTCAACTGAGAAACACCCCTTACTAGCAGAAGTACCTGGGCAAGTAACTTAGTTTCCAAACGCAGTTTCTCAACCTGTCATACAATACAGCGTTCTCACAAAGATCACATCAGGACCTTTATAGAAAAGGCTTTGATGAATCTTCACCTGCTATGCAAAAATAAGGTGTGAAGGAGAGAGGTAAGAGTACCTTTGAAAAGGGGGTGTTTAAGAGAGTACTTCCCATCACCAGGTGTAAGTTATGTTGCAAAGAAGAGAGGCACACAGTGGTACATAGGTCTGCTAAACACAAAACAACAAGATTTGGCCAATGAATGGTCTTACTACAAAAATAGATTCCTCCACAAAAACACTTGTTGGCAAGGTAACTGCCTTCCCTCTCCATCTCCTATGGGCAAAAATGGCAAACATTAGTCAAAGACTGTGGGGGGTTCATTACAAATGTTGGTAATGAGGCCTATTTATTTATTTTTAGAT
Source organism: Myotis daubentonii (assembly GCF_963259705.1). Classification (NCBI taxonomy): domain Eukaryota; kingdom Metazoa; phylum Chordata; class Mammalia; order Chiroptera; family Vespertilionidae; genus Myotis; species Myotis daubentonii. The sequence continues at coordinate 15,270,074 of NC_081850.1, forward strand.
ATATTTTTATTGATTTCAAAGAGGAAGGGAGAGGGGGAGAGAAATAGAAATACCAATGATGAGAGAGAATCATTGATCAGCTGCCTCTTGCACAACCCACATTGGGGATTGAGCCAGCAACCCGGGCATGTGCTCTGACCTGGAATCAATCCATGACATCCTGGTTGGATCAGCTACAGTTTTCTGCATGTGATGCATTATCTCATATATACAATTTCCCTTTCAGATAATTGCTGAGGCTATGCCAGATCGCAAAAGCAAAGTTAATTTAGCTCAATGGGAAGAGAATTTATTTCCAGTCTATTACCATAGAATCCCTAATTAATCCAAAGAATAAAATACTAAGCAATCAGTCAGATCATTTGTCTTTTGGCAAAAGTTAATTCAGTGAGCATAAAGGAAAGAGAAATGATTATATCCAAATACCTAGTGGATTTCTGTGCCCATCCATTGCCTAGGCATGGAAGAATATAGGTTTTATTGAGAGACGATCTCAGCCTGTAAGAAAAACCGGGAAATCCAAGCTCTCAGGCATCTTGTGGTAAGAGATAAAGACACTGATCATCTCAAGTTTCAAGCAAGAAAAAACATCCCACTAAGTGCTGAAGAAATAAGTGCTCCATGGCATGCATGCCGTCCCTGCAGTGTTGTCCTTCTGAGACGTGGCCTATTTTGTGACACATTTCTCTTTATTTTGAGAAATTTTTCCTGATTACCAAAGATTTCAAAGATAACTGGAAAATGCAGAAAAGTACAAAGAAGAAAATGAAAAGGATCTATAATTCCTCCATCTAGAGATAATAATTACAACCTCACAGGTTATTTTTTGTTGATTATTTATGTGTATGTGTTTGATTATGTATAATGCATACATGTTGTATATATGTATGTGTATGGACATTACAAAATTGAGGACAAACATTATAGGTAGTTCTGTTATTTTTTATGTATTAATATGTATTTCAAGTATTTCTCCATGCCATTAAAATGCCTTTACAGTTTGTTTTATTATTTTTGTATACTCATGATTATATTTATTTTTTGCTGATTTTTAAAATCTGTATTGTTTAAAGTATTTCAGATGTCTATCTTTTCCCCCTTTTGCCCCCCCACCCCCTACTTTTACATTTTAGATATCTATATGTAATATTCCATCTTGTGGATATGTGGCAATTATTTAATGCTCTCCTGTTGATTTGCATTCAGAATGTCCTTGCATTTTTGCATTTTGTTTTTGCAATATAAAGGGCTGCCTCAATAGATATTTTTGTAGCCATGTATTGATGTGTACTTCCGACTGCTTCCTTGGTGGATCAAAGCAAATACATGCTTAATTTTTTTTTAATCTCTATAAATTAGGGACTATTTAAGGAACCACTTTCTTAATCTGTAGTGAGCATGCTCAGTGTTGGGGAGGGGGGCAGAGCTGGGGGTTTCAGAGAAGGCAGTTTGTAGGTGGCAGTTACTGGCTCAGAATGTGGAAGCACGCCCTCCAATGGTAACGGACCAGGCTGCCTTGCTTTGCCTGTGCAGCTTCGGGGGGCAGTTAGATATTTTTAATCTTGGAGAAATGGTCAAGGGAAAATTGGGCTATCCTATGCAAAAGTCACTCTCTAGGAAACGTTGTTGACTGTTCAATTCTCCACTGAACTTCCTAGGGATAAATCAGGAGGGACGAGAGTAGATGAAGGAAGAGGACTCAGTGGGGTTGTGAAAGAAGATGCTGCTAGACTTTGAGATTGGCATCAGTCATCTATGCGAGACACACACCTGTAGTCTGTGTAGGGTGATGTCTCCCGCCACCCAAACCAACTCTTCCCCACTTACCCCCTTTCTATCAGTGCACCTGTCTCCTTGCCTAGATATTGGATTCAAGATTTTCATCAATCCTCGTATCCTCTTAAATCTGAAATGAACCAAGGCTTATAAGTTTACTGCACTTGGAATCTCTCAAATTTCTACCTCTATTCCTACCTCTGTGCTCTTTTCCAGCCTTTAGCACATGTCTGCAATTCTGGATTTGCTCCAGACTCCAGTTTCTCCCCCAATGTTTCCGGCTTACTAGTCTCTAAATGTCAGGTAGCCTGAAGCTATGGCAAATAACTTACCTACAGTCTGAGCTTTCTCAAAGCAGAGCTTTATCTTCCTCGCCTTCCTAACTCCAGCAGTTTAGAAAAGCAGCTGTCACCTAAACCAATTTACCAGGTCCCTGAAATTTTTGAGTGTGAAACTGGGTGGAAAAGTAATGTGCCTAAGGCGACATAGCTAGTAAGTGTCAGAGCAAGATGCAGTCCCAACAGGTCTGTTTTCCCCAGAACCACAGGAACTCAGCTGCACTGTGCCACCTCGATTATCCCGGGATGTGAGGCCTTCTTACTGAATCTGTCTTGTGTGCTTGTACCACTTTTCTGCATTGAATACTATGTCACGAGATACCAGCTCTACCGTGAAAGAGAGAGTTGAGCAAGTTTGAAGGTGCAGGGCAAGGAGGGGGGCAGATTTATAAGGACCAAAAGAATTTGGGGGGGGGGGGAGAAGGTAGATCTTAAGCTGGGCCTTGGTGGAAAAAGAATTTGATCAGCAGGAGACCAGTGCAGAGGGCATACCATATCATAGCAGCAACTAGCAAAGGCCCTGAGACAGAAATGAATCAATAGTGCTGTGAAGGATGAAGAAATTGATCTGTGGAAAGATTTCACAGTCTTTCTCATGGGAAACAACCTTCCCTTAAAGTCATGGTGCCATTAGTGCCCTGGACATAAACCCCATGATTCTGCAGAGGAGAGGGAGGTGCTAAGCACTGCGAAGGAGCAGTCTTCCTTCTGCATGGAGGGCAGAGAGGAGAACGCTCCTGGGGGTGCAGCATTCCTTCCCTTCAGATCTGCAATTGAACCTGGATCCTGAGCGCATTCTTGTGGCAAGTCTTGGAGCACAGGAGCCAGATCTGTGTCTTAGCACGGCTTTCCTTTTTAATGATAGCTTTACCCTTCAGAAAATGTTCACCCCTAAGTTTAGGAAGCCAGAAACGTAAAACAGACTGGGAGGGGTTTGTACGTATTTACAAAGAGAACATTTTTTCCTGGCTAATAAATTCCTTTGTGGCCAAAAGCACGCTATTGAAAGGGTGATGGCAAACAATAAAACGAGACACTTAGAACCATTGCCCGAAAATGCTTATCAATCACAAATCACTGTCATAAAGACAAGCAGGATCATTTTGAAAAGTATTAGAGAAGAAAAAAAAAACATGCAAAGAACAGAAAATTACATTTTAGTAAATATTCATTAAAACTTTTTTGGTTTGCTTGGCCAGCATGGCTTAGTGGGTGAGCATCGACCTATGAACCAAGAGGTCAGGGTTCAATTCCCAGTCAGGGCACATGTCTGGGTTGGGGGCTTGATCCCCAGTGTGGGGCCTGCAGGAGGCAGCCGATCAATGATTCTTTCTCATCATTGATGTTTCTATCTCTTTCTCCCTCTCCCTTCCTCTCTGAAATCAATAAAAATATATTTAAAAAATTTTGGGGTGTTCACATCGCCTTTTTAAACTTATGGGCAAAGAACCAAGGAAAGACTAGCAAATGTATTAACTTTTTATACTACACATATATGTGCACACAATGAAAAGTAATTATCGTTGATTGGGACATTATTTTGAATTTCTGCTTTTGTGAACCACTGTCGGGATGAGGGAAAATGAATGTTCTACTTCCTCCCCCCTTGCCCCACCCCCAATCTAACCCCAGATGCTCCCTTTGTAGCATCACTGCTCTGGGATTCCAGCTAGAAGCCATCAAATTTACTCTTGGTGTTCAACTCTGTTTTTCTCTGAGTTTTCAAGAGCCAAGTTGGGAGCATACTCTGTGGGAAGTGTGTTTTTCAGCCCTACGCCTGCGGGAGGCCCCGTTGATTAGCTCCCACAGCACACAAGCCATTAACATGCCCAGAGAGCAGTTTCCCAGCTCAGACACAGCAGTGAAGGCGGGTTTTGGCTGAGATGGGCTCTTTGCTGGGGGGCCTTACTGCAGTTGTCTTAGAATTTTTAGCGCTAAAGAGGTTCCACATGGAGAGAGAGGCCAACTGCCCTTGCCTTTCTAACGAAGCTGGTCTTGCTTTTTGCTTTGAACTCTCCTGGCCTCTCAGCCGTCCTCTTTGAAGCCATCCTTCTCAGGATGATGATCTCGTGGCTCACTCTGCCTTCTTGCCCTAGTCCTGGTCAGTCTTTTGAGCCTACTAATCTTCATGGAGCAATTAGTTACTTTATAGCCAACTGAGCCCTTCCACCTGGGAGACCAGTTAGGTTTTGTGCCTCATTCTGGCAAGACCTGGGATTGCCCCCCAACCAATAATGATGGAGAGTAGGTGATGGCTGCCTTTGTTTCGGGGTTAGTTGTCACCCCCTTATTTCTCAAAGGTGCTGTTAAAAAAAAAAGGAGCTGAGATTAGGGTCTGGCATAGAGACTCCTTTCCTCCTTCCTAAACTACCACCAGCCCTAAAATGTCCCACCTCTCAAGCAGTGGATACAGTAAGGAGGGCTAGTGTTATGAAGGTCACATCAGAGGCACAACAGGAACCAAGGAGTCCCCAACCCCTCTCCTGTCAATACCTTGAGACTCAGATTTGTGTCTTATTTAGGATTGAATATCCAGCACCAGCACAGTTAGTACAGAGCAAGCCCTCAATAAATATTTGTTGCATATAAAGATTCTAGGTGGATGGAGGTGAATGGGAGGGATTATCCTAGGTATTGGGATACCGTGGGCATTTCTTGGTGGCCAGTGCTGTTAATTATGCAGTTACTATTTTAGTACCCCTGTCATTGCCCTTCAGGCTTAGGCATTAAGCCTGGAGTTCAAAGTTAACAGCTCAGCCTCAAGTCGGCTACTGTCCATTAACCCAGGCCTCGTGTCCACATTCCAGTAATCGTCTTGTTCCCTTATTTGTGTGTAACAGTCAGGTTCCCCATTTCTGAATGATCTGCCAGGATCTTCTCACCGTCTAGGGATGTGGGAGTCTCAACTCTGGGCCTCAGGCCGCATAGCTGAGCGCTCACCCCGTGCTGCCAGATGCTCGCCTTGGCTGCTGGTCTCTCCTGATGCAGTGTTCTGCCCCTTCCTGGCTTCTTTTCCTGAACCTGACCACTGGGCCTTTGCTAGGGTTATGTCTCTGCCTATTGCCTGCTGCTGGGTGATTCCTATATTGTGTTTTCCTCCCAGGGCTGGTCTGGCCCCCACATCCTAGCTTTTCTAACAGACCTACCTTGCTACTTACTGATTCTTATTTCTGAGTAAGAGCAAGTTTCCCATTTGCCTCTCTTTTGCAAGTTAGTTTCACTCTCGGTTCTGGATCTGTAAGACATATAGCAAAGACTGATCCTGAACTTGGACAGGAATTCCACTTTTTGTGTATGGGGCTCTGTGCTGCCTCTTGGGTATGAGCTCTTATTGCATGCTGTGTGTGTGTGTGGTGTGAGAAGGAGAAGCATCACCCTTTAGCCCCCCCCCCCCCTCCTCCCCAAAAGTCCAGACTAAGTAAAACAAAGAGAAAGAAACAGGGTGGGTAGGGGTGAGAGCCTTTTTATTCTCTAGTGATGTGATAAACCAATCATATATCCTGTTGTTTAGATGGTTCACTTTTCCCCCGTGATATTCTTCTGGCCTTCATTCTTGGTCTCCTAGTGAGCTCAAAGTCAGAATAAAAGTGATGGCCATCATGAATGTATAAAATTTCAGTAGACAAACAGGAATTTAGAAAGATAATGTAGTATGGGTGGATGGAGGTGAACGGGAGGGGTTATCCTAGGTATTTTTTAGACCCTGGGCATACCAATAATGTCGACAGATAACAGATGAAGAGACCTGCAGAGTGATTCCTTTTGGGTATTACATGCTATGTGTCTACAAAAAAAAAAAAAAAAAGCACAGGATTTAAAAAACGTGCTATCCTATAAAAGGGAGGAATTTTTTCATATTACAGTCCTGCACTTTATTCGCAGGTGGAGAGAATGGAATTGATTTAGTTTAACACAACATTTGGACACTCTCCCTAACCTTACATTTGTGTTGAATAATAGTTATATGAATATTACCTTGAAGCTGACCTTTGGGAACTGCTTTTCCTTAGTGAATATTTTTTCTAATTTTCTTCACGAGCATTTTAAAGTGAATTGCAGAAGGGAGGCAATTTAATTGCTCTATTTGTATGTTCTCCACTCACTGTGATATCTAGGGCAAAGGGGTGGGTTTTGTATCAGTCTAAAAGCTAATTTATAGCTACTGCTGATATTGACAACATGTGTTTGCAGCATGCGCACGTTCATGCGAAAGTGCCCACGGGTGGGATGGCTGCTTGGATCTGGGAGGATTGGTATGAATGTGTCTCTCTCCTTCTTTAGGCTCCTTTGCTACGTTCCAAATTTTGAGTTGGGATTTCCTACCCCCTTTTTTCATTGGAAGAATAGCTGATGAGAGTGTCTGACGCGGCACATTACCAGTTTGTGTTTTTCCCCAGCCACTTGCATCCTGGTGCAGATGCAGATGCAGATGCAAATGCGGAGTGCATGCTTGTTCTCAAGGAGGGCATCTCGGGGTGGAGGGAGGGGCTGCGCCTGAGGCCCTCTGAACGCAGGTCTTCTGCCTTCTGCTTTCAGGGCAATCACTGAGAGGCTGGGTCACCCCGCTGTGTTGGTGGTAATGGTACTCGTGCGGCAGAGGGAGGTGACTTGGTCCCGCTGCTGACTTGCCTTCCTGGGGACCCGGGCAGGTTTACTGCTCTGGGGACTCTTGTGCGTGGGAATCGAGCACCATGTTCGGTCGAGATACATGTGCGGTTATTTCTGTGAGGCGTGAGTGTGAGGGCACTTAAATCATTTATTTTAAAAAATGCACACCAAACAGTGAGGTGAGGTCAGATGAAAAATGGCCACGTTTGTTGCCTGGGGGTGGGCAGTCAAATGATAGAGCTTAGAGCTTCCCGGTTGTGGAGTTCAAGGCAGACTTTTGCCCGCTGGGATATGGGCAAAGAAAGTAGTAGCAAAGTAGTTGGCACTCTGGCAAAGGTAGAGGGTGGATCTGTTTGTAGACATTTGAAGGTTGGAGGGGGGCGTAGTGGCATTTTTTTTAAAGACTTTCCCTGTAAAAATAACCTCACAGCAGCTGGACAGCAATGGCCTTTGGTTAACTTTGTGGATTAGAAACTTCAATGGATGTTTCCCTGTGAATTACATTGAAGTAGTTTTATTTTGGTTGTTTGCAGGACTCCAATAATGTGATAGTTAAATGTGGACTAACCTCCCAGCTAGCTCCTCCCAGCACCGTTTTGGAAATCAATGGTCTAAGAAATGGGTGCTGTAGAGTAAAGCATGTCCTAACTCTCCTCACCCCTAGCATCCACTGAATGACTTACTAGATAAAAAGTTACTGACACAGGATTGTGTTGATAAGAAAGAGCAGCGCCTAAGAATGTGTTGACCAAAGCCAGCCTTGGTTCTGAGCATGCTTTTTTCCATGACCAGGTGAAATGAACCTCGTGACTTTATTCACTAGCTCGGGTCTCACAGGTCCGTTTTGGGGCGATGTGGTTCTGAGAGAGCCACTGTGATTTAGCCATGTTTAAAAGGGCATGTGCTACTGCAGGCAATGGACATGTCTGCTCTGGGTACCACCCATCCGGATGCATCCAGGGGCTGGTCATCTTTTCCATATCTCACACTGAAATACAACAGTGGGTTCAGTACCTGCCAGAGCATTTGAACAGATTCAGAGCATAACTTAAGCGGGATGAGAAAAGACTGGACCATCCATTCTCATCTCAAGCCCCGCTCTTTGCTGTGGGTAGGCCTCCTTGACCTCAGGAAAGGGCAAGAGTCTGCCTCTTTAAGCTGAGCGCTGAATTTGGTGGTATCTATGTAGTGCTTGAGGAAATCGGAGGATTGGCGATTGAATATGAACTTGGGATAGTCCAAGTTGCTCTGGGGAGAGGAAAAGGCCTCAAAGGAACTTAATGCAGTAAAGAGTTTGGCTAGCCCTGGTCAGTGTGTTCAGTGGTCAGAGCATTTGCCCATGGATTTGGTCATGGGTTTGATTCATGGTCAAGGGCACATACCTGGGTTGCAGGTTTAGTCCCTGGCCATGGTCAGGTCTCATGCAGGGGTCAACTAATCGATGTGACACAATGATGTTTTTCTCTCTCTTTCTTTCCCTCCCTTCCTCCCTTCCACTCTCTCTAAAAATCAATGGAAAAAATATCCTCAGGTGAGGATTTAAAAAAAAAAAAAAGAATTTGGGTAGCAAGGAAAAGGAAGGGAGGAAATTTATTTTGCTTCAGCAGCAAGGTAAGAGATACAGGTAAAAATTCAGGGGGGAGGTCCAGAGAGAGCAAGGGACAGTAAGAAATGGGGTTGAAGACAAAGAAGATTAGACCTGATGTCTTGTGTATTAGAAGCCCTATAGGTGTCTGAATGGGGTCCTCTTGTGCTGAACATGGTATTCTGTAAATAAAATATTAACTTCTTGCAAACACACTTTGATTAGATATCTTTTTAGGGTAATAATTTTTTATTTTTATTTTTTTGCCATTTGGTGATATTTGTTTCATTATGCCTGTTAAAAACATAAGCAAGAAAAAGATCTAATTTGTGACATTTTGATGGTTGTCCAAGGGAAATTGAGAAAGATATCTTGCCAGCCCCCAGATTTCCCTCTTCTTAGTTTCCCTTCTCTGTGCTTTCTTCCTTTTCAGGCAGGTCATAGTTTTATGTCCCCACTCTTCTCTTTCCCATCACACCCTGCTCTCTGGAAAAGGGACTCTTATCTGCCACTCAAATGTTGTTTTAACTAGGGCCCATTTACCCAGAAGTTTGATCCCTCATAGAAGAATAATAATCCTTGTTATGCCTTGAGGACTGTCACTCATTGGGAATCAGGGAAGACAGAGATGTTGATGGGTCAGGGCCCTTTTCCAGAGACTAAGAATCATCCAAGTGAATGGCCTCTTCACCTATACTTTCTGCTCCCACTCTTTCCAATGTCCATGTGCTATTACAATGTATTTCTTCTTTTTTCTTCCAAGTTTGAGACCTTGGATTTCTGGGTGAAATCCATTTCCTACCAAAGCTGCAAGAATCAGAAACTTCTTTGGAGCCCTTTCCCTAAAAACTGCTTCTGTCCATGGGTGAGGCTCAGGCATGACATGGCTGGGCCCTTTTCGGTACAACAGTCCTGTGATGAGCAACTTCCAATAGCCTGTCCACTAGACACCCAATTGAACAGACTTATGAAAACATTTGAAGAACTGCACTGGGAGCCGAGAATAAGACATGGCCCATGCCCATGAGAGTTAGCCATGCAGATTTTGGAGATAGAAGCCAGCAACCTAATGCAGGAATCCTTTCCTGGCGATCCCAATGCTGGTTACCCATCTTGCTTGAGTCCCTTCCCACAACCTTCTCTTCATTGTTTTTTTAATCTCTTTTTCCCCCAAATAAAAATACTTTATTTTTGTCTTAGTCAGCAGCTAACATAAAACTATCTTGACCTTTAAAGCCAACTTTGCTCTTTCCTCAACCTCTTCTTTGGATCATGAATTCATTTAGAGCCGACGAGGGGGGTGAGGGGTGGGGGAGAACCCAAATTGTGAAGAAAACAGGTATATTTCCCTTCGTAAAAATCAAAGCTAGAATGTTTAGCTCTTAAAATGTTTCCCCCAACTCGTGTCAGATTGAGGGACTTCACTGTAGTGACTCAGGAAGGGGCAGTCTCCCTCCTTCCAAATCACCCCCATCAGATAACACCTGTTGCCAAGAACCAAGCCAGAGGATTGGATGAGATGCCACATACAAGGAGGTTCCACAGTGTTCAGACCTTCATGTCTGGCACGAAGGAAACACACACACACCTTAATTTGGGAGTGACAAAATAAATACTTCAGGGTCACTTACAATATACAACAAAAAGGGAAGGCAAAGGACCGGCTATCTCACGGCTATGGGCTCCACAGCACTCAGCACAGTTGTCCTCAGACGTAACTGCTTCCCATGGCAAGCTCCTCCCTGCCTCCTCGTGAAGCACAACAAGGTCAGGGCGCTCCCATGGTCATCAGCACCACCATCCTACCTTCAAGAATTTCAAGCAAGGATACAGGTTCACTTCTTCCTTTTGCATTTAGATAAGACTGCTGTTTACCATACCGGTTTTATATGCTCTAGTATAGCTTCAAACACTATAAACCCATTGAAATCAAAACATGAAATATTAGGAATTAAGAATAACACGAGGGCCAAAATCCATGGTGTGAGGCAGCCAGTGGCATAGGTTATATGCACGTCACCCCACTTCACCCTCTCCAAGGCTCAGGAAGCCAACAAGCAGCCACAGCAAGGCCTCTCCAAGACTCCGTGGTCATCATGATCTAACAGCCAAGTCTGAAGCTGCAGCTCAAACCAGCACCAAGCGGGGCTGTTGTACCCAAAGAAGCCGCAGTGTCTTGTGTGATAGGATTTCAGGTCCCGGGAGACACTGGTGCCCTGCCGGGGTGGGGCTCCCTCAGCAGCAGAGTGATGCTGGAGATCCATGCTGACAGCTGCGCTTGGTCTGCGTGTTATCAAGGGTCTGCTGCAGTTCCTCATCTTCAAATCGCCCCTCCAGGCCTGGGGTCAGGGCCTTGGACTCCTCAGCCATCTCTGGACAAAGGTTGGCCAAACAGGCCAACTCCAACCTCCCAAGCTTCTCAAAAGCTGCGGACACTGGCAATGGTCTCTCTGTTTCTGAAACGGCTGAAAGGAGCTGTGTAGGTTAAAGGCTTCATGAAAGTTCCTGTTCGTCCTGCACTCTCATTCTGTTGCTTTCGATGCTCCAGAAGCCCGTGAACTTCTGAAGTTAGAAATGTCTCGACTGCTTCAAACTCTTTGGGGAAGATGCGCTGTGAGGTGTCCTCCTTTAGGGCGCCACCCACCGCCATCGCCAAGCCGACACCGGTTTTTTAATCTTTTGTAGAACAGCTCCAGCCATGACAAATTCTCGCCTCAAACATGACACTAAAATCTGCTTCCTTGTAACTTCTTCCAATGGAGGAAATACATTCCTTTCCACCGCCAGAGTCTCAGATGAGAATATGGAGGCTCCATTATAAGCGGGGACATCCCAGGGATGCTCAATCATGGGCTTAGCTGCTGCAGTGGCCTGGATCTCCACATTAGGGTTGGGCAAGATTCCAGAACAAGTTCTATAGGAACTCCATGCATTAGCTGGTCCCTCTGCACTTGTCCCAGTTATGGGATAGCCCAGGGTTCTTAGAAGAATGGAGTCACCTAAGAAGAAAAGTGGAAGAATAGAAGGGCTTGGCTGTGTAATTTCTTAGTGTGTCTATAACTATAACCTGGCCTGGGCTGGAGGGATGGGGTGCAACAATTCCCCAGGAGAAAGACATGTTAGTAGTCTTGAGGGGGAAAAAATGTCGAAAGTGGGAGAGTGCTCAATCTTATAGACCAATGTGGTGCCCATGTAAGGATTCTAATTATAACCTTGTATTCACTATTGAATTTCTGAACCTTCTTTGCTCCCTGTGTCAGGTCACAGATATTCAGAAAAGATAGGGTTCGATAAAAGAGGGATGCAGGATTTTTTTATTTTGTACCATGTGCTTTTGACCTTTAGATACCAAAGGTTATTGCAAATGAAACACTATCCCAAGTCAGGTGCCGTCTGCAAGAAAAGACCAGGACTCATGTCATAGTTTGACGCCCATGCCAGGGGTCTGGTTCTTGATTTTTGTCTCGCCAGCTATCATAGTTGTCAACAGGGGCCAAACTCTCCTGTGGGCCTAAGTTAGGTATTGCTTTCCAGTTTCTCCTCTCGTAGGTGATGCAATTGGCACTCCTGATTTTGATACCAATGGGAAAAAAGGAACTTGAGAAATTTGTATGCCTTCTAGTCCAAACCCTGCTGAGTCAAAGGTCCCCACTGATGGTCCATCTTACCCCTAACCTAGCTGGTCCTTTGAGGGAACTTGCCTTTACTGTTGAATTCAAGTCTATTTCCTGGTCAATGCCCACAGAAATAGTGGTCTTTATTAAATAGATGGGTCTTTGGAGACCACACCCAAGAGTATTATCTGAAAAGGGGCTGTGGCTGAACCACTATTATTCCTTTACTGAGATGCTCCTTAGTGCTGGGAGAACTTCGCCTGATCCAACATGAGTCTCCTGGAATAACCTCATCCTGGGAGCTGGCTGAGAAGGGATCTTCCATGAGGAACTGTCTTCTTTCTGGAATGGTTCTCTTTTCCTTCTGTTCTGCCTAACTCTTGTTAGAAGTCAGTCTACTTCCCCCCTCTTATGTCATTCCAGGTCTTGAGCTTGGGAAAGAAGCATCATTCATTCATACATTCATTCACTACCATCTGGTTTCCTGTATCAGAGGAGATTCCCCATTATATAAAGAGAAGCCCAGAACCTGAATTCTTTCATATTGAAGAGGTCCTTTGATCCCCTCTTTTTATTCTCAGCTTGGTAATTCTGTCCCGCAACCCTGGAAAGGTCCTGAGGTTCCAATATAGTCTGAGCTGAACGGACATGTCTTCCTCCTACAAGGAGCCATGCCGCCGCTGGAGAATTGCTCTCCCTTTGGTTTTTTGCCTCTGTTATCTTTGTTGCTCTCTTCTTCTTCTTCTTCTTCTTCAGATGCAAGCCTATGATTTGAACAAATCTGGCTATTTGATGTTTCAGCTCATTGTCTTTAGTACATTTACCACAATTCGTCCTTCCCTGGAATATCACCAAAGTCATGTTGAATACTCTTGGTTCTAGAACCCACCCCTATATAGGTACTCCATAGAGATCCCTGAGTGGAATCCAACTGGCCAGGCCTTCTCTCTGGTTGTGCTGCAGCTCCATCAGGGAGTGGAGTCTGAGCAGAGGAGGGGTACCTCTCACACCTTTTTCCTCAGGAATTGTTTCTATGCCAGGTGCTGAGCTGTGCAATATTATATAAGCAGTCATTCCCTGTCCTCCCTGTAGCTCCTGTGAACTTCAACATCTCCCCTTGGAGGCTGCCATTGGCCAGCTGAGGCCTTTTCCCAGGAATTCTGAAGTTCTTCACAGCCCCACATTCTGAGCATCTTCCAAGGAGTGTCTAGGGCAGTTGTTCAGCAAGGCTCACATCTCCTTGAGCTGCTGATTGTTTAAAACATTTTTTTTTCTATTTAAGATTGGCCTTAATATTATCAGCAAGTTAATTTAACTTAAATATAAAGATTTGGCATTGATCCTGTAAGAGGAAAGCAGGTGAATATGAATAAGCTCTTACTGCTGCTATGAGTTCTGCTGACAATTCAGGCATCAGAGGAATTTCAGCCCTGACTCTGAATATATAGGGACCTATTTCTCGTCATCTGTTGGAATGCCTAGATTTATTGTGCATCAACCTTGTGGTCTAGTTCTGATCCCTTTATATAAAACTAGAGTCCCAATGCATGAAGATTCATGCAAGAATAGGCCTTCCTTCCCCTGGCTGCCAGCACCAGTTTCCCTCTGGCACCCAGGACCCAGGCCTTCGCTCTGGCTGTTGCTTCCCGCCTTCACTCCGGGTCGGGCACTGCCTCCTGCCTTGGCTCCAGGGTCAGGCATGTGAAGTGACAGTCAATTTGCATATCCCATCTTTATAGTTAGGATAGAAAGAGTATATCAGAGACTAGTTTCTCACTCAGATTATACCTGAGTTGCTGGCCTCATACCTGAGACCAAAGGAAGTCGTTCTAAATATCATATTTTAGGGTTTCTTCCCATTTCTGGGCTACATTTTTCCCTCTGCTAATAACCTCATCCTATTTGCTCTTTTGATGGAGGCAAGAAGAATGATCCTGACCCATTTCTAAAATGTCTCATTTTTTGATTGACATGCATGTATCGCATGACTCATAAAGGGAGGATTCCCAAAATAAGCTGGGGAGAGAATCCTATTGGAAGCAGATCCACAATGAGTGGCTTTCAACAATAAGTGGATTCCTGGATACTTTGGACATGGGAGAAATTTCTAGTGCAGTCTCTTGCCACTGGAATCTTCTTCGCTTGGTCTCAAAAATGAGAAGCAGCCTTCTCATCTCTCTGCACTGGAAATGGAAGTGGTACCTTTGGCCTTGGAAAAGGAGGGCACATTCCAGGATCTGGACTCCAGATTTTCCTTTCATGTTCTTTTGTCTTAGAAACATTTTGCCCTGGATATGGAGGCATTTCAATCTCACTGTTTGGTGTGACCATTTGATGTCATTCTGTGACATCTGGAGCAGGAGGCTAGTAAGTCATGTCTCCATCCTCTGACAGTCACACCTCTACCTTTGAGCTATGCTGGGAAGGCTCACACAAAGAGAATCAACACTTGCATGCTTCACTCCACAGCACTGGCTTCCTGCCTTCCTGGTAATGATGAGGTCTTGGTCTTGATTGGTGCTTCTTTCAGGTCCATCTGACCTGTCACTTGATGGAACAGGTTAGAAGAGCAGGCAAAGCCCTCACTGACTAGGAACTGAGAGGGAACCAGTAGTTAGCACCTTTATCATGGAAGTGGTATCCAAGCATGCAGATGGGGGTCACTGAGGCCACTGTCCAGGGTGACCAGCCAGGGTCAGAGCAGTGATTTCACAGGTGCTCTTACCTTGATGTCTTCCTCTTCCTTGTGGGGCTCACAGGCTTTAGGGATGTTTATGGTGGAACATTCCTCTTTTCAGGGAGGTAAATTTGTGATAGTCTCCTCCTAAAATGACTTGCTATATTGTAGGCCACACCAGCCTTCATCACTGGGCCTCAATTGACACATAATGTATCACTGGGTCTTTTCCTGTTGGAATATCGTTAGAAAGGACATGCAGAGGCCATAAGCTGAGAAATAGTAAATAGTCAGGAAAGCAAATTCCCCATCCCTCTGGCTCTGAGTTCTGCTTACATTCTGCACTCCCTAGAGAGCCAAGACTGGGACCATTTTCTTCTAGTCTCTGGGTTCCCAAAAAATTGAAGTATGAATGTGAGTTTTCTTAATGTAACCACTCAATTTTAGTGAGTGTTTAGAAGCCATGATGCTAAAAAGTTATGACATGGAAACTCAACATTGGCTTCCCTACTCCTCTCATGGAGTGTGTGGAATTCAAACTAGTTCTTTCTGTCCTTACCAGGGGAATAGATCCATCTAAGCAAACTGCGACGATTTGTCTGGTAACTATTTCCTCACCTTGATCTTCACCAAAGCTTTGGGTTTCTCACAATTGTCTTTTAAGTGCCCCAAGTGTGGGATCCCCAAACTGGGGAGATGAGAGTGTCCTTAAGGAGAAAAATTAAATGTATGCTTTCATTTGATGCAATTTATGAGCATTTCCTAGCAATACAATATACCAAAGAAAGGGGTCAAAATGCTTGAGTGGGCTGTGCCTACCCACCCATCACCCATGTTATTTCTGCAATAACATTTCTCTTGTATTAATAAAAGTCAGAAACAGCAAAAGTCTCTACAGAGGGAGACATTGCTGATCTATTTGTGAAGTGTTTCCTATTAGACTGATTTAGTGCACTGTCCAGATTCATAAATGAAACCTAGGTACCTGGGATTCATGATATAGGAAGAGACTGATCTTGATCTTAAGGCAGGTGACTCATACCTACTGATAGCTGACCTCAACATGAAGGAAACTCCAATGGAGCTTCTGACTATTAGGTTTTCAAAGCCTGTGAAACCAGAGGCCCAGAGACCACTGTGGACAGTTTCCTGCTGCTCCTGCAATCCTCCTCTCTTGTTCTCAAAAGGGCAGCCTTCTTATCTTGTGGCACTTGGGGTGGAGTCGGTGCCTGTGGTCTTGAAGAAAAGGCATGCTCCTCCACATAATGATCTAACCACAAATATTTCACCTCCTTTTATAATAGGTGTTCTGTGGCCTGGATATGGAGGCATTTCAATCTTAGTATGGTTGGTCTGCCTGTTTGATGATGTAGGGGAGGTTATTATTCTGTGAAAACCTGAATAGGAGGCTAAAAAGTCAGGTCTCCATCCTCTGACAGTCACCTCTACCTTTGAGCTATGCTGGGAAGGCTCACACAAAGAGAATCAACACTTGCATGCTTCACTCCACAGCACTGGCTTCCTGCCTTCCTGGTAATGATGAGGTCTTGGTCTTGATTGGTGCTTCTTTCAGGTCCATCTGACCTGTCACTTGATGGAACAGGTTAGAAGAGCAGGCAAAGCCCTCACTGACTAGGAACTGAGAGGGAACCAGTAGTTAGCACCTTTATCATGGAAGTGGTATCCAAGCATGCAGATGGGGGTCACTGAGGCCACTGTCCAGGGTGACCAGCCAGGGTCAGAGCAGTGATTTCACAGGTGCTCTTACCTTGATGTCTTCCTCTTCCTTGTGGGGCTCACTGGTTTTAAGAAAGTTTGTGGTGGAATTTTCCTCTTTTCAGGGAGGTAAATCTGTGATAGTCTCCTCCTAAAATGACTTGCTATATTGTAGGCCACACCAGCCTTCATCATCTACCTCAACTGATGCAGTATGTATCACTGGGTCTTTTCTTTTTGGAGTGTAATTAGAAAGGATGTGCAGAGGCCATAACTTGAGAAGCAAGTCAGAAAGACAAATTGCTCTTCTCCTTTGGGTTTGGATTTTGGGCATAGGCTGAATTCCCTAGTCAGCGTAAGAACCTTCTTCTCCCTGTCTCAAAGTTTCTCAAGCAGAGAATAGCTAGTCTTTGAGATCAATCAGCCTCATATTTTTTGAGTGCCTGTTATGTGTGAGGTACTATGTTTGGGCATTTTATCTGTGGCATTAACCTCTGGTGATCCTCATCATGCCTTCATTCCAAAGATTATTGGGGAGACGGAACATTCTCTTCCATTCTCTGTGTTCAATCTCCCATTATGGTGGTCTCCACCCTAGGAGCCTGGAATATTCTCCTTGGCACTACAGATATAACGACGAGGAACATTTCAATAAGCCCTTCAGTGTGCTTTATTCTGTGCTTTATTCCGCCTTCACCCCTACCTCTTCCTTCTCCAACCATCAACTGTAGATCACTTGTTTTAATTCAGATATTGTTAATTGCTCTTTGGGAGTGCTTCAGCCCTTCTTAGCATTTGTTTTTAAATGACTGCTGCCCCTTTGTAGTTATGTTCCTCATTATCTAGTATAGAATTATCCTTTTTCTTGCCCATTCTCACCTATTACCCCTACCCTGGGATCCTCCAAGGCATATACTCACAAACTAGTCTCCAGTGAAGCACTTTTTCTCTCAAGAGAGTACTGATCCCCTGAACTCTTAAGGCCAGTGCCTCATATCCATCTGTCCTCTGTAATGGTCTCCTATAAAAACTTAAGTTTTGATCAGGAAACATGAAGCTGCCAGAGCCTGTCAGTGATATTCACATGGCCCCTATTACCCAACCACTTCTTGGGCTCTACACTACCCTGTTTCAATCTTCAGGACTTCCTACCAATGGGTCTTGATTTTTATCATCTGAAATATGAAGGACTGGACTGAAGATTATTATATACTAGAGGCCCAGTGCACAAAAATTTGTGTATGGGAGGGAGGGGTCCCTCAGCTAAGCCTGTGCCCTCTAGCAGTCTGGGACCACTCGGGGGATGACCACCTGCTGGCTTAGGCCCACTCCCTGGGAGATTGGGCCTAAGCTGGAAGTCAAACATCCCATCGGCAGCCCAGGAGCCCTTGGGGGATGTCCACTTGCCAGCAGAGAGCAGGCCTAAGCTGTGGTCGGACATCCTTAGCACTGCTGAGGAGGTGGGAGAGGCTCCTACCACCACCTCTGTACTGGCAGCCATCAGCCTGGCTTGTGGCTGAGCAGAGCTCCCCCTGTGGGAGCGCACGGGCCACCAGGGGGCAGCTCCTGTATTGAGCATCTACCCCCTGGTGGTCAGTGTGTGTCATAGTGACCAGTCATTCCCAGTCATTCTGCTGTTAGGGTCAATTTGCATGTTACTCTTTTATTATGTAGGAGTGCCTGGCCAGTCTGGATGAGGGGCTGATGGCTGTTTTCAGGCTGGCTAAGCCCCTTCAGGGTAGGGGCCCCCCCGGGGTACCTGGCAAGCTTGGGTGAGGGGATGATGGCTGTTTGCAGGATAGCCACAGCCCCTTCCGTGTGGGGGTCCCCACTGGGGTGCTTGGCCATCCTGGGTGAGGGGCTGAGGGCTGTTTTCAGGCTGGCCACAGCCCCTTCAGGGTGGGGGGGCGGGTCCTGCTGGGGTGCCTGGCCAGTCTGGGTGAGGGGCTGAGGGCCATTTTCAGGCTGGCTAAGCCCCCCAGTGGGGACCCTCACCCCATGAGGGTGTGGCTAGCCTGGGTGAGGGGGTGATGGCTGTTTGCAGGCTGGCCACAGCCCCCAGCCACCCAAGCTTCCAGTGGAGGCTGGCTGGAAGCAGTTATCTGGGATTTATTTGTCTTCTATAATTGAAACTTTGTTGCATGAGCGGAGGCTACAGCCAGCTCAGGACAGGCAGGAAGCTTGGCTTCCTCCATCGCCCGGGCAATCAAGCCTACTGCTTGTTCCAGCTTTGTGGCTGCCGGCCGCCATCTTGGTTGGGTTAATTTGCATATAGTTGCTCTGATTGGCTGGTGGGCGTGTCTTGGGGCATAACAAAGTTATGATCAATTAGCATCTTTGTCTTTTATTAGTGTAGATTTCCCTGTTTGCTTCCTGGGTGGTCCCTGGCCATAATGGAACTTAAGGAAGCAGCCTAACAGCACCTTACTTTCTGCGTGGGGCACACTATTTTACTGGCCATGAATGTCAGGCACAAGCCCCTGCTGTGTTCATTGTTGGAAAAGGGCCCTCAAGGTGCAGGCACTGGAGGCTGTGTAAAGCTCTGTAAATGCTCAGGCACAGTTAGTCTTTCTGAAGGACAACAATGGTCATCCTTATGGCCCTCTACATCCCACTTTGAATGCCAAGATTTCCCCACTTTTGGAAAACTTGGTCCGAAGGTGTCTTAACTACTTCTTGTTGGCTTATGACTCACAATCATTTTTTTTTTTTTGGAGGCACTTCCTCTTGGTAGAGCTCTGTGAGCAGTGACATGAATGGCTTCTGGGAAGTCTCCTCACATGAGGGTGCACTTGTCCTTGTGGCTGGTGTGTTTTTGACTTTCAGACAATTATTTGGTAATGATCTACCTCCAACTGGGATGATTTCCGCTTGCCACACACACTTAGCAGTTTTCATGGGAATAAAATGAGGGGAAATTCTCAAAGTTCATCCATTCTGAAGGTTACCAGAACAGAGCCTGAGGATTCTGTGGCTCAAATGAAAACGAATTTTCCATATTCTGGGAGGGAAGTTCCCTTTTACCAATGGTATCTCTTCCATGGAGAACATTTTCATGTTCTAAACCACTGCTGAATATATACTTGGATAACTTCTTGGCATTAGGAAAGAAAGGCCTTTGACTTACTCTCTCTACCTTCCCTCTAGTCCTTTGAGCCACATTGTGTGTATCACGGTTCAGATGCTCTTCCCCTTCACTCTTGCCTCCGGAGCTTTGAGGGAATTAGAGTCACATTTATTTAGGCGCATTATGCAGCCACTACTCTGGCTAGAAGATAGAGTGCCAGTGGGGTAGAGTTCAAATATGCATAGGAAATTGCCCATACTCAAGAACTTAGAAGCTGCAACATTAATGTTTTCAGGCTTCTGAAACAGTCCTTTCTTCCAGACTTTCTTGTAGGTCCTTGTTTCTGCTCAGTGGCCTTAGTTGTCACAGACCTGTTCAAAGTTCTCATATCAACTTTTGCACTTTTTCTGGGTTGCCATGGGCACAACCATGATGCTTTTATACATGTGCTCAATGTCCTCAGGTCTTGTTTTTTTCTTCAGATTGGGGTTTGATATTTTTTAATTTTTAAAGTTTGTAGCCTTGTGTTTTTTTATTATAAGGCTAAAACATTACCATTTGGAGAGATCAGAAAATACAGATGAGCAAAAAATAAAATATTGACACCTATGTGTATGTCTTTCTAAGCCTTTGTCCTCTCTCTTTAATGGTATTTCTCCAGAATTTTAGTGCACATCAACTACTGTTTGGTAGAAAT
Source organism: Myotis daubentonii (assembly GCF_963259705.1). NCBI lineage: Eukaryota > Metazoa > Chordata > Mammalia > Chiroptera > Vespertilionidae > Myotis > Myotis daubentonii. Next base: position 15,290,152 of record NC_081850.1, read on the forward strand.
GTGATCACAACCATTTATCCAACCATTATCATTCTCCATAGAAGGTACCTTGGGCATCTCACTTAAACTGTCTGTGTTCAGTGTCTTGCTCCATTCACCCGCGGCTCAGCATTACCAAAGTCCTATTATCAGGGACATCACCATCTAATCAGCTCTTTAAGTCTGAGCCACCTGAGTGCAGTCGGAGTCAGACTGATAGCCTCTGCTCCAATGAGGCTATCAAGTTTTGCAATTCTATGTCACAAACATCTCTGGAGTTTACTCGGCATCCTTATTTTTAGCCTCTTTTTAAGCCTTCACTAAATCTCACCTGGATGACCTTGACTCCAGCCCCTACTCCAAGCTACCCAGTTTTCACACCCTGTCAGAGTTATTTTTCTAAGGTGCAGATATGATCCAGATATTCCTCTGCTTAAAACACTTCACAGGCTCCCCATTGTTTACAGAATAAAAATCCAGACTCCTTAGCAAAGCCTTTAATGATGTGACTCCTGAATTGCTTTCCTTTCTTACCTCTTGTTCCATCACCCCTCATTCCGTGAACTTTGGACCCACACTTACCACACCATGTCTCCAGATTTTTGTGCCTTCTGTTCCCTTTCATTGGGATGCTCTCTACCTTTGTCCACCCTAGGCTAACTTCCATGTGCCCTTCTGCAGTCACCATCCCTCAGCTACCCAGACCCCTTCTTGGTCTATCATTTATGTGACTATCTTCTTCACCCGGCTTGTAGCCCATTCTGCTGGAGGTGGCCAAGTGACTTAGTGATTCACTCAGTAAGAGAAACAGACCAGGTTATTTTAGCCATTGCTAGCAAAAGCAGGAGGCTCTCAGACAGAGTGAACACAGGGCCCTGCATCACCAGAATGCAGGTGAATGGCCATCACCCTTTTCTAGGTATCCTCAGGCTGTGTACTAGGCTTTATGACCTTATGAAAAGCCATTGCCTTGTTCCAAAAAGAGTTTAAGGTGTCACGCAGAAATGAGGTACTATAACAGAATGAGGTATACATGAAATTTAAAAAAGAATATTTAAAGAACTTGTGCCAAAGGGAAAACAAAGGTTATAGTAACCTGAAACCAAGAGATACCGCTTGGTAGAATGAATACTGCTGCCTCATTATAGATTTACTTGAGGGAAGCCACATACAGGGGTGGGCAAAAGCAGGTTTATAGTTGTTTGTATGGAAAAAGTCATGCTGGTTATCCTATCTAATCATAGACAAACAGGGTAATTGACTGCACCTTCGCTACACCTCCCATTGGCTAATCAGCGTGATATGCAAACTAACCGCCAACAAAGATGGTGGTTAATTTGCATACATAGGCACGAAGCAGCGGAGTGAAGACTGAAGGCGGCTCTGGCTGGAGCAGTGAAGACTGAAGGCGGCTCCGGCCAGAGGGAAGGCCTGGGTCCCGGGTGCCAGAGGAAAACCGATGCCGGCAGCCAGGGGGAGGGAAGGTGTATTGCACAATTCATGCAACAGGCCTCTAGTGATTATTATAATAGCTTTATGAACTCAGAAGAATGTCACATGGCACAGTGCACTTAGGTACAATCTCGTAAGTGCTCAGATTGGTGGCCTCAATTATATGTGTTTGAAATCTGCTTGCCATATTCAAGCACACTTCAGCACAGAGTTCTTTGTCATCAATTTCTTTTCCTTTTCTTTTTTTGAAATGAAGAGGTCGAATGTTTTTGTTATTAAATTTTCTTATTTTCCTGCACGGCTGCTGCTTCACTGTATAAAAATAGCACCAGCAAACTCAGCATATTGCAAAATTAAGGTGGTATTGTTCGTCATCTGATACCGACAACTAACAGAAACTTTTCTCCTCTGCCAGTTATTTCCAATGGAAATATCATTAAGCATTTTGATCCAAATCCAGAGACTGATGTAAGCAAGGTACAATATTATATAAGGCTCAAGAGAACAATATTACCCTCAAAATACCTAATTTTTATAACTAGATTTTACCACAGATAATTTCAGGAATTCTCGATACTATAATTATAGTCCAGCTTCAAAATCATAGGGTGTTGTGGAAAAGATGAATGTTGTGTTTATCTGCAATCATTAAGAAGTTAAAGGGCATTTTCTTCCAATAGCATTGTTGCAGGGTTTTTTCCATTGGTATTACTAAAAATTGCTATTTCAGATCTTCTATCCAGACCTGGCCAGTGGGCTCAGTGGTTGGATCATCAGCCTGCACACTCGATACCCAGTCAAGGGCACATAGCTTGGTAGCAGGTTCATTCCCATGTGTAGGAGGCATCTAATTGATGTCTCTCGCATATCAATGTTTCTCTCTCTCTAAAAAAAAATCAATGGGTTAACAACAATAACAACAAAATTCTTCTATCCACCACTAGTTTAAGACAACTATGCTTGGTCAAGTTGTTTCATACTTTATTTAGGGATTCCATTTTCACTCCTCAATAGCTTTTATGTATTTCTCATACGCCTCTTCACTCATTGGTGCATTTAATTCTGAAGGGCCACTCAGTGTCATCTTGATCAGCCAACCATCTTCCCAACAAGATTTGTTGACAAGTCCTGAATTTTCTGCAAGAGCTTCATTAATTTCAGTAACTTCTCCTGACAGAGGAAAATAGAGTTCACTAGCAGCTTTCACACTTTACAAAGCACCAAACACATCTTGTTTGCTCAATTGTGTCCAAGTTTCAGGCTGACGACACTAAGTAATATCTCCCACAGTTTCCTGTGCAGAATTGCTGATTCCCACTATCCTCATCCCATTGCCTGTGAATTTACCCACGGAGGGCACACTGGGGCCGGTGTGCAATGTCCAGACAGCACCTGCTCTCAGGTCTCAGGGCCTCGGTGCCCAAGGCGAGGCGGGTGCCCACGTGGTGTGCAGGCTGCAGGCCATGGCCAGCACTCTCAGCGCCACTCAGATCACCGTGTTTACAGGAGTGCCACTCTCATCAATCTCCTGACTTGCTTCTCCAGGGCAGTGAATCACATGGTGGCAGGCACTGCTGTCCCACGTAAAAGAGGGAAATGTGATCATCGCCACAGACCTGGACAGAGACCCTTTAGGAAGAGTCTGAGATGTTAATCTTAACCAAGTTTCATAGCTGTCAGTTAGATGGAGCTGGGCCTGGTAGGAGGAGAAGTTGGAGGGATTTGTCCTGGGTCCTCAAAACCTCTTAGGTGCTTGGGTGTTTCTTGTTGAGTGGGTGGTTTTCCCATGCTCTGCAGTCTCCTATGCCTAGACTTGAGTTATTCCTGGACCTATATTTTGTCCTGGTTGCAAAAGCTCCACCTGGTGTCTTCTGAGCCTGAGTCCTCTTTCCCATGATCTGGTTTCGGTCATCTTGCGGGGGACATAGAAATTAGAGCCAAACTTGGAGTGGATTTCATTTATTCAACAGTCCACTCCTTGCCAGTGACTGTCATCTATACCAAAGATGGCATAAAGGGTACATGTGGAAAGAAAAGCCTGAGTAGGCATTGTGCCTGAGTAGCTGTGTATACACATATCTTTCTCTGTGGTAACTTCATTCCAGTCTTCTCATGGTACAAAGATAGAAACCAAACCCCAAAAGGCAGTGCTGATCCACGAGTGGGAGGTTTCCTCTTGGGCTTGTGTGTATCCTTTATGATTATACAGGAACTTGCAGGTCTCTGGGATTCCAGACCCAGTATGTGAACCAGCTGGCCCTCATGCCAGGCAGACGGGTTCTCACTGGTGGGTGGCGCAGGTATTGGGGGAACCCCATGGAGCCTCCTGCTGATGGACCTCCCTGCTTGCTCTGTCTAGGGCTTGTGGGCCCACGTGGAGGGTTTCATCTTGCTCCTGGTGCCTTTGTTTCTTGCTCACAAAGTAGGCAGCTCCCTCATCCATGGAATGAAGATGGAGATAGTGACTTTGGTTCTTATAAAAGAGGACCTCACTGAGGATTGGCTTCTCCCAGGATGATCTGGTATTTTCACCCTTTGTGAGGGCAGTGGGTAGTCTGAATGGAGATGTTTCCATCCTGGCATGACTGGTATGGCTGTTGGATGTTGGTGAAGGTGTGGTGACTAGCATGGTACCCCTTCCATTTCAGAGCACTCCCTGCTCTATTTTGGCTCAAGTACTTAGCAGTGACACGTTGTGAAGACTCTCCCAGTTATAATAGGCACTTAGACATGAGCAGAGCGAGGATTATGGGCCAGATACAGAAGGCCACCAAGGCAGAAAGCCTGCATGCCTAGCAGCCAGCAAAACTGGAAAACAAGGACCTCCTCCCCAGGGTGACCTTTCTTCCCCTGGGATGTGGTTGGTCATGCAGTTTAACCTCCTGACCTTTCATGTTGCTGGTCATGTGGCTCAGGCCATCCCCTGACCTTTCCTCCCTGGCATATTGCTAGTCATATAGTTTTAGACCCCCTTAGAGGGGAAACAAGGAGTCAGAGAATAGATTCACATGACTCCCTTACGATCCCTTGCATGACACTCCCCTAAGCTTTGGTTTCTCAGGACAGTAAAGTTACGACCCACATCAAACAATCTTAGGAACAAAGCCTCAGGTCTGTTGACCACAGAGGCAGAGCTCTGGTCAAACAGGGATGGCATTTAGGACTCAGTTGTGTTTCATCTCCAGGCCCAGAAAAGCAGTAAAACCACATGGAGTGACGCCATGGCTGACATCAGGACCAGGTGCATGACTGGTCACCCCTACTCTAGCACCGACCAATGAGTGGAATCCACAGCCCTAAAAGGACACACCTGGAGAGCTTATAAATATTCTATTGAGATCCCCTCCCCAAACCTCCCCTAAAATTCCTGGATTTAGAAAACAGATGAAACCCCTCATGATAAAAGAAGCCCGTGTGGGCTCCCACTGGAGCACACATCTTTCTTCCATCTTTCTCAGGCACATATCTCTGTTCTCTCTTTCTCTCTCTTTCTCTTAAATGCCAAGGGTCTCAGTGACACTCACAACCAGGGGAGCAGTGAGCAGAGGCAGCTCGTCCTGGGCTAACCCCCTGAACCTGTCTCCAAGGGACCCTTTTCTCTGACTTCCCATTGAGCTAACAGCAGCCCTGCCTTGGTTCACTTCTCTCCCTGTGACGTATTTCTCACTGATTCTATGCCACCCTGAATGATTCACTTCTTTCCTATAATATTTCTAGAAGGCCAAAGCAGAGCATTGCCTAGGCTCTCTCCTTTTGCTTGTTCCATCCCAAGCCCTTTCTTTGTTTCACTGTCCCCAGTGTTAATAAACATACTTTCAAAGTCACCTGGACTTACGTTGTGAAATCTTTCCTGCACAAAGTCAAGAACCCACACACTATGGGCTGGCCCAAGGCAGACCTGCCCCAGCCTGAACCCTTTCTGACACCAGGAATTGGCCTTGAATGGAGCTAGTTGACTTGTCTTCATCATCCTCTTGATATTGATGGTGCCCTTTGTCCTGACACATCCCAAACTGATATTGTATACTAGAGGCCCAGTGCATGAAATTTATGCACTGAGGGGGGGAGGGGAGGTCCCTCAGCCCGGCCTGCACTCTCTCACAGTCCAGGACCCCTTGGGGGATGTCCAACTGCCAACTTAGGAGTGGGTCTAAGCCGACAGACATCCCTCTCGCAGTCCATGACCCCTCACTCCTTACCCCTCACCTGCAGCGGAGGCAGGAGAGGCTCCCACCATGACCACTGCGCTTATCAGCCGCGAGCTAAGATTCTGGCTAAGTGGAGCTCCCCCTGTGGGAGCACACTGACCACCAGGGGGCAGCTCCTGCATTGAGCATCTGCCCCTTGGTGGTCAGTGCATGTCATGGCAACTGGTCATTCTGCTTTTCGGTTGATTTGCATATTTGGGTTTTATTATATAGAATAGTTAAACCTTGTCTTACCTTGTGTTATTTGCTCCAAAAGGACTGTACCTATAAGTTGAAGAACAGAGACCTGCAGGTCCTGCTAAGAGGAACACTCTCACTAGGGATTACAGAGTTGGAGGTCCTGGCCCTGGATCTCTTTGACACCATATTGGGTCATTAAGGGGGCTCCTCCGATTGCTTCTTATTTGATAACTTTCAGTCTTCATTATTGGTACAGAAATCTATGGTGGGCATGCTGATGCTGGGAAATCAGATGACAATTACCATAGTCTCTTCAACATAAGTCAGTTACCACAGTCTCCTGTATAACTGTTTTATGTTTTCCTTTCTCTTCATTTGTAAATGCATGTAACACACATGCAGGCCTCATTCTCCAGAGGCAGTTTAAAGGTGAGCCACGAGACTTCTATGCAGTAAAGGGAAGCTTTCTGAAGCCAAGGACTTTTCTATTTTGGCTCTGAATTTTAGTCACCTCTGAGAGTCTTGGCTGGCTGGAATCCCTTTTCACCCTCAGGACCCCTAAGAATGAACTTAGAAAACAAAACAAAACATTTTGGAGCACTTGTTGTAGAATAGGCTTTGTGATTTTGCATTTCCCATGCTGATCTCATCTCTGGTGATTTCACTTCTGAATGGGAGACATTACTCACCTACTATTCTGATGCTGTCCCCTGATTTCCCAAAAGAATCCTCTGGTTGGATCCCTGCTGCTTTTGCTTCTCAACTTTCCATTTCCCCGAGGGAAGGATCTAGGTTGGCCACTGGAGTTGAAGTCCACCCGGAATTTGGAGCCTGCTTGATTCTTATCTTCACTCCCTGGTCACTGGGTGGCAATGCCTTGCTTGGTCTCCATGATCATTGCCTAGCCCTTTTCAGCTCTCTTTTGTCCCCTGCTTCTTTGGTCTCCCTAGCTCCAGTCTCAGCTTTTCTCCCATTTCCTTCCAGCACCATGGGCTAGGAAGCTCCTAGGCACCGCGGAGCTAAAATAAACAGTTCCCTTGGGAAAGGATGGAGATTGCCATAATTCCATTATATTGGGAATTCTGGATAAGGACATTAACTCTTCTTCTGTTTTCTCTCTAAATTAAACAAAAAAATCAGCATTAATTAGCTAATTAGCTTGATGAGAGATTGCTAGCATCTGTCAGATTGCACTCAGTCCCCTGCCCAGAGCTCTGGCAGATAACTGTTGGCCATGGTCCGTGAGAGAGAAGTGGTTTCCTTTCTCCTAGGGCAGTTCCCTTTTCTGTGCCTCAGTTTCTTCTTTAAACACAAGGAAACAATATTAATGGGTATATAGTTAGTCACCTTTGCTCTCCTGGTTGTCACTTAACTAAGCCATGCCCTTGTTTCTGTGCATACACAGGCACGGACTTCAGGTGCCACATTAGGGCGATGTGCTTGGTGGTTAGAGTAGAGTCGTTTGGGAGTTCTGTGCTTCCTCAGTTGACCCTTTCCTGAAGATGAGTGACGGTGGAGCTCCATGGCTCTCTTTTGCCTTCTGATGTGTTCTTCGAAGTCAGTTTGCAATTGTGAGTTTTGCTCACTGTTTTCTTCAGAGGGAAAAATCAACCTCTAGTCATCTGTGTCTTTCCCTGCCTTGCCCCACTCTCCCAGACAGTTCCTTTAATCGCCTCTTGATCCAGACATTTTTTTAAATGACATCATGTTTGGGACCAAGTACATCCCAGGATGGTCCCTTAAGGCCAGGTGCTCTAGTTTCTTTGGCTGGTACGTCCTCAGTGTTCAGATACGTGGTTGACATTGAGATGAACTCAAATCAGCAGAGGAGGGAATCCTCTCTCGCTGAACCAGGCACAGCAGCCCTCAGGAGGACCCATCTGGTCCCAGCAACACCTGGCTGGCTCTTTCTCTGGTGTGTTATCTTTCCCTGGAACTCCAGAGTAACCTCAGAAGTCTAAGGTCCTCATTTCATGCTTCCTAAAATATTCCCTCTCCCCGCAACCCAAAGGATCAGTCTCGCATTGGTGCATTTTTAATGTCTTTCATTATATAACTGCATTTACGGATAAGTAGCTTCCTTTCTTTTGGGAAGAGCAATCTGCCATTTTCCCACCTTCAATGTTGTTCCAACTTTTTTGTTGATAGAGGTGCAATGTTGACTAGGGCAGGTATTATCCCCATTAGTGCCATTCTCATAGATGTATAAATGAGTATTGATTTCATATCCTCCCAAATATTCAAGTTTTTTTTCCTGTTCCAACATTATAATAAAAGGGGGAAAAAGGCAAAAGTGACTCATGGAAAAGTTTCCAACTTCATTTTTTCATAGTCTTTTCAGATATCTAATCAGATATAGATATGATCCTTATGTAATTATATTTAGAGTCTGGATACAATTTTGTTGTTATAAAATATTGCATTGAACATTTTCTGCATTGTCTTTTTAAAAAAATCATTATTGTTATTACATATGCCTCCTTTTTTTCTCCCATTTACCTCTTCTAACCCACCTCTACCCCCATGCCAGGCCTTCACCACCCTATTGTCTGTGTCCCTGGGTTATGCATATATGCATACAAGTTCTTTGATTTATCTCTTCCCATCCACCTCCACCTTCCTTCTGAGATTACACAGTCTGTGTTTCTGGATCTATTCTGTTCATCAGTTTATTTTGTTGATTAGATTCCACACATTAGTGAGATCATGCAATACTTGTTTTTCTCTAAATGGCTTATGTCATTTAGCATAGTACTTTCCAGGTCCCCCCATGCTGTCTCAAAGGGTAAGAAATCCTTTTTTACTGCTGCATAATATTCCATGGTGTAAATGTACCACAACTTTCTTATCCACTCATCTACTGATGGGCTATTTCCAGATCTTAGCTATTGTAAATTGTGCTGCTATGAACATAGGGGTGCATATATTTTTCCTGATTGGTGTTTTGGGTCTCTTTGAATATATTCCTAGAAGTGAGATCACTGGGTCAAATGGTAATTCCATGTTTAATTTTTTGAGGAAACTCCTTACTTTTTTCCACAGTGCTGTACCAGTCTGCATTCCCAAAAGCAGTGAACTAGGGTTCCCTTTTCTCTCTATCCTTGCTAGCACTTATCATTTGTTGATTTGCTGATGATAGCCATTCTGACAGGTGTGAGGTGATACCTCATTGTCATTTTGATTTGCATCTCTCTGATGATCAGTGACTTTGAGCATTTTTTCATATGTCTCTTGGCCATCTTTATGTCTGCTTTAGAGAAGTATCTATTTAGATCCTTTATTCATTTTTTAATTGGATTATCTTCCTTTTGTTAAGTTGTATGAGTTCCTTATATATTTTGTATATTGACCCATTATCATGTGTGTTATTGCCAAATATGTTCTCCCATACAGTGGGCTCCATTTTCATTTTGTTGGTTTATTTTTTTTTGCTGTGCAGAAGCTTTTTATTTTGATGTAGTCCCATTTGTTTATTTTCATTTGCCTTAGCAGATGTATCTATAAACATATTGCTACAAGAGATGTCTGAGATTTTGCTGCCTATAATTTCTTCTAGCATTTTTATGGTTTCATGACTTACATTTAATTCTTTTATCCATTTTGAGTTTATTCTTCTGTATGGTATAAGTTGGTGGTCTAGTTTCATTTTCTTGCATATATCTGTCCAAGTTTCCCAACACCATTTATTGAAGAGACTCTTTTTTTTATTTTTTATTTTTAACAATTTTTGTGAGTTTATTTAAGCCAAACTGTGGACAGTAGCTGGGAAGCAGAATCTCAATGAATGAAGATGATGCTCCAGAGAATGGTGGTTTTCACCTTGTTTTATACATTGTAATCAAAGGAAGAGATGTAAGTGGGTTACATGAAATCCCTTGGTGACAGATTAGGGAGGTAGGAGGAAGCAAAGGGACTGGGGTACCTCTGGGATTGCATAAAAAGTAAAATGATAGACACATGCTTCTTTTACTTAGGTAAGTACAGAATAGTTAAGAGGCAACAATTAACAGGTAGCAATAACAATGAGGGAATTTGTGGTCTCTGCCCTGGTGCCTTGGTTGTTCCCAGAGGTCTGGAAAAAGGGAAGTTACAAGTTACCCTGACATTCCACAGGTATGTTATCTTAGATGCAAAAAGTCAATAGGCTTAATAAAGATCAAAGTTAATTTTCGTCAGGGAAGATATTGGTCTAGGACATAACTACCCACCATAGACTGCTTTTTAAGTAACATTTTAATTTCAGACCGTCCTTTGTGGTTACTTTAGGTCTCTTGAGTTTGCAGGGCCACCACACAGGTCTTTCCTGAGCTTGTCAGGTTAGCATGTGGCCCCTTTTCATCCACACTCTCTACAGTAGTCCCAGGCTGTTTGCTATGCCTGCTACCCTTCCTGTTCTGCCTTCCCCATTCTAGGCTCCTTCATACAAAATTATACTCTGGCCCTCCCTCCTTTTCCTCGACTAGATCCACTAATTCACACTCCTCATTCCACAATCTGAACATCGCTGGGGAAAACTTACATAATCAAGCTTTACATTTGTGACAACCCATCTCAAATGGTTTCTCAGCACTGCTCAGCAATCCTTCCTCAACCCCCTTTAGTCTTGACTCCATTGTATGTTCTTGCCTCTTTTGTCAAATATTAATTAGCTTAATGGCCTGGGTTGATTTCTGGGGTTTCTGTTCTGTTTCACTGGTCTATAAGCCTGTTCTTGTGCCAGTATAGTGGCTTTGTAGTATAATTTTATATCTAATATTATGATCCCTCTGACTTTGTTCTTGTTTTTAAGATTGCAGCTATTTGGGGTCTTTTTTGGTTCCATGTAAATTTTTGGAGTATTTGTTCTAGATCTGTGAAATATACCATTGGTAATTTAATGGGGATTGCATTGAATCTATAGATTGCTTTGGGTAGTATGGACATTTTAATGATGTTGATTCTACCAATCCAAGAACATGGTATGTTCTTCCATCTGTTTATGTCTTCCTCTATATCTTTTTTTAATGTTCTGTAGTTTTCTGAGTATACGTCTTTTACCTCCTTGGTTAAATTGATTGCTAAGTATCTTAATTTTTTTGTTGCAGTGGCAAATGGGATTGTTTGTTTAGTTTCTCTTCTGAGAATTCATTATTAGTGTATAAATGCCACCAATTTCTGAGTGTTAATTTTGTATCCTGCTACATTGCCAAAGTCATTACTAAGTCTAGTAGTTTTTTGATGGAGTCTTTAGGGTTTTTTATGTACAATATCATTGTCATCTGTGAGTAATAACAATTTTACTTCTTCTTTTCCAATTTGGATGCCTTTTATTTCTTCTTCTTGTCTGATTGCTGTGACTAGCACTTCCAGTACTATATTGAATAACAGTAGTGAAAGCAGACATCCCTGTCTTGTTCCTGTTCTTAGGGGAAATGGTTTTAGCTTTTGCCCATTGAGTATGATGTTGGCTGTAGGTTTGTCATATATGGTCTTTATCATGATCTCTCTATTCCCACTTTCCTGAGAGTTTTTTTCAAAAGTGGGTGTTGGATTTTACAAATGCTTTTTCTGCATCTATTGATATGATCATGTGATTTTTGTCTTTCAATTTGTTTATGTGATGTATCAGGTTTATTGATTTGCAAATACTGTACCAGCCTTGTATCCCTGGAATAAATCCCACTTGGTCATGGTGTATGATTTTTTAAATATATTGCTAGATCCAATTTGCTAATATTTTGTTGAGGACTTTAGCATCTATGTTCATCAGGGATATTGGCCTGTGATTCTCTTTCTTTGGAGTGTCTTTATCTAATTTTGGAATTAGGATAATGCTGGTCTCATAAAAAGAGGTTGGAAGTGTTCCTTACTCTTGGAATTTTTGAAGAATTTGAGGAGGATAGGTGTTATTCTTTGAAGGTTTGGTAAAACTCCCTGTGAAGCCATCCAGCTCAGGGCTTTCGTTTGCTGGGAGTATTTATTTTATTTTATTTTATTACTATTGCTTCAATTTCATCAGTTGTTAATGGCCTACTCAGGTTTTCTGATTCTTCCTGATTCAGTTTTGGAAGAATGTATTTTTCTAGGAATTTGTCCATTTCATTCATATTGTCCAGCTTGTTAGCATATAATTGTTCATTCCTTTGTATTACTGTGGTGTCAGTTGTTACTTCACTGCTTTCCTTTCTCGTTTTATTTATTTGGGTCCTCTCTGTTTCTTGATGAGTCAGGCTAACAGTTCATCAATCTTGTTTACCTTTTCAAAGAACCAGCTCTTTGTTTTCGTTGATTTTTTGTATTGTGCTTTAGCCTCTACTAGTATGTCATTTATTTCTGCTCCAATCTTTATTATTTCCTTCTTTCTACTTACTCTGGGCTTATGTTGTTGCTCTCTAATTCTTTAAGTTGTAGGGTATAATAGTTCATTATTAATTTTTCTTGTTTTTTTGAGGTAGGCCTGTAGTGCTATGAACTTCCCCCTCAGGCCTGCTTTTGCTGTGTCCCATAGATTTTTAGTTTTTATGTGTGCATTTTCATTTGTTTCCAGAAAGTTTTTTATTTCTCTCTTGATCTTGTTTAATAACATTCTATTTAGCCTCCATATATTTGAATGTTTTTGAGTGTTTTTATTGTAGTTGATTTCTAATTTCATTTTATTGTGATCTGAGAAGATGCTTGATGTGATTTCAATCTTCTTAAACTTGTATGGAAGTGGTTCTCAACCTGTGGGTCGCCAACCTGTGGGTTGCGATTCCTTTGGGGGTCGAACAACCCTTTCACAGGGGTCGCCTAAGACCATCAGAAAACACATATATAATTACATATTGTTTTTGTGATTAATCACTATGCTTTATGTTCAATTTGTAACAATGAAAATACATCCTGCATATCAGATGTTTACATTACGATTCATAACAGTAGCAAAATTACATTTATGAAGTAGCAATGAAAATAATTTTATGGTTGGGGGTCACCACAACATGAGGAACTGTATTAAAGGGTCGCAGCATTAGAAAGGTTGAGAACCACTGTTGTAGAGACTTGTTTTGTGTCCTATCATGAGGTCTATTTTTGAGAATGACCCATGTGCATTTGAGAAGAATGTATATTCTCCAGCTTTGGGGTGAAATGTTCTACAAATGTCAATTAAATCCATCTGATCCACTATGTCACTTGGAGTCACTGTTTCCTCATTAATATTTTGTCTGGAAGATCTATACAGTGAAGTCAGGGCAGTGTTACAGTCCCTTACTATGACTGTATTGCTGTCTATATATTTAGGTGCTCCTATATTGGATGCATATATGTAACCAGGGTTATATCCTCTTGTTGCATAGATCCCTTTAGTATTATGTAGTGACTTTTATTGTCTCTTGCGCTGACTTTCATTTTGAAGTCTATTTTGTCAGATAAGAGTATTGCCACCCCAGCTTTTTTGTTGTTTCCATTTGCATGGATAATTTTTCTCATCACTTCACTCTCATCCTGAGTATTTTGTTCTGAGGTAGATCTCTTATAGACAGCATATATTTGGGTCATGATTTGTTTCCATTCAGCTATCCTATGCCTTTCAATTGGAACTTTTAATCCATTTACCTATAAAGTTATTATTGATAGGTACTTATTTATTGCCATTTTAATTATTTATGCCTATGTTTCTCTATTTCTTCTCATTATAGGAGTACTTTAGCATTTCTTGTAATGCTGGTTTGGTGGTAAGTTCCTTTAGCCTTTTTTTGTTGTCTGGGAAGCTCTTTATTTCACCATCTATTTTGTATGATAGCCTTGCTGGATATAGTAATCTTGGTTTCAAATCCTTGCTTTCCATTACCTTGAGTACTTCATGCCATTCCTTCCTGGTCTGTAGAATTTCTGATGAAGGCCAGAAATCTGAAATCAAGGTGTTGGCAGGGTTGGTTCTTTTGGAGGCTCTGTGGGAGAAGCCGTTCCATACGGCTTTCCTAGCTTTTGATGGCTGCTGGCCAGCCCTAGTGCTCCTTGCCTTGTAGACACATGAATCCAATCTCTGTCTCCAGCTTCACAGGGCCTCCTTCTCTTTGTCTCTTTGTTTAAGATTTCCTCTCTGCCTTTCTCTTATAACACCTGCCATTGGATTAAGGGCCCATCTTAGATCTAGAATGACCTCATCTCAAAATGCTTAATTTAATTCCATTTGCAAAGAAACTTTTTATCCAAATAAATCACATTTACAGGTTCTGAGGTTTATGACTTGGACATGAATTTTTTTTGCTGGGAGGTTGAGGGGCACTACTCAACCCACTGTATTGCCCGAGGTTTTTATTGGGGTGTGAGCACATAAGCAACATCTGCCTAGCATGCTTCCAAATTCCAGACTCCCCAGTGAAGATCAGGTGTTGGCCACTGTTTGTATGAAAAGTCTAGGCTCATTGAGCCTCCCTTATCAGCAAGGGAGCTATCTGAGGGCTGAGTTCCCAGATACCAGCTCAGGGCCGATCCTGCAAGCAAGACTCTTCAAAAGATGTCAACCTCAGGCCTGCTATACTAGCTCTCTTCTGTACAGTCTCCTCCATTCACCAGTACCCAAGGCATCTTTACAGCAAAATTAGGACCCTCTGATGCAGGATCAACCTGCAGTACTGACTTGAGTCACACTCTCTAGGAGCCCTAGACTTATCTAATTAAAACAAATCCCATTAATCATAAAGATCTGTGTTAGAAAGCTTGGTAGCTTCCTCAAGTGATGCACCTTCCTCACCTTGCAGCTTCTGGCAGGAACCACAAGTTAGGAATGCAATTGGTCTCTGTATCAGCAGTATGGAGCCAGTCAGCTCAATTTCACATGGTCCCACGAGAAAACAAATCCCTTTCTGCGGGCATCTGTGTGTAACTCAGGCCTGCCAGCAGCCACAGTGATTGACAGTTTATAGGCCCACGGAGGGCTGTTCTGAATCTGTAACCGTCCCAGTCTCTGAGTCCTATTCATTGCATGGTGAGATCCCTTCTGATTTCGGTTCAGCATACCTAGTACTAAGACTAAAGAAGCCCAGAGTAGTTGGTATAAGAGTTCACCTTAGAGTCGGGTCCAGGCAATTAGGATCTGGAATTCAGGATTCCAAAAATGCCAGCCACCAGTTTTCTTCTGCAGCAGCAAACTCAAATCACTGCAGGGCCAGACAGCTGTGTTCAAAATTCCAAGTCACAAGGCTGTTTTAAGGCCCTTTTCACCTGGTCTGAGAGTCGAAATTGACTCACTGTAAAAGATGCACATCAGACGGGAAAAATCATCAGCCTTTAAAGATCAGGCCTTTGATTTCAACAAAAGCTCATTAGCAAACTAAGAACTGCTTTGTAAAACTATTTTCATCTGGAGCTTGCCTCTATGTTCATGTTGTGTGTTTTTTTTCAAAGAGACTCTAATAAACAAAAACCATAGCAGGAATGGTCAGTGATTGTTGAGGTCCAGCCCCCGCAGGTCCAGGGGTTCCCCAAGGTGTGGATGGAGTCGGCAAAGAATGAAAGACACAGAGGCAGCGTTCGGGTGATCATCATGGCAAGGTTCCTCCTAGCCAGGTTCCTCTCTTTATTGTCCTCTTACTTTTGTATTTATACTATTTGATCTTCACCCTATCTATTCTATTCCAAAGGTCAGGGCGTTTCTTATCTCCATTCCAAGGTTACTCTATTGTTCTATTAAGCTACAAGGAAGTAACCGAAGGAGGTTATTCTAAGTAAAGATTATGTAGCTTAAGCGTGATTGTTCGTAGTTAAAGTGATTAACTACCCTCCTGGCACTTAGTTAAGGGGTTTTACTGATAAAAATCCTCACCTGGGGAAACAACCTTTCTCAGAGAGGTGGTCTTGTTTAAAACACATAGCGTTAAGAGGGGGAGCAAACATATTAAGTACAGTATGCCATATACGCCAGGTCCCTTGAAACAAGCTGTGCAGATGTTTCTTCCCTGCAGCGACTGCGTCAAGCAGCAAGAGTGGATCAGCTTCCAGCAAGTGATGAAGATTTGTTCTGTTTCCATGGCTCAGAGTTTAAATTTCAATTCACCCACTCATGGCAAAAAGCCAGGGAGTTGTGTGCCGCTACCTTTTTTTCCCTTTGCAGCTTTCTCTGAGTGTGATCTTTCCTTGCTAGCACTTATGAACTTATAAGCGGGGTGACCTGGCAGACCCAATGAGCTCAGGGAACTACCTGGAAGGCCTGACAAGACGGTAGCTGTTGTTATAGGGCAGTGGTCGGCAAACTGCGGCTCGCGAGCCACATGCGGCTCTTTGGCCCCTTGAGTGTGGCCACGAAGTTTGTACGTGCGCGCCCGCACATGGTATTTTGTGGAAGAGCCACACTCAAGGGGCCGCAGTTTGCCGACCACTGTTACAGGGGATGTTCTGATCATAAAAATTCTCAGCTGAGCGCGTTATAATGGGAAGTCACATCCTAAGGCTTTTATGATAGATTAATCTTTTCCTTGAGCGAGCCTCGTCCATTGTTTTTGTGCCTCTAGGACAACATAACACATCAGAACGATCTCTTCTCCAGGCCTCTAGCATAAACACCCTGGTACCCAAGACGAAATGACTCCATCGTTCCTCACAGTTATCTTCTACATGCATATTTCTGTAGACTGTATGTGTTATATGTTAACTACCCTGCACCCATCAATGTAAAAGAAATATGGATCTCTCCATTTTGCTTTTTACCCAATCCCAGGGATTGCCCTGCTTCACTATCTCCCACCTCCTTAATTGGCCACCAATGGATTTCATGTAAACTATATTGTTGTAATGAACCTAGTTTATCAATAACTGGAAAGGAGCAAAGGGAGCAAATTCCATAGGCATGCCATTTGTGCAGCATTGCCAGGAAGCTACAATGTAGACCCATGCCCCGCATGGTCTGGGTGACACAGGGAAGGTACTTCCTGTCAGTCACACCTGGGAACAGGCCATTGGCCAGAATAGGCGTGGCCACTGCAAACCCAGGAAGACTGAAGACAGGTAAGCTCCTAAACACAGGAATTTGCTCTCTTGGTTTGCGCGGCACTCTTGGGATTCTTGTTGCAGGGGTTGCACTCTCTCGGCTCCCCTGCATTTGCCACATGCACACCCCACACAATGGACTAATGGACTGCAACTAGCCTAATGCTAAACTGGACCCCGTTCCACCCACCAGCAGAAACGCTGGACTCTACCTCTGCTTCTAGCTCTGCTGAATCCCCAGCTGTACATCTTCCAGGACTGGATGAAGGGAGACCGGACTTTACAAACCAAGGGATGTAATTCCACACAAATAAAGCTTTCTACCACAACTCATCCTTCCATGGGGCCTTTGGAAATTCTTATTCCAGTGGTGCCCTAAGAACCCCACTCCCACTACAACTGAGAAAGACCACCCATGCATTTCTCTCATAACATAACCTTAAGTCTTCTCCTTTGAGCCTAACGATAAAATAGAAGCTGCAAAACTGCTACTCCTCAGAGCATGTTCTCAATCCTTTGAGATTTTGCTTTTGGGTTTGGCCCTCAGCTCTGACTCAAACTCTTTACAACTTTTTTTAGCTGTGGAATTTCTTTCATTGACAAAGAATATGCTTTTAAAAATAAATGCTAAACATGCTGGCTGGTGTGGCTCAGTAGTTGAGTGTTGACCTATGAACCAGGAGATCACATTTCAATTCCGTCAGGGCACATGCCCAGGTTGTGGGCTCCATCCCCAGTAGGTGGCGTGCAGGAGGCAGCTGATCAATGATTCTCATCATTGATGTTTCTATCTCTCCTTCTCCCTTCCTCTCTGAAAACAACATATATATATTACTATATATATTTAAATAGAATGCAGGCAGATAAATGGTGGTAGGGGGTGAGTATGTTGGGGGGAGAAGGGATTGAGAAAAAAGAATTCATGGATATGGACAACAATGTGGTAATTGTGTGTGTGGGGGGGGAGGGATTTAGGGGGTCAAGATGGAAGAGGGAATAGAGGGGATAAATGGGAAAAATAAAATAAATGCTAATCATACATAGATGAAATAGCCACAAAATACAGTCATTTAAATTTTTTTATTTTTTTATCTCAGTTTTGTTCCATGCCTAACAGTATATTCAGCATTTATGGGGTTAAAGTGATAGCTGCTGGGAGATCCCAGCTGGAATGCCAGGAAGGCAGGTGCTATACCAGGGCCAAAGAGGAGGCTTGTATGCTCCACCCTTTACTTTCTTCTGCCCAAAGGTGAGAGCAGCTGAGCAGCTCATTTTTATTGTCCTTGGCCCATTCAAAACCCACCCTTGGATATATTTGCCCCTTTTCCCCTGCTACCAGGTGGATAACACAAAAAGCAAAAACATCACCCGGGCTTCTCCTTTTTCTGCATTTTAGCCCTCGTGGCCAAAAGGAGCCAAGGGGACTCAATGAGCCAAGTCTCCTGGGCTTGGATCTGTTTTCAAATTCCATGGGGAACTTTTACCTCTCACAAAAGATTGCAGTTCAGCTGCTTTTTTTTTTTACTCTGGGGTAACTCCATAACCACCCAGTCACAAGGATTTCATTATCTCCAGCCATCTCTCCCCCCCTCTCCCCCCCTGCAAAAATAACACGGTAAGCATATTTTAATGAGCTGGAGTTGTTCTAATGTATCCATGCCAGCACTGCTCCATGGATCTTCAAGGCCACACTCATTTGGAGAATCTTTTGAAGCACTCATGGAACTCAGCACATAGTTGGACTCATGATAAAGGTCTCTTACAGTGAAAGGATATAATGACAGAATCATTAAGGGAAAAATATACTAGTGGATTCTGGAAAAATCTAGGCACAGGCTTCCTTACACTATTTCCCTCTCATAAGGAGAAAGAACATACCAATTATTTATTTTTGCAGCAAAATACATAGAACTATGTGTGCAATATTTCTGCCCAGGAGAGCCTATTAGAGAATCAGATTTAAGACTTTTCCTGGGGGCCGATCACATAGGCATCTTCTGCTTAGCATGTACTCAAGTTCCAGACTCCAAGAAGGAAAGCAGATGTCCGCTCTAAATGACACTGTACAAAGGGTCTGGTTACCGGGACTCACCTTTAGCAGGACTGATTTAGGAGCCAAATTCCCAGATGCCAGCCAAGGGCCAACCATGCAAGTAGGCCCTTCTGCAGTTGGCCGCCTCAGACCTGCTACGGTTACCCTACTCTTCACAGCTGCTGAACTGGGAGGTGGGTTGTCCCAGATCATGACTGAGAGACTGTCTTTGCCTCAATGTCCCCTCCCCTCCTTGGTCATGCAGTTGCACTATAGAGCACATGGCCCAGTTCTGCACAGTAGCTTCTTCTTTTTTTTTTTAACCCTCTTTTTATGACAGGAGCATCCCCCATAGCTGTTGATTTCATGCTGACAGACCAGTGTATGTCCCTGGGGGTGTGTGGAGAAGAGGGGTTTTATTCTAACTTCCATCAGCCTCTGACAGACTTCTGACCCAGAGCCCAGGAGGCTACACCTTCAGCCTCACTGACTGCTTTGAGTCCTCGTTTACTTTTTCTTCTACAAAGATATGGCTGTGTGTCTTAGATTTTCTTTATAAAAAAAACCCGTCATCTGTCATTGCTATTTGTTTGGAGCAATGCATGATGGGTAGGGGGAGGCTTAGACTGTACACTTGTAATGCCGTCTTAGTCAGCAGGTGCTCCTGTACTTACTTTATATCTTATTTCAGCCTTCCCTCCGAAGATTCAGGACTGAGCCCAGGGGGCTTAGCTGGCTTGGAGGATAAACTCAGTGAAAGATACTGTGCTTTACTCAGAATTGCCTTTCACCTATACTCTGGCCTCTTGTCCTTGTGTCTCTTTCTTTAGGATGAATTATTCCCCAGGAGGCTCATTAGTGGGCCTGTCTAGCACTGCCTCTTTCTGAGAGGAAACCCAGCTTAGCTTGCTCAAACCAAGACTTCCCTTCTGCTAATGCATTTCAGTCAAACATACGACTCAAAATGAGACAAGATCAGAGTCTGGGCAGCCCCATCGTTTCCAGAAGTCATTCTGTTCACTGAAGGGAAAGGCAAATGGCTAACCTGAAAGTCAACTATGAATTCATTCAGTAACAACATACAGGGGTGGGAAAAGTAGGTTAATAATAATTATAATAATACCATAATACATACATACATACATACATAATACAAGAATCAACTCTATGTTTTGCATACTCACAAACGTAAACCCATTTTGCCCACCCCTGTATATTTTCATTACTCAGCATCTGTTCCTCCAATTCCTTTTTGAGAAGTTATCTCGTTTATATTATGTGAGCAGTCTTGGCAGTACAATCGATATAGCTGGGTACACTTTTACTACAGAAGTCAAAGGGGATTTGGGGCCTTTTTGTTTTTCCAGATCCTTCCTGTCACCACTCCGGCCCATCGAAGGGTTTAAGGGATCTCAGCTCAGCCAATGAGTTGCTCTCTCCTAGGATGGGTTGAGGCAAGGACTGAAGAAAAATGACTTACTTTTGCAGCAGCCCTGGGTCAGCAGCTAAGCCATTCTCCCCACAGTGAACTCCTATATGGTCTAATCCGCACTGAGAGCTGAACATGGCACTTCAGGTAAGATGGCACTGCTATGCGCTCAGTGATTTCTACTATCGCTTCCTGAGCTACATTTCTCTGACATTAAGATATTTACCTTTTACCTATAGCCATTCAAAGTAACTATATTGCTTCATACTATTGTTATGAATGCAAATATTTATCTATCCATCCTTCCCTCCTTCCCTCCCTCCCTCCCTTCCTCCCTCCCTTCCTCCCTCCCTTCCTCCCCTCCCTGCCTCCCTCCCTCTCTCCCTCTTTTTGTTAAGAAAATCTGCAAAGCATAATATACTGAAGCAGCTGATTTTTTAAAACCCCAACTCATGTGATAGAGAAGCATCAGTAAGTTGCCTCCCATATGTGCCTCAACCAGGGATCGAACCTACAACCTTTTGGTGCTCTGGACGGCACTCCAACTGAGCCACCTGGTCAGGGCACAAGATGGTTTTGAACTTTGTTCCTGTCACCTATCATCTTGGCCAGCTTTGTCACCTGAAATTTTGCCAGTTTGTCAAGTTTAGGTGTTGAGGTGATTGAAGTTGTCATGCTGCAAGTGAAGTGACACACTGAATGGGTTTTCAATCTGATACTCCTCAGTATTTTCTTTTAAAATACAGAAACACCACTGTGATATCTGGTCTTAAATTATACCTGTTGCTGTTTTTGTTTATTTGTTTGTCTTAATCCTCACTGGAGGATATGTTTTCTGATTTTAGAGATGGGGGGGGGGGAGAGAGAGAGAGAGAGAGAGAGAGAGAGAGAGAGAGAGAGAGAGACATTGATGTATGAGAGAAACATTGATCAATTGCCTTCCAAATGCACCCTGACTGGGGATTGAACCCTCAATCTAGGCACTTGCCCTGACTGGGAATTGAACTTGCAACGTTTTGGTGCACAGGATGACACTCCAACCAACTGAGCCACACTGGCCGGGCCTGTTGCTATTAAAAAATATTTTAAAGGTTTAATTCTTTTGAAACATTGTTTCTTGTAGTTTGTGTGAGTGTTTACCATATCTATATTCACCCGCATGAGCCCACCTTGGACTTTTTTGATGCACAATACTATAAAGTTCAAAAGAGCATGAAGTTCAAAACCATGAAGATGCGTTCCCGATGGCATTGCTTAATGGATAGGCGCATAAAGCACTGCTTACAGAAGTGTGTGAAAGTGAATATAATTTATTTCCACTCTAGACCTTTGCTGGGAGTTGGCTCCAAGAATTAGGTTTACCAAAAGCACGAGATGAAAATAGAAATTACTTCCTTTGTGCAGGTGGCCTGGTGTGTTTTTATCGTCTCTAACCCTTACTTAGCTAAACTGTAGATCAGTACAGTGTACATTTTCCCAGGTCAGGTGAAATATGATATCAATATGATAGGGAGTCCTCAGGATCATGGGTGTTATACAGGAAACTAGGGGTTTTGTGCCTACAATGTACCAGGCCTGATGTACTGAATTTCATTAATTTCATTTGCAGAGGGCTTTTCCCAATGTTACAGCTGAGGAAACATGTTGTACACGTTCTCCAGAGAAACAGAATCTATCTATCTATCTATCTATCTATCTATCTATCTATCTATCTATCATCTAACATCTATAGGGTGTCCCAAACAATGTATACACACTTTAAACACAGATTACTTACTTAACTTTCACTCCTTTTCAGGTTTAACTGATTTGAAATAAGCCATTAGAGCAGCGGTTCTCAACCTGTGGGTTGCAACCTCTTTGGGTGTCGAACAACCCTTTCACAGGGGTCGCCTAAGACCATCGGAAAACACATATATAATTACATATTGTTTTAGTAATTATTCACTATGCTTTAATTATGTTCAATTTGTAACAATGAAAATACATCCTGCATATCAGATATTTACATTATGATTCATAACAGTAGCAAAATTACAGTTATGAAGTAGCAACAAAAATAATTTTATGTTTGGGGGTCACCACAACATGAGGAACTGTATTAAAGGGTCGTGGCATTAGGAAGGTTGAGAACCACTGCACTAGAGGGTTTTGTTTTTTTTAATGGGGACACATAAAAGATAAGCTTTATGATACAAAACTGGCAACACTTGACAAATTGAGGGCGCAAAAATACCGAAAGAAATTATTCTTGATGTTTGTGATTCCATTGCTTCGCAATATCAGCAGTGCCTGGACCCAAACGGCCATCAGTTTAAAAACAGGCATTGACCAAAAAAAAAATTATTTCTGCAGATTCTTTTAAATTTTGAAAAATGAACGGTATGTTAATCAACACTGAGTTTATAATCACTGAAGTCGTGTAGGTTTTTGCGACACCCTGTAGATAACTAGATATGTTAAGATAGGGAAGCTGAGAAGTCCCAACCTCCAGAGTCAGCCAGGTAATCTGGGGGTGCAGGGGAACTGGGGGTGCAGGCGCGGGCCAGGGCCGGAGGCCTGAGACACAGGAGCCATGGTCTAAGCCTGGGTCTGGAGGCGGAAAGGACCCAAGTCTGAGCTGCCGCGAAGCCTCGTTTGTTCTGTCCAGGTCTTCAACTGATTGGCTGGGCCCACTCACGTTAGGGAGGGCCATCTGCTTTACTCAGCAACCGATTCAAAAGTTAGTCTCATTCGGAAACACCCTCATCGACACACCCGGAAAAATGTCTGACCAAATGTCTGGGCACCCAGTGGCCCAGTCGAGTTGACACAGAACATCCAGCATCACCCGGGGTAAGAATGGAGCATTTGGCACACACCTACAATCAGTAAGCGGTAGAGGATGAGTAAAACTGTAGGACTGGAGCATTCCAAAGCCTCCTTGTAAAACGTGTGGATCCCCTGGCTTACACTCGGCAATTACTTAAGCTACTTGGAAGTCAATAAGCAATTTATGCTTGCTATTCTCCCATCTTCTCTCCTTCCCTGTCTCTCCAAATTAGAGCCCCTGGACTCCTTCATGGGCTCGGGGAAACCTGGGTTAGCTTCCTTTCGCCTTCTACTGTGATAGCCACTCAGGCAGGTAAGCCCTCCAGGGAGTGCCCTTTATCTGTCCTCCCTGTCGTTTCTGGGTGATGCTCAGCAGGTGGCTTGGATCCACGTTGCGTACAGACCTGGAGTGACCAGTCTCTTCTGCCGTGTGGGCCTGGACACAGGTTATATGGTAGCAGCTACACTGCAGCCCATGTGGGAACAGGAAGATGACAGTTTGCTGTGTTCTACAGCAAGTACCCTGAATAAAAAAGTACTTGTTGGAGGAGGAAAAAGAGATGAGCTAGAAGGAAGGGTAGCAGCAGCCTTTCCTTTTATTCCAAAGTGAATGAACTTGCCATCTATGAGGGCCATTTAAATTATGCAGCTGAAGGCCTTTTCTTGAAGAGCATGACTTTCAAAGTTCAGGTGACAGGCCTGGTGATAGGACATCCTCCTGCCACCACCCTGGCCCCCTACACACATGTTCATAGCCCAGAGGTGTGATGCTCTGATGCATTAATAAAACGAGCCCTTGGTGTAGCCAGGGGAAGGCATGTCAGACCGTTTAAAATGTACTATCTGAAGACAGAAAAAAAGGAGACGGGGCTTTTTATTTTTTTTTAATCCTCAACCGAGGATATTTTTCCATTGATTTTAGAGAGAGTGGAAGAGAGAGGGAAAGACAGAGAGAAACATCAATGTATTTCGATTGATGCCTCCTGCACGAGCCCTGACCAAGGCCCGGGCTGCAACTGAGGTACATGCCCATAACTGGAATCAAATGCAGGACCCCTTAGTCCACAGGCTGTCCCTCTATCGCAGCCGTGGGCAAACTACGGCCCGCGGGCCAGATCCGGCCCATTTGAAATGAATAAAACTATTGAAATAAAAGACCGTACCCTTTTATGTAATGATGTTTACTTTGAATTTATATTAGTTCACACAAACACTCCATCCATGCTTTTGTTCCGGCCCTCCGGTCCCGTTTAAGAACCCATTGTGGCCCTCGAGTCAAAAAGTTTGCCCACCCCTGGCTCTATCCACTGAGCCACCCCGGCTAGGGCAAGACAGGGCTTTTTAAAGCAGCGTGTATGTACTTAAGTGGGAAAACCTCCTGAGAGTTTTAAGTGTTTTAGATTGGGGTTGGCAAAGTTGCCTTGTTTTGGGGACCAATTTCTTTTCCTCTTTGACCATCATCTAGGGCAGGGGTGGGCAAACTTTTTGACTCGAGGGCCACAATGGGTTCTTAAACTGAACCGGAGGGCCGGAACAAAAGCATGGATGGAGTGTTTGTGTGAACTAATATAAATTCAAAGTAAACATCATTACATAAAAGGGTACGGTCTTTAATTTCAATAGTTTTATTCATTTCCAACGGGCGGGATCCGGCCCGCGGGCCATAGTTTGCCCACGGCTGATCTAGGGCTTCATCCAAAGTTGCCCATTCAGTCCCAAGGGACTTACTTTTCCCGCCCCATGGAA
Organism: Myotis daubentonii; assembly: GCF_963259705.1. NCBI lineage: Eukaryota > Metazoa > Chordata > Mammalia > Chiroptera > Vespertilionidae > Myotis > Myotis daubentonii. The sequence continues at coordinate 15,314,936 of NC_081850.1, forward strand.
GAGTTACTCGAATCCCTCTCATTGTAGTGACTATTTTAGAAAAGCCCACTAGGTGCCGGCATTGCTGCTGCCCCAGCGCCTAATCCCTCCTGCACAGGGAGGCTTCTGTTGTTGGCCTTGTGTCCCTGGCCTCTAGGTGGCTACTCTGGCGAGGACAGGGTGCTTAAGCGAAGTCAGTAACCAAGAGAGAGCCTGGAGCCTCCCTAAATTCTTCACCAAGGCCTGAGCCCCGGGGGCTAGCCAAGCACACCTTCTGCAGCATTATAAAACCGAAGGCCACCGATTCCGCTAAACAGTGCCTGCTCTTTCTACTCCAGATGAAATGCATCTCAAAGAGTCTTCAGGCAATTTAGTTGTTTCCAGATCCTATTTCCAAACTCCCTGAAGCCAGAGGGCAGGATGATCAAACATCATGCCTGCATTCTTTCCATTTGATGTAAAAGTATTGATTATTGAAATATATGTATTCTAATCAAAACTCCAGGTGCATCAGATGTACCTTTCCCTCACTTTTCTGCCTGTAAAAGCATCACTCACTTTTCAATGACAGCATTCTTTCAAGGCTTCTTGAATTTGTGTTCCAGGCCTGCAGTTCTCAGAAAGGCCCAATTGAAACTCTCCAATCTGTAGAGATTCGTGTTTCATTGATACTAGCAAGAACATAAATCTGTATCCCCCTGAATCAGATTGGGGAAACAAGAAATCAGGAACGGGAGAGGAATCCTCTTAGTGAGGCAGAAGAGTAAGAAGCTAGGAAAATTCCTTGGCAAGTGGAATGGGGAAACTGAGACAGCTCACGCAAACCGGCCTGACCCAGCCCCCTGACTCACCTGCCTCCTTCTCCCTCGCTCTACCACTCCCTTAATCATTAAGCCCTCAGGACAATGGGGTTCTGATCAGCACTAAATAATCTTAGGAACAAAGCCTAGAGTCTGTTTACCCCAGAGACAGAGTTTTGGTCAAACTAGAAATGATATGTAGGTCTCAGTTGTGTTTCAGCTCCAGGCTCAGAAAAGCAGCAAACCAGATAAAGTGATGCCATGGCTGACATCAGGACCAGATGCAATGACAAATGACCCTGACCAATCAGCAGAGAACATGACCCTGCACTCATTTTGATGCATCAGCATATTAGACACACCTGGAAAGCTGATGAATCTTCTATTGAGATCCTTCCCTGAGACCTCCCCTAACATTCCTGCCTTTCGAAAACAGATAAAAACCCTTCAGACAAGGGACCCAGTATGCCCTCTCTCTCTGGACCACGCTTCTGCCCACACCCGCTTTCTTTCCTCAGCTGTGTACCTCTGCTCTCTTTCTCCTCATCTCCAAGGGCCCTTCTTTTGCCTCTGTAACATGCTTCCTGAGTCCACACAACCCGGCTCACTTCGTCTGCCTCTCTGACCTTCTCAATAAACTTCTTGAGCTAGAATTCTTGGCTCTGAATTCTTTCTTTGGCAAACTCAAGGACGGAGGTCCGTTAGTGCCGCTAATATTACGACACAAATGCCATGGCATGTGTTTGAATATGCTGCAGCTAAGTCCATTTTCTGGAAACACAACTACTGCTAGAGATGGCCTGACAAGATCATTTCTCTTACATTAGAATCTTTTAATTTATTTTCCTTAAAGGCTTTAAAAATTATTTTAGCACTACCCATTCAGTGGAGAAAAGTTAGAAAATTCTGATGAGCAAGAAAAAATAATAAAAATCACTCCTTACAGGTAACCTTTATACATATTTTGGAGTATACATTTAAAAATTTTCCCAAATATAAATGTGCACATCCACACATAAACACATCACAGAAATTGAATCGTTAGGTGCATACAGTTTTTAAAAATGCTGTTTTGGTCCATTATTGAAAAATTCCTATCTCAATGTACTTTATTTTATTTAAAAAAAAATCTTTATTGTTGAGAGTATTACAGATGTCCCACTTTTTCCTTTCAAACAATGGCTCAGTATTGCAAAAATGTACCATAGATTATTTAAACAATACCAAATTATTGGGCTTTTAAAGTTTTAATTTTTTCTTTAATATAAACAGTCCTATAATAAACACCATTTAAAAATATTTGCCTTGGTACTATCCAAGGGTATTACCTGGAGAAATTTCTAGAATTCATTACATTTAAAACATACTTGCTGTTTCTTGGAGTGATAAAATTTATATCAGTTATCTATTGCTACATATGGAACTGATAAAAAAAATTTTAGTGGTTTTAAGCAATAATTGTTCACTTTGCTTACAAATCTGCAACTTGGGTAGAGTTTAAATGACCAGTTCTTAGGCTTGTCTCTACTGTAATGGTGTCTGTTGAGGAGGTGCACTTGGGGAATGGAGGATTAATTTTCAAGATGGCTCAATCATGGACCTGTCCAGCAGTCGGTATTATCAACTGGGAGCTCAGACAGTTCTGAGTTGCTCCCCACATGCCACTTTCTGTGGACTATTTGGGCTTCTTCAGAGCTTGGTGGCTGGGTTCCAAGAATGAGTACCCTGAAAGAACATTTTTTTTGCATAACATTTTTTTAACCTACCCTTGAAAGTCACAAAGTGTCTCTTTCATTATATTCTATTGGTTGAAGCAGCCACAAAGGCCTGCCCATGAGAGGAGAGGGTGTAGACTCCATCTCTGGATGGGGAAAGTGGCAAAGTTTTAGAAGAGCATGTGGGATGGGAGATATTGCATCCGACTTTGGAAAATACAATTTGCCCTAAAGTATCCTACATAACAAAAGCCTAATATGCTACGTGTCCGGTCAACCGGTTGGCTGTTCAACTAATCAAAGCATAATATGCTAATGATATGCTAAGGCTGCTTAAGCACTCACTATGACGTGCACTGACCACCAGGGAGCAGACAGTCAACTGGTTGACCAGTTGCTATGACATGCACTGACCATCAGGGGGCAGATGTTCAGACTGGTAGGTTAGCTTGCTCCTGGGGTCTGGCTGATCAGGAGTGAGCAAGATGGGCCGGACATGCCCTGGAGCCCTCCCATGGCCCCTCCCTGGCTGGCCAACCTCCTGTGTTCCTCCCCCCATGCCCCCTCCGCCCCCCCCATCATGCACCAGTGGGGTCCCTCAGTCTGGCCTGCACCCTCTTGCAATCTGCGACCCCTCAGAGGGTTGTTGAAGAGCTGGTTTCGGTCCAATCCTGCAGGCCAGGCCAAGGGACCCAACTGGTGCAAGAATTCGTACACTGGGCCTCTAGTAATAAAAATACAATGATTTAGGATTTGGAATTTTGAATCAATCCAGACCACATACCTCTGTATATTTTACTATCGATGACAGGTTCCTTTGTTTTTATTCTTCATAAAAAAAAAAATAAAGATTTGTGGGTTCACTCAGTGGTCAGTAAAGAGGTTGGAGTCTAAAAGAGACACATGGTCTAGATCAGCGATTCTCAACCTGTGGGTCGAGACCCCTTTGGTGGTCAAACGACCCTTTCACAGGGGTCGCCTAAGACCATCCTGCATATCAGATATTTACATTACGATTCATAACAGTAGCAACATTACAGTTATGAAGTAGCAACGAAAATAATTTTATGGTTGGGTCACAAGATGAGGAACTGTATTTAAAGGGCCAGAAGGTTGAGAATCACTGGTCTAGATTCTCCCTTGGGTCTTATGAGGTGAGGAGAATATGTGGGACAACACAAGTCAAAAGGCATGTGGGAGCCCTGGTCAGTGTTGCTCAGTGGTTAGAGGGTCGACCCAGGAACCAAAGAGTCACAGATTTGATTCCCAGTCAAGGGCACTTACCTGGGTTGGGGGTTCGATCCCCGGCCCTGGTTGGGATGGGTGTGGGAGGCGACCAATCCAATTGATGTGTCTCTTTCATCTCTCTCTCTTTTCTCTCAAACAAATCAGTGGAAAAAATATCCTCAGGTGAGGATTAATAGCAAAACAAAAAAAGGCATGTGGGAAAGAAGGCAGCCAAGGTGACCAATTGCAAATGCCGTTTCCAGTGACTGAGGTGCACCATCAACCTCAGGTTGTAGAATAAAGAACTCAGATTGTATTAGTTGCTTAATGCGTGATGTGTGGCTATGTATCAGAGGTGAGGTGGACAAGGACATTTAAATTAAAGGGGGACCTTGAAGGTGCCAGGCTTCAACATCATAAAACACCGTTACTTGCTCATGTCATTCAAGACACAAAGAGCCTCTCGGGTGAGTTCACATAAGTCTCAGTCGGAATAGGGATCGCGAAATGACCTTGCGAATCGTTTAGACTCAGATGTCCTTCAAACTCTCCTAGACAAGGGGGTGTGAATGGCTACTTCCTCCACAGACTGCCATTCAGGAAACCATAATCACATTTCAATTTTTTTTTCCCTGAATGTCAAAAGGTAACTACTGGTATTCTGTCTTCTTGTAGGAATTCCTCTTTACAAGCCATTTTTTATCAAAAACACATGACGGGTAGTTGATCACTGAAAATGAGTCTGCCATTAGGGCAATAAGTTTGGTAGGTTTCTTTTCCCCTCCCTGTTGAAACCGCTCTGGAAAGCAACAGAGAACCTGGATGAATCAATAAGTGATTAAGCCCAACTTTACACAGATTTCAAGTGCTTTTACAAGTGCAGGCTCACCTCTTTCTTTGTTAGTTTGAATTATTTCCAACAATTAATGAAATATTTGGCAGAGCGACAAGGGTAGATTGTAGTGTGCCCTACAAAATGAGCAGGAAATGTTGTGTTTTCCGCCCCCCTAAAGTCTCACAGATAGTAAAAACAACAAAAAGCAAACAGACAAAGGGTCATGCACTTCTTTCTCTTTCTTGTACCCACACATGCTTTCATTTAATGGGAGGGGAATTTGGGAACTGCAGTTCAGCATTGACTGTTTAAATTTTGCTTCAGTTAACTGCCTACATGTAAATATGTAATGATAGTTGCAAAATCATGGACCCCTTTGGAACTTTGATCTGAGGAGATTAATAAGCCCAAGAATTTAAACTTGAAATGCTTCATGATCACGATGTGAAGTAGCAATCATCACCATTATTTGCTGGGAAATGTTCAATATAGATTTAGATTTAGCCTCTTTGTTTTCAACCAGGGACAATTTTGCCTCCTGTTCTCCTTTCTCCTCCCCCCGTCACAGACTGTGTGTGTGCACGAGTGCTATTGGCCAGAGATGCTGCTAAATATTGTACAATGCACAGAGCAGTCCTTCACACACACACACACACACACACACATTATTTAATGCAAAAAGGCAAAAGTACTGAGGTTGAAAAATCCTGGTTTTAGTTCAGGTGCAAGAAATTTAATAGTGGAACTGTTATGAAAGATCTTGTCTCCTTTATTGCTATCAAGGCACTAAAATCAGATTCATATATAGCTGCTTGGATTCTTTTACTTTTTTTTTATGTTTCTACTCTCACAGCTGAATAGGATCTTTTAACTTGAACTTGAGAACATAGACACAAAGGGATTAATTGAACAAAGCTAAACTGACACAAAGGATGAACTATAAACAGGTTTTCAAATTGTTTACTTAGGCCTATCGAGAGATATAACTTTTAAAATATTGGTTTCTCTTGTTGGAATCTGGTGAAATCTTTGGTTCACAGGTAATGTTTAAAGGCTCATTGGAGCCCTGGCCTGTGTGGCTCAGTTGGTTGAATGTTGTCCTGTGAACTGAAAGGTCACGGGTTCAATTCCTGGTCAGGGCACATACCCAGGTTGCAGGTCCAATCCTCGGTTGAGGTGAATATAGCCAATCGATATTTCTCTTTCTCTCTCTTTCTCTCTTCCTCTCCTTTTGCCTCTCTCTAAAGTAAATTAAAGAAAAAAAAGGCTATCATCATGTGCCTCAAAAAAAAAAAAAAAAAAAAGGCCCATTAGATTCCCAATATATTTACACTTAATTTTAAATGTGAAGTTCCTCTACTTTTATTGATGTTGGTCTTTTTTCTTTTTCATCTTGTTGTGATTTTAGATTTCTATATTGCTTTGCATATCAGCATAGATACCTTCCTTAGAGCACCAGACACCTAAGCCCTCCAGATGCCTGGGACAGGCTTTCCGATCTTTGTGTTCCATTATTGTGCCGATTCCTGTGTCTCTTTCAGCATGCTTGTGGTTGTGCTATTTCATTGAGGGATTGCTCAGAACTCTCAGTTGTCTATGGAGGCCGGATATTGGGTTAATGGCCTCACTGATTAATATTGCTCATGATTAATTAATTTGCTTATTATAATCGCTACTGTTTCAGAAGGGATTTGGTGCCATTTACTAGATACTTTAAAAAATTTATCTTGCCTGGCCAATGTTACTCAATGGTTAGCATTGACCTATGACCCAGGAGGTCACAGTTCAATTCCCAGGCAGGGCACATGCCTGGGTTGCACGCTCCATCCCCAATAGGGGGTGTGCAGGAGGCAGCCGAACAATGATTCTCTCTCATCATTGATGTTTCTATCCCTCTCCTTTCCTCTCTGAAATTAATAAAAATATATAAAAAAATTAAAAAGTACCTTTATTATTGAAAGTATTGCAGATGTCCTCCTCTTTCCCCCCGTTGACCCCCTCCATCCTGCTCCCATTCCCTCAGATACTTTTTATTATCTTTTAAAAAATTTATATTAGTGTTGAAAGCATTACAGATGTCCCCTTTCCCCCCAGTAACCCCCCTCCATCCCCCTCACACTCCCCCCACCCCAGCCTTCACCACACTATATTGTCTGTGTTAATGCATATCTATAATAATAAAAGGGTAATATGCTAATTAGACTGGACGTCTTCCGGACATCATTCCGGATGTCCTTCCTGACGAAGCCGGGGCGGGAGGGATGCCAGCCTGAGTCCTGGGTGCCAAAGGAAGCCGGTGCTAGCAGCTGGGGGAAGGAAGGCCTACACTTGCACGTATTTTCATGCATCAGGCCTCTAGTATGCATGTAAGTTTTTTGGTTAATCTCTCTCCCCACTCATACACCTTTTTAAGCTTTCTGGTGAGTTTGGCTACACTGCCTAGTAGCCACACTGACCACAGACAGATCTGTGGACAAGTTGTTTTTGATCTTTGGATATTGACAACCCCTCTGTTCAGGATCAGGAATTATTTGTCTAGCCCTGAGAAATGAGGCAGAAAGAAACTGGCAAAGTGCCACTAGGAAGCCTCTTTCTCCACAGATATCTTTCCATCATGTTTCCTTGTTCCATATTTGCAAAACTTCCCTTTATCCCAGAAACTAGAAGAAAAGCTATACTTAACTTCTCAAACCTGTGGCTCACTCTCAAACTACTGTTATCCCAGAAGGAAAATTATTTTCTCTTCTGAACCTTTTAGCTCTTCCCCAAACCATTACAAGTGAGTTGACTACAAAAGTATAGAAGTACTAGTTAAGTTTCTGCGATGCAGAGAACCCACAATCAGTTTTTACTGTGTAATAATAATTCAAATGGTTAAAATAGTAGAAAATCACTTACTCTTTTTACTTATTCTGGACTTAGAGATGGGACATTTGGCCGGACTCCCGGAGCATTCCCCCGCCACCCTGAGAGGAGCAATAGGAGTCTGGGCTGTTTGTCCTTTATTGAATTCAAAGGTCAGTGACATACTGTTCCATTGCAGTTGAGGCCCCAGCTCTGAAATCACTCCTGCAAGAACTTTCTCATTTTTAAAACCTCCTTTATGTAAAACCGTCCACTGGCTCCAGTCTGAAATTCAATTTATTCAGAGATAAGGCAAAGGAAGATCTTCACTTCTCTGATGTGAGGGATCTGAAGAAATTAGGAGTGAGCAAGATAAACATCAGAGCGTCAGCACAACACACATTTCCTAACGGATAAGATCTTTGCTTTTATTTTAATTTTCTCTGCATGGAGTCAGATAGCCTTCATGCCTTTAATAATAACAGTGCAACGTTGCTAGTCTTCTGGGTCTCATCAAAAAGTCCTAAATTAATTTTATAATTTCATTTGGCCCCCAGGGAAGATAGATTCATCGTCACTTCACTTGATCTTAGCCAAAAGGCCGAGAAGCGATCATCGTCACTTTATTCATCCATTCAGTCGCATTTAGTGAAAGCCTGTTGCTTGGAAGTAGATGTTGCTGTAGGTTCTGGGTATAAAAAAAAAAAACAAGACACGTTAACATTGGAAAAACATAACATAGTAAGAAAAAAATAAAATTTCAATGTAATGATAAAAGATCAAGCAGCTACACACAAAAAGAACAGATGGTGAATACTTTTGGGGTGGTTTTGTGAAGCCTTCACCGAGAGGCCCTTGAGCTGGCTCTTAAGGAATGAGTAGGGTCTCACCAGGCAGACGAGATGGGAAAAGGCACTCAAGGCAGGTCAAGTGCATGTGTGACTAAAGACCTAGAGATGAGAAAAGACAAGCTGGTTCTTGAGAAACAAGTAATTTCGTGTGGCTTCTATCCAGAGGCTCGGCCTTGGATAAGGCTGCAGACGTAAGCAAGAGCCAGCATTGTGCTATGTTCAGGAATGCGGACTCTGTCTTGCAGATGACACAGTCCTCCTACGTCACACTGAAAGTATCTTCTCCTCTTGGTAAAAGCGCACTTTGCAGGCATATATAATGGTTCTCTGGCACGTGAGGGGTTGTATGAGGGAGTGGAGGGAAAAGAAAGAAAGAGAAAAAGAATTTCTTTCCTTATTGAAACAAGGAAAAGAAAACAAGAGAGATGATGATGAGGCCAGCCTTAATGGTTAAGTATGAGGAACATGCTTGCACCCATCTGCGTATTGGTTCCCGTGAACAATGGCCCTTAATGCTGGTAGTGGGGAAGCTGAGGTACACTCAAGGAAATCAGAGCAGGCAAGCCAGGGGTTACGTGAGAGAAGGAATATTTTCACCACCATCTTAGACTGTATTGTGCTGTTTGACTGTGAGGCTGAAGAGAATACAGCAATTCCACTCAGGCTCCTGACACCTGAAATTTCCTTGGGTTGTTTCCAGAACAATTCGAAACTGACCTGAACAGAGAGATGAAGAATACCCAGAGAAGTACATAAAAGAGATTATTTTCCACTTATTGAGGCAAAAATAAATAGCAAAGGGCATTTGTGTGTGTGTGTGTGTGTGTGTGTGTGTACATGAGTAAATACATGTGCTTATATCTCAGTCTATCCACAATTGTACATCTTCATAACACAACTTTACATAAACCTACTGATCCAGAGTATATATTGACCCATCCTCCCAAAAAGTAGATTTTAATCAATTTTGCTAAAAAAAAAAAAAAAAGGCTGCAGATGAATCGGCTGGTGTTTGGCAAGAGAGAGAAGAAAAAGGGGTGAGGTTAGAAAAGTCATGCCCAGCATTTTCCTGGTAGGTTGACTGCCATATGTTCCCATTCTAAAGACACCAGAGACAGAGAACTGACAAATTCTTATCCTGCTTCAGGGATATTCCTGAAGTCATGACCTTTTTTGGAGTTAAACAATGGAGATGTGATATGTTACTCTGCATGGGTTGGAGGTGGTTGACTTTGAAAATTGATGTCAAGAAGGGGAGGAAAGAAGAGGAGGCTGGGGAAGGGGCCGTGAAACAGGGTTTGTGAAGCCTGTGCGTTACTTCTGCTGCATTCTGCATTTGCTGTGTGAGCTGAAGTCAGCTCGGGAAGCCCCTGTGCCTGACTCCCCAGCTTGAAATGTGGGAGAAATAGCTCTGAGAGAAGTTAGGTATCTGTGTTTTAAGAGTTTTAAACCACATTGAATTCCTTGCGTTAAAGGTGGCAAATAAAAATCATGTTTGGACCATTAGAATTCTGAACCAAAAATAGTCTTCCTTCAGTTCCATTGTTCCAACAAGTCCAGGTTGTTCATTTGTAGTCTCTTTCTCCCTTTTCCAATTGCCTCAATCTTGTTCAAGCTTAATAGTTTCTGAGCTGTTACCTCCAAATCCTCTTGCTTCAAATTCCTATCCATTCCTTAAGCTCAATTCAATGGGTTCTTACCTCCTGAATCCTGTCTGCATCCTTAATTCCACGGTGGTGGTGGTGGTGG